>NC_091077.1:19375000-20000000 GCF_032405125.1 Capricornis sumatraensis
CCAGACACAGTCCAGCCCCAGGGCCTTTGCACAGGCTATTCCCTCTGCCTGAATCTCTCTTCCCTCAGATGTTCGATGGGTGACCTTCTCCCCATGTTTGTGTCTCTTCTCATCAAGACCTTCCTAAACCGTGTTGTTTAAAACTGCACACGGGACTTCCCTTGTGCTCCAGTCACTAAGACTCTGCATTCCCAGTGCAGGGGTCCCAGGTCAGGGAAGTAGTCCCACACGCCACAGTTAAGACCTGGTGCAGCCAAATAAATAAATATTAAAAACAAAACTGCACACACCCACCCCTTGATTCTTGGGGTCCATGACCCTCCTCCCCTCCTTGTTTCTCTGTGGCATTTGTACAGTATAAATGTGATATACCGTGAATTTCACTCATATCTCCGTTGACCACTTGTCCCCCCCACTAGGAAGTCAGCACCACTTTTTGGGGTCTCTTATTTCTCCATCCCCATAAGCATTTCAACGTGTCAGGCTGCTTCAATTTTCAGACCCAACCAGACAGCTGCTCACCTCCTCGTGGGTTTCCCCCAGCACCGCCTCACCCTCTGCGCCTTCTTGGCCACTTCTCTGCCCACTCTGCTCAGTCACGTCTCCCTCAACCCTCCACCCTCTGGCTCTCTCTGCTCTGTGCCTGGCTTTCCTGGAATCATTGACCTTTGTCCTGGGCCCTATGACATTTGCTAAAAATGAATTTGCAAAAAAAAAAAAAAATGCTGAGTCATTTATACAGTGACGTGTGTGATTTGTCAATCGAGGGGGTTGATGGATGAATCAGCTCTTGATCCAGACCAGGGATCCTCCACGTCAGGGCTTAGCAGCATCTAGGGCCAGGTCACTCTCTTGGGGACAGGGGGGTCATCCTGGGTGCTGTGGAATGTTGAGCTGCGTCCCTGGCACCCACCCACTCAATGCCAGGCGCCTCCTTCGATGCAGTTGTGACAACCAGAACTGTCCCCAGATGTTGCCAAGTGTCCCCTGTGGGGATAGAGTTGTCCATGGTGGAGATGCACTGGTTTTGGCTCTTGGTAGGGGGGGTCTCATCGTGGGCACCAGGGTGGAACAGGAAGTAGGCATAGTTGAGGGGCAAAGAAAGTGTTCTTAGCCCCCTGGACTGGGAGTGAGGCTGTGCATTTTTACAGGTCTGAATGTGATATACCTGGAGCACCTGGGGACTTAAAATTGGGGCTTTGGGACACTTTCCATGGTGTCTTGTTCTCTGCCCATGGGAGAAACCTTCTCTCTGTACATGCCTTTTTTTTTTTTGCCACACCATGTGGCTTACGGGATCTTAGTTCCCTGGGCTGCTGTGCTGTGCTGTGCTAAGTTGCTTCCATTGTGTCTGACTCTTTGTGACCCCCATGGACTGTAGCCTGCCAGGCTCCTCTATGCATGGGATTCTCCAGGCAAGAATACTGGAGTGGGTAGCCATGCCTTTCTCCTGGAGATCTTCCCAACTCAGGGATCAAACCCAGGTCTCCTGCATTGCAGGTGGATTCTTTACCAGCTGAGCCACTGGGGAAGCCCAAGAATACTGAAGTGAGTAGCCTATCCCTTCTCCAGCGGATAACCAGGAATTGAACTGGGGTCTCCTGCATTGCAGGCAGATTCTTTACCAACTGAGCTATCGGGAAAGCTGGTGGTTGGGAGGCAGACAGAAAATGTAAAAGGTTTAACACACAGGAAAAGGTCACCCAGTGGCCAGTTCTGTTGTGGGGGGACATGGAGAAGACAGACTGGGATAGAGAACCAGGGTGGTCACGGAGGGCTCCCTGAGGTGGTGTCATTGTACCTGGGGGCTGAGGATGAGATTTGGGTCACCCAGGCAAAGGTCTCAGTGCTCCAAGCAGAGGGAATGGTGTGTGAAAAGAGCCTGTAGTGGGAACCAACTTGGCATTTTTCAAGAAATGGAGAGAAGAGGAAAGAGCCTCCAAAGGCTTGGCAGCAGTGTTAGTCATAGACCTGACCCTTGGTCATGATTAACTTTATAGTAATAATAAAATGTTATCAGTTAGCTATTGCTACATAACAAATTACCCCAGAACTTCATGGCTTCAAAACACAGACATTTATTATCTCACACAGTTTCTGAATATTAGGAATCTGGGGGTCAGATGAGCTGGATGGTTCTGTCTCTAGGTCTCTGATAAACTTGGCAGTCAGGCTGTCTTCCTGGCTGCATCATCTGAAGACTCAACTGGGGCTGGATTCTGAGACTGGCACCCCCATGTGGCTGCTGGTGGTGGTGGTTTAGTCACAAGTGGCTTTTCTCTCTGTACCACTGTTTGGTGGTGGTGGTGGTTTGGTGGCTGGTGGTGAGAAGCCTCAGTTCCTCCCCAGGTGGGCCCTTTATATCAGGGTTTGCCCCTGACAGAGTGACAGAGAGAATGACTAAGAAGGAAGCCGGTGTCTTTTATTTATTTTTTAAAATTTTATTTATTTTGGCTGTACCAATATGGCATGTGCGATCTTAGTTCCCCAACTAGGGATCGAACTCACACCCTCTGCAATGGAAATGCAGAATCTTAACCACCGGACTGCCAGGGAAATCCCAAGCCAGTGTCTTTCATAACCTAATGTCACAAGCAACACCTCATCACTTCTGCCATATTCTGTCAAACTCACAGAACTCTAGGACCACATTGGAAGGACCACCCTGGACTGTGAATACCAGGATGTGGGGTCACCGGTGTCACCTAGGAGACTACTTCCTGAGTGACAGGTATTGAGTGCCTGCTGACTTCCATTCATGGGACTCAGAACTTTCCATATGTTAACGCTACTCAGCTCCCTGAAACACTCCCTAAGTGGGCTTATTAGCATCCTAATAGGCAGTGTAGTCTTGTGGTTAAGCACATTAGCCCCAGCCTCTGGAACCAGACAAGTGAGTGAAGTGAAAGTGAAGTCACTCGGTCGTGTCAGACTCTTTGTGACCCCGTGGACTGTAGCCCACCAGGCTCTTCTGTCCATGGGATTCTCCAGGCAAGAATACTGGAGTGGGTTGCCATTTCCTTCTCCAGGGGATCTTCCCGACCCAGGGATTGAACCCAGGTGTCCCGCATTGCAGGCAGACACTTTAATCTCTGAGCCACCAGGGAAGCCGAGCAGGGAAGCTGGAACCAGACAGCTGGGGTTCAGATCCCAGCTCTGGGATTTCTCTGGCAGTCCAATGGTTAAGACTCCGTGCTTTCACTCTAGGGGGTGCAGGTTCCATCCCTGGCTGAGGAACTAAAATCCCCTATGCCATGTGGCAAAATATCAAACAAACAACTAAACAAACAAACCCCAGATCTCTCACTGGCTGTGACTTGGGGCAAATGCCTTCACTTCTCTGGCTTACCTTTTTCCTCTGTGAATAGAAAAAATATTAGTTGCTCAGTCATGTCGGACCCTTTTCGACTTCATGGAATGTAGCCCGCCAGGCTCCTCTGTCTGTGGGATTCTCCAGGCAAAGATACTGGAGTGGGTAGCCATTTCCTTCTCCAGAGGATCTTCCTGGGAATGCCTACCCACTCCAGTATTCTTGCTTGCAGACTTTCCAATTGTGGCACTTGGGCTTCCGAGCCTGGGCTCAGTAGCTCTGCTGCACGTGGAGTCTTAGTTCCCCGATCAGGGATCGAACCCACATCCCCTGCATTGCAGGGCAGATTCTGAACCACTGGACCACCAGGGTAGTCCGGGTCTGCTGGGTTTTGGTGGCATTGGGGGGGTGACGTCTGGACTGCCTCTCAGAGCCCCCTTTCTGGTGATAAGCATGTCTTTCTGCTTCACAGGTCAGCTCTACAGCCCCCAGGGGTCCTGGTACCCGTGAGCAGGGTGGAGACACCGGGCCTGCAGCGCAGCGGGGCAGGGTGCGGAACATGACTTCATCATCCAGCGCTTCTCCCGCAGCCGCTGGAGGCCACGCCCACCTGAGCCCATGGCCTGCACCGGCCCTTCGCTCTCTGGAGCCTTTGACATTCTAGGCGCGGCGGGTCAGGACAAGCTCTTGTATCTTAAGCACAAACTGAAGACCCTGAGGCCCGGCTGCCGAGGGGCGTACCTCCTGCACGCCATGGTGCTCCTGAAGCTAGGCCAGGAGACCGAGGCCAGGATCTCCCTGGAGGCGCTGAAGGCGGATTCGGTCGCCCAACTGGTGGCCCGCCAGTGGGCTGGGGTGGACAGTACCGAGGCTCCAGAGGAGCCCCCAGACGTGTCCTGGGCCGTTGCCAGGGTGTACCACCTTCTCGCCGAGGAGAAGCTGTGTCCCGCGACTATGCGGGAGGAGGCCTACCGGGCAGCCCTCCGAGCTTTCAGCTCCAGGGACGACCTCCAGCTGGGACAGCTCCAGGAAGAGGCCCGGGACCGGTGCGGGTGGGACGTCCTTGGGGATCTGGGAGGAGTCCAAACACTGCATTCCGATCTGGGCTGCCTCCCGCCGTCCTCGGCCTCACTTTCCCGGACGCGCAGCGACCCGCAGCCCATAGAGCATCTTTCGGGCTGGAGCAGAGCGTGTTCCCTAAGATCCACTGGCAGCCCGGCCTCCCTGGGCAGCAACTTGGAAATCAGTCAGTCGCCCACCATGGCCCTCCTGAGCGTGCACCACAGCCCCCACGGGCCCAGCAAGCTGTGTGACCATCCCCAGGCCAGAGTGGTGCCCGAGCCTGCCCCTTTGGGTTGCCAGGAACCCGAGGAGATGAGCTGGCCCCCATCGGTGGAGGCTGCTGGCTCCCCGGTGCGGCCGACCAGCCCAGGCGCCGGGCTTCCCGAGGTGACCACCGATGCCTGCCCCGCCAGCCCGCGCTACCCACCGGAAGTTCCGGAAATCAGCGCCCACTATCCGGTGGAGTGTACGGATGTGCCAGCAGCCCCGAAATCTCTCCCCTCCCCTTCCAAAAACGCCTGCCTAGTCACAGATCAGACGCCAGTCCAACTTTCAGAGGAAGACACCGCTTACCTGTCGGCTCAGCCACGCCCACCAACTCCTTCTGTGCCCCAAACATCCCCATCTTTTCCTTCCCCATCAACGTCTCCCTTTCCTTCCCCATCGACCCCTCCTACGGCTCACCCGACCCCTCCTACGGCTCACCCGACCCCTCCTAAGGCTCACCCGACCCCTCCTATGGCTCACCCGACCCCTCCTACGGCTCACTCGACCTCTCCTAAGGCTCACCCGACCGTCTGGAACCCAGAGCCCCCTCCTCCGGAGCTGGAGTCCGAGCAGAAATTCTATAACTTTGTGGTGCTCCACGCCAGTGCAGACGAGCACATCGCATTGCGCGTGCGCGAGAGGCTGGAGGCGCTGGGCGTGCGCGATGGGGCCACGTTCTGCGAGGATTTCCAGGTGCCCGGGCGTGGCGAGCTGCACTGCCTGCAGGACGCTCTAGACCACTCGGCATTCATCATCCTGCTGCTCACCTCCAACTTCGACTGCCGCCTGAGCCAGCATCAGACGAACCAGTCTCTGATGAGCAGCCTCACGCGCCACGGATGGCAGGACTGCGTGATTCCCTTCCTGCCCCTGGAGAGTTCCCTGGCTCAGCTCAGCCCCAGCACGTCTAGCCTGCTTACCGGCCTGGTGTTGCTGGACGAGCACTCCAAGATCTTCGCCAGGAAGGTGACCAACACCTTCAAGCCCCAGATGCTGCGGGCCCGCAAGGCCAAGTGGAAGAAGGAACAGGATGCCCGGGCACTGCGGGAACAGAGCCAACAGCTGGAAAGTGAACGGCAGCACGCAGCGGCGTGGGGCGCGGCGTGCTCGGCTTATGTCCATAGCTACCTGGCCTACCAGATGCAGGTGGAGAAGCTCCAGGTTGCTTTGGCGAACTACGTGCCCTTTGGAACTCAGCTGCCCTTTGGGGGACAGGGGTCCCTGGGAACCCCACCATCACCCTTTCCCACCCTGCCGGGTCATCAGCCACCGCCCCTACCTCCTTGGCTGGGGGGCACACCCCCACCGATCTTCCCGCAACCCCCACCGACCTTCCCGCAACCCCCGCCGACCTTCCCGCAACCCCCGCCGACCTTCCCGCAACCCCCACCGACCTTCCCGCAACCCCCGCCGACCTTTCCGCAACCCCCACCGGCCTTCCCACAGCCCCCGGACTTCTCACAGGCACCACCTGCGCGTCCTCAGAGCCCTGGGCTCCAGCCCCTCATCATACACCATGCACAGATGGTACAGCTGGGGGTCAACAACCACATGTGGAATCAGAGAGGGACCCAGGCACCCGAGGACAAGACGAGGGAAACGGAATGACCAAGTGACTGGATCCGATGACCTCGGCTTTGGCCACTCCCCTTCATCTCTAGGGGGCGGTGGAGCACGGGGTTTTTTTGCTACTTTCAGGACACTGCAGGGGAGAACTTCCGTCTCAGGAAATAGGGCAAAATGGGCCCCATGACTTTCTGGCCCTGGAGGTGGCCAGAACTGGATATGAGTTTATAAATTCTCTCTCTTCCCCTCTCTCTAGATGGTAGTGATGGGGAATGAGCTGGGGGTATGGGTGTGGTGTTTCAATTGTAATAAATATTTATTGAATGCTTTGATAGCACCATTGTACTCAGGAAGGCCTGCTCCTTGCCATTTGTCAAGATAAAAACGTGGCTAGTGGGACTTCCCTGGTGGCCCAGTGGTTAAGACTCTCCGCTTCCAATGCAGGGGGCACGGGTTCCATACCTTGTCAGCGAACTGAGATCCCACATGCCATGCTGTGTGGCCAAAAGCAAAACAAAAAAACAGGTGGCTACTATTGCCATAAAAGGAACAGGAGCTGAAATTTTGGTTTCGCTTCATTGGTCAGGATGTAGTCCCCTGGACCACCCCCAGGTGCAAGGGAAGCTGGGAAATATAATCTTCTCACGGGCCATGTGCTTTGCCAAAAGTGTTGGTTCTAATTCTAGAGAAGGTGGAGAGAAAACACACTGAGAGTACATATAGCTGTTTCTATTGCAGCCCTTTTTTGGGGAAGAAGGGTTCTGCATTGATGCTCTTACCTTGAAGGCTGGGCTCAGATCACACTGTGTATTCTTGTACAAGTGCCTTCACCTCTCTTGAGTCTCTGCTTTCTCACCTGTGAAATGGGTTTACGAGGCCATCGTTCCAAGGTCATCAGCGGATTGTGGGCGATTGCACTGAAATACCAGGGACAGTGTAAGTGCTTGTTAACTTCGTGTCTGGTATGAAGGGGATTAATCGTTTTAAGGGTCTCTTATTCTCTTTTGAGGAGAAGGCAATGGCACCCCACTCTAGTACTCTTGCCTGGAAAATCCCATGGACGGAGGAGCCTGGTGGGCTGCGCTCCATGGGGTCGCTGAGGGTCAGACACGACTGAGCGACTTCACTTTCACTTTTCACTTTCATGCATTGGAGAAGGAAATGGCAACCCACTCCAGTGTTCTTGCCTGGAGAATCCCAGGGACGGGGGAGCCTGGTGGGCTGCCGTCTATGGGGTCGCACAGAGTCGGACATGACTGAAGTGACTTAGCAGCAGCAGCAGCATTCTCTTTTGAGAATAAGAATAGAATTAACGTTTGTTGAGCACTTACCATTTATCCATTCTGGAGGCTTTACATATGTAAACATTCTAATCCTCAAAAATGACCTCCCTAGGACTTTCCTGGTGGTCCAGTGGTTAAGACTCCAACGTTCACTGGAGGGGATGTGGTTTCCATCCCCAGTCAGGGAAATAAGATCCCACATGCCCTGGGGTGCAGCAAAAAAAAAATTGACCCTCCCCCCCGGGAGTAAAAGATTCTGTTACTGGTCCCATTTTGCAGATGGGGAAAACCAAGGCTGAGAGAGGTGAATTCTGGCCCCAAAGCCACACTGATTGTAAATGGGGAGATTGCAATGCCATAGTCGGATTTCCGCGGGAGGAAATGAGACCAGCCCAGGAAGGGTGTATGTGGGTCAGGTGTGTAGGCCTTCTCTGGCCCAACAGCAGGATTTGAACTCTGCCTTAGCATGCCCTTTCTTCCACCAGCCCCCCCAAAGGGCGGGCCTGGTGTGAGTCACCCAGGCTGTCATGCACCATTTGCTATTTTAGTAGCTGACTCAGATTTTGTCAAGGATCTGCTCCTGAACTGGCCTTCCCCCAGTGAAGTGAAATCTGGAAAGATTAGATTTTTGGTTGGGGTGGGGGTCAAAGGAACAGATGGTTTTCCTTTTTTTCTTTTTTTTTTTTTTGACCCTGCAGCGTGTCTTATAAGATCTTAGCTCCCTGACCAACAACCGAACCTGGTTGACCCCAGTGAAAACGCTGAGTCCCAACCACTGGGCCACCAGGGAATTCCCAAACAGAAAGTTTCTGATGACTGAGGCTAGGGTCTGCCACAGTTCATCGGACACTTGCCATTTTTCCAGTTGACCAATATTTATTGAGCTCCTGCTGTGTGCCAGAATCATCCCAGATATTGGGGTGCAGTAGGGGCAAATGTGAACTGTCCCTACTCTATTTTCAATTGCAGGCGGAGGTGGAGGGGAGGGAGCAGCGAATGAGTCATCAAATGAGGAAGTGAGGTAGTTTCAGTAAGTGAGGAGACTTCTGAAATAAACAGGGCACCTAATGGTAGTGCCTCACGAGGAAGAACTTTGGCCCAGATAGCCAGGAAGGGCTTCTCTGAGGAGGTTGCATTACAGCCAATATCTAGAGAAAGAAAAGGAGCTGGTCATCATGGGAAGAACTTGGAAAGAAAGGTGATCTGGGCAGAGGAAACAGGCTGTGCAAAGACCCTGGGGCAGGACCGCACATACTGTTGCATGAACAGCAAAGACAGACAGTAGTGAGGGGGAGAGAGGGAGGAGGTCCGGGAGAGAGGGCGCAGGCAGGTCGTGCAGGGCTTTGTGGGCTGCAGGAGGACTTCGGTTTTTGCTCTCAGGGGGTTGCGAGCCCTGGAGGGCTATGGGCAAAAGAGGGGCGGAGTCTGACTCAGGTGCTCACATGCGCCCTCTGGTGGCTGCTGCAGGGAGGGCAGACGGGAGCGAGGCAGAAGCTGCGAGTCCAGGCCAGTGAGGCTGGGGGCTAGACCCCGGTGGAGGGAGAAGAGGGCACATTCAGAACGTGAGCTTTTATTTCGTCCCCGAAATGTTGTGAGTCACAAGTCACAGCCCTTTCCTGGGCCGCATCTTTCTCACTTGTGCCATCGACCTGGCAAGCTTCGGTCTGGAACTCTGGTAGGTACATCACTGCATCAACCCAAATGTATTTAAAAGATGATCGTTTTGAAAGCCCTGAGCTGAGGGCTTCACGTAGTGGATGGCACCCCCAAGTGGCTCAGTGGTATAGAATCTGCCTGCCAATCCAGGAGACATGAGTTTGATCTCTGGGTCGGGAAGATCCCCTAGAGGAGGAAATGGCAACCTGCTCCAGTCTTCTTACCTGGAAAATTCCATGGACAGAGGAACCTGGCAGGCTAGGTCCATGGGGTGGCAAAGAATTGGACACGACTGAGTGACCGAGCTTGCAGGCCTGCACTCACTTCATTCTCTCAATGGCCATGGGAGCTAGAAACAGTGTTCCCAGTTTACAGATGAGGAAACTGAGGTCAGGAGGGGTGATGTCATTTATCTAAGGTCATACAGCTCACAAGCAGTCTTTGGGGGCCAGGATAAGGAGCCAGGTGTCTCTCTACTGGATTTTAGCAGCTTGTGAATTAATGGCCTTGATTTTAAAAAATTCTTTGAACTATTCCTGTTCACTTCATTACTTGCTAATTTCTGGCTTCTCCACTACAGCCTGCCCACCCTGAGGGAGCTTGGGGCTGATCTGTCTTGGTCACTGCAGCATTTTCAGAACCCACCACAGACCGTGGCACACAATAACTGTTCAGTAAATTGAATCCTTTTGACTGACAGTTGGTGAGCACGTACTGTGGGCAGATCCTGCTGAGCACTGTGGTCACAGGCCTGGTCCCTGCCCCCATGGAGCTTACTGGGCAGTAAGTGGAGAGGATGTGGATTCTTCCATCCATTTAGCCAACCGACATTTATTGAGCTGCTACAATGTGCAGGCCCTTGGACACAGGGCTGACTGAGTGGTCACCCCCTTAGGTGACCTGAGACACCTCTGTGCTGTCCTCCCAGGGGTCATGGAGCAGTTTCAGAGACAGAGTTACAGGGTGGTCAGGACCGTGATAAAGTGTAGGGGGCTCAAAGGGGATCCTTGACCAGCCTGGGGGGATTAAGAGGACCTTCTGGAAGGAGGAAGTCAGCTGACACCAGAGGCTTATGTCAGAATGAACCATTGGTGGGCAAAAGTGTCCCTGGGGGTGGGCACAGCACTGGCAAAGGCCTGGAGGAGAGACCCTGTAGGAATGGTCAACGTCACAGGAGGCCACGATTCCTGCTGCTCCAGCGCCCCCTGGTGGCCACTTCCGGCTCAGAGACCCGCCCACCTCACATGGCTCCATGGGCCTGGGGGTGCTTCCTCTAGGCCAAACAGCCCTGAAGGCAAAACAGAGGAGGGGCTTGCCTGGTGGTCCAGCAGTTAAGAATCCACCTTGCAGTGCAGGAGACACTGGTTTGATCCCTGGTCCGGGAAGATTCCGTATGCTGTAGAGCCACAACTACGACCAGCCACAACTACTGAGCCCGAGTGCTTTAGAGCCTGTGCTTGGAAACAAGAGAAGTCACTGCAATCAGAAACCTGAGCGCTGCAACTCGAGAACAGGCCCTGCTAGCCATAACTAGAAAAAGCTCTTCTGCAGGAGCAAAGACCCAGTACAGCCGCCCCCCGAAAAAAAAGCAAAAGAGGAAGTTTTCCCAATTTTTTTCCCTTTTTAAAAGTCTAAAGCTTGAATTTATTTCCTATGAGAGTTATCTTATTTTTCAGTGTACACTTCAGTGGTTTTTAGTATAATCAATATATTGCAAAGTCATCACCAATTCCAGAATGTTCTCATCACTCCTTAAAGAAGCCACATCCCCAGTAGCAGTCACTTGGCAGTGCCCTCCTCAGCCCTTGGCAACCATGAATCTGCTGTCTGTCTCTGGACGTTTCGTATCAATGGTATCACACAGTATGTGGTCTGTGGCGTCTGACTTCTTTCACTCGGCAGAGCAAGAGCATGCATTCTTAGGCTGCCCCTACTATCAGGAGCATGGGCTAGCGCTGTTTGCTTGGTCTTATTCTTTTTCATGGCTGCATAGTATTCTCCCCCCTCAAAGCCCCTTCATAACCAGTATGAGAAGCACTCTTGGAAGCTGGATAGCTAGAGCAGTGGGGTGCCTCGGGGTTGATCAAGCAATCCATTGCAGGGTAGAATAAAAATAGAAGAAATCATACTTTTATTTTTTATTTTCTGGTTGCACCATTCCCACCCAGTGATGGCTATGGAGTGTCGAGGCTCTCGCCTTAGGTGAGGTAATAGACAAACACATGCCTGGGCAGAGCTGTCCACCAGGGTGCTGGTGTGGAGGTCTGCAGACAGCCCGTGATGAGGCAACCAGTGTCTTGTTTCTTCTAGAAGCATCTGCTTCCTGTTCAGGTCTGGCTCTGTCCTGGGCCTTTGCCAGAGGTCGTGATGCTGGTTACCCTGACCCATAACCAGGCAAGACAGGCCCTCGCTTGGGAAAATGAAAGTCTAGTGGAGTCAGAAAGAGGAAGTTTCTGGAGGTTGTGTAGCCACCTCCTCCCCCTCTCCTCTGCCCATGCAAATAGAGGGCCTTCTAGAAAGGGGGCCCAGGGTGGGGTCTTTCCTGAAGTGCTTGCTCCAGAATCAGCCCTCCTTCCTCCCAAGGCTGCAGAAACCGCCCCGGTCTAGGTCATTAGTACTGAGCTGTTCAGTCCAGCAATCACTTCTCTGTCCTCCTCCCCTTGTCTGAAGTGTCTATGTGCCTGTTGGCCTCCAAGACCTCCGTCCTCACATGGCTTCAGGGCCCATATTCTCTCACCCCTTCATGCCCCACGCCATCCCTCCCCACTCTCCTGGACCCCCTGGGGTCTCTCCCCTCCTCAGTGGCCTCATCTATATACTCAGCCCCGTCTCCAGCTCAGACCTCCCCTGAGCTCCAGGCTCCAGAAGCCTCGAAGTCTCCAGGCGCTGGGGGTTCATGGTGGGGGCGTCTCACACTCAGCATAGCCACGCTTTGTCTGACCAGTCTCCTTAACCTGTTCCCCCCACGTCTCTTCTTTGTGGATGGAAGCTCTGTCCTGGGAGTTGCTCAGCTAGAAGATGGCAGGCACCCTCAACTGACCTGTCAGTCAAGGTTTCAGCTTCTGCTTTCAAAAAACTGTCCAGAGCCCACCCACTTCTGCTCCCACTTGGACCTGCAGCCTGGTTCCTAGACTCCCAGGCTCACTGCCACAGTCTGTCCTCCCTGAAGCATCCACAAGAGGGCAGGCCCTGCCCCTCCTCTACCCTTGGCCCTCCGGGGTCTCACCTCCCTGGGGGTAAACCTCCAAGCCCTACCTGCACGACCTGTGCGTTCCCTCCGTGCCCTCCACTCCTCCCTGTCTCCCCCTCGCCCACTTGACTCCAGCCATACAGACTTCCTTGCAGTTCCTCTAACATGCTAGGCACAGTCCTGCCCCAGGGCCTTTGCACATGCTCTGCTCACTGCCCAGGGTCCTTCCTTCACACTCTGAAATAGCTCCTTCTCTCACCTTCTCCATATCTTTGCTCAAATGTCACTCTCTCAGTAGAGGCTTCTATGAGGTCCCTCCATTTAAAATTCATTTTCAATGGCACCCACCAACCCCCCTGACTATGCCTTCTTTTTCCATAACTCTTAGCACTTTGGGACAAATAGAAGTTACCTACACATTGTTATTGGTCTTCTTTTGGAGGACACAATGTTTGTCTGACTTCACTGTACCTGGCACACAGTAGGCTGTCAACAAGTGAACAAACAAACCTCGTTGTATCCTATTTCACTTTATTGCCGTCCACAAATATTGCATTTTTTAAAAAAACAAATTGAAGGTCTGTGGCAACTCCGCAACAAGCAAGTCGATCAGCACCATTTTCCCAACAGCCTCTGCTCCCTTTGTGTCTTAGTGTCACTTTTTGGTAATTCACACAAAATTTCAGACTTTTTCATCATGACTGTATTTGTCACGATGAGCTGCGATCAGTCTCTTTGACTATTGTAATTTTGGGGATGCCATATAAGACTGTGAACTTCATAAATATGTATGTATTAAAAAATTTTTTTTGATGTGGATCATTTTTAAAATCTTTATTGAATTTATTACAATATCACTTCTGTCTTATGTTTTATTTTTTAGACTGCCTGACCAGGGATCAAACCTACAGTCCCTGCACTGGAAGGCAAAGTCTTAATCACTGGACTGCCAGGGAAGTCCCCACTGTGTGGGTGTGGGTGTTCTGATTGCCCCACCCGCTAGCTGATTTCCCCTCTCTCCCCCTCTCCTTGGGCCCCCTTATCCCCTGAGACACAAGAATATCGAAATTAGGTCAGTTAACAACCCCTCAGGGGCCTCTACATGTTCTAGGGAAAGGAAGAATTACACATCTCTGTAAATCAGAAGCTAGAGATGAAGCTTCATAAGGAAGGCATGTCAAAAGCAGAGAGCGGGCGACCGCTGGGCCTCTTGCTACAAATAATTAGCCAAGTTGTGAATGCAAAGAAAGGAAAAGGCTTTGAAGGAAATCAAGTGCTGCCCCAGTGAATGCACGAATGATAACAGAAAGAAATAGCCTCACTGCTGATAGCGAGAAAGTTTTTGTGGTGGGGATAGGAGATCAAACCAGCCACAGCATTCATTCCGGTAAGGCAAAGCCTCATCCAGACCCCGGCCCTAGCCCTCTTCAGTTCTGTGACGGCCGAGGGAGGTGAGGAGACTACAGAAGAGAAGTGTAAGGGCCGCAGAAGGGGGTTCATGAGGTTGAAGGAAAGAGGCCATCTTCGTAACAGAACAGCGCAAGGGGAAGGAGTGAGTGCCGGCATAGTAGCTGCTGCAAGTCCTCCGGAAAATCTGGCTCAGATCGTTCAGGAAGGCGGCTACGCTAACCGAGAGAACTGCTGCAGACTTTTGTTTTTATTTATGTTTACTTTTGGCTTGCTGGGTCTTCATTGTGGTGAGCAGGGATTACTCTTCGTAGCAGCGCGCAGGCGTCTCATGGCAGTGCCTTCCCTTGTTGCAGAGAACAGGCTCTAGGGGCAGTCGGGCTTAGTGATTGCAGCCGGTGGGTTCAGTAGCTGCAGATGCCGGCCACAAGCTCGATAGTTGTGAAGCACGGGCTTAGTCGCTTCTGAGGCATCTGTGGGATCTTCCCAGACCAGGGATGGAACTTGTGTCTCCATTAGCAGGCAGATTCTTCACCACTGGACCACCAGGGAAGTCCTGCACATTTAATAGAATACAGTCTTAGTGTAAATACAACTTACATACGCTGGGAACTGGAGAAGGGAATGGCAACCCACCCCAGTATTCTTGCCTGGGAAATCCCGTGGACAGAGCAGCCTGGTCCACGGAGTTGCAGAGTCGGACGTGACTGAATGACTGAGCACACACACACACGCGTGCACTGGGAAACCTCAGCATCTGTGTGACTCGGTTTATTATGATATTCACTTTATTGCCATGGTCTGAACGCAAACTTACAGTGCCTCTGAGGTCTGCCTGAATTTGAATTACTGCTTAAGTCTGTGTTTATCTTTAAAACAATCTCTTTTTCTGGTTTACAGCAAGGTGATTCAGTTATGCATGTGCATCTGTTTTCATGTTATTTTCTGTTCTGAATACTGAATACAGTGTCCTGTGCTATGCGGTAGACCTTTGTTTCTCTCCTTTATATATAGTAGTTTGCACCTGCTAATCCCAAACTCCTGATCCATCCCTCCCCAGCCCCTTTCCCCTTTGGTAATCATAAAGTTGTTTTCTGTGTCTGTGTGTCTGTCGCTGTTTTGTAGATAAGTTCACTTATATTTTAGAATCCATATAGAAATGATACGACATTTACCTCTGATTTATTTCACTTAATAGGATCCTCTCTAGGGCCATCCAGGTTGTTGCAAATGGCATTATTTCGTTCTTTTTTTTTGGCTGAGTAGCCTCCCGTTGTATACATGTACTGCTTCTTCTTTGTCCATTTATCTGTTGACGGCTACTCAGATTGCTATTGTAAATAGTGCTGCTATGAACACACGGGTGCATGTATCTTTTCGAATTAGAGCTTTCTTCATCTATATGGCCACTCGTGGAGTTGTAGGTTGTTCTATTTTTATTTTTATTTTTGAGGAACCTCCATACTGTTCTCCATAGTGGCTGCACCAATTGCACATCCCCGCCAAAGGGATAAGAGGGTTCTCTTTTCTCCACGTCCTCTCCAGCATTTGGAGAGCATTTTTGATGATGGCCATTCTGACCAGTGTGAGGTGGTACCCTAGTTTAGTTTTTGATCATTTCCTTATGATCAGTGATATTGACCATCTTTTTATGTGCCTATTGTCCATCTGTATGTCTTCCTGGGAGAAATGTCTGTCTAGGTCTTCTGCCCATGTTTAGATTGGGTTGTTTTTGTTATTGAGTTGTATAACTGTTTGTATGTTTTGGAAATGAAGCCCTTGTCAGTTGCATCATCTGCAAATATTTCCTGGTAGGCTTAGGCTGTCTTCTTTTCCTTTTGTTTATGGTTTCCCTTGCTGTGCAAAACAGACTCTTTATACTACATTCCCTTCTTTCCCGCCGGTGAGTGTTCCAGTCATTCATTTACTGAACAGTGTCTGTTGGCACTTAGGTATGTCAGGGGCTGTTTCAGACACACTGTGGATTAAAGCAGACCCTGTTTCTGCGCACACATCTGTGGGGGAGATAGATATTAGTCCAAGTGGTTACAACCAAGAGGGTCCCTGGGTGTGATGGGACATGGTGGAGGGGGAGACAGGGATGAGTAGCTGTGGGAGGCTTCCTGGAGGGGCTCATTCCAGGGAGAGAGGGTGTTCTAGGTAAGGGGCACAGCCCAGTATAAGGCCCTGTGGTGGGAAGGAGCATGGCGCTTGGGAAGGGTAGGGCAGAGCCAGTGTGGTCCAACCAGGTACAGAACTGTGTCCAGCGGTGGGGGGGCAGAGGGGAGAACAGGATGGTTCCTTTATTTGTGGGGATCCAGAGTCACTGACTCAATGGACATGAGTTTGAGCAAACTCCAGGAGGTAGGGAAGGACAGGGAACCCTGGCACGCTGCAGTCCATGGGGTCACAAAGAGTCGGACAGGACTTAGTGACTAACAAGATGCTGCGATGAGCATTCACTGACACTAGGGGGCACCCTTGAACAACAGCTCCTGCCTCTCCTCCTTTCTGGAGGCTGGGAAAGGGCTTCTTCCTAAGAGAAACCAGGCACGGAGGGAGAACAGCCAGAGAGTGCCAGCTTCCAGGCCATGCCAAAGGCCACTCTCCCTGTTAACAACCTCTGTAAATAAGATCAGCAGCTGTATAAATATGCCCATTCACTGGATATTTGGAAATCGTTCAGTGTAATGCTATTGGGGACCAGAGGCCAGAGAGGGCAGACACCTGCCTTAGGTCACACAGCAAGGCCTACTCTGCCTTCTCTACACAGTGTCTCCTCCCAACCCCAAATGCCCCTGGGTGGGGATCTTTTATTTTTAACCTGGTCAGTGGACACATCACCTTTTTATAGCCCTGGAAGGCGCCCAGGGTTTCCAATTTCCAAAGGAAGTTTTAAAAAAAAAAAAAAAAATGGTCCTCTTCTTGAGAAAAGGAACGGCCTGATCTCTCAGAGGGCCCTGGTCCCATCTCTTATTTTTCCCCGAGGCTCCCTGGGGTTCCCCCAGACCCCTCAGCGGGTGCTGTGTACATTCGCATCCCTGGAGGTTCTTAGAGGCCCCTTCTGTCAATCTGGGCCATCATGCCTTCTCAAAGCCTCCTGGGGATTCACAGACTTTGCTTACCTGTCTACCGTCCCCAGCATTGCTGCTGGCCATCTGCCGTCTTACTTAATTTCTATTCCTTGAGTCGTTTAATATTTTTCTTTAAACAGATTTAAAAAGCAACTCTTTTTTTCTTCCTGGAATTAGATAGTGGTGATGGTGGCATCCTTAAGATTACACTAAAGCCACTAACTGTACATTTAAAGTGATACAACTTGGGACTTCCCTGTTGGTCCAGTGGTTAAGCCTCCACATTTCCAATGCAGGGGAGGCGGGATTGATCCTTGGTGGGGAAACTAAGATCCCACATGCCTCGTGGTGCAGCCAAAAATAAATTTAAAAAAATATATAAAAGCAAAAAAAAAAAAAAAAAAAACCCAAACCCTTAAAAGAGTCATCTTAAGATTTTTAAAATAAATAAATAAATAAAATGGTAAGGTTTTATCTCAGAAAAAGATTGTAAAAAAATATGAGCTCGTCTTTATTTTGAACTTTTCAGTATTAACATCTATGAATTCACATATTGGAAATAGAGGGCCTAGCCATACTTTGTTCCCCAAAACACATTCAAATAAATGCATAACTACTTAAATTTTTTTACAGGTCATCTGTGTATTGTTACGTATAAAGGAGTGTGCGGGCAGTAGGCACCTATGACAGCTTCGCTGAGCACTTCACTGTGTGCCAGGGTTTCTTGGATAAACTCATTTAATTCTTCATGCCCACTCCAGTATTGTTGCCTGGACAGAAGAGCCTGGTGGGCTACAATCCCCGGTGTTGCAAAGAGTTGGACACAACTGGGTGACTGAAGCCACTGCACTGCAATGCTGGTAGGCAGCTGCTACCACCAACCCCATTTCACAGATGAGGAAACTGAGGCTCAGGGAAAGGAAGTGCCATTCCCAAGGTAATATGGCCTGTGTCCTAAAGCACCACACCACACTGCCCAGTGAACATGTTCATTCTGAGTGAGGAAACTGGACAAAATCGCAGGATTGATTGCAAGGTGGTAACCCCAGGGCAGAATCTAGAACCCCACCCTACCAGCCCATCTGTTTCATTCAATATTTTTTTATGTGGGCCAATTTTAAAGTCTTTATTTAATTTGTTACAATATTGCTTCTGCTTTATGTTTTGTGTTTTTGACCTCAAGGCATACGAGATCTTAGCTCCCTGACCAGGGATTGAACCCACATCCCCTGCATTAGAAGCACGGTCTTAACCACTGGACCACCAGGGAAGCTTCTGTGTTTCATTCCATTTTATTAAACTTTCTAAAGAACCAGCTTTGCTTTCATTGGTTTTTACTCTATCATTTGCCCATTTCTATTGTGTCGATTTCCACTCTTTATTTTTTGGATTTAGTTCGCACTGAATTTTCTGGCTTTGTAAGGTGAGATTTTAGATCAGGCATTGGCATGCTTTTGTCTATAAAGGGCTAAACATTCTATTAATTATTAATGTATTAATATTAAGTAACTATTTTAGGCTTTGGGGGCCAGATGGGTCTCTGGCATAACTTCTCAGTTCTGCCACTGCAGCATGAGCGTGGCCACAGGGAAGGTGTGAGCACAGGAATGTGGCTGTGCCAGTAACACTTGATTTGTGAAAATGAGGCTGGATTGGGCCCGGGGGCCATAGTGTGCAGATTCTGCTTTTCTTGTCTTCTAGCGCAAGCGCTTAAGGCTACACACTGCCCTCTAAGCACTGCTTGAGCTGCACTGCACACACGAGCATGCCTTGTGCTGCACGAGGGGTCTAGCAGGCTCTAGTCCACGGCGTCGCAAGAGTCAGACATGACTGAGCGACTCAGCAACAACAACAAAACACTCAAAGAATTCTCTAGTTTCCTTGGTGATTTTTTTCTTTGACTGGAGCTGCCAACCCCCCAGCTCACTCACATGCCTTCCCCGGGGGTAGAAGCCTTTTAGTCAACACATAGAGACTGAACTCCCACTACCTGCCAGGCATTTTCCTAGGTACTGACTAAACAGTGGTTTACGAGGCCGCTCCAGGGGAGCTCCCATCAGGCCCTGGAGTCACCCTGAGTCAGCAACCCTGCTCCATTTGTCCCTGCCCCATTAAACGGGCCCACCATCCATCCACTTATTGATTCTGGCCAAGAAACTCAGGAGTCATCTCAGACTCTTCTTCCCCAAACCAATTCATCGAGTCCTGCCAGCCCTCCTCCAAAGATCTGAAGTATGTTCATCTCTCTGCATCCCACCGCCTCCCTCCAACCTGTTCTTCCAGCTGCAGCCAGTGATCTCAAGGCTTAAACCAGGCCGTGTCTCTCCTCGGTGTGAAATTCTGCTTTGGTTCCCCACAGCCCTGAGGGTAAGTATTACTCTGTTCTTTAGGACCTTAAAGCCCTACACCATCTGCCTGTGTCCACCAGCTCCTCCTGCACTCCCCCTTTTTTTTGGTCACACCGCACAGCTCGTGGGATCTTAGTTCCCCAGTAATGGTTTGGACCCGCATCCCTTGCAGTAGAAGCTCAGAGTATTAAACACTGGACCACCAACCAAGTCCAATCTCTTCACTCACTGATTCAGCCACACAGAGCTCCTTGTTCTTTTTTTTGAATGAACCATGTGAGCTCATTTATTCATTCAACAAGTGCTTAATGAACTACTGAGTTAGGCCTTCTTCTAGGTGCTATGGATGCAGCATGGATGAACTCGAGTAGCTGACATTCTAAGGAAGGGACGTGATGAATAAACAAGGAAACAAAGAAAAAGGTGACAGGGTTAACGTTTTAAGGATTACGAGGCAAGTACACAGGAGGATGGGTTAGAGGTTGTCTGGGGCCACATTATTGATGATGATCTGGGAGGGCTTCATGGAGGAGGTGACATTCGCTCAAGAACATTGCTTGACAGGCTTTTAATAGAAGACATCAGGACTGAAGTCAGGGGGAGATGGCTGCACTGGAGGATCTCAAATGTCCTGTCCACTGTGGAGGGTCACCGTCTCTTTTGCAACCTACTACAAACACAGACGCTCAGGCCAGAGGAGGGAACACTCCCTCCCCCAGATGCCCCCCTGCCCCCAGGACGGATGGTGCTGACCGCATCTGGGCTGGGTCTTGCTTAACACTTGTTGTGGCAACCACTGGGTGGGTCCCCCCCCAACCCCCCTTTACCCAGTCCTAACTGAATCTCCCGAAGGACTCCACACCCCCTAACCATTCTGCAGGGACACGGGGTCAGCACCCTGCGGTGCCAGCCAAGTGCCACCATCCTGGGGGCTGGCCTGTCATCTCCTTTTGGGCCTGTGATGTGAGCCCCTGAGCTGTGCTATCTTTAACCTCGGGCTGGGACGCTCTGCTCCCTGTAAACACTGCTCAGATGACAGTCCTGGAATCCTGTGGGGGCGGCGAGTTCCGTGTGTGGCAGAGCCATCAGGGGCTGCTCCCCAGTTGTTAAGAGGGGACTGGAATCTCCAGAGGCGACAGGCATTGGTTCTTTCACTCACCACAGGGGTCACTCAGTGGGGACCAGCACAGACACTCCCAGGGTTCCATAAGAGCTGAGGCAGGCATTAACTGAACAGATGAGTCAGTGAGCAGAACTTCAGGCTGACTCCAGCTGTGTGGAGGCCAGAAGTGGGCCAGGGGTGACACTGAGAGGGGCAGAGGCTCCCCCTGGTGGGGTGGGCTGCACACTTTCAATGCCCTCAACCTTGGGTCTCAGCCTTGGCCCCCGGTGAGCTCAGGCAAACCCTCCTCCCTCTGAGCCTTGGTCTGCTGCGCCTACCAGCGAGGCGGGTCACCGGCCTGGCTGTGTGACCTGGGGCAGACCACTTGGCCTCTCTGAGCTTGTCTCATCACTGATAATTTGCACGTAATAATTGACCCGGGCTTCCCAGGTGGCTCAGTGGTAAAGAATCCACCTGCCAATGCAGGGAATGCAGATTTGATTGCTGGATCTGGAAGATCCCCTGGAGAAGGAAATGGCAACCCACTCATATGTTCTTGAGGAGCCTGGTGGGCTACAGTCCGATCAGAAGAGTCGGACACGACCTGGTGGCTAAATAATAACCAACTGTCAGCAGGACCCGTGCCTGGGCTGCTGCGGCTCGTCCAGTCCCAGCGAACACCGCGATGCTGGCTGTCACGTGGCCTCCTGCTGGCCACCATGTCAGGACCCGGGAGGAACCGCGTCTTTCCTAATTCTGAGCTGCTGGGTCAACCCACACTGCAAATCTGCCTGAGCTTTATGATGGCTTTCTCTGGAGAGTCTCGGGCTTAAGTCACAATTCTCAGGCGTGAGCTTTTAAAGTAAGCAAGCATTTGGCCCGCAGGGGTTCCCCTCTTTGGTGAGTCCTGTCACACCACAGAATGGGGCCTGCCATCGAGCCGGGGTTCAGTACCTGCTGCCAGTGCAGGTGTCTCCTGAGAGGCTGCTGAGCACCCACTGACTCGACACCCACTCCTCTGGGGCGACCGCCATGTACTCACACGGCTGTTGAGTGGGTGTGGGCTGCTAAGGGTCGTTGGGTCCCCGCGAAACCAGGAGCTACAGAACCCTCCAGCCCCTTTCACCACTGGACGTGAGACGGCCCCAAGGCAGTCTCCCTGTTGTCTCAGGAGGTGAGGATGTGGGGAGATGCCTGCCTCAGGTACGGCTGGGTCAATCCTCTCCTCTACGGGGGCTTGAACCCGGCCTGGTGCAGGGCAGGCCCTGGGGAAACAGCCAACGTCGGACTCCCAGGACGCTGCTGTGGGTGAGGAGTTGACCGACCATGCCAGTGCAGAGAAAATCAGAATTTAACAACACGGCAGGACAAAAGGAAAGGGTGGGACTTTCCTCTGGGAAACCCAAGTTCATGCACAGACCTCTTGGGGCAGTGGGTTCATAGGCTCCATCAGGGTCTCAGGGAAGCAGGGCTGAGTTGGGGGTCTTCCTGTTCCCTTAGACCTTCCAGAAGGTCAAATCATGCCATGCTCTCCTCTGAGGCAACCCTCCTGCACAGCAGAGCTGACGACTAAGCCAGTGGTTTTATGTTTTTTCTTCAGGAATACATTTTCCTGACTAACTCTGACACTAAGCCCCAGGACATAAACTGGGATGGGAGTCGTGCAGAACCCTCCTCCCACCCCCCCAAGCACTCCCTTCAGCGTCCCCCCACCCCACCCCACCGCAGTCGTCCACTTAACACAAGGGTGAACAACAGCACCGCACTTGCAGTTGACACTCCTCCTCTCTTTATTCCAGGCTTCAGGGGGGACAGTGAGGGCGGTTCCCACCTTGATGGAAGGCAAAACCTGGTCTTGGAAATAAAGGACGTCCTAACTAACACTGCAAATCCAAAGAGACCTGGTTCCCTCGGTGGGGGCGGGGCATCCGGGGTCCCACTGTGCCTGCCGAAGGCTTCTATCAGTGTAGCTGCCCCGAGCGACAAGGCTGCGGGCGGGGCACCGGCTCCAGTCCCCATCCGCTCTCCCGACGGGCCGGGAACACTCTCCTGTTGGCGGCCAGGGCCATGGAGTATAGGCCCTGAGAATCCCACTGGGAAGGGTTCTCTGGCAGGAGGACTAACAATTCCCCTTTCCCAGGAGCCCCCAGTGACGGGAGGCCGAGATTTCCTTCCACCTTAATTGGCAACCCGTCTCGACACCCACTGTCTACCTAGCTAACACAGTGGGTCAACAGTGTACCTGGCGTTGCCTCAGGGTCACCTGCATCCAGATCTCCAAGCAGCTAAAAACTGGACACAGCCACTCAGGATGCTGGCCACGCACCTGTGCCCTCGGGCGTGACTTGCGACGTGGAAGCGGCCTGCGGTTTTTAACTCATAAATTGTGAAAACCAAAGCCCAAACTGACCATGCTAGGTTTTGCTGGGCGAGAAGCAGCCCGGCCCCTAAGAAAGGCTGAGTGAACTATCAGAAGGAAACGTACTGTCACCTTCGCTCTGGGGACGGATACGTGGGGCTGGCACCTCCCTTCCTTAACACAATAAATCTCACCTCTGCCGGCTGGGCCACCTCGGGCACGACAAAACCCTTGCTGCATGAAATTAACTTAGCGAGTCTGACAAACCAAAAATTTTAGAAAAAGAAAAAAAAAGGATATGGCAGCAAAACTTCAGGACTCCTGCATCACACCTGTAACCTGCCCGCTGAGTAAATAAACAACACCAAACCATGAAAGCTACGCAAAGGGCAGGCTGCCCCTCCCCGGGTGGAGACCCTTACCCACTGCAGGGTGGAGGGAGCAGGTGCAAACGTGCTAGAAAAGGCAGGTCTCTCAGCTTCCCCTCGGGGCCGCCGTCCTAACCCTGCACTGGGGGGGTCTAGGTCTATCCGGAGGCCGGACCAACTCTCAGCTTCTTCCTGCGTTTCTACGTGGGGGAGGAAGGCAATGGCTTCAACTCATCCGCCTCTGAGTCAGAAAGCAAGACCCTCCTTAACCCAGGCAAACGGGGCGTGTGGAAGGTTGAGCGTCTTCTCCCGGCCAAGGATGGGTGCACAGGCTCCTGCAATAAAGTCCATTCTCCGAGCGCGTCACCCAGAAGGCTTCTAGCACCGACAGCTCGCTCACTCCTATCCCCACTCCCTGCGGAGGGGAGGGGGCCATGGAGGCGGGAGAGCCCCTCCCCTTTGTGGCTCTCCCAGGTTTCTAGCCACCGGAAGTGCTCCCAGAGAGAGGGCGGGACCGGTGCGGGCCCCGCCGTCCTGGGGTTCGCCTCTCCCACTATGGTCAGTGTGGTCAGTGCAGCTCGATGAAGGCCTCCAGCTCCTCAGGGATGAAGCCCTTGTAGGGGATCTTGTTCTTATCCAGGGCGCGGGCCGCAAGGCACTGCAGGGTCACGTAGTTGAAGGGCTGGATGGTGCTCTTGGCCAGCAGCTTTTCGTCCAGCAGCTCGTAGGCCGTCTTCTTGAAGGCGTTGGTGGCGTCCATGTGGGCCCCCGCCTCAATCAGGGCGTTCATGATGCCCGGGCAGTTGTTCTGCGCTGCGATGTGCAGTGGGGTGTTGTTGTCGAAGTCCCGGCTGTCTGGGTCGGCCCCGCAGTCTAGCAACACCTTGACCACCTGCAGGGAGGGGAACCTGCCCACCGGGTAGCGGCCCACGTTGGTGGTCTCTGCGTCCACGGCCATGTGCAGGGGGGTGAAGCCGTTCTTGCCGCGGGGGGCGCACTTGAGCAGCCGGTAGACGGTCTGGTGTTTCAGGTGCTCCTGGTCGGGGGTGCACTCCACCTTCTCCAGCAGGTAGAGCAGGTGGAGGATGATGGCCAGGGCCTTGGTAAACTGTGCCGAGTCCCCGGGCTCCTTGGGCAGCTGCAGGGCCCGCTCCACTTCCCGCACCCCTTTGCACAGCACCCCCATGAGGTCTGCGAAGCCGATGGGCGTGCCTAGGCTGCCCTTGGCCGAGCGGTCCTGGAGCACGTAGGAGAAGAGTTCGGCGAAGGACAGGAAACTGCTGGCCGTCATGGGACTCAGAGGCTCCAGGTTGTTCTGCTGCATGTCCAGGGCGTACTTCCACAGGCGGATGCAGCGCTCGAAGTTGCCTGAGTCGGCGTACACCGCGCCCCGGTAGCGGATGTAGTAGGACGTGTCCGGGTGGGAAGGACCTAGGATGCGCTCTCGGATCAGCAGGGCCTGCATGCGCATCTCATCCGGGTCGGTAATGAGCGCCTCCAGTTCCTCGGTGGTGTTCACCTCCCTCGAGTAGTCATAGGCCAGGACCAGCTGCGGGGGCTCCGGTTTGGGCAGATACTCGCCCCCCTGGTGCCGCAGCTCCATCGCCCGTCTCCAGTGTTTCAGGGCCCCGAGCAGATCCCGCTTCTTATCCACGTAGGTGGCTCCCAGCAGCTCCAAGGCTTCCACGGCGGCTTCCCTGCTGGTGGGGCAGCAGCTCTCGTACGATTCACCGCTCGGGGGCTCCTCGGGGGACGAGTGGGCGCCCTGGGGCTGCGCCCTGGCCAGCCCGGGCTGCGCCTGCTCGTCCCCAGCAGGCTGCTCCTGGATGAGGTACTCCACGATGTTGGTGTGGCCCGTCACGCTGGCCGCCAGCAACGGTGTCATGCCGTAGCCATCACGCTCCATGCGGGCGTTGCAGCCGAGCAGCAGCTGCAAAATCTCCAGGCTGCCAGACTCGGCGCAGTCGTGCAGAGCTGTGTTGCCCTTGGCGCTGCGCCGGTTCACCTGGGCGCCCTGCTCCAGCAGGTAGCGGGCGATCTCGCGGTGGCCCTTGTAACAGGAGATCATGAGGCACGTGTGCCCGTGCCGGTTGGCCACCTCCAGGTCCGCCTGGTGCTCGCCCACCAAATAGCGCACCACCTCCAGGTGCCCGTCGAAGCAGGCGGCGCGCAGGGGCGTCGAGTTGGTACGCGTGGTGCGGTTCACCGAGGCCCCGCGGCGCAGCAGGCTCCGCACCACGTCCAAGTGGCCGGCGGCCGAGGCGGCCCACAGCGGCGGCGCGCCCTCGATGATCTCGCCATCAAAGTGCACCGAGCCGCCCGCCTCCACACTGGCGCCGCACCGGTCCACCAGGTACTCGACTACGTCCAGGTGGCCGTAACGGGCGGCGATGAGCAGCGGCGTACCCCCGCTGGCCACCTCGCCCGTCAGCTCTTCCAGCTCCTCCCGGCTCCGGCCGCTGAGCAGCTTCTGAAGGAGCTGCAGCTTGCCGTCGCGGGCGGCATTGTACACGGCGGTGTGGAGGTCCATGATCTGGGCCTCCGCCAGGCCATGGGCTGGCCGCCGGGGGACGAGGGGACCGAGGGACGGCGGACTAGCGCCCCGGGGGGCAGGCGGCAACCTTCACCGTCTCCCCCACCGCCATCTTAGGTGCTTCTGGGGCGGAACAAAATGGCTGCCGCGGCCTGTTTCCGTTGAAGTATGGAAATGTGCAGGGAAATGTAGTTCTCTGAGCGGGCACACTCCGTGGAACAGAAGAAGAACTGTAACGTGGTAAAACTACAACTCCCAGAATGCTTCGGGCCAGCCGCGGCGAAGTGGGAGCACGATGCATGGCGGGAATAGCAGTTCCAATACCAGCCAACTGTGACGGAAACTGGCTGCTCGAGGACTACGACTCCCGTCATCCAACGCTATCGCAATGACTTCTGGGACCCAGGGAAGTTTGGTTACGTACTTCCGGTGGCTGTCAGTGCCTGAGCTGACAGGAAACGCTGACTCCAGTCAGAAGACTACATTCCATAAAAGGCAGGGCGAGCGACTTGGAGCCAACCAGAAGCGAGAACGAAGGCGAAGCCAGGCGAGTGGTCTGATTTGGGCTTCGCGAGGCCAAACCTCTCACTGGCAGGGGGCGCTCAGGAGAGGCAGGAAAGTGAGTCGGAGTGCGTACATTTGGAGAGCAGAAAGTACAGGTGGCCCTAAGGGTCCGTGTCCTGCGCGCTTGTTCATTTCTCATTCATTTGTTCGTTCGTTCACACACTTATATATTTATTTACTTACTCATTAATACCCTATTAAAAGTTTAGTTTTCCTTCATTCACTCCTCAGCATCCTCAATGTTGTTGTTGTCCGGTCGCTCAATCGTGTCCAACTCTTTGCGACCCCATGGACTGCAGCACGCCAGCAGCTTCTCTGTCCCTCATTGTCTTCTGGAGTTTGCTCAAACTCATGTACATTGACTCGGTGATAATTTGCAAGGCCCAGTGCAAATGGAAAATGTAGAGCCCCTTGTCCAAAAGTGATTAAAATTTTTCCAACAAAGACAGCAGGGCATTAAACAAAGCGTCAGGCCCTTCTGATTGAGGGGTCCCAGATGACTGCTCACATGGACATCCCTGTGAAGACCGAACCCCACACTCAAAAGACAGACCCTTACCTCCAGCACTGTCTGACTTCCATTTTGCGGCTGCCTGCCCCAGGCTTATTGAGGATAATGGGAAAAATGAGGAAGTTGCCATGTTCAGTTCAGTTCAGTTGAGTCCCTCAGTCGCGTCCGACTCTTCGAGACCCCATGAATGGCAGCACGCCAGGCCTCCCTGTCCATCACCAACTTCCGGAGTTCACTCAAACTCACGTCCATCGAGTCGGTGATGCCATCCAGCCATCTCATCCTCTGTCGTTCCCTTCTCCTCCTGCCCCCAATCCCTCCTGGCATCAGTCTTTTCCAGTGAGTCAACTCTTTGCATCAGGTGACCAAAGTACTGGAGTTTCAGCTTTAGCATCAGTCCTTCCAGTGAACACCCAGGACTGATCTCCTTTAGGATGGACTGGTTGGATCTCCTTGCAGTCCAAAGGACTCTCAAGAGTCTTCTCCAACACCGCCATGTTCAGGAATGTTCAAGAAATGCATGCTGTTCTCATCATCTCCCGACTTTTGTGTGTGCTGTTCTCTCTGCTTGGAATACTGTTCCATACCTTCTTCACTTGGCTACCCTGTAGGCCTTCTTCGGGTCTCAGCTGAGACTTCAGGTCTTCCTGGATGATTCCTTGACCTAAGGCTTAGTGGGTGTCCTCCCTGGCACCATTGGCATTCTGATCCCTGAATCTTAGTGAAACACTATGCTTTGATCAATTCAGGGTGCTGTAATAAATACCACAGGCTGGGTAGCTATATTAGTTAGGAATCTCCAGAGAAACTGGAGAAGGAAATGGCAGCCCACTCCAGTATTCTTGCCTGGAGAATTCCATGGACAGAGGAGCCTGGTGGGCTGCAGTCTATCGGTTTTAGAGAGTTGGACACGACTAAGTGACTTCCACTTTTCCAGAGAAAGGGAACCCAATAGGCTATATATATATTATATCCATATTTATATCTACACACAAACACATATACACACATTACATTACCAAACTCAGGATTTGGCTGCTGATCACTCAAAAGCCAATAATCTAGTGGCAAGTGTCAGTAGAAAGGAAAGATGGTGTATTTGGAAAAGCCAGCAGTTTGGGAAAAAGGTTAACTTATGTCTAGAGCCCAACTCTGCAGATTCTGCTCAGCCGTGACAATTTTTAAAGGGAAAAAGAGAGGAGTCTCAGTTAATCATTATGGAAGAAGCTAAGATTCTTCATCCTTTTTCCACTGTGTGCAGACCACTGACTACTCCTGATCTTCCTTTAAAAAAAAAAAAATGTAGTCTTTTTTTCCAAACCCTTTGGCCACACTGCCTGTGTCTGAGATCTTAGTTTCCAGACCGGGGGTTGAATCAGCACCTCCCGCTTTGGCAGTGTGGAGTCTTAACCACTGCACCACCAGGGAAGTCCCTGCTGATCTTTCTTTGGATGCTGTCTTGCCTGCATGGTCCGCCTGCAGATTTGCTATGGGGAAGCTGGGAGTAGAGAGCCAGTCATTCTTTAATCCTTCATTCTTAACACCTTTTAATCCAGGAAAGGAATCAACAGGTTAAGCAAGGGAATTGTATACATTCTGTAAAGCAAAAGTCAGGAATGCTACCCAGTGATCTCATTTTTATGATTAAGGTTTAAGGGGAACAGAAATAGATAAACAGGAAAGAGACAAATGAGATGCTTACAGATCCCCACTTGTCAGACATCATTCCACTTCTGTGAGATTAGGGGCAGAGGTCCATCTCCTGTGACTTCTTCGTGTTGACATAGAGTGCTGTGTTTTCAGAGAGGAAGATGTTGACACAGGTCTGTAGCATATATTTGCCGACAGTTTTAGTTGCCTGCTTACATATGTGGGCAGAGCAAGCTATAATTATTCTAATCCCACAAAGATGTAGATTATTATGAGCAATAGTGTTAATCTCATTCTTTCATTGGACATTGAGACTGTGCCTCTAATATCCTACTCTGTGACTGCCTGAGCCTGCTCTTTTGTGACTCAGGGAGGCCCAGGAGACTTCAGCTCTTCTACAGACAAGAGGCAGGGGACATAAAGGGGCTTTGTATTTGGGCAGGGCCCTGCAGGGCCCCTGGGAACTTTCCTTCTCCAGTTTCTCTGGAGATTCCTGACTAATATAGCCCCTGAACTCATGTGGCTATGGAGTCTGAGAAGTTCTGTGATCTTCCATCTGTAAGCTGGAGAACTAGCAAAGCTAATGGTGTAACTCAGACTGAGTCTGAAGCCCTGAAACCCAGGAGCTCTGATGTCTGAGGGCAGGAAATATGGATGTCCCAGCTCAAGAAGGAAGAGAATTAACCCTTCCTCCACTTCCTTGTTCTATTCCTGCCCTCCTTGGATTGGGTGAATCAAGTGCTAACTAACCTCTTCCAGAAAAACCCTCATAAACACACCCAGAAATATTTTACCTGCTCCCGAGGCATCTCTAAGCCCAGTCAAGTTGACACGTACGGACTTCCCTGGTGCTCCAGTGGTTAACTTCTACTGCAGTGGGGCATGGGTTTAGTCCCTGGCTGGGGACGTTCTGAATGCTGTGTAGTGCTGCCAAAAAAAAAAAAAAAAAAAAAAAACCCACACACAAACAATCGACACATACAATTAACCATCACAGTGGCTTAAAGAACGAACATGTATTTCTTACAGTTTGGAGGCTAGAAGTTGAAGGTTAGGATGCCAGCCTGATTAGGTTTCTGGTAAAGACTCTCTTCCTGGCTTGTAGACACCTTCTCACAGTGTCCTCACGTAGAGGAGAGAGAAGGAAAGAGAGCTCCAGTCCCTTTATCCCTTTCTAAGTGCCCCGAGGACTTGCTGGTGATCCAGTGGCTAAGACTCTGTGCTCCCAATACAGGGGCCCAGGTTTGATCCCTGCTCAGGGAACTACATCCCACATGCAGCAACAAAGATCCTGCATGCCCCAACTAAGACCCGGTACAGCCAAAAAAAAGAAAAAAGAGCTAACTGTTAAATTGTCAAGGTTTTTGACAACCAGAGATTAAATCCAGTATTGAACATTAAAACACAGAGATTTAACACTTAACAAATCATATAAAAATAAAAGTGACTTTAAAAAAGAACAAAAAAAAGTGAAAGTGCAAGTTGCTCAATTGCGTCCAACTCTTTGCAACCCCAGGCCAGAATACTGGAGTGGGTAGCCTTTCCCTTCTCCAGGGGATCTTCCCAACCCAGGGATTGAACCCAGGTCTCCTGAGTTGCAGGCAGATTCTTTACCAGCTGAGCCACAAGGGAAGCCCGGTAAAAAACAAAGGTGACACTCAAAAACTCGTCACCTCCTGATTGTTCACTAAGGATTGCTGTTGTCCATCTTTCAAGGTGACTTATGCTCTGAATCTACATGGCAGAAATACCACACAGTGGTGTGGGCCTGCCCACCTCTTTCCAGTTTTCCACTCTATGACTCCACCAGGTAGCTCAAAACCATTGATAGGAGCATCTACATTCTCAGCAACCTTCCTCCCAGGGCCCCCAACCTTGCTCTGTTTTATTATTTTCTGGCCCCTATGTGGGATCTTAGTTCCCTGACCAGGAATGGAACCAGTGCCCACCTCCCCAACCCCCTGCCCGGCACTGAAAGCACAGAGTCTCAACCGCTGGACGCCCCGGGAAGTCCCACCTCACTCTATTTTGTTTCCCACAGCACGTTTCAGCTTGCTACCTAAGTTCCTATGTCATTTGCGTGTTTATGGCGTATATCAGTCTGCCTGCTTACCGTGCCAGCCCAGACAAGCCAGGGAGGTTGGCTGTTCGGGTTCACTGCTGTGGCCGTTTCTGGCAGCACACAGTAGGCGCTCAATAAATATGAGTGACAGTAAATAAAGAGGCCACTCCAGGAAACCCATTTTAACCACACCTCCACCCTGCCTAGGGGCTTCTCAGGTGGCTCAGGGGTAAAGAAACTGACTGCCAATGCAGGAGACTCCCGTTCGATCCCTGGGTAGGGAAGATCCCTTGGAGAAGGAAATGGCAACTCCCAGTATTCTTGCTTGGGAAATGCAATGGACAAGAAGGACCTGGTGAGCTACATACAGTCCATGGGGTGGCAAAGGGCACAACTTAAGGACCAAACAACAACCACCCTTGCTAATGTTTCCTGCCTCTGGCAGGATCTGCCTCCTATTTCTGATACATCGGGGTTGGCCAAAAAGTTCGTTCCTGGCCATCCATAGCACGTGGCAGAGAACCCAACCGAGCTGTTTGGCCAACTCCACTATTTCTGCCGCCCAGCAGGCTTCCAGGGAGGGAGGTATGATGGGGGCCGCTATTTGGCAACGACGGGGGCCCACCCAGGTGGCGGCCCCTTCTCTCACCCCTATGCATCTGGGGAGCCTGTTCTCCCAGCGCCTGTCCGCGTGCCAGGCCCGGGCGGCTGCAAACGTCCGGGCCCCCATGCGCGGGCACATCCCGGGCGGCCCGCCAGGTGCGCACCGCGGGGCGCCTGCAGCTGCGCGCTTGCCCTCCCGCGCAGCCTAATCGCGGCAGCAGATGCGGGCCCACGGCCGGGCCACCTGTGCGGAGAAGCAAGGAAGCCGCGGGGACCTTTGGGGCTGGCCAAACCCCAGCTGGGGGACTTTCATCATAGGGCGCTTTAAAATCTTTCTAATGAGAAAATATTTCAAACGTTCAGGAACAGAGGGAAAATAATATGAGAGACCCCCAAGATAGCAATGCCAAAGATGAGGCGTCCTCATTCAATCGCATAAATATTTCATGAGGTTACCAGTTGGTTTGGCATTGTTTTAGGAGCTGAGACACAACTGGGAGAAAAATAGACAAACTCCCCTTCTCTCTGGAATCTGGTTCAAGGGGGGAGAGGCTGGTATGAAATTAAATAACTGTGTTCATTTATAGGCGTGTGTTACGGGCTGAGTTTTGTGCCTCCGTCCATCCCCAAATTCATATGCTAGCCCCCAAAGGTGATAGTATTAGGAGGTGGGGTCTCTGGGAAGTAATGAGGTCGTGAGGGTGGAGCCCTCCCTAATGGGATTTTGTTGTTTATTCGCTTAGTCATGTCTGATTCTTTGAGACCCCATAGACTGTAGCCCATCAGGCTCCTCTGTCCATGGGATTTCCCAGGCAAGAATACTGGACTGGGTTACCATCCCCTTCTCCAGGGGATCTTCCCGTCCCAGAGACTGAAGCCTCGACTCCTGCATTGGTAGGCGGTTTTATACCACTGAGTCACCAGGGAAGCGCCCTAGTGGGATTATTTCCCTTATAAAGGGGCCATAGAGACTGCTCTTCCCCCTTTGCCCAGTGAGGAGACAGTGAGAAGACCCAGGAAGGGAGCCCTCACTGGACTGTGCTGACACCCTGATTTTGGACTTCACAGTTTTCCCGTGAAAAATAGATTTCTATTGTTTATAATAGGGGTCTGTGGTATTTTATCAGCCCAAACTGACTAAGACAGAGTGGGCGCCTTAAGCAGCAGGTTGTTTATTGTATCACCTTCCGGAGGCTGGAAGTCCAAGGTCAAGGTGTTGGAGGGCTGATTTTTCCTGAAGCCCCACTCCTTCCCCCTCCTCCTTCCTTGCTACTTCAGTAGGTGTTTGTGGCATTTCTGAAATGTGACCCCCACAGTCACTGACCCTTCTCCCATCCAGAGGTGAGGTCAGTGTCTGCTCCCCTTTAATGTAGATGGACACATGCCTGCCTCGACCTCTAAAAGAAAGCAGAAGTGGCACTGGGATTTCTTCTTTTTTTTCTCCTTGTCTTTCTTTCTTTCTTTTTTTTTTTTTTCCAGTTCTCTGTGCTATACATAGGTCTTTGTTACTTATCTGTTTTATTTTTTAATTTTTTGGCATGACCACGTGGTGCACATGGCATCTTAGTTCCCCGACCAGGAATGGAACCCACATCCCCTGCATTGGAAACTTAGGATCTTAACCACTGGACCACCAGGGAAGTCCCTGCACCGGGATTTCTGAGGCTAGGACACAAATGGTCACCAGCTCCACCTGGTTCTCTTGAGGTACCGAGTTTGAGAATTCAGCTGCCAGGAAAGAAGTCATCCCCCAAAGACCATCATGCTGAAGGCACATGTAGACCCTCTGCTCTGCTGTCTCCACTAATCCCTGCCTTCCAACCCTTTCCCTTTAGGATGTCCCCCATCTAGGAGGTCATCTAGGACCTTCCAGACCAGCCATCCACCTGACCCCACCCACAGGCCACAGAAGCTGAGTCTGCCCAGAGTCCTGACCTGAGACACATAAATATCCAAGAGATATACACAAATGACTGTTCTAAGCCTGTACGTTTTGGAATAGTTTGATGCGCGGTAATAACTGGAAAAGCATTACATGTAGCTTGTGGCTTTAATTTGCCTGTCTGTAATTACTGAGCGGATCACAGAGTTCCCTCCCGAGAGTTTGTTTACTGTCTGCTCCCTCTTGGGGGCACTGCCTGTTCATCAGTTAAGATACCACAATTTAGTTTCTAAGAGGCAGCCTCAACGTGCCTCTCACCCCCAAAGGAATAGATAGATTGATGTTGTCTCTCACAGCCTGAGGGCTTATGTCTTTCATTCATTCATTCAGCCGTGCTGATTTATATTCTAAGCACTTACTGCGCAGCGGGCCTGGTGCTGGAAGTCTGGAAGCTGCATTGAGAGAGACACACAGCATTCTCAGGAGCCAGGAATCTGGTGGAGGGAGAGAACTTGAGTCAGGGGCTGTGGTCCAGGATGCAAGAGCCCGGAGACCCATAGATTAGAGCTGACTGGAGAGGGAATGAGGAAGTGGAGAGGGGCTTCATTCATGGACAGGGTTTTTCAGGTAGAGTGTTTGAATGAAGCAGTGTTCCAGATCACTCATCCATTTTGGCTTAACAAACTACCTCAAGCCTAGTGTCTGCTGGGGACTGAATGGGTCCTCTCCAAATTCTTACACTGAAGCCCTAACCCCTGAAAGTGAAAGTGAAAATGTTAGTCGCTCAGTTGTGTCTGACTCTTTGCGACCCCACGAACTATAGCCTGTCAAGCTCCTCTGTCCTTGAATACTAGACATGAATACTAGAGTACCTAGGCATCGAACCCAGGTCTTCTGCATTGCAGGCAGATTTCTTTACCATCTGAGTCACCAGGGAAACCCTAACCCCTAACGTGACTGTATTTGCAGATGGAGGAAGCATGCAGCCTCAGAAGTCACTTAGCATCACTTCCACCCCATTCTGTTTGCTGGAAGGAAATTGATAAAGCTTGCCCTCGTTGAGGGAGAGAGGGGCTTCACAGCTGCTCAGTGGCAAAGAACCCACTCCCAGCAAGAATACTGGAGTGGGAGGGCATGGCAGCCCACTCCGGTATTCTTGCTGGGAGAATCCCCATGGACAGAGGAGCCCAGCGGGCTATAGTCCAAAGGGCCACAAAGAATCGGACACAGCTGAAGCGACTGAGCCCACAGGAACGCATTCATTCAGTGCCTCATAAAGTCACTCCACACCCACAAGATAGAAGTTCAGGGACATTTGTTGCCAAGGGTGAGGGGACACTCTTCTCCTTAAAAGCCCCCGAATTAATCACACAATGGGGCCTTTTTGTAACACAGTGAGTGAGACTCAGAGTTAAACACATCTATCCAAAGCACATTTCAACAAAATCCTCATTTTCCTCTCAAGATAAGACATCTCTGAGTAGTAAACCGACATCATCCATACTACCTTCCTAGCCGCCTATGAGGACATGTCTATTTTTTTAAATGGCAGAAGTCTGAGCTGTAAAGACCATTCCCTAACACTAATTAAAGTGTATCAAATGCATTTAGTATGTTTACTGTGTTCTGCAGCTGTCATTTTTATCTCATTTCAAAATATTTTCATCAGCCTCAAAGACAGCCACATCCCATTAGCAGTCACTCTGCACCCTCTTTCCGCCAACCCACTCTGTGCGTCGGTGGATTTGCCCATTCCGGATATTTCGTATACATGGAATCACACACTGTGTGGCCTCCTGTGCCTGGCTTATCTCACTGAGCATCCTGTTTTCAAGGTTCATCTGCTGCTGCTGCTGCTAAGTCATTTCAGCCATGTCAGACTTGTGCATCTGCATTACAGCAAACGTCACTTTTTCTTCCTTTTTCATCATGGCTCAGTAATAGTCCATGGTGTAGACAGACCACATTATGCTTATCCATTCATCCACTGATGGACATTTGGGTCATTTCCACATTTTGTTTCCCGTAACTAGTGCTGCAATGAATACTTGTGTATAAGAATTTGAATTTCTGGTTTTAATTCTTTGGGGTATAGAGGAAAGAGTGGAATTGTGGGATCATATGGTAATTCTATGTTTAATGTTTGGAAACAACATCATACTGTTTTCCTATGTCTCTGTTTAAAAAAAAACACACAAAAACAGTTTTGCCGGGACTTCCCTGGTGGTCTGGTGGCTAAGACTCCACGTTCCCAATGCGGGGAGGGGGATGGGGGCTGGGTTTGACCCCTGGTCAGAGAACTAAGTGCCACATCCCACAACAAAGATCAAAGATCTTCACAGTCAAATAAAAATGAATATTTAAAAAATGAATACTAAAAATGGCTTTACTAAGTAAAGTTTGCATATGAGAAACTAGACATATTTAAAATGCACAATCATGTCCTCCACAAGTAAAGGCAGCTTTTCTTCTTCCTTCCAGAGAAGATGCTGTTTGCTACAGGTTTTCATAAGTATCCTTTCTTGGGTTGAGAAAATTCCCCTCTATGACTAGTTTCCTGAAACTTAAGAAAAATCGAGAATAGATGTTAGATTTCATCAAGTGCTTCCTCTGCACTTACTGAAATGATCATGTGGTTTTTCTTTTAGTTGTTCATATAGTGAATTATTTTGATTGGTTTTCAGGTGTTAAGCCAACCTTGCCTTGTTTGTAACTTTTTGTGCTCAGACTGTGCAGTCAAGTCCACTCTTTGTGAACCCATGGACTATAACTCTCCAGGCCCCTCTGTCCATGGAATTTTCCAGGCAAGAATATTGGAGTGGGTAGCCATTTCCTTCTCCAGGGGATCTTCCTGACCCAAGTATCAAACACATGTTGCCTGCATTGGCAGGCAGATTCTTTACCACTGAGCCACCACGGAAGCCCAACCTGTACTCTGGGGTCTGCCAGAGATCCCTTCTCTGCCCCGAGGAGCCAATTCTGTAACCTGTGTGGTTACTGTCAGTTAAAAAGTCTTACCTTGTCCCCAGCCCTGTTTACCACTTCCACCCCAAAGCTTTCCCCATCCCCTTTGTTGGCTAGATGTGTGTCCAGGAAAGCTCGGGTGACGTGGAGGCCCCTGGGACCACCTCCTCCCCGTGCCTGTCCCTTCTGCTTTGCTTTGCACGTGTGCCTGGTGCGTGCTGTTTGCGTCAATCCCTCACCACGCCGGGACTGGGCCAAAGAGAGGGAGCTCTGAGCATACCTGTGGGTGTGAGCACTGACCGCCCACACAGCTGCCCTCTCTGGGCTGGGCTGGGCACCAGCTGGGATCCAGAAAGGTAGCGATGGGAGGGAACAGATTCCTGAGCCAGCTGTGAGTTGGGGGAGGAAACTCAGCCATCTCCTTGCTATGCTGCCTGCTTGTTGTCATGGAAACAGAAGCCACTCTCTTTTGAAGGACCCATTAAGGTACAGGATGTAATCGGCGCTCTCTCTGGCCGACCCCCACCCTCCCTGGTGGGAGGCGACCACCCTCTGAACAGCAGCCGCTAGATGAGGAAGCATCCGAGTTCTGCCCTCACCCTCCCTTTCCAGCGCTGGCTGGAGACCACGTGTGGTGTGACCTTATTGGCACCTCGGCAAACTCCCCCATGGAGATGACAGAGGGACGCGGCACAGTCACCACACTGTCTCTGTGTACTACGCTATGATAGGGTAGTGGTTCCGCATGCATACCCTGGTCACAGAGTGCCCAAGTTCAGCTCCTGGCTCTGACACCCACTAGCTGTGCAACCTTGAGCAACTTGCTTGACCTCTCTGGGCCCTAGTTTTCGCTCCTCTAAAATGGGGTATAATAATGGTACCCGATTGAAGGCAACAAGAGAAGGGGGCAGCAGAGGATGAGATGGTTAAATAGCATCACCAACTCAATGAATGTGAGCAAACTCCAGGAGTAGTGGAGGACAGAGGAGCCTGACACGCTGCAGTCCATGGGGTTGAAAAGAGTCAGACGTGACTTAGCAACTGAACACCAACAGCCTCATAGGAGGTAATGTAGTTAAAGTTGTCAAAACAGTGTCTGGATGAAGAAAATATGGTATATTCACATCGTGGAATATTACTCAGCCATGAAAAAGTAAGGAAGCGCTGATACACACTACCTTGAAAAAATTATGTTCAGTGAAAGAAGCCACACACCACATACCACATGGTGTATGATGCCATTTATATGAAATGTCAAGAACAGATAAGTCCTCAGGGACAGAGAACAGATGGATGGTTGCCAGGGGCTTCGGGGAGAGGGAAGTGGGGAGTGGCTGCTTAATGGGAATGGAGTTCCTTTTAGGGTTATGGAATGTTCTGGAAGTAGATAGTGGTGCTGGCTCTGGATCTTTGTGAATGTACCAAACGCCACTGAATTGTCACTTTAAGATGGTTGAAATAGGGAATTTCCCTGTGGTCCAGAGGTTAGGACTCTGTGTCTTCACTGCTGAGGGCTCAGGTTCAATCCCAGACAAGGAACTGAGATCCCATCCCACAAGCTGTGTGGCATGGCCAAGGCAGTGGGGCCGTCCCTACTTGCTGTCCCTAGTTGCTGCTAGTTCCAAGACAATGGGGCAATCAGAGCAGGTGTGCGGTGGCGCTTGAGTATGAGAGCTGATACAGGAGGTGATCCAGGTGTGGACTTGGGCAGTTTCTCAAGGACTGGATCAGTCTCTGTCCAGGCCCTGAGAAATGGGTCCGTCGCTCTTCCTTCTTTCCTTCCATCTTTCCTCTCTCCCTCCCTTTTCTTTCCTCCCTCCCTTCCTTCTCCCTCTCTCCCTTCCTTTCTTCCCTCCTTCTTCCTTTTCTCTTGTCTATCAGACCATCGTTTGTCCCTCTTTATACTTTTGTCAGCATCATTATTTCCTTGGGATCATTTCCTGAGTCCATGGTGCCGTGCACTTACACACACTATCTGCTTGATCTTTATAACAGTTTGAAGAACAAAGCCATAATCACTCCATTTCACTGACAGGGAAACTGAGGCTGACAGAGGCAAAGCACTTGCCCAATGTCCCTGCTCAGCATCCTTTACTGCCCTGCCCCATGCCTTGGAAAGGCTTCTGATCCCATCAGTGTGCTCGGCTGCTCAGTCGTGTCCAACTTTTTTCGACCGCATGGACTATAGCCCACCAGGCTCCTCTGTCCATGCGGATTCTCCCAGCAAGAATACTGGAGTGGGTTGCCATACCCTTCTCCAGGGGATCTTCCCAACCCAGGGATTGAACCCAGGTTTCCCACACTGCAGGCAGATTCCTTACTGTCTGAGCAACCAGGGAAGTCCATCTAATCCCATCAGAGAGCAATAAATTATTTTTTTCTGACAGACCCTGTGGAAGGAGTCACTTTCTCTTTTGTAAAAAATATTTATTTATGTATTTGTTTACTTGGCCACGCTGGGTCCTAGTTGCCGCACTCAGGATCTCTGATCTTCCTCGCGGCATGTGGACTCTTAGTTGTGGCATGTGGCAGCTACTTCCCTGACCAGGGATGAAACCTGTGTCCCCTGCAGTGGAAGCAGGGAGTCTTAATCAATGGACTGTCAGGGAATTCCCTGCCAGTTCTTAAATATCATATAAATGGAATCATGTAGTATGTATCCTTTTGTGTCCACCTTCTTTTGTTCTGCGTGACTTTCCGTCATCTGGGCTGCTGCCTGTATCATCAATTTGTTCCTTCCCCCTGCACCCGGAGAAGTATCCCGTGGTGCGGCTCTACCAGTTTATCCATTTGCCAGTAGTTAGTTTTTAGCTATTCCCAACAAAGCTGTCATGACTGTTTTTGTGAAATTTGCTCTGTGGAAATATTCTTTTCCCTTCTATGTAGATCTAGGCATTAAATTGATGAGTCAAAGGGAAGAAAATAAGCTTCCATTTCGTTAGAAGAACTCCACTGTCTTCCTATAGATTGGTGTCTCCGCCTTCTTTGCCTCGCTCTGGTTTCTTCACATCTGCTTTCTTGGGACTCCCTTCCAAATAAACCAAACTCGTCTCAGGCTCTACTTTCATGGATTTTCCAAATGAAGCTAACTGGACACTGATGAAATATAATAAGATGGCTCCATGGGTTGTATCTTCTGTTCCTATGTCCACAGCACCTCTGGTGATGGACAGACATCTTTATAGGTACATACGGGTGATGGCTCATCTTTGTAGGTACATGTGGCCCCCGTGCTTTTGTGTCTGATGAATGTGACAGGGTTTCATACATTAGCATCTCAACTGAATACTTATTAGATGCTAGCACGGAGCTGGGCATAGGGGGGCTACAAAGATGAAACTGGTGTGATTAACTGGGGTTCCCCCATAAAAGGTTGGTGTGTTTTTGTTTGTTTTTTTTTTTGTGCCATTCCACAGAATATGGAATCTTATTTCCCAGACAAGGGATTGAACCCATATCCCCTGCAGTAAAAGCGTGGGATCTTAACCACTGGACCACCAGGGAAGTCCCCAGACTAGTGGGGCTTTTCTTTTTTTAATCAAAGGAAGGATTCCCCTAAATAAGAATCAATGGGGAAGCTGCTCAAAATGCAGATTCCTTGAACTACCCCACCCCTGGCTTACTGAAACTGAGAGGATCCTGGGAAGGTGAGTTTCCTAGGGGAATCATCCTCATATTAAAATTGGAGAATTCAAGCAAGAAGTGATAGTGGGCAGGCTAGTTGTTGAGTATACCTGGTGGGAAATGATAGGTTATTACTCTCAGCAAGGAGGGGCAAGATCATGCAAGTCATGTGAGGATATTTGAATCTTATCCTGCAGGTGATGGGAGTCTTGAAAGAGTTAAAACAAGGGTGGGACATGGTCAGATATGTGATCTAGAAAGACCCCTCACTGTATGTGGGGAATAAAGTGGCTGTGTGTGTGTTTTGAGGGAAGAAGGAAGAGACTATGAGATGACCAGGTAGTGATGGAGGTAGGGGGCTGGAGAAGAGGACAGATATAATGAGAATGACTTTCCCTGGGGAATATGGGAGAGGGTGGGTCTCTGGGATGTGGAGAGCCTGCCACGTGATGGGGGCCTGGAGGGAGGGGCAAGTTTGGAGTTGGGTGGATTGGGCATTCAGCTTGACATTACTAATTTGGAGTGATGGAGAGACACTCAGGGATAGGTATTCTTAGGAATATAAAGGCAGAACCTCCTCTTTCACTTGGGTCCCTAAAGGGCAGTCTCTGTGTGCCTTTCATATCTGAAAGCTCTCCCATTCCCAGAGAAGAATTCTAAATATACCAGAAAGTCTCTCACAATTAGCCTTAACCCAGATATTGAACTCTCTCTCCCCTCCCCATTCATGAAGAGCCTCTGGCATTTAGATATCTCGTAATCCTATTTTCTCTGCTTGTTAATGGACCCACTGAGGCAGTACTCTTGGGAAAGAGAAAGATTTCATTCGTCTGGGGCTGAGGAGGGAGACGAGGTTGCCAGAGCTAATGAGGAATCAATGCCTTGTAATTGCTAATTAAACGAGCCTGGCTCTCTCCTGGGGCTATTAGTTGGCTGGCTGGCCCTTGAGTGTCCACAAATTTAATTATTCTTCCCAATAAACACCTGCTGCAACCATCACCCTCTGGTATTTCTTCAGGGGAGACCAGAGAGAAGTGGGGTCTTCATGTATGTTCCAAAACTATCAATTCATTTATTGATGGATGTATTGGTTTATTCCCAGATGCCTTTGTTGAGTTAACAGATGTGTTTATTGAGCACTTGCTGTGTACCAGGCCCTGGACTGGGTACCAGGGACACAGCACTGAACCAACAAGCACAGTCTCTGCCCTCATGGAGCTCACAGTGTCGTTGGGAGACAGTTCTGTAAATAGCTAGCACAAAAACAATTAGACCAAGTGTCAGTGGGAGCTTCCCCAGGTCTGCGAGAATGTATAATGTAGACTGGACATAGGGAATGGTCAGGCAACAAAGAAAGATTCCCTTGATGAAATGAGGCTTGGATGAAGAGGCAGAATGAGCCCTGGGGCACTCTGGGTGGCGGGGGAGGCACAGAGCAAAGGTGAAGGCTGTTCTGAGACTGAACTGAGTTCAATGTGACTTAACTGGGGGGTCAGAGAGAACTGGGGGTGAGCTTCAGTGATGCCACAACCCACCTACCAGACACAAGTTTGTACGTGTTGCTGTAATTGGTCTACGGAACTGATGGTAGGGTTGGGGAGGAAAAAATCACTCCTCAGAACCTTTATTGAGAAGTCTCTGTAAAACCCTAACCTAGGGAGGCCTTCAAATGCCATTCCCTCGTTGATCCCCCAGGAAGGTGTAATGAGAGGGTTAAGAGCCCTGAGCTCAGTCAGGTGTTTTGCATTTCCAGGCCTGTGGGTGCATCTGAGGGACATGGCCAACAGCATATATTGCCATATGTTCTTGGGGTGGATGCCCCCTATATTGTTCCCTCCCCTGCCCTTGTTCCATGGTATTAGTCAGCCCAACCCCTGAGTGGAAGTGATTCCTCCCTGAGTCGCCACCCCCAACACTTCCTTGTTCATCTTGGGAGGAGGTCGATGGGAGTCCACGCTATGAGGAAGCTGTGACTTGTTGTCATAGTACATCAGAACAACAAAATCACTAGTCTTCCACACAGCACTAGACCACAACCGCTCCAGTCTTCTTCGCCACCGTCTGCCCCATGTCTTTGATCCCCACCGAGTTATCTCCCCTCACCTGAGCTAAGCCATGACACCTGTTATCCACTGTCTCCTGGTGTCCATTTCTGGTCCTCCTGGAGAGAGGCAGGGTCTGATCCCCAAAGGCCCAACTCCCAGCCAACTATGTTGGAAACATGGAATTTGGAGTTGGGAAGCTGTGGGGTTGACTTGCAGCTTCACTCTTGGGCTTGTTACATCCTTTCCCCTCTTTGGGTCTCAGTTTCCTCAACTGTCACCTGAGTGTAACAAAAACTCATGTCCCAGGGCCAAAGAAGGCAAGATATAATGTACGTAAAATGCTTGGCACTATGCTTCTCACAGAAGTCTGGAAAGAGGACGCTAATGCCATGTTGGCAGGCGCCTGCCCCCCCCCCCCCACCGTACTACCGATTGGCCATCTCACCTGTTGTAAATTAGATTTTTGTGTGTGTGCACTTTTATCTCACCTCCTTGTCTGAAAAATAATTCGTTGAGAGATTCATTAAATGAAAAACAAGTCTCCAGAAATGTCAGACACTTCAGACCACCCTCTATACCACCCCCCGCCCCACGCCACCCGCCCCCCACCCCCACCCCGCCCCGCCTCCTTGTGAGTACAAGGGCTTCCCGGTACCAGGGAAGCTATCCAGCCTCCTGGTCCTGAAATGAAGTCGGCCCCGAAATCCCTAGGAGCTGTCCGGAGCTCTGGTGCTGAAGCAGGTTGTGGCTCGCTTCCTGGACCCCGAGCGGCGCTGTCCGGAGTCTCGGTGCTGAAATAAATAGCAATTTCCTTCCGTGGTCGTCGGAGAGCTGTTCCCCGCCTCGGTGCTGAAGAAACTTGATTTGCTTTCCTCTCCTCCCCAGGTCACTCCAATCCCCTCTGTTCTCCCTCTTGGGAACCAGTTTTTTCCCCTCCACTCCTTCCAGGCGCGCTTTCCGGCGCTAGGTAGGGGAGACACGGAGAGGTCTTAACTAGGACTTATACCTGCACCCCACCTCGTGGCATGTTTCCAGAACTTACCTCCCAGATAGCGCGGCTGGCCTCTGCTTTCCAGACCATCAAACTTCACAGTCTTCGTTGCCTATTAGGAAAATGCCCATGCCCTGACCTGCAAACCAGCCCCATTCACAGGAACCCGGGTCCCTCAGACCACCCCCTCCCCCCACGCAGCTTCGTCCAGCCCTGTGTGCCTCATCTGCTTTCAGTCCTGTAAGCAGTTGCAGGTGTCCAGTGGCTGCCTAGGCGGGGGACCTGCGCTTTTATGAGCTTCAGGGAAGGCGGGGCGCCGGGAACCTGGGGGAGGGGCTTTGCCAACCTGCCAATGGGACTCTGCCTCGAATGCAACTCCAAAGATTACCTCATAGGTTGTGGCCTCGGCTTCAGAATAAGAGTCTGGCATCTGCCCAAAACCTGGGTTAGAGGTTTTCAGGAGGGGGAAGGGGCACTCATTGTGTTCCCCAGGGTCTTCCCCCAGGGCCCAGCCCCCTCCTAGGTCTCTGAACTCTCTGTCAGCTCAGGAGCCCTGGTCTGTATCTGCTTCTCCCCATCCCCAGCTTGTGCTATTGCTGAATCAGGAGAGAGAAAACTAGTGCACAGTGCAGAACATTTAAGTCCAGTTCCAGATAAGGAAACTGCAGTCTGTGGGACTAGAGGGCTCCGAGGAGACTGGGGCTGAGCTGAGATTAAAGCCGAGATTTAAAAAAAAAAAAAAAAAAACTTGCTAGGATTCTTTAAATATATATATTTATTTATTTGGCTGCTCCTGGTCTTAGTGCAGCATGTGGAATCTTTAGTTGAGGCATGAAAACTCTTAGTTGCAAGCCTAGATCTTTTTATTCCTTGATTCAAAACCAAACTCATAACTTTAGTTTATTGTTTTGCTTTCCTGAGCAGGCTCTGAGCCAAAACACACACGAACTTGGCTTCAAACTCAGATTTTTCTCCTCCTTGCTGTGGGTATTCCGGTACAATCAAACCTCTTCATGCTTCAGTTTCCTCAGTTGTGAAATGACGATGATGGTAGTACCTTCTCAGAGCATTGAGATGAGGAATTAATGATATTCTTGTGGATTTCATGTTGGAAATAAATAATCAAGACTGGGCTAGGGTGAGGGAGCCAGTGGCCTCAGATGCAAAACTTAAGGGGCTACCAGAAAAAAAACCCTCAGTAATCCAGTGTTTTATGAAATAAAAATTAATGCAAAAAATCCACAATGAACAAAATACCTAACTCTAAGTAAAGACATAATCAGCATTACTGATTTCTCCTCTTGCCTCGGGCTCCAGTGCAGCTTGGCATGGCACTAGAAATCATGTCTGAACATGATATGTTTCTCAATAGTGTAGCTATGATCATTTTCCGAGACATTCCACTCACTTACTGACTCAACAGACTATTAGAGAATGAGGACACATACATGAATTCAGCAACCGACACTACCTTTACGGAGGAAGACATGAAGATGTAACTATGCTTAGAAGTACTACGTGTGACAACAGAGGGACTTGTGTCCTGGCTTGTGCTGTCCCTAGTGTGAACGTCCCCTGAAGGAGATTCCATTGTGTGGAATCTGAGCTCACAAGTGAGCTACCTGGAGATCCCCTGTAAGTTCAGGGGCATCAGATAAGGCACCTAGTGTTTGTCAACAAAGTGCCAAACCAAAGGTTAGCCCCATCCATGCTCTGGGGAAAAGTTCAGTCAAACCCATAGGGATGGGGCTCCCCTGGTGGCTCAGTGGTAAAGAATTCTGCCTGCCAATGCAGGAGACACAGGTTTGATCCCTGGTCTGGGAAGATCCCCCATGCTGCAGAGCAACTAAGCCCAGGCACAACAACTACTGAGCCTGTGCTCTAGACCCCGGGAGCTGCAACTACTGAGCCTGAGCAGCACAACTACTGAGCCTGAGCACCACAACTACTGAAGCCTGAATACCCTAGAGCCTATGCCCTGCAACCAGAGAAACCACTGCAGTGAGAAGCCCAAGCACCGCAAGTAGAGAGTAGCCCCTGCTCACCACAACTAGGAAAAGCCCACACAGCAACAGAAACCCAGCACAGCCAAAAATGAATCGTTAAAGCAAAAACCATAAGGATGGATGCAGAAGGGTATTCTGACACATAGTAGATTCTCAACAAGTTCACTGTCAGCTACATGACTTGTGGGAGTGCAGCTGAAACACTCTGCCTTAATTCTTCCATTCTGCCTCCCACGTGGAGGACAGCTCTGACTTCCCAGCTCCAAAGGAGGAGCGTGGAGCCTGTCGTGAAAGGAAGAGGAAGAAACAGGAATGAAGTCTGGGGGTGGCTACCTCATTTATTTGTTCTCCTCTTAAAATTTTTAATTTTTTAAAAAGAAATTCAAACCCACAGGAAAGTTGCAAGAATAGTGCAACGAACTCTCATCTGTACCTGGATTAATCCACCCATTGTTAACATTTGGCCATGTTTACTTTCTTGGCATCTGGTCCCATCACTTCATGACAAATAGATGGGGAAACAGTGGCTGACTTTATTTTTCTGGGCTCTAAAATCACTGCAGATGGTGATTTCAGCCATGAAATTAAAAGACACTTACTCCTTGGAAGGAAAGTTATGACCAACCTAGACAACATATGAAAAAGCCAACAAAAGTCCATCTAGTCAAAGCTATGGTTTTTCCAGTGGTCATGTATGGATGTGAGAGTTGGACTGTGAAGAAAGCTGAGCACCGAAGAATTGACGCTTTTGAACTGCAATGTTGGAAAAGACTCTTGAGAGTCCCTTGGACTGCAAGGAGATCCAACCAGTCCATCCTAAAGGAGATCAGTCCTGGTTGTTCATTGGGAGGACTGATGTTGAAGCTGAAACTCCAATACTTTGGCCACCTGATGCGAAGAGTTGACTCATTGGAAAAGACCCTGATGCTGGGAGAGATTGACGGCAGGAGGAGAAGGGGACGACAGAGGATGAGATGGTTGGATGGCATCACCGACTCAATGGACATGGGTTTGGGTGGACTCCGGGAGTTGGCGATGGACAGGGAGCCCTGGTGTGCTGCGATTCATGGGGTCGCAAAGAGTTGGACACGACTGAGCAACTGAACTGACTGACTGACTTTCTCGTTGTCTTTTTCTCTACAGATATCTTTGCCTCTGTTCCAGTCATGCAGGCTGCAGACACAACTGCTCCTTCATCCTAAATACTTGAGCACACATTCCCCAAGATCAAGTCTACTATGTAACTTAATGCAATGATCCCAACCAAAAAGTTAAAGCTGTTACAATACCACTGTCTAATCCAAAGTCCACATTCCAGTATCACCAGTCGTCTCAGTCCTGTGTGTTATTTTTTAAATTAATATAATTGCTTTACAATATGGTGTTAGTTTCTGCTGTACAACAATGTGAATCAGCCAGCCATGTGTATACATATATCCCTTTCCTCTTGAGCCTTCCTTCCACCTTCCCATCCCACTCCTCTAAGTCATTACAGAGCACAGAGCCGAGCTCCCTCTGCTATACAGCAGCTTCCTGCTAGCTAGCTATCGCCAGTCCTGTCTTAAATGGCATTTCTTCCCAAGCCAGGATCCAATTCAGAGTCATGCATTGCATTTCATTGTCCCATCTTCCATTTCTTTTGCAAAGGGGTGGTCTTTGTAATAAGAAGATGAGCCAGACTCCAGGCTCTTCCTTTCAGCCCTGACACTTGGCCCCACTGCTATCTTCTACAAAGGTGTGCCGTGTACACAGCGTCTGCCACACACACTCTCCCCCCCCCCCCATTTGGGTGCTTAGTCACTCACTCGTGTCCGACTCTTTGTGACCTTATGGACTGCAGCCTCTTAGGCTCCTCTGTCCATGGGAATCCTCCAGGCAAGAATACTGGAGTGGGTTTCCATGCCCTCCTCCAGGGGTTCTTTCCAAGCCAGGGATCTAACCCAGGTCTCCTGCATTGCAGGCAGATTCTTTACCAACTGAGCCACCAGGGAAGCAGGGGTTTGTTTAGAGGATTTCTTAAGTCCCCTCTCCTCCAAAATTCTGGAAAGACATGACCAGATCTACACCTCACCTCCGAAACCTACTTGATACATTCATCTACTCCAGAAAAAAATTTTTTTTTAATATCTGCTGTATACCAGCTACTTTCCTGGTGGCTTAGACAGGAAAGAATCTGCCTGCAATGCAGGAGACCCAGGTTTGATCCGAGTCGGGAAGATTCCCTGATGAAGGGAAGGGAATGGCAATCCACTCCAGTATTCTTGCCATGGACAGAGGAGCCTGGTGTGCTATAGTCCATGGGGTCACAAACAGTCAGACATGCCTGAGCAAGTAACATACACACAAGGGCTAGGCACTGGGAATGTAACAGCAAACCAAGCTAATATGATTTTTTTGCCCTCCGTTTAGTGCAGAAGATAATAAACAAGTGAAGAAATAAAGGAACAGGATAACCTCACACAGTGATGACTGCTATGAAAAAAAACAGACCAGGGGTTTGTGATAACGCAGCAGTGAGCAAACTTTTCTGTAAAGGGCCAGAAAGTAAATATTTTCAGCTTTGCAAGCCAGCCGGTCTCTCTCATGGCTACTCCCCTCTGCTCTTGTTGCTCAAAAGCAGCCTTGAAGAATATATAACTGGATGAGTGTGACTGTTTGCCAATAAAACTTTATTTGTAAAATAAAGTGGCAGCTGTGGAGAAATTTAAAGGATAAACATGGGACTGAAGGAGCAGTTGTTGTAAAAGCCCTGGGGGCAGGGGAACAGGTCCTGATGGATGTCTTGGAGGATGACCAAGGGTGGTATTAGGAGATATAATCAGAGAGAGGTGTCCAGGGATCTGGTCACTCAGGACAGGAGTAGATCACACAGAAAAGCCTCCCCGACCTTTCTTCCTCTCCCTTCTCAAGCTTTTACTTTGTGCAGGGTTCTGTGCCAAACATTCTACATGTCAAGTATTTCTAAGGCCTTGGGACAACCCCATAAGATATATACCATTGTTGTTCCCAATTTACAGGTGAAGAAACTGAGTCTTAGAGTGGTTAAGAAGCTAACGCAAGGCCACCCAGAAAACAAGTGAGCAAGTGACACACTGAAATTTGAATATAGTTCTGACTCTTGGTTCCAAAGCTCATGCTCCTCTCCACTGCCCCTCCACATTCCCTTCTTTTTTTAAGAAAAAAATTATTTGGCTGTGTTAGGTCTTAGTTACATGCGGGATCTTTAGTTGCAGCTTGTGGGATCTAGTTCCCTGACCAGGGATTAAACCTGGCCCCCCTGCTTTGGGAGCTCAGAGTCTTAGCCATTGGACAACCAGGGAAGTCCCTTCTCCTCCTATTTTTTTAAACATCTAAGGAAGCATTCTATTCAAGCCTTGCAAAATGCTCTTTTTTACTTACTAGCATGTGTGGAAGAACAAGACATAATCTTTGACAAAATGTCTAAGAGAGACAGTCCCAGGCTTTTACAGCTCCAAATGAACAAAGCTGTGATGGAGGAGACTTGGGCATTGTGGGAACTCAGAGGAGTCACCTACCCCCATTCAGGCCAAGGAAGGAGGAGTAAATCAAGGAGGGCTTCCTGGAGGTTGCCCCACTGTCTAAACCCTTAGGTTGAGGAGGAGCAAGCTAGGTGAAGTTGCAGGAAATGCATTCCTGATGGGGGAAACAGCATGTACAAAGGTCAGGGGAGAATATGGACTCTGCACGTTTGGAGTCAGGACCCCTGATTCCTCCTCTTCGCCCTCTGAGCCTGCCTTTCAGTCTGACAGGTCCATTCAAAGAGATGGGGCCACTTTTCCTTGCAAACACTGGCACCTCAGGAGGCTGCATTCCACCTTCCAGAATTCATCATAGCTGGCATTTAAAAATCACTTACTGTGCCCTTGCTCATCGGAGCGCTGCCCTTGTCAGCTCGCTGGGAATCTCAGCTTCCCGGAGCTGAGACCCCTTTGTTCCGCCTGAGCCTCCTGGGTCCCCAGGATCCTCCCCATTTGCATGTGCCCCAGGCAGGTGCAGGTGGGCAGAAATGGATGAATCTCTTTAGAAAACGTTCCCCGGGAGACTCCAGTTAGGAACAGTAGTAGCTCATTATCTCTGGGGATAATAAGCCAGCAGTGAGAATTAATTAATAGCTCATCATGGCAGAAATAAAGGTTTAGGAGTAAGGGTTAAGGGTCTGGGATGATTCTTCCTCCCTGTCCCCTGCCTTACACACACACACACTCACGCACACACACAGGCACAGAGAGGCACACGCACACACAGCCCCTTCCTCAGCCGTTACTATAGAGACCTCCTTCCTGCCACCCTCATGAGCATTTACAAACCAAGACTGCACAGATGGTGGCCTCAGCGGGCCCGCTGTTCTCTCTTCTAAGGACAGGCTCTGGAGCCCTGAGGATTAAGGAAACAGGGCTACTCTGGACAACATCTGCCTGGGGCCCCGAAACCTGACCCTGAAGCCCAGGCAGGGGGAGATTAATGGAAGCCTTTATCCAGAAGGGACAGTGTGCACAAACAGGACCACACACAGGTCGCCCTCCCCACCTGAGGCCACCAGGGAATCCCTCATGAAGGTCTCAGTCCACCCCATCCCCTTGAGGGAGAATCACCCCAAAGGTCAGGCAGTTTAAACATCAGACCCTGTGACGAAGGCGAGCAGCTTGCCATGTGTGTCCTGGAAACTACTGCAGTAATTTTACCTAGGGTTTCCTGAGCATCTATTGTGTGTCAAACACCGCACACTTTATATGTAATAAATGCATGGTGTGTGTGTGCGCGCGTGCTTAGTCACTCAATCGTGTCCAGCTCTTTGTGACCCCATGGACTGTAACCTGCCAGGCTCCTCTGTCCATGGGATTTCCTAGGAGAGAATACTGGACTGGGTTGCCATTTCCTTCTCCAGGGAATCTTAACAACCCAGCAATCTCCTGCATTGACAGGCAGATTCTTTACAACTGAGCCACCTGGGAAGTCCAATCACAATGATACTAGTGCTCATTTATCTGTCATTAACTATATGCTTAGAGCTTTATAAGGGCAAGGATCTTGCCCACTTGCTATTCTTTTTCTTTTAAAAATATTTATTTATTTGCACTGGGTTTTAGTTGCAGCACGTGGGATCTCTGTCGTGGCGTGCAGACTCTCTAGTTGTGGCACATGGGCTCCAGGGTGTGTGGGCTCTGCTGCTCCGCTGCACGTGGGATCCTAGCTCTCTGGCCAGAGGCTGAACTTGCATCCTCTGCATTGCAAGGCAGATTCTTAACCACTGGACCAGCCGATCTTGCCCATTTTTACCTCAGTGTGTATTTCCCAGTGCTCAGAATCGATAGCCATTAAGTGAATGAATGAATGATTGCATTTACTCCTCTCAGCCACCCTGCTGCATAATTACTGAATCCCCTTTTTTCACAAGTGGAAACGGAGGCTCAGAGAAGTGGAGAGATCCTTCCAAGGACACCGAGGAAGTAGGGAGCAAAGGAGGGACTTGAAGGGAGGTCTTCCTATTGCAGAGACCCCTTATGACTCATTTTGAGGAGGCTCAGAGAGGGAAAGGAACTTTCTCCAGCTCACACAGGATGTCAGGGACACCAGCCAGGACTAGAATCCAGCTTTCCCAGCCCTCTCTCAGGTGCTCTTTGCCTTGGGTCTCCCGTAGTTCCTTGTAGTCCTAGCACTAAGTACAATGGCTGGAAAACATTGGGCCACAAGAGATATTTGTGAAGGATGCTGTGGGCCTTCCAGAACTTTCCAGAACCCTTCTCAGGTGGTTATCGCCTCTGATCTCACACCCTTGCCTTCCAGGTGGCCAGAACTTGGAGTTTTGTCCCTGTCTGAAAGATGAGAGGAGAGGGAAGCACAGAACCTCCAGATGGCTAGCTCATGGTCACACTCGAGGGTGAGGCTGGGGCTGGATGTCTCCACCGTAGGTCATCCTGCCACTCCTTTGAATGGCTCCTCTCTTGGTATCCTCCTGTTTTCAAAACCAGTTTTCTACTTACTGAGCACCTACTAGTTGTGGGATCTTTCTGCTTCATCTCATCCTCATGTTAACCTTCCAAGCTCTCTGCTCTTAGCTTCTTTTCCCAAAGACAGAGGCAGGCATAGAGGTCGAGACACTTGCCCGAGCACACGGGGCAGGGAAGAAGGGAGGGCTGCCGTTTGAATCGAGTCCACAGGCACGGCCGCATTCTGGGTTTGGTGTTTGTGTCCTGAGTGGGACCAGCCCCCAGTCTCTGAAGGGGGGTTCTTGGGCTGCTGAGTCAAGCAGTATAGCCCAGTCAATAAAGACCTGGTTTCCGCTTCAGCCCTGAGTCCTGGAAGGACCCTGAATTAATGCTGTCGTCTCCCGTCTCAGCTTTTGGACATGTTTCAGAAACTGTATGGAAAAAATTTCCCATACAGCCCTCCCCACAACTGTCCTTGCTCTGACTGCCTGACCTAGTGTCCTACTGGCCGTGGAGGAGGGGACAGGAACAGAATTCCTGACTGCCGCAGTGGTGGAGGGGAGTGCACCAAAGCGAGGCAAAGAAGAGATAAGCATGTTTCAGGAGGCCCCTCCATGCAGGAAAAGACAGGGGTTCATCAGTCAGAGGGTGCAAAGGCCTGGAGCGGAAACCAGCCCTGGAGAAACTGAGAAGAGGCCAGATACAGCCCTCCCGTCCACTGAGATCCTGGGTCATTCCCTGTGGTCCATGATAGCATAGGTCTGTGGAGCCTCTGGTCTCTGTTACGAGGCTGAGGATTCAAACCCGCAGCAGAGCCCAGTACACAGCAGGGGCTCAACTAATGCTTATTGATGAAAGAATGAACAAAGCAAAGAACTGGAAGGAACTTAAGAGACTGGCTAGTCGAAGAATGGAAAACTCAAGTGCCTACAGGAGTGTTTCACGTTAAAAACCTCCAATTTGGGCTCTTTTAAAAAGAATTATTCAAAGAAATGAACTTCAGTGGCAGCCAACTCGCCATGAGGTCCCTTATCCAATCCCTTCATTTTATCTATGGAAGAAACTGAGTTCAGAGCCATTGAATGACATTTGGAAGGTCTCACAGACCATAACTGAAAGCTGGGACCATGATGAATAGCTTCCTTTTACTGAATGCTTACTATGTGCCTCCCATACATTCTCTCAATGATACTTAAAATCCCCATGAATAGATATTGGGATTTTCCAACTTGCTTTTTTACTGATGGGGAATCAGAGGCTCAGAGTGGTTAAGGGAGAGTCACACAACGCTAAATGGAAGAGATGGGATTCGAACCTGTCCGCCCAGAGCTGAGTCTGTATACACTCCCTTCAAGGGCGTATTTTCCATATTTTTCATACAGAAGGAAACCGAACTCAGCGGAGGGTGGGTGGGAGGTGGGGGTTCGTGTGTGATTCAGTACCGCCAACCGCTATCGAACAGTTCCGTGAGACCACGAATTTTAGGATTCAAACCCATTGATCTGAAACCCAGAATATACCTAAGCAAAAGGCTAGGGCTCCCCACCCCCACCGCTAGCGAGCTGACCCTCCTCCATTACAGTAGGTGTACACAGTAGGCGCTTAATGAGCGCTTTGATGACAATTATGGAGGCAAAGGCGAGGTTACTGAAGTAAGAAGGTCCTGCTTCTCTGCTCTGCATGCTCAACCTCTCGGGGCCTGCCCAGCCCCCAGCCCCAGCCCCCGCGCACTCGGGAGCTCTCCCACAGCAATTACGGTAATTAGCTCCTAGCGGCTGGCGGGGGAGGGAGGACGGAGGGAGGCGGACTTTGGCCCAAACTGACCTGCTTCCCGGCGGACGCTCAGATTGGTCTGCGCCAGGCACGTGGCACCCGCCACGGACTTGTTGCTGGGCATCCCAGCGTTGCCAAGGCAACGCCTGCCGCGTGTCCTCTCTGCCAAGAGCCGGGGAGAAGTGGCTGTGCTGAGGGTCTCGAGACTCACAGGAGGCGAGGAGGGGGGATCCGAAGAGCGAGGCGAGCTGCCTCTCTCCCCCAGCTCTCTCCAGGCCCAGTCCTACCCGCATCTCCCCGCAGCCCAGTCGCCCTTAGGCTCCTGGGAACGCGTCGTCTATAAAGAAGGACCCAGCAGATTCAAGGTCGCGCAGGTGGAACCAGGGGACTCGCAGAACACTTGCTGCGGACTCCCCCGTGCGCAGACAGGGTACATAGGCAGAATGGAGGGGCACAGATCCTGCATTAACAAGCACACAGTTGCTGAAAGCCCTCCAGCCTCATATCCTGTATTCAGAGGCGTGACACCAGACAAGGCAGAGATGAGACGTCTTTGTGCCCCCAATCATTATTCTCATCACAGGAGCCCATGCACCTGACGACCCCCACCTGGAGGGCCTCAGCTAAGCACATCACCTGCATCTCATCCTCATTACCTGCCTATATTAATCCCATTTTACAGATGAAGAAACTGAGGCTCCGAATGGGGCAAACATCTAGCCAGAAGGCAGGGACTCCACTCTTCAAGGGTGTGCCTATTAAAGCCCATATAATTCTTCCATTTATAAAGTTAAGCTAATGATAACAGTAAAAGTAGTAATAATGATAGTATATTAGCCATTGTTGTGTAACAAATTACCCCAAAACTTAGTGGCTGAGAACAACAATATGTACCATCTCACAATGTCCGTGGGTCAGAAATTTGCATGTGACTTGGCTGGGTCTCTGCCTTAGAGGCTTTCCTGCTGAATTCAAGGTGTTGGGCAGGGCTGTGGTCTCATCTGAGATTTGACTGGGGAAGGATCCACTTCTAATTCATGTGGTTCTGGGCAAGACTCAGTTCCTAGAGGACTGTTGACTGGAGGTGGCTGTCAGTTCTTTGCCATTTGGGTCTCTGCATCACAGTAGATTGCTTCATTAAAGCACATTAGCCCAGGAGACAACAAACAGTCCGTTAGCAAGATGGGAAGTTAATCTTTTATAGTATAACCTAATCACGGAGATGACATCCCATTACTTCAAGTGTGTGTATGCTTATTGTGGTAAAATATATGCAACACAAAATTTGCCTTTTTAACCAGTTTAAGTGTACACTTCAGTGGCATGTCAGTTCAGTTCAGTTGCTCAGTCGTGTCCAACTCTTTGTGACCCCATGAATGGCAGCACGCCAGGCCTCCCTGTCCATCACCAACTCCCGGAGACTCATGTCCATCGAATCAGTGATGCCATCCAGCCATCTCATCCTCTGTCATCCCCTTCTCCTCCTGCCCCCAATCCCTCCCAGCATCAAAGTCTTTTCCAATGAGTCAACTCTTTGCATGAGGTGGCCAAAGTACTGGAGTTTCAGCTTTAGCATCCTTCCTTCCAAAGAAATCCCAGGGCTGATCTCCTTCAGAATGGATTGGTTGGATCTCCTTGGAGTCCAAGGGACTCTCAAGAGTCTTCTCCAACACCACAGTTCAAAAGCATCAATTCTTCAGCACTCAGCCTTCTTCACAGTCCAACTCTCACATCCATACATGACTACTGGGAAAACCATAGCCTTGACTAGACGGACCTTAGTCAGCAAGGTAATGTCTCTGCTTTTGATACATTCAAAATGTGGTACAGCCACCACCACTATTTCCAGAACTTTCTTATCACCCCCAAACAGAAGCAAAAGCTCCCCATTCACCTTTCTCCTCAGTCCCTGTAACCTCTAATCTACTTCCTGTCGCTATGAATTTAACTACTATAGGAACCTCATGTGTAATAAATGGAATCCTGGACTATTCTTTATTGCCTGGCTTATTTTACTTAGCATAATATTTTCAAGGTTCATCCCTGTTGTAGTGTGTGTTAGAATTCCTTCCTTTGAAAAAGCTGAATAATATTCCATTTTAAGGGGTGGTTCACATTTTGTCTATCCATTCATCTCTCAATGCACACTTGGGTTGCTTCCACCTTTTGACTGTTGTAAATAATGCTGCTAGGAACATGTGAAAATATGTCTTTGAGACTCTGCTTTCAGTTCTTTTGGATATATACCCAGAAGCAGGACTGCTGAATCATCTGGTAATTCTATTTTTAGCATTTTTGAAGAACCTACATACTGTGCATACAGTTTTCCACAGAGGCTTTACCATTTTATATTTCCACCAACAGTGCACAAGGGGCCCCACTTCTCTACATCCTTGCCAACTCTTGCTATTTTCTCTCTTTTTTGGGTGGAGATTAATTTTATTTTTTATTTGTACTTTACTTTTTGGCTGTACCACGTGGCAGAGGGATCTTAATTCCCCAACCAGGTGTCAAACCCGTGTCCCCTGCAGTGGAAGTGAAGAGTCTTAACCACTGAAGAGCCAGGGAAAGCTCTGCTTGCTATTTACCTTTCTTTCTTTCTTTCTTTCTTTTAATGCTAATGAGTGTGGCAGTTGGGTGTATTTTGCATCAAGGTCTTTCCAGGTGAGTTTGAAAGGCTTGAAGGACAAAGAGTGATTAAGGACAGGGGCACTCAATCAATCAATGTGTTGGTCATAAGATAGGCATTACAGGTTCACCCCAAAGCTTTGGGGTCATGTGGAAGGATACCAAGATGATTATGGGATAAAAGGCGGAGAGGAAAGCTGTTGGAAGGGTTTGTTGGAGTGGTACAATATTGTGATTTATTTAGAAACATATTTTTTGGCTGTGCCACTGGCATGTGGGCTCTTATTTCCTTGACTAAGGATCAGATCTGCTCTCCTTGGACTGGGTTAGCACCGAGTCCTAACCCCTGGACAGCCAGAGAAGTCCTGATATTCTGACTTATCATAAGATAGATACAGATATCTACTGGTCCATATAGTCAAAGCTATGGTTTTTTGAACTGTGGTCTTGGAGAAGACTCTTGAGAGTCCCTTGGACAGCAAGGAGATCCAACTAGTCCATCCTAAAGGAAATTAACCCTGAATATTCATTGGAAGGACTGATGCTGAAGCTGAAGCTCCAATACTTTGGCTACCTGATTCGATGAGCCGATTCATTGGAAAAGACCCTGATGCTGGGAAAGATTGAGGGCAGGAGGAGAAGGGGATGACAGAGGATGAGATGGTTGGATGGCGTCACCAACTCAATGGACATGAGTTTGAGCAAGCTCCGGGAGATGGTGAAGGACCAGGATTCCTGACATGCTGCAGTCCATGGGGTCACAAAGAGTTGGAGACGACTGAGTGACTGAACAACAATAACAGGTACAGACATAGACATTTGGTACAGACATTTGGTCTTTCCCCCTGTTCCTGGCACAGAGCTGCTAAAACCCTTGGAATTTCCTAAATGGTAAGAGCAGTTAAAGGTGAAATGGGTGTTATCCCAATAGCCAACAATTTTTATCAGTTTTGCCTACATAATGAAACCTCCATAAAAATCTCTATGGGTCTGGAGAACTTGCAGGTCGATGACCCCATGGAGATGCTGGGCGGGCGGCACCCCCCAGAGAGGGTGCAGAAGACCCTCCCCTCCTCCACACCTTGACCTGTGCATCTCCTCCATCCGACTGTTTCATTTTTTCATAATACCTGTGTCATCTACTAAGTAAACTAAGCAAAACAATTCCCTGAGTTCTGTGAGCCACTCTAGCAAATTACCTAACCTGAGGAAGGCATTGAGGGAGCCTTATTTATAAGCTGGTTAGTCAGAGGCCCAGGCGATGATGGCCAGAACTTGGCGATTAGCATCTGAAGGCAGGGGGCAGTCTTTTGGGATTGGGCCCTCAACCTACGGGATCTGATGCTATCTCAGGGTTTGTGTCAGAATTAAGTTGAGTTCAGGGCACCCAACTGGTCTCTGAGAACCATTTTGTGTGTGATAAAACCTGCACATTTTGGTATCAGAATTGAAGTATTAAGAGCAGTCCTAGAGAGGAAACAGGAGTTCTTCCTTCGAGGTGGAGTTTCAATGGAGGAGCTCTGGTTTCCAGCAACAGAAGCCACACCAGTGAGCCCCACAGAAGAAACAGGTTGTTCACGGGGTTGGCTGAATATAGGACCCAGAGCAGTTTTGGGGATCTGGGGAGCAGGAGTTAGTGGATGTCCCCTTGAGGGAGCTTCGGTCACCATGGTTGACTGAATAATGCTGCAAAGGCATTATTCATCCTGACCTTCTCCCACTCAGGGGGAAAATTCTGAGAAATTTCTGCTAATTGGCTCAGATTCATGAAACTGTCCCCTGCTTGAGTGGGATGTGTGGATTGACAGCCTATCCAAGACCCAGCATCTAGGGAAGGAAGTGTTCCCCAGCAGTAAATCTGGGTGCTGTGAAAAAATGAAAGTGTTAGTTGCTCAGTCATGTCCAATTCTTTGCAACTCCATGAATTGTAGCCCTCTAGGCCCCGCTGTCCATGGAATTCTCCAGGCAAGAATACTGGAGTGGGTTGCATTCCCTTCTCTAGCGGATCTTCCCAACCCAGGGATCAAACCCAGGTCTCTCTCTTTGGAGGCAGATTCTTTACCATCTGAACCACCAGGGAAGCCCTAAAAATCCCACCAGTTCACTATAAACAGTGCCCCAGGAACCCAGGTACTGGGACAAAGAGGAACGAGCTGACACTCACGCCCAGAAGAAAAGTGTCTGTGGTCAGAATCACCGAAGTCACATAGTCTTATAAGGTTGATTATGTTCTTCCCCTGCTCTAAGCTCTTCCATTGCCCCCTATTGCCCTCAGGATAAATTCCATGCCTCAGTTTGCTCATCTGCAAAACAGAGCTATTGTTCTTTTTAATAGAATCAGCCTCCTCAAGATATAGTGAGAATAAAATGAGTTACCATAGGGAGTGGGCGTAAACAGTGTCAGGCATTTAGTCACCACTTAAGGGATGAAAGTGACCATGGTGATAATTAAAGGCTTCCCTTGTGGCTCAGTGCTAAAGAATCCGCCTGCCAGTTCAGGAGACCCGGGTTCGATCCCGGCATCAGGAAGATCCCCTGAAGAATGGAATGGCTACCCACTCCAGTATTCTTGCCTGGAGAATCCCATGGACAGAGGAGCCTGGCAGGCTACAGTCCATGGGGTCCCAAAGAGTTGGATACGACTAAGTGACTAAGCATGTACACATGTGATGTTAATTATCTTCATGATGGCTATGCTAAAGTCTCTTGTGAGCCTTCACATCCCCCTGCTCAGACACCCCCAGAGATCCTGATATGCTTTCCTTCTGCTCAAAAAACTCCCCTTATGCCTCAGAAACTATTTCTGCCTCTGTGAGATGGACACAGTGTCGCGAACCCCCCACCCCCCACCAACAAGTTTGTTGTTGTGGTTCAGCCACTGAGTTGGACAGGTTGTGGTGCATATATTTTTAAACCCACGTGTCAAATGCTTAACCAGTGCTGGGGACATGGGAAGGGCCCAGAAAATTTTATTTTTTAAGAAAACAGTTATTTATTTATCTGACTGCACAGAATCTTAGTTGCAGCCTGCAGAATCTTTTTTTTTTTTTTCCCCAGTTGCGGCATACAGGATCTTTAGTTGAGACATGTGGGATCTAGTTCCCTGACCAGGGATCAAACTTGGGCCTCCTGCATGGGGGGTTCAGAGTCTTAACTACTGGACCACCAGGTAAGTTCTAAAATTTTTAGACAGTATTACATACCTTTTGTGAAACTTTTAATTTTGTTGTAATTGTAGGTTCATATGCAGTTCTAGAAACACAGCAGGGTCTGGAGTATCCTCTACCCAATGACTACATCTTGCAAAACTATAGATGTCTATCCAGAAAATTGACACTGAACACTTCTGACACTGTGGGGGGCCCTCCTGTTCATCTTTTAAATCTACCCCCAACTTCCTTCTACTCCATCCTGTTTTTTGGCTCAGCATGTGGAATCTTAGTTCCCCAACCAGGAATCAAACCTGTGTGCCCTGCATCAGAGGTGTGGGATCTTAACCACTGCACTAGCGTGGGATCCCCCTTAGTTCACCCTCTCAGCCCCTGGCAAGCACTAATACGTCTCCTATTTCTCCAGTTTTGTCATTTCAAGAAGGCCCGTTAGAGGAACGCATACGATGTGTGAGCTTTGGGGACTGGCTTTCTTTACGCAACATGATTTTTCGAAGATTTATTCAAGTTGTTGCGTGTTATCAGTCATTTGTTTCTTGTAACTACTGAGTAGTTCCTCCTATTAGGTTTTCACTTTTTCTTTTCAAAAGAACATCAAAGGTTGTAAGACTGGTGCCATGACCTCTTGGGCACCCATTGCTCCACCTCACATTTTGGTGTTCACATTGTAATAGATGCATCTTACATTGTCACCAAGCTCCAGGGGGTTTGGCACCTCTAAGAAAAAGGCCATCCTCTTACATAATCATACAACAAATTCATGCAATTTAACAGCGAGTCAATGTTATTATCCAATATATGTAATCCATATTCAAATTTCTCCAACAGTCAGCGTTATGTTTGTTAGAGCCCTTTCCTTTTCCAATCTGGGGTGTATTGAGAATCACACATTGCATTTGGTGTTCCTGTCTCAACCAGCTGTCATTGTCTCCCATGACATTTGAAGAGAGCAGAAAATTATTTTTGTTGTTGTTGTTTTTTTTAAGGTGGTACCGTGTGGCATGTAGGAGCTTAGTTCCACAACCAGGGTTTGAACATGTGCCCTCTGCATTGGGAACACCAAGTCTTAACCACTGGACCACAAGGGAAGTCCAAAAGTTGTTTCATAGATGGAATTTGTCTGATGGAGTCTCTAATTCACTTCATTCATCCAGCACACACTTATTGAGCATCTCCCATGCCAGCTGGGCTTCCCAGGTGGCACTAGTGATGAAGGACCCACCCACCAATGCAGGGGACCTAAGAGACACAGGTGTCATCCCTGGGCCAGGAAGATCCTCTGGAGGATGGCATGGCAACCCACTCCAGTATTCTTGCCTGGAGAATTCCATAGACAGAGGAGCCTGGCAGGCTACAGTCCAGAGGGTGGCAAAAAATCAGACAGGACTGAAGCGACTGAGCACGCAGACACGCAATGATTGAAGCAATCCATGATTAAGACACCAAGCCTTACATATCTACTCAACCAAGGGTTGAACGATGCTGAGGAATATAGCCAACTGCTAAGCATGCAAGGGCCTCTGGTTCCACAACAGTGAGATTTCCCAAGCTGTGGTCAGACTCTCTGCTTTTTGCCCAGCCCATCTGGTCCCCAGATCTCTACCCCTGGCTCATCCGCACTGTGCCTCTACGGGTCTGGATGCACCTGCCTGCCCAGCCTCTATCGCCAGCCGTGGCTGAGAAGAGGAGCTCAGATTTCTGCTAAGAGCAGCTGCTAGGAGGCCCCGGGCAGGTGAGGGACTTGGCAATGAGGCCTTGCTGATGAGGAAGGAGTCAAATAATCCCTGCGTCACTCTTGTCCCTTGCAGTATCCCTGGTCACCTGTGAGAGCCAGCTCAGGGGTCCGAGAACCAGGGAGAGCATGTGTGGGTGGGTGGGCATATAGAAACAGTCAGTGGCAGTCAGCTGGACTGGGGGGTTTGCCCCCCTCCAGAGGACATTTGGCAATGTCTGGAGACATTAAAAATTTTTTATGCTTTCATTTATTGATTAATTTTGGCTATACTGGATCTTTGTTGCTGTGTGTATGCTTTCTCTAGTTGCGGCAAGCAGGGGCAGCTCTCTAATTGTGATGTGTGGAAGTATCGCTGTGGGTTCTCTTGTTGCGGAGCACAGACTCGAGGGCACTCAGGCTTCAGCAGTTGTGCCATGTGGGTCCTAGAGCACAGGGTTAGCCATTGCGACGCTTGGGCTTAGTTGCTTTGCAGCACGTGGGATCTTTCCTACCCCTGGGATCGAACCCATGTCTCCTGCACTGGCAGGTGGGTTCTTTACCACTAAGCCACCAGGGAAGCCCTAGAGATATTTTTGATGGAGGTGTTGCTGGTGTGTAATAGGTAGAGGCCTGGGATGTCCCTAAACATCCTGCAATGCACAGGACCATCCCTAAAAACAAGACTCATCTGGCCCCAAATGTCAATAGTACTGAGTGGGAAGAACCCTGATCTGTGAAGATGGAAAGGGGTTCATTTCATCTCACCTTTTCAGAAATAGTCTTCCTTGTTGTCTTCTTCTTATCACATGAGTGCAAGTTGCCTGCAGATAATTTAAAGATTAGAGAAAAACAACAAAGAACATAAAAGTCACCCACAAATACCCCATGCAGAGGGAATTGCCGCTAGCAATTTTTTAATATCCTCAGCCCTAATATATCTGTGTTCTCATTCATATATGTACAAAAATTAAATCATTCAGCACACTATTTCATGTAATAGATGGGAAAATCTTTTTGCATCTTAAAAAAAAATTTTTTTTTGACAGCTCCCCTTAGCATGCGGGCATCTTAGTTCCTTGACCAGGGATGGAACCTGCACCCTCTGTAGTGGAAGGCAGAGTCTTAACCGCTGGATTGCCAGGGTAGTCCTGATCTTTTGCTTACTGAAATTCTCTCCTACATCCTATTTTCTGATATGGCCACGTTGCCACTTAAGTAGGAGCCTCATCATTGGACATCCCATTTGGTCACAGTTTACAGATAATGCACCTTTGTGACAAAGCTCTTTGGGACTAACTCTTTATACTGTTTCATATCTATTTCCTTAAGATAAGCAGTTGGAGGCTGAATTGCCATATTAACAAACATGCTCATTTTAAAGTATTTTTTAAATGACAACTTATCTGCTACCTATAACTGCAAGTAGTTGATAATTACGTTGTTCACGACAATGCAATTTGTAAAAAAAAAAAAAAAAGGATATAAGGATATGAAGCAGGAAAGTAAATCATCTCTTAGTACCATCTCTCTAGCCAGTTTGGAACACACCTTACCAAAGCTTTTTCTACATGGACACAAACCTGTGATCACCAATTTCACGTCTATAAAATGTGAGCTTGCTCTGTTCCTAACTATAAAACTCCAGAAAAATGATAAAGATGAACCTATTTGCAGGGCAAGAATAGAGACACAGACATAGAGAATGGATACATTGACAGAGTTGGGGAAGGGGAGGATGGGACGAATTGAGAGTAGCGTCAATGCGTACACACTACCATGTGTAACATAGCTGGCTTGCGGAAAGCTGCTATGTACCACGGGGAGCTCAGCTCAGTGCTCTGTGATGAGCTGGTGGGGTGGGACGAGGGCGTGGTAGAGAGGGGATATATGTGTACTCATAGCTGATTCACTTCGTTGTCCAGCAGAAACGAACACGACACTGTAAAGGAGCTGTACCCCAGTAAAAAATCCTAAAATGAGTAAGACCATTTCCATCCCCTCTTTTGATCTCCTAATCACTTCAAAAGCATAGACCCATCTGATTCTCATTTTTCTCAAGTGCTGTGACCTGAGGGTGGAAAATGTCCCCATCCATTCATCCATTTATCCACCACATATTTACTGAGCATCTGCCGTGTGCTGGACATTATTCTAGATGAGCAGTGGACAAGACAGACAAAGATCCGTGCCTTCATAGAGGTTACAACTCAGACAGGGAGACAGACACTAAACGAGGAAGCATTCTAACACAGAGCATTGGAAAAAAGTATAGAATATTGTGGGTAAATAAGAGGGGACCAGGGCCAGCTTCTCTGATTGTGTGAGCTGACACAGAAGGGTGCATTGCCACAAATAAGAGACCTGGGACGAAAGAGTGTTCCTGGTGGTGGACACAGCATGTGCAAAGGCCCTGAGGTTCGAGGGAAAATGAACCATTTGGGGCACTGCAACCAGGCTGGTGAGGAGCAGAGAATGGGGGAGGGGATCCCATGTTGCTGGAAGGGTCCTGATTGTGATGCTGGCAGAGATTAACTGGGTGTGGGGAGGTGGAATTTTGGATGGGAGCAGTGGAAGTGTTGGGGGACTCCCAAGACCCTGTCAGGGTGGATGAAAACCAGGTTTACAGGGGATGGATCACGGGTGGACGTCTGTGAGGGTTCAAATTGCAGACCTTTATAACAGCCTCCTTTCTCTCTCCTAGAACTTTGAATATTTATCTATGTCAGTTAAATCCAAAGCCTGTAAAACTTAAGAAAAAAAATTTTTTTGGCTGTACCACATGGCATGAGGGATCTTAGTTCCCCAACCAGGGATTGAATCTGGGCCGCCTGCACTGGAAGCATGGAATCTTAGCCGCTGGACCTCCAGGGAAGTCCCCACAGCCAGTAAAACTTATAGCAAGGTAGCAAATGTCTTCTTTAGACAGAGAGAAAAAGGGGTGGAGGGAGGGAGAGAAACTGGCACGTGCAGGCTGTGTCCTCCTGAAACCATGGTGACCAGAATAATGACTTGGGGGTCTGCTGATGATATTAATAAAAAATCCTGTGAGCTTGTGCGGATTTTTCCGGCATGGGTATTGTAAGGGCAAGACAACATGTTTGCTTGTGTGTGTGTGTCTGTGCATGCGTGTGTGCAAGCATGCATGGATGGGGCTCTGCGTGTGTGAGTGACTGTTGTGCATGTGGATTGCAGGTGTGTGTGTTGTGCATGGGTGTGACTGCATGAGCATGCGCTTTCACGTAGGTGTGTAGAGTCCTATGTGTGTTCGAGTGCCCCTTCCCATGCATGTGTGTAATCAACTGTGTGCACATGTACATCTGTGAAGGCATCTGAGTCAGCTTGTACATATGTGTGTGTGCAACGCTGTGTGAGTGACTCATGCCCACGGATTCAGGTGTGTGTATGTATAGCATGTGTGTGCAACATCAGAAGTGTGTCTGCGCATGTTTAGATGTGAGTGCCAGAGGGGAGCTTAAAGTGATAATTGGAAAAAAAAGACCCACATCCTACCTAACAACTGGTCCCGATGCCAAGTTTCTGATTTTGAGTATGTACTAGAGTTATGTAAGATGTTACTACTTGGTAGAGGGAAAAGAAGGGGTGCAAGAGAATGTCTGTGCTATTTTTACAACTTCCTGTAAAGGCTATAATGATTTAGAAAACAAACTTTTTTAAAAAAAATCTGAAGATAAGAAACATGAATTTCACATATTTTCTTGTCTCCTCAAAACAAGCAGTAGAGAAATGGAAAAAACCTAAGCTGTCAAGCAAAGATTTCTTTTAAGTGAGGTTTTATCTGAGAACATGGTTGATGTCCCCAATGTCCCCAAGTCTCCTGGGTGGGGGATGGAGATACAGGCATGTATGCTGGTGAGGTTGGAGGAGGTGGGGAGGCTCAGGCTGGCCCCAGGCAGGTGCAGTCAGTGTTAGCAGGCTTGAGGCTGTCTAGTGACCAGGGAGGGGACTGGGAACATGCCGAGTGAAGAGCAGCATTGGTGAAAAGGCGGGACTTCACAGGTGAACACTAGGAAATTTAATCAAGGCGGAGAGGACAAGTCAGCAGTGTCAAATTGCTTGGGTTGGCAGGAGAGGGAGGGGCAGAGCAGCTAATCCCTGGGTTTCAGGTTGTCTGACCACCTGCCTTAGTGGAGGTCCTCCCTAGACCCCAGGGTCCCGAGTTGAGTGGCTGTTGGGGTACAGAAGGAGGCAGAGACATGGAGATAACATGGAGATACAGAGAGAGAATGTGAAAGAGAGGAAGAGAGACAGAGGCCAGGCAGGGCAGAGAAATAGAGAGAGAGAGGCAGAGACACACAGAGAGAGACGAGAAAGAGAGAAAGACAAACAGACACATAGAGATAGAGAGAAAGAGAGAGGCAGAGAGAAAGCAAGCTTTTGTTGTCTCTGTTGAGCCTTTGTTTCCTTGCCTAAAAGGACAGATCAATTAATTGGTCCATCAGTGGCATTCTCGCAACAGGCCAGTAATTTATCAGTTATCTATTGCTGTAAAACAAACCACCCCAAAACTTATAGGCTCAAACAACAACAGTTTATTATTTCTCAATTATTCTGTCGTCTGGCTGGGTGGTTCTTGCCTGGGATCATTCATGCAACTGGACTCAAAGGCAACAAGTTGGGCTGAAGTTTTGAAATGGTCTCATCCACATGTCTGGGGCATCATGAAGGTTCTGGAAGCCTGGAGTCTCTCTCCTTCTACTTCTGGGTCTGGAAGCGTAGAAACTACATTTCCCAGAATCCTATGCAGCTAAACTTTGGAGGCAATTAGATTCTGTTAAGGGAATATAGTGATGCAGAGGCTGTGTTTCTGTTTTATTTACTTATTTATTTTTGGCTGTGCTGGGTCTTCATTGCTGCGTGAACTTTTCTCTAGTTTCAGAGAGTAGAGGCTCCTCTCTGGGTGCAGTGGTCAGGCTTCTCCTTGCAGTGGCTTCTCTCTGTTGTGGAACATGGGCACTAGGGCACTCAGGCTTTAGTAGCTGCAGCACATGGGTTCAGCAGTTGTGGCTCCCAGGCTCTAGTGTACACAGGCTCGGTAGTTGCGGTGTATGGGCTTAGCTGCTCTGAGGTATGTGAGATCTTCCTGGATGAGGGATCGAACCTGTGTCTTCTGCACTGGCAGATGGATTATTTACTACTGAGCCACCAGGGAAACCTGAGGCTGTGTTTCTGCCACACCTGTGCTGTATTTCTTGGAAAGCAGGGTGGTGATATGATGTGAACAGAGGCATGAAAGTCCAGGTACCATTTTTTTTGGTGGGCACTGAAAGGCAGGACATGGGGGAATCAATTTTTGTTGCTGTTTTTCATAGACATTTATTGACCAATAACAACCTGTTTGAGATGGATTTTCTGTGACTTGAAACCCAAAGAATCCCAACTGTTGCGGTCAGGAAGGTGAAGTCTTCACGGATGGATGTTTTATACACAAGGAAGCAGAGGAGTTAGTTTAAGGAAAATGATTTCCATGAGGTCAGGTTCCCAGCTCAATCAGAGCAAAGAGCAAACATCCAGGAGCCACATGGGATAGCAGAGACAGAAAAGCCCTCAGAAAACTGGAACCACAGCAAGGAAAACAGAATCCAGCAGGGGCAGAAAGGCTTGCCCAGGATCACAGAGTGATGCCAGATGAAGCTCTTTTCCTGTTTGTGGCTGGGGGGAAGGAAAGATGTGGGAGGGAATGGGAGGAAATTTCTCTGTGTGCAAAATTGTACACAGGAATAGCAAATGTGTCATCAGCAAGATAACTGAGAAATAGAGCCTTAAAATGTCACTGGTCTGGGAAGGGCCAGCTCTGAGAAAAGATGGAGAGATGTACAGACAGACATCAGGGGAGATGGTGGCATGGATGATGACTGTTTTTTAAGCTCTCGATTTAGTCTCTGAATTCCTGGATGAAGAGCACACAGTAGCTGATATTGCCAGGATCCCTGGGTGCAAAAATGGCCTCTATTGTCCTAGGTATGGCCATACCAACAGCTATGGCATGACATATTGTATCAGGTAATGAAAAGTCTCTGCTTGTTTCTGTGATGGAAACAGTGAGATTTCAGAAAAACCAAGGATGTATCAGTTAGGGAAGGCTAAGGTTTTGCTGCTATAACAAACATCCCCCAAATCTCAGTGGCTCAAAACCTCAAGATGTACTTCTTGCTTGTGGCAGCCCCTCTATTGGGATTTGGCTGAGGGCTGTATATGGGCTTCTTCAGGACACAGGTTGATGGAGTCACCATCATCTCAATCTTTACCGACCACTAGTTGAAGGAAATAGACAATGTGATGCGTTGTGCTCTGGCTACTAAAGTTTCCACCCAAAAAGAGCAACCCCCTGTGGCAGTGCTAGTGGTAAAGAATCTGCCTACCAATGCAGGAAACATAAGAGACATGGGTTCAACCCCACAGTGATCCCCTAGAGAAAGGTGTGGTAACCCACTTCAGTATTCTTGCCTATAGAATTCCTTGGACAGAGGAGTCTACAGTCCATAGGGTCCCAAAGAGTCAGATAGGACTGAAGCAACTTAGCACACACACAAAGAAAGGGCACATGTCACTTCAGTTCAGTTCAGTCACTCAGTCATGTCTGACTCTTTGCAACCCCCTGAACTGCAGCACACCAGGCCTCCCTGTCCATCCCCAACTCCCGGAGTCCACCCAAACCCATGTCCATTGAGCCGGTGATGCCATCCAACCATCTCATCCTCTGTCATCCCCTTCTCCTCCTCCCCTCAATCTTTCCCAGCATCAGGGTCTTTTCCAGTGAGTCAGCTCTTCGCATCAGGTGGCCAAAGTATTGGAGTTTCAGCTTCAACATCAGTCCTTCCAATGAACACCCAGGACTGATCTCCTCTAGGATGGACTAGTTGGATCTCCTTGCAGTCCAAGGGACTCTCAAGAGTCTTATCCAACACCACATGTCACTTAAGCTCACATTTAACTGCCTCAAGGCAATCTTATGGCCCGCAGCTGACTTCATGGGGGAACAGGGAAGTGCAATTCTGCCTGGGAGAAGACTGGAAAGGTTAGGGAAACAGCATTTTTGTCTGACTTGGGAGATGGGAAGGGGAAATGTTTTCTAGAAATGAGACACTCATACCAGTTTTTTTTTTTTAATTTATTTGGCCAGGTCTTAATTGCAACACATCGGATCGTTAGTTATGGCACACAGACTCTTAGTTGTAGCATATGGGATCTAGTTCCCTGACCAGAGATCGAACCTGGGCCCCCTGCTGTGTGAGTGCACAGTCTTAGCCATTTGACCACCAGTAAAACCCCACTCATACCAGTTTATTTACTTTTTAAGACTAACTATTTCTAAGGCCCTTGGATATTGCCTCTATTCTAAGCATTTGATATGACTTTACTAATTTAATTCTCATGCCAACTCCTTTTGACAGATAAGGAAACTGAGCCCAGAAAGGTTGGTTAGGTATCCTAACAACCCAAGAACTATCCTAAGAACCCAGATTCTGAAGTACCAGAGGTAGGGATTTGAAACCAAGCAGTGTGACTCTAAAGCTGGTGCATTTAAGCACTACACTATAATGCCTCAAATCCAGAGAAGACTTCAGGGGTGAAAAAAAAAAAAAGAGGCCAAGAGATGTCAGTGGCTGTTGGGCCCCATGGGAGCCCCTAAGGACTCTCAAGGTGACAACCAGCCCAAGGACAAAGGTAACACACTTGAGAATGTTAGGGTAAGCTTTGGGGACACTGAAACATTTCTAAGCAGAGCAGGCACAGGAAAGCTGTGAAAAGATGTCTGCACTCACTTAAGATATGGAAGACATTTGTACAGAAGCCGTGGACAAAGAGAGCTTTGAACACGGGTCTGTGTTTCGACCCAGGGTCTTTGGACCACACAGACTCAAACTCTGGCTTGTCTGCCTCTTAGCTGTGTGACTTTAGGTCAGGAACTTATCCTTTCTGTGCCTCAGCTCTCTCATGCTTGGGCAGCCCTTTGGAGAGACCCACGTGGTGAAGAACTGAGGCATCCTATCCACAGTCATGCAAGGGCATCATTCTCCAATTCCCACCAACCATTTGTTTAGTCCTGATAACAATCTGATTGGAACCTCATAAGAGACTCTCAGCAAGCATCATCCCATGAGTCTGTCCTGGACTTCTGATCCTCAGAAACAATAAAATCATAAATATTGTTTGAAGCTTTAATGTTTGGGGGGAATTTGTTACCTTGGACAACAAGGAGATCAAACCAGTCAATCCTAAAGGAAATCAACCCTGAATACTCATTCAGCTGAAGCTGAAGCTCCAATACTTTGACCACCTGATGTGAAGAGCCAACTCATTGGAAAATGCTCTGATGCTGGGAAAGATTGAGGACAGGAGGAGAAGGGCGCGAAAGAGGATGAAATGGTTGGATGGCATCATTGACTCAATGAACATGGGTTGGAGCAAACTCTGGGAGATGATGGACAGGGAAGCCTGGCATGCTACAGTCCATAGGGCTACAAAGAGTTGGATATGACTGAGCAACTGAACAACAACCACCACCACAGAGAACTAATATACTGGGGAGAGGAATGGGTTCCATGTGAGCTGAACGGCAGGATTAGCAGACGGTTTGGGAGCCAGGTCTAGCTGGTGCAGAGGAGCTGGGAACCAGGTAGGTGGAACCAGGAAAAGCCAAGGAGAGCAGTCTCCCAATAGGGAGCCACACCTGCCTATGCCATCCACAATGTTCCACCTTGAGACTGCTCTGGTGGTCCAGTGGCTAAGACTCTGTGCTCCCAATGCAGGGGACCTGGGTTCTATCTCTGGTCAGGGAATTAGATCCCACATGCCGCAACTAAGAGTCTACATGTTGCAACTAAAGATCCTGCATGCCACAACTAACAGACCCCACGTGCTGCAATGAAGATCAAAGATCCCATGGCTTAGGCTGCAACTAAGATTCAGTGCAGCCAATTTTAAAAGAAATTTTTTATTTTTTATAGGGGTATAGCCAATTTCAAGGTAGAACTTTTTTTTTTTTTCCAATTTGGCTGCACCAGGCCATTACAAAGAATGAAATAACGCCATTTGCGGCAGCATGGCTGGACCTAGAGATTGTCATACTGAGTGAAGTAAGTCAGACAGAGAAGGAGAAATATCATATCCCTTATACGTGGCAACTCACTCCAGTATTCTTGCCTGGAGAATCCCCATAGACAGAGGAGCCTGGATGGCTACAGTCCATAGGGTCGCACAGAGTCGGACACAATTGAAGGGACTTAGCATAAGCACATAGCCGTTAACAAACAATGTTGTGGCGGTTTCAGGTAAAAAGTCAAGGGACGCAGCCATACATATACATGTATCCATTCTTCCCCAAACTCCCCTCCCACCCAGGCTGCCATGCAACATTGAGCAGAGTTTCACGTGCCATATGGTAGGTCCTTGCCGGTTATCATTTTAAACATAGCAGTGTGTACATGTCCCTTCCAAACTCCCTAGCTGCCCCTTATCCCATCTTCAGTAGTTTCAGCATGCAGGCTCAATAGTTGTGTCACCCGGGCTTGGCTGCTCCACAGCACATGCGATCTTCCCGGACCAGGGATCAAACCTGTGTCCCCTCCATTGGCAGGTGGGTTCCTCACCACTGGCCCACCAGGGAAGCCCTCTGAAGTTTTCCTGGCTCCCTGTGACACACCTGCCTCCCCCTCCCATGTCCCCAGGCAGCTCTGGGAAATGTCAGCCTGAGCTAGTCACTCCCTGCGTAAAAGCTTCCCATGAGGACAGAAAATGGTACCACCTCTCGGGAGAACCACTTGACAGCTTTTAAAAATGTTAAACATATACCTCCCTTAGGAGCCGTTGCAATCCTTGATATTTACCCCAGAGAAAGAGAAACATATGGCTGTATGAAGATATGTCCATACGTGTTTATAGCAGCTTTATCTGTCATTGCCAATCGAAAGAAAGCTGTTTAAAAGTGACAGCTTCCCATGAGGGCAATCGGATGACATCTACCAAAATTACAAATAAGCCTGCCCTCAGACGCTATAATCGCACTGCTGAGAATTTACGCTCCAGATGGGGCCACACACGTGCCAAATGACACACGTAGAAGACTGTTTCTCACAGCACAGTGTGTGTGTGTGTGTAACAAAAGAGTGTAAACCACATAAACGCCCATCAACCAGAGGCTGGTTAAGTCAGTTATGAGAAATCCATGCCATGAGATATTATACAGTGAGTGAAAGCAACAAGAAAGCTCTTCATGTACTGAGAGAGAAGCTCTTTATGTACTGAGAAATACCTTCAGGATGTTTGTCATTATTAAATGAATAAAGCACAGTGCCTAACGGTTTGTTACCAGTTGATCATGTGTGTATGCGCTTGTGGGTGGAATGTTTCCATTCGGAGTCTTTCCAGTGGCTGTTTGCTCTGCTTAAAAGGCTCTCCCCTTGGGGACTTCCCTGGCGGTCCGATGGTCAAGAATCTGCCTTCCAATGCAGTGGATGTGGGTTCAATCCCTGGTCGGGGAACCAAGCCCACACGCCACAACATCTGAGCCTTCGAGGCACATAGAAAGAAACTAGCTTACCACTGAGGATCCCGCATGCCAAAACGAAGACCTGCCCCAACCAAATACATAAATAAATATTTTTTTAAAAGATGCTCTTCGCTTGATAAACTAGAGGGATGGGAGGGAACCTCAAGAGGGAGGGGATATATGTATACTTACAGCTATTCACATCGTTGTACAGCAAAAACTAACATAACATTGTAAAGCAAGTATCCTCCAATTAAAAAAAAAAAATTCTCTTCCCAGGATTTCCCTGGTGAGCCAGTGGTTAAGTCTCTGTGCTCCCAATGCAGGGGGCATGTGTTCAATCCCTGGTTGGGGGACTAAGATCCCACATGCTGTGTGGCAAAAAAAAAAAAAAAAAGCTCTTACTATAGACTCTACATGTCTCATTCCCTCACTGCTTTAAGCCTCTGCTCAAATGTTGACCTCTCAGCCAGGCCTTCTTTGGGGACTTATCTAAGATTTTTCACACAACTCCCATCTTATATCTTATTTTTCTCCATAGCATTTAACACCATGCAGCCATGAAATTAAAAGACTCTTACTCCTTGGAAGAAAAGTTATGACCAACCTAGATAGTATATTCAAAAGCAGAGACATTACTTTGCCGACTAAGGTCCATCTAGTCAAGGCTATCGTTTTTCCTGTGGTCATGTATGGATGTGAGAGTTGGACTGTGAAGAAGGCTGAGCGCTGAAGAATTGATGCTTTTGAACTGTGGTGTTGGGGAAGACTCTTGAGAGTCCCTTGGACTCCAAGGAGATCCAACCAGTCCATTCTGAAGGAGATCAGCCCTGGGATTTCTTTGGAAGGAAGGATGCTGAACCTGAAGCTCCAGTACTTTGGCCACCTCATGCAAAGAGTTGACTCATTGGAAAAGACTTTGATGCTGGGAGGGATTGGGGGCAGGAGGAGAAGGGGATGACAGAGGATGGGATGGCTGGATGGCATCACTGACTTGATGGACATGAGTCTCTGGGAGATGGTGATGGACAGGGAGGCCTGGCGTGCTGCGATTCATGGGGTCGCAAAGAGTCGGACACGACTGAGCGACTGAACTGAACTCAACTGAATATGACATATTTATGTACTGATACTGTTTCTTAACTATCTCCCCACAACAGTGTGAACTCCACCAGGGCAGTGATTTTTTTTTTTTTTTTTACTTGCTTTGTGCATGCTGTGTCCCTGTTCCTATAATAGTGCCTGGTAAGCGACTTCACTTTCACTTTTCACTTTCATGCATTGGAGAAGGAAATGGCAACCCACTCCAGTGTTCTTGCCTGGAGAATCCCAGGGACGGGGGAGCCTGGTGGGCTGCCATCTATGGGGTTGTGCAGAGTCAGACATGACTGAAGCAACTTAGCAGCAGCAGCAGCAGCAGCAGCTGGTTAAATGACTGAGTGGATCTCTCTCTGAGGTCTGAAGCTGCCCGCAGGTATTCTAGATGGCCACCACAAAAAAATGGATATTTAAGCCTCCAAAATCTTAGTGGCTGCCTTTGAAACATTTCCTTTATAGCAGTCCATTTCCTGCTGTAATAGTCAGCTATTGCTCTGTAACAAATTCCTCTAAAGTGTAGCCATTTAAAACAATGAACATGTGTTATCTCACAGCTTCTGCAGGCCAGGAATCCAGACCTGCCTAGCTGACTGGTTCAGGCTCAGTGTCCCTCATGATATTCTAGTCCAATTCTTGGCCAGGGCTGTACGATCTGAAGGTTTGACTGGGACTAGAGGACCTGCGTCTCAGATTGCTCATACATTTGTTGGCAAAGGCTGGATGGTATTAAGATTTTGTTTCCTTTTATTTTACTTCGAAATAATTTTAGACTTACAAAATATTGTGAAAATAGTACACAGAAAACCTCTTTACCCTCGACACATCTTCTAGTCTAACACTGTTGATAACTGCAGGAAATTGCCACTTATACAACGTAGTGAACTGATTTAAGATCTTATTCAAGTTTCCCTAATTGTCCCATTGAATCCTATTTAACTGAACTATAGATCTTGAGATTCACCCAGCCCGGCATTCTGCATGATGTACTCTGCCTATAAGTTAAATAAGCAAGGTGACAATATGCAGCTTTGATGAATCACAACTGGAATCAAGATTACTGAAAGAAATATCAGCAACCTCAGATATGCAGAGGATACCACTCTAATGGCAGAAAGTGAAAAGGAACTAAAGAGCCTCTTGATGAGGATGGAAGAGAAGAGTGAAAAAGCTGGCTTAAAACTCAACATTCAAAAACTAAGATCATGGCATCCAGTCCCATCACTTCATGGCAAATAGAGGGGGGAAAAGTGGAAGCAGTGACAGATTTTGTTTTCTTGGGCTCCAAAATCACGGTGGACTATGACTGCTGCCATGAAATTAAAAGATGTTTGCTCCTTGGAAGAAAAGTTATGACAAACCTAGATAGCATATTAAAAGGAAAGACATCACTTTGCTGACAAAGGTCTGTATAGTCAAAGCAATGGTTTTTCCAGTAGTCATGTACGGATGTGAAAGCTGGACCATAAAGAAGGCAAGCACCGAATAATTGATGCTTTTAAATTGTGGTGTTGGAGAAGACTCTTGAGAGTCCCTTGGACTGCAAGGAGATCAAACCAGTCAATCCTAAGGGAAATCAGCCCTGAATATTCATTGGAAGGACTGGTGCTGAAGCTCCAATACTTTGGCCACCTGATGCAAAGACCCAACTCGTTGGAAAAGACTCTGATGCTGGGAAAGGTTGAGGGCAGAAGGAGAAGACAGCGGCAGAGGATGAGATGGTTAGATAGCATTACCGACTTAATGGACACGAGTTTGAGCAAACTCCAGGAGATAGTGACGGACAGGGAAGCTGGGCATGCGGCAGTCCATGGGGTCACAAAAGAGTCGGACATGACTGAACGATTGAACAACAACAGATTTCACTCAGATTTCACTGATTTTTCCTCTTAATGGGATTAATGTTATTGGATGATTAATCCTATTATTGTAAACATTAACTTAATCTTCTCAAATATTAATAGGATTCTGGTTCAGGCTCCCTGATGGCATTTCATCTCCTCCTGTCTTGTCTTTCACAACCTTGATACTTTTGAAGAGCATGGGTCAAATAGTTTTGTATAACGTCCCCCAGTCTGGGTTTGCCTGAATTTGCTCATAGCTAGATTGAAGTTGGGCATTTGGGGGAAAGGATGCCACAGAAGCAATGTGCTCTCAGGGCATCTTCTGGAGAGGCATGTAATGCCAAGTTGTGTCACCACTGATGATGTTCACCTTAATCACTTGATTACAGTGGTGCCAACCAGGACTCTCCACTGGAAAGTTACCATTTTTCCCTTGTAATTCATAAGTATCCTGGGGAAGATACAACAAGATGATGCACATAACCCGATGATCTGAGCATATGGATGGATGTGGAGGGTCAAACCAACAGGACGTCCCCTAGTTTCCAACTCTGGCACCGTTGATGCCCCCTCCACATGCCCTCAGCCCACCTCAAATGTCACCTGTTCTTAGTTCAGGAATGTGGTAAGCTGGGGGTGTTCTCTGGTTAGGCACTGAACTTGGTCAGCATGTCAGGGAGCTACTACCCCAGGAGGGACCCTGGACTGATCGATTAAGGAAGAGGCAGCTCCAAGGTGCACCCTATGGGAACACCTGCCATGCCCCCTGCCTGCTCTGTCTCTCTTCCCTCCCCGCTTCTGGGGCTTCCTCTGCTCCCGCATGAGCTATCAGTCTTCAGACATTTAAAAAAAAAAAATATTTTAACTTATTTATTTGGCTGCACTGGGTCTTAGTTTTGCCGCATGGGATCTTGAGTTGTAGCATGTGGGATCTATTAGTAGTTCCCAGACCTGGGATCTGAACCCAGGGTTCCTGCATTGGGAGCGTGGAGTCTTAGCCACTGGACTACCAGGGAATTCCCTGTCAGTCCCCAGATCTTGTCTCTGGAGCTGCAAAGAACTGGTGTTCAAGGCATTCTTATGCACTCCAGCTTGGATACAAAGGGTTTTTTTTTTTTTTTCTCTCTAAAACAGCTTTAGAAGAGCTTGTGTCGACTCTTTGCAGCTCTGTGGACTGCAGCTCACCAGCTCCTCTGTCCATGGAATTTTCCAGGCAAGAATGCTGAAGTGGGTTGCCATTTCCTCCTCCAGGAGATCTTCCTGACCCAGGATCAAACCCATGTCTCTTGTGTCTCCTGCACTGGCAGGTGGATTCTTTACCTCTGAACCACCTGGGAAGCCCATAAAACAGCTTTATTAAGATATAATTCACATGCCGTACAATTCACCCCTTTAAATATACAATTCATACTGGGTTTCTTTTTCTTCCATTTTTAATATATTCACAGAGTTGTGCAGCCACAATCTAATTCAGGACACTTTCCCTCCCCTGGAAGGAAACCCTGTCCTCATCAGCAGACCCTCCCCATCACCCCTCCACCAGCTCCTGGCAACCACTAATCCACTTCCGGTCCCCATGGATCTGCCTGTTCTGGATGTTTCATATAAATGGACTCAGACACTATGTGGCCTTTTGTGTCTGGCTTCTTTCATCACAGGCATCAAGTTTTCAAGGTTCATCCACGTGTCACATGAATCAGTGCTTTGTTCTGTTTTGTGCTGCGCTGTGTGCTTAGCCGCTTAGGGTGTCTGACTTTGCGACCCCATGGACTGTAGCCCGCCACACTCCTCTGTCCATGGGGATTCTCTGGGCAAGAATACTGGAGTGGGTTGGCCATACCCTCCTCCAGGGGATCGTCCCAACCCAGGGATCAACCCAGGTTTCTCGCATTGTGGGCAGATTCTTTACTGCCGGAGCCACCAGGGAAGCCATGCTTCTTTTTAAGGCTGAATAATATTCTATTGTCTGGGTGGACCACATTTTGTGTGTCCATGCATCCATCGAGGGACATGTGGATTGCTTGCACTTTCTGGCTGTTATGAATAATGCTGCTACCAACCCTGGTGGGTACATTTCTCTGTGTTGTAATTTGTCTTGGGTGGACTCCCTGGATCACATGGCACCTTGTTGAGGAGGGGCTGCTCCAAGCCGGAGGCTGAGCAAATGTAACCACTGTCTCTGATTGTTTGTTACAGACTTTTTGGTTTGTTTCTTCCACTGGAAGGTCAGCATCGCCAGGACAATGGTTTCCCTCTGGTTTTTTTTTTTTTTTTTTTTCTTCTGCCGCATTTCCCCCAGGGTCTAGCTCAGTGCCTGGCATGTAGCAGGTGCTGGGTAAATAAGTTAAAGATCAAAATGAGGTCCATCCAGGGCTCATTGCAGGGTCTGAGAGCTTGTGAACACAGGGTACCTGTAACTACTGGTTTTACTGCCAAAATACCTTAGGGGCGGGGCGGAGGGGAGCTCCTGGGCTGGTTTTACCACTTCTGTGCCCACCGGAGTCTGTGTTTAGTCTCCCCTCACCCCCCACCACTCCTGCCTCCCTTCCTGGGAGGATCTCCCACGCTTTCTCTATGGTGCAGCCCCACCCCCCCATCTCCCTCTGACAGATGTCACTTGTCGGTTCATGGGCCTGGATCACTTTCTCTTGATGTTTGGTTGTTTGCTTCTTTCTCCTCTCTTTCTGTCTGTTTTTTGTCTTTTTCTTGTATTTCTCTCCACCGCTCCCCCTACTCTGGCCCGTCCCTCTTCCTTTTTTCTCCCGGTCCCCTGGGGCTCTCCCCCTTGGAGACTCTGTGTCTTTCCATCTTTGTCTGCCTTTATCTTTCCACGCCCTCCCTCCCCGCCAGACTTGCGGTCTGTCTTCAGCTTCTTTGTCTCTTCCCCTCCGCCTCCCTCTATCTCCCCATCTCTGAACTTTTGTGTCTCTGGCTCTCCTGCTCTCTTTCTCTCTGCCTCTGTCTCTGCCTTTCTGCCCTGTGTGACCCTGAGCGCATCTTTGTCCTCCGTGACTGTCTCTCTCTGGGGCTGTCCTTACCCTCCTCTCTGTTCCCATCCCCCGTTAAGTGCACACAGGAGGGAACAGCAGCCCCGTGGGCCCGGGGACACCCCCTCCTTGGTTGCCAGGGTGCTGGGGCCCGGGAGGGGCTGTGGGCTCATTACCCTAATGGTGTCTGCGGTGGGCACCCAGCCGGCCCAGGAAATGGGCCACTTAAGCCTATTGGAGCTGATAGCAGCCTGCGGCCACTTCTCCCCTGCTGCTTTCAGGCAGAGAGCTGAGAGACGGGAGAGAGGGAGCAAGCGGGGACTGGGAGCAAGGGGGGGAGCGGTGGAGAGAGGGAGGGGGCGGGAGAGAGAGGGGAAGGAAGTGGGGGGGGAGGGAGGGAGGGAGGGAGGAAAATGCCTCTTCATCTCAGGCCTTGTAGGTCCTGGAAAACTGCTCTGGCTGGACCCTGGACCCCAGGAGCAGGGCCATCCCTTGTACACACAACTTGCACACCCCAGAGAGCGCCACCCATAGATTTCCACTCAGGGACATCGCACGCCCCCCCCCCCAGACCCCCACCCCTTATGATTGGAGATGTCATCAGCACACCCACGCACCAGGACAGGCACAGACCCTCACCGATGGTCACGGTCGTACAGCTCACACGTGCACTCACGCTCACGCAGGGCACTGAGACATGCGGGGAACTGAAAAGCAGGGGCACTCACGAGGAGACCTCTCACACGCAGCAAGACACACACTTGTGGGCTGCAGGAGCGTGGACAAGACCCGGTGACCACATCCCACATACGTGGTCCACAAATCCCCCGTCACACACCCTCACACTGTGGTCAGGCACAATCCATGCTACACAGGCCCACAGATTCACAAACCTGCGGACACCCGCAGAAGCGGCAGCTCCAGAGAAAAACGACAGGTGCAACCACAGCCAGCCACGTCTCACCCCAGCCTCTGCTCACAGCCACGTGTCACCACAGAAGAGCAAGCCTCGCTTAGCCAGGTCCAACCATTTTTTCCAGACAAGCCCAAGATCTGGATTTTTATGTGAAAGCATTTAAAAAGAGGATAGATTGTGTGCCATCCTGGGACTCCCATGGGGCTCCAGGGGTTAAGAGTCTGTGCCTCCGCTGCAGGGGCTGTGGGTCTGATCCCTGGTCAGGGAAGTTCCACTTGAGGTGTGGTCAAAGGAGACAAAAAGAGTGTGTGCTCCCAGCACACACTGATGGTCTAACCATCAGACCAGCAGAATTGACGGTCTAACTGTAGCCTCTTATTTCAAAGGCCCCCAGCCACTCCATGGGTAGCTGGGCAACCCTAGGCCTTTCTAGGCCTCCACCTTCCATCCCTGAGTCAGGAAGATCCCCTGGAGAAGGAAATGGCAACGCACTCCAGTATTCTTGCCTGGAGAATTCTGTGGACGGAGGAGCCGGAGGGTTACCGTCCACGGGGATGCGGAGTCGGACATGACTCAGTGACTAACACACACACCCTCTCCTAGAAAACTCCGTCAGAAAGAACCTCCTTGCCCAGGCCTGATGCGAGGACTGTGGCATGATGCCAACTCAGCCATGGGACAGAGGGAGGGCCTCCTGCCCTCTGCATATCCCCGTGCCTGCCTGCCTCTGCTCCTCTCCTGGGTCCTACCCCTTCTGTGTCTTTCTGTCACATGCACACACACACACACATTCACACAAGTGGCCTGGAGTCCCAGCCAGGAGGAGGCAGAGAGGCCACTGGACTGAGCTGGGTTCTCACAGGGTCTTTGATTTTGAAGAATCTGCAGAGAAGTGTGTGTGTGTGTGTGTGTGTGCGCGCGCGCGCGTGCACGCACGCACGTGCATGAAGATGACAGGTGTGCCTGCATTTGCATGTGCACCTTTGCCTGCGTGCAGGCATGAGCTCACAGGTGTGTGGTTCCACGTGTCCTAGGCAGATGTTTGAAGTGGGTGGTAGGGTGAGGCCATTCTGAGACCCGCCCCTGCCTAAACTGGACCTCATCTTCTTAAAGAGAGGGTCTTTCATCCCTCTTCCTTGGGCGGGGCCCCCATCCCAGGAGCTGCATCCCACCCCCGCTCCCATCTCTGAGTGCCACTGGTTCGCTTGGAGCCATTTTAGACAACCAAGCCACCACTGCCACCACCACCACCGATGACGCAGAAAATATGGCACTCAGATCACCCCCAAAGGACACTTGTTGACAATCTGAGTGAAATCAGAAGACAGGAATTGCCTGGTTCAGCCTCAGCAGGGAGAACGCATGGTGGGGACACATTTTTCACCGTTCTGTGCACGTCCAGGAATGACCGTGAAAGTCAAACGCATTTGCTTTGGAGTTACAAAAAAATGTTAGCAATGAGGTGATTTTGCATATACCAAACCTGAAAATGGATCTTCCATAGGGCTCAGACAGTAAAGAATCTGCCTGCAATGTAGGGGATCTGGGTTTGATCCCTAGGTCGGGAAGATCCCCTGGAGAAGGGAATGGCTATCCACTCCAGTATTCTTGCCTGGAGAATTCCATGGACAGAGGGGCCTAGAGCGCTACAGCCCATGAGGTCACAAAGAGTCAAACATGACTGAATGACTAACACTTTCATTTTCAAGCCTGGAAATAATAAGGATTGACTCTATAAAGAATGTGTATCCAGGGAATTCCCTGGCAGTGGTCCAGTGGCTGGGACTCTGTGCTTCTAATGCAGAGGGCACAGGTTCCATCCTTGTCCCTGGTCAGGGAACTGAGATCCTGCTTGCTGCTTATTGTGGCACAGAAAAAAAGCCCCCAAAGAACATGTATTTAAATTGCATTATTCCTGTCTATATTCCCCAGCTAAATTATCACCTGGGCAGGTGTCTTGATTGCTCTTGTTCACAGCTGTCACCTAGCTCTAAACAGAGAGACTGGCACACAGTAGGGGCTCAATAAATACTTCCTGGTGGACAAAGAAAGAGCCAATGGATGCATTTCTTTTTTGGCCACATAGCATGTGGGATCCTGGTTCCTCAACTGGGGATTGAACCCTCGCCTCCAGTATTTGAAGCATGAAGTCTTAACCACTGGACTGCCAGGCAAGTCCCTGATGGGTACAGTTTTAAACAGCTGTCCTGTGGTATAATTGACATAGAATGAGCTGCATTTAAAGTGTACAATTTAAGGGCTTCCCTAGTGGCTCAGTGGTAAAGAATCCACTTGGCAATGTAGGAGACATGGGTTTGAGCCCTAGTCAGGGAAGATCCCACATGTCTTGGAGCAACTAAGCTGGTGAGCCACAACTATTGAGTCTGTGCTCTAGAGTCTGGGAGCCACAAGTACTGAGCCCATGCACCCTAGAGCCCATGCTCTGAAACGAGAGAATCTACTGCATGAGAAGCCCAGGCTCTGCAATGAAAAGTAGCCCCTGCCGTCCACACCGAGAGAGAGCCCCGAAAGCCAGGAAGACCCAGCACAGCCAAAAATAAATAAATAAATAAATAAAGTTATATGTAAAAAAAGATTACTATTTAACCAAAAAACAAACAATGAGGTGATTTTTTTTAAGTGTACAGCTTGCTAGGTATTGACATCCATGAAGCCATCACCACCATCAAAATAGTGAACACATCTATCACCCCCCAAAATTTCTCCCTGCCCTTTGTCATCACTCCCTCCTACCCTCCCCTGCCAATTCCCAGGCAACCACTGACCTGTCCGTCACTAAAATGAGTTTGCACTTTCTGGAGTCGTCTGTAAACAGACTCCAACCATCTGTACCCTTTCTGTCTGGTTCATTTCACTATGGAAAACTGTATGAGATTCACCCATGTTTTGTGTGGCTGTATCGTTTGTTCTTTTTCCTTAGTGCATAGTATTCCATTGTGTGGACATACTGCAATCCATCCATTTACCTGGGATGACATCTCCGTCATTCCTAGGCTTTTTGTGATACAGTACAATACAGTTCTGACACTAACCACCTGGAGTTGAGGCAGACCCCATAAGTTAAGGGCACAGTTGCCAACAAGACTGTCCTCACTTCAGATTCATTCACCAACCAAGAAGCTCTACCAAGCTTCAGTGCTCAGTTTTAATTGGAGTTTCATTACATAGGTATGAATGATCGAATCATTGACTGTGAGACTAAGCTTAATCTTCAGCCACCCTCCTGTCCCATCCCTTAAGGCCAGTCAGTGTTTCCTGCATGACCAGTCCGCATCCTGAGTCGTCTCACTAGCGTAAACTCAGATGTGGTCAAACCCCACCGTCAGTAATCGACGCTTCTTTTGTTCATGGAAAATCCAAGGATCTAGAGGTTATCTTTCAGGAACCTGGGACAAAGACCAGATACATTTTTTTTTTTAACAATACAATAGTTGGTTATGAATAAAGCTTCTATGAACATTTGTGTACAAGTCTTTTTTGTTGCTCAGTTGCTAAATTGTGTCTGACTCTTTGCAACCCCATGGACTGCAGCACACCAGGCTTCCCTGTCCTTCACTGTCTCCCAGAGTTGTCTCAAACTCATGCTCACTGAGTCAGTTATGCTAACCATCTCATCCTCTGTTGCCCGCTTCTCTTCCTGTCTTCAATCTTTCCCAGCATCAGGGTCTTTTCCAGTGAGTTGGCTCTTCAAATTAGGTGGCTAAAGGATTGAGAACTTCATGAACACAAGTCTTTATATGAACATAAATTCCCTTTTCTCTTCGCTAAATATTATTACATAGGAGTGAAAAAACAGCCATGGCATTTTTTAAAGTTTTTGTTTTTTTAATGTGGACGATGTTTTTTTAACAATCTTTGCTGAACTTGTTACAATATTATTTCTGTTTTATAAGTTGTGGGCTCTTTGGTTTATTTTTTCTGGCTTTGAGACATGTGAGATCTTAGCTCCCTAACCAGGGATCGAACCCATAGCCTCTGCATTAAAAGGAAAGGTCTTAACTACTGGACCACCGGGGAAGTCCCTGGGTCATGGCATTTTAAAAGCATTTGATTCGGGGAACTTTCAAAACACACGCAAAAAGAAGAGTACAGAATAGTGAGTTCCCATTCCCTGTCCCTGTCTCAAATTTGTGGCTATTTGTTGTTGTTTAATTGCTAAGTTGTATCCAACTCTTTTGCAACACCATGGACTGTAGCCCACTAGGCTCCTCCGTCCAAAGGGTTTTCCATGCAAGAATACTGGAGTGGGTTGCCATTTTCTACTCTAGGGGATCTTCTACCCAAGAATCGAACCCAAATCTTCTGCACTGGCAGGTGGATTCCTTACCCCTGAGCCACCTGGGAAGCCTCTGTGGCTATTCCCAGGCATTACATCTCATTTACAAATACCCTAATGGTCTATAAAAGATAAGGACTCTTTAAAAAAAATGTAATCCCAGTATTATTACCACTCTTTTAAAAGCTGGCAATAGTCTTTAATAAACTTAAGAGTGTGGAGTAGGAGCCTGTTAGAGCTCATAACATTTTTGTACAGTTGGTTTGTTCAAATAGCCCACATATGGTGCTGGAATATGGTGAGTTGTTTTTTTTTTTTTTTCATCTAAAGGGATGCTCACCAAAAAGTTACCAGTGTGGTGGTGGGGGTGGGGGGTGAAGTTACCAGTGGGAAGTGCATTTAGGAGTCCCTGCTATTTTCTTCTGGGTATAGCTGGTAATAATGATCGTTAAAATTTATTTTTAAAATGTGCTTGCCTCAGTGTCTGTCAGCTGTAGACTTTAAGCTTTTATTAGTATTTGAGTGTTTGCTGTGTTCTCAGCACCAAGCCCTTTAGTACATGGTTTATCTTATTTTATCTGGACAACCACCCCCTGCAGCAGGCATGGTTATCCCATTTTGCAGATGAGGAAACTGAGGCTCAGAGAGGTGAAATGACTTGTCCTTGGGGACACCCAGCTAGAGACAGGGGCCAGGCTGGGAGTCCAGGTATGCCCAGCTATATTTCCAAGTCAAATCTGGGACCATCCTGATGGTCCAGTGGCTAAGATTCTCCATTCCCAATGCAAGGGGCCCAGTTCAATCCCTTGTCAGGGAACGAGATCCTACATGCTACAACTAAGAGCTTGCAGCTAAAAATCGCACACGACACAACTTAAAAAAAAAGGTCCTGTGCTGCAATTCCACAACCAAGACCTGGCAAGGCCGAATAATTAAATAGTTAAAAAGTTTAAATAAATAAACAAATAAAATCTGTATTTCCTGAAGATTTTATTAGTACAACAAATATCTATGACTTTAGGGGGAAACAGGGTGTATACGTCTCCTGTGGCTGCTGTAACAAATGATCCCAAACTCGGTGGCTTACAACAACAGAAATGTCTCCTCTCACAGCTCTGGAGACCCAAGTCCTACATCAAGGTGCCAGAAGTGTTGGCTCTTTCCCGAGGGCATGGGGGAGAAATTGTCCCATGCATTTCTCCTAACTTCTGGAGGTTTCCCCAAATCCTCAGTGTTCCTCGGTATATAGATGCTCCTGTCAAATCTCTGCCTACAACTTAGCATCAGCTTCTCCGCTGTGTCTCCCTGGGGGTCCCCTCCTTTTAGAAGGACACCAGTCACCAACTCTTTGTGACCCCATGGGCTGTAGCCTGCCTTCAGGCTCCACTGTCCTTGGAATTCTCCAGAGAAGAATACTGGAGTGGGTTGCCATTTCCTCCTCCAGGGGATCTTCCTGACCCAGAGATCAGACCCAGGGATCAAACCTGGGTCTCCTGTATTGCAGGCAGATTTTTTACCATCTGAGCCACCAGGCCCTTAGATTCAGGGCCCATCCCAAATCCAGCATGACCTCGTCTCAACTAATTACATCTAATTTCCAAAAACTTAGGAGTAATTTTTGGAAATTACACCTAATTTCCAAAAAATGCTCACACTTGGAGGTTCGAGGTGGCTACGGATTTTTTTTTTTTTTTTTGGCGGGGGGGAACACATCGAACCCACTACATAGGGTTAACTTCTAAAAATATTTATTTATTTGGCTGCACTGGGTCTTACTTGCGGTACACACGATCTTCAATCTTTGTTGCAGCATGCTTGATTTCTAATTGTGGCAGGTGGGATCTAGTTCCCTGACCAGGGATTGCATCCGGGCCCCCAGTGTTGGGAATGATGAAATCTTAGCCCTGTTAGCATTTTAGACTCAAAAAGGCAGAAAGGAGGACCTTTCACCTATTCTCCATAGCCTGATGCCCCTAGAGCCCTGGACCTGACTCCTCTGGCCAAGATGGGGCCGAGTTTCTGGGCTGGGGCCAGTGCAAGCAGGGAAATGGGGCATGTGGACAGATGGCCCCAGATCAGTGGCAACACAGTCAGGAAAGGAGCCTGGTTTCACAGCTCCAGGCTTCTAGGCTCCTCCTGCACTGTGGGTTTCTGACACTTCCAACCTCCCCAAACTCAGGACGGGGATATAGAAGTAACTGAACAAGGCAAGGACATTGAGGTTCTAGGGCCCCTACTCCCATCTTCTCCCTGGTGCCAAACAGCTCTCTTTGTGGAAAGGAATACCTTTTGTGGTATTTCTTCTACTTTGGATGGAGACATCACCTGCTCATGTGAGGCAGACAAATCTTGCGTGCTCAGTGTACTGAGACCACATCTGTGTGTAGACATTGTAACCACCATGCAGCTGGTTGTGCGGAACACTCTGGGGCTCCCCCAGAGGGCTCCTGGGAAATCTTTCAAATGGGAAGTGTGGTCCTGCCCTCTCTCACCTACAACCTTTCCACGTCACACCACCGTGAGGATCAAACTCGTTATCATCACCATGATGACCGCGCTCAGTGTTCATCAGGCACTTGATCTGCCTCAGAGAGCTTGTCTGCACGGACTGCCTTTCCCTCCTGTTACCCTTTGGACACGGGGCTTCCCTGGTAGCTCAGCTGGTAAAAAATCCACCTGCAACGCAGGAGACCCCAGTCCGATTCCTGCATTGGGAAGATCCCCTGGAGAAGGGGTAGGCTACCCACTCCAGTAATCTCAGGCTTCCCTGGTGGCTCAGATGGTAAAGAATCCGCCTGCAACACAGACAGTTTCGATCCCTGGAGGAGGGCATGGCAATCTACTCCAGTATTCTTGCCTGGAGAATCCCCATGGACAGAGGAGCCTGGTGGGCTATAGCTCACGGGTTTTCAAAGAGTTGGACACAACTTAGGGGCTAAACAGCAATGCTTATTATACCCATTTCATAGATGGGGAAGATACTGCATGGAGTGTTGGAGTCATTGGGCTAAATTTGAAGCCAGGTCGTCTGGCTCCAGCCCCACCTCCAGATAGTCATGGAGGCTGCTTCTTGTGACACAGCTGTGTGATTGAATGTCACCTCCTGTGATCCCTAGCACCCAGCAGTCTGGGTTGAGAATTCAGGACAGGGCGCCAGAGATGGGGAAAGACAGAGTCATGGTAGGAATAAAAAGGCAGTGAGAGAGACTTCCTGGTGGTCCAGTGGTTAAGACTGCTTGCTTCAACTGCAGGGGCATGGGTTCCATCCCTAGTGAGGGAACTGAGCTCTTATATGCCCCATGATGTGGTCAAAGCGGGGAGGTGGGGACAGAGACAATGAGAAAGAATCAAGGAAAGAGAGAGAAACGAAGAGGGATTTGACAGAAAGTGATGGATGGAGACAGACTTGTCCCAAGTCCCTAGTACATGCTTTGAAAACGTGAGTGGCTGGGGAATGCCCGTAAGATCATCAGGCACTGATGCTGATCAGGGAAAGGGGAGAAGCAGCAAGGCCCCAAATATAGGCACCTGGCACAGAGCAGGGGTGAGAGGGCGCTGCGGTGTGCCAGTGTGTGTGCGCACGCACCTGAGCAGTTTGGCCTTATTACCGTCGAGCATCCTCTCTCCTCTCTCCCAGTCTCTCTCCCCCATCCTGGGTCTCCCAGCTTTCCCCCTGTCTCTCTGTCTCTTGTCTTGGAGTCTCTGCGTCTCCCTGGCAGCCAGTGATGGGCGTATGTTGGCACAGAAGGCACCTCCTTGGGGTGGGGTCCCCATGGCCGCGGCTGATGCCTCACACACTCATTCGCATCAGAGTTCCTCCGCCCCCGCCACTGAATCCCCAGGAGGACTCACCCACAGCTGACAGTCACAGGGTGGTAAATGGCAGCCCCCATCCCATCTCACCCACCAAGTGTGGATTGCAGACCCACAAGTGGCCTGCTCTGACACGGAGAAGGGGAAATGGATGGGAGCCCGTCTCCCTCAAAACCCCCATAACCTGGCCGAGGAAGGATCATGGGGCCAGGCTGAGGACTCCCATCTTTAGGATCCCAGGCAGGGAGGCTGGTGGTGGTAGTGGGGTTTCAGGAGGAGGAGGAAGAGGAAGCAAGGGGCTCTGGAAACAGAGGGGACTCAGAGTGGGGGAGGCACAGAGAGAGGGGGGAAGTCAGAGAGGAGCTCAGAGAATGGGAGGGGGCTCTGAAAGAGAGGATCACAGAGAGTGGGGAGGAGACAGCACCCAGGATTGAAGACTCCCCAGAGAGGGCCTGCAGCAATCCTGCAGAGCCTCCAGGAGGCCTGGCCTGCTTCCCCTGGGAGAGTCCTTCCCACCCCACCTCCCAGCCTGAAGGACTCCAGAGCCCACCAACTAATGACCAAGGGGCTGACCGTTGTTGACTAAAGAAAGCCAGTGGCCTGTTCAGAGGTATGTGTGTGTGTGTGTGTGTGTGTGTGTGTGTGTGTGTGTGTGCCCTTCCCAAGGCTGTCCTGTGGACCTTTCCCCAAGGGGCCCTGTTGCCCTTCCAGGTCCCCAGGGCATCCCTGTCATTCTAATGTCTGAGGGAATGGGCCTGGCCAAGGACAGAACTCGGCTCCTTCTGTGCTTTTCGGGGGTCCTTCAACTGCCCCCACTGCACCGGTCCCTGTGGGCCTGGGAGTCCCAGCCCAGGTGCCTCCACCCTGGATCACGTGATCCCCTACTCCCCTTCCCTCCCCCTTCCTCCTTGGCCCACTGGGCCCCCTGCCGTCTTCAACTGGCTTTTGTGGAGCTGAATTCATTGGGACTCTGCACAGCCCTTCGAGGTGGGGCCCGGCTGCCGCTCTCCCGCCTCTCTCCCTGGCTAATTGGGGGGCTTCATTGTCAAGAGGAGCCCCCCCCTAAGCCACCGCTCGCTCCCGCTGCTGTCTGCTTACTCCCGCAGACAATGCTGGAAGCCTGTTGTCCTTAGGGGCGGGCTGCTGTAATTTGGTCTAATTCAGCCCTGGAGACAGTGATTACAGCTAATAAATAGACCCCAACCCTCCTTTGTCTCATGTGTCCCTCCATCCTGATTCCACCCTTTCCCCCAGCTGCTCTGTTCCTCTCCCTTCCCACAGCCAGGAGAGGGCAGGAAAACAGACAGGGCCTCCAAGCCTCAGTTTTGCCATCTCAGTTCAGTTCTGTTCAGTCGCTCCGTCGCGTCTGACTCTTTGCGACCCCATGGACTGCAGCACACCAGGCCTCCCTGTCCATCACCAACTCCCAGAGTTTACTCAAACTCATGTTCATTGTGTCGGTGATGCCATCCAACCATCTCATCCTCTGTTGTCTCCTCCTGCCTTCAATCTTTCCCAGCATCAGGGTCTTTTCCAACCAGTCAGTTCTTTGTATCAGGTGGCCAAAGTATCACAGTTTCAGCTTTAGCATCAGTCCTTCCAATGAATATTCAGGACTCATTTCCTTTAGGATGGACTAGCTGGATCTCCTTTCAACCATTTAGGAAATGGTTATAGCATGGGTCCCCAGGAGCTGGTGCCCATCCATCTCCCCTGCACCTTGGGTTGGGTGTGGGCAGCAGCAGCTTGCTCAGATCAGCACCCCGCCATGTCCTAGACACACCAATGGGCCCCATTCTTTAGTGGAATCTCTCTTACTCCATCCCCTACAAATCTGGGTACTCCTCCTCTCACATAAATTAACCCTGACATGAAACCACTCCTGATGATGGCTTGAAGCACAGAGAGGGTCAGACACCTATTTGATGTCACACAGCAATTAAGGGGCAAGGTTGAGGGAATTCCCTGGAGGTCCTATGTCCAGTGATCAGGACTCCGAGTTCCCATGGTAGGAGGTGTGGGTTTTATCCTTGGTCGGAAACTAAGATCCCACAGGCTGCATGGTGCTGCCAAAAAAAGAGGTGGGGGATGTGGGCAAGGTTGAGATTTGAACCAAGGATTTAGGGATTCAACGCCCATGTCCCTAATCACTGTGCTGCAGTAACTTAGAGGATGAATTTGCCTTAGGGAATGGACTTTGTTTTAGGGGGTTGTCTTTGTTTTTAAATATTTATTTACTTGACTGCACAGGTTCTTAGTTTCAGCGTGTGGGATCTTTAGTTGTGGCATGTGAGATCCAGCTCCCTAAGCAGGGATCAAACCCGGGCCCCCTGGATTGGGACCAAGGAGTCTTAGACACTGGACCACCAGGGGTCCTGGGGATGAACTTTGAATGTAGTAGACTCATGGGCAAGTTGGCTAAAGGAAAGAGATTTCTAGAAGGAACTCACGAAACATTCATTCATTCATTCACACAGTTAATGTCGTTCCTGAATACCACAGGCTGTGTACCATGGACAGAGCCATGGCTCAGATAGGTAGGCAAGGCTTGGGGAGAAGCAGAAACAAGATGTCTGAGGGACAATCTGGAGACCGAGGTGTTTCCCTGCCTGAGCGGAGACAGGTCAGGGCACAAATGGGGAGGGGACTGAGCTGAGCAACAGGAGAAAGGACTCCACTGACTCTCCAGGAGCCAGGGGTCTGCGGTAGGAAAACCCTTCCTGCACTTCTTTGCTGTGAACTCACAGCTTCCCAGGTGGCACTAGTGGTAAAGAACCTGGCTGCCAACACAAGAGATGCAAGAGACTCGGGTTTCATCCCTGAGTTGGGAAGATCCCTTAAAAAATGAAATAGCACCCCACTCCAGTATTCTTGCCTGGAGAATCCCATGGACTGAACAGTCTCACACACACACACACACACACACACACACACACACGACCCTCCATGAGGGAGCACTGTTTCTATCATCTCCACTTCATAGATGAGAAAGTTGAGGCTCATAGAGGGAAAACCACCTGCCCAGTGGCACACAGTGAGGCTGAGTTCACCAGGCTGCCCAAGAGAGAGTGAGAGAGGAGTGTAGTCCTGGGCAAACTCCAGTAGGATATTTCTCTGTGTGTGTGTGTGTGTGTGTGTGTGTGTGTGTGTGAGGGTTGGGGAGACAGATCTGGGGAATGAGAAAATCTTTCTCACATCCCTCTATACCCTGCCCCCACCACATCCCATCTCCTCCGACATTTAGCCTTCAGAGAATGACAGTTTGATTGTGCAGAGCTAAGAATAACCTCAACTGTAAAGTGCCCTGGAGATGCAGGGAGGTGAGAGGCAGAGCCTGTAGGAATGAGGCAGGGAAAAGGGCAGTTCTCATCCACACATGCCCCCTACCCCTGTGCCAAAGCTCTCCGTTCTGTAGCTTCTGCCAGCAGCCCAAGGCTTCTGGTTCTCCCATCAACCATCCCTGCTTCCCCACGGCAGAAATAACAAGCTCACTGTGCCATCGTCTCTTGATGGAGAAGGTCCTTTCTATATTTATAGGCACTAGGTTAGCCATGGAGAGGTTTAGAATCGTGCGTTCTACAGTCAGAATGCCAGGTTAGAATCAGTGCTCCCCAGCTGGCTGACAGATGAATTCATCTCTTTGGGCCTCAGTTTCCCCATCTATACGATGGGATTAATGATCACACCTCTCAGTGTCACAAGGATGAAGTAGGTTAGAAGTGCACCCAGCGCCTACGCGGTCTTCCATTAATGTTCTCTGCAGTTGTAGTAATGGTGGTGGGTGGAATGGAATTCAAGGACCTCCCTCTCTGTGTATAGCATCCAAGTCACTGCTCTGTGATGACCTAGAGGGGAGGGATGGGGGTGGGTGGGAGGAAAGCTCATGAGGGAGGGGATGTATGTATACACATAGCTGACACACTGTTGTACATCAGATACAAACACAACATTGTAAAGCAATTATACTCCAGTTAAAAAAAAATCTAAAAACAAACAAAGAATTTATGGGACCCTCCCCTGCAGTGCTAGGGATTGTGTTCAGATGGTGGGGATCGGGGGAGGAATCCACATGGGCTGCAGGCAAGAAGGCATCATTTCACAAATCGATGAAAATTATAAAGATAAGGTGGGCAGGGGAGTTCCCAGCTACTGCAGACCTCCCCAGGTAATCAGTCAAAGAATTGATTCATTCAAACATGACTGTTGTGGTTCCAACACCTAGGGAATAAATAGTTTAAAAATATTTCTCCATAGCAAAAAACAAGTGAGCGAGGCTGTTTATGAAATTAATCTCTCTGTGTGTCTGTCTCCCCAGTACACTGCTTCTTGTGTAACTTGAGTCACCAAGCCTAGTTTCCCCATCTGTAAAATGGACTAACCAGAGTTACGATAAAGAAATTATGGAAACACGTAGTTCAGGGACTTCCCTGGGGGCTTGGTGGTAAAGAATCTACCTGCCCAGGCAGGAGATGTGGGTTTGATCCCTGGTCTGGGAGGATCTCACATGCCTCGGAGCAACTAAGCAGGTGTGCTACAGCTACTGAGCTTGTGCTCTAGAGCCTGCTGACGCCTGCGCGCCCTAGAGCCCGTGATCCACAAGAGAAGCCAGCGCAATGAGAAGCCCTCAGCCCCAACTAGAGCAGAGTCCCCGCGCTCTCTGACTAGAGGAAAGCCCCTGTAGCAGTGAAGACCCAGCACAGCCAAAAATAAATAAATACATAAAATTATTTAACAACAACAACAACGAAAATCTAGTTCAGGACCTGGCACCTTAGCTATCATTATTTAACTACTAGTTAACCAATTCATTAGCTAGAAGTTCACTCTCATAATTTTTGTAAACTAATTTCTAATAAAAAATGTGATTGATCCCTGGTCTGGAAACTAAGATCTCACCTGCCAAGTGGTGCAGCCAAAAAAAAGAAAGAAAGAAAGAAAGAAAGATTTTTGCAGTAGAGCCACGATTCTTGTATCCCACAAGTTTTTCTGTATGTTTGGAATGGTTTCCAAAATAGAGATACAACTTGTACACAAGCTGAGGAGTAGAAAGTCAGTCTTGCCCAAACCCCCAGCCAGCCTCCAGGAACCTCTCACCCACAGGTCATAGGCAGTCACCCTTGCTGCCCATTTCACAGGCTCCTTCCAGGGCTATTTTGTGGGCACACCCCACAGTGTTCATATACATTTGTGTCCTTTCTGGGTTGTGATTATTTTGATAAATGCTGGCATAGGCCATATCGTTCCCCAGACTGCCCCAGTTCAGAACATAAAGGGTCTTCTCATTTATCACACAGCTGGGGGTGGACAGCTTATACTGGATCTTAACTGTCACACGTCGGATCATCAAGCTTTGTTGTGGCATATGGAATCTAGTTCCCTGACCAAGGATCGAACCCAGGGCCCCTGCATTGGGAGCACAAAGTCTTAGTCACGGAGCCGCTTGGGAATCCTGGTTTCTGTTCTTTCGCCCAGAAAGCTCTTGGTCTACTATGTCTTAATATGCTCATGAATGACCCTGGTAGGGCCCAGGCCGAATGTTCTAGTGGCTGATTCCTGTTCAGTGAGCTTCTATTTTCTCTTTAGTCGTCTCTATTACCTTGAACTTCATCTAGGTAGTATGCAGTCTAGTTTTGTGCCATGAACTTTGGAGCCAGACCACCTGTCTTTGAATCTCTAGTCTATCATCAAGTCATTGTTGTCTAGTTACTAAGTCGTGTCCGACTCTTGAGGCACCATGGACTCCAGCCCACAAGGCTCCTCTGTCCATGGAACTTCCCAGGCAAGAACACTGGAGTCGATTGCCATTTTCTCCTCCAGGGAATATTCCCCAACCCAGGGACTGAAACCATGTCTTCTGCATTGACAGGCGGATTCTTTACCACCGGGCCACCTGGGAAACAACGGAGTCTATCATCTACTACTTATAAGCTGTGTGACCTTGGGCAAGTTACTTAACCTCTCTGTGTCTCCTTGAGCATGTTACTAAACTCTCCACGCCTGGGTCTCTTCACCCATTAAAAAGGGGGCGGCTGGGGTGGGGGTTTATTTATTTACTTGGCTGCGCCAGATCTTAGTTGTGGCACGTGGGATCTAGTTCTCTGACCAGGGACGGAACCTGGGTCCCCTGCATTGGGAATTTGGAGTCTTAGCCACTGGACCACTTGGAAAATCCCCTAAAAGAGTGTAAAATGTAACATTTTCTTAGAAAGGTTCTCAGCTCACATTTGCTGGAGGTACAAAGGGATCGGTCGCAGGCAGCCTTTACAAGAGATGTTTCCCAGACTGGAAACATTGAATCCTTACCCACTTCCCTTCTTTCTTTCCTCTTTGCTCTTCTTCCCTCTAGCCTTCCTGAAGGCCCCTGGAGGGCTGAGCACTTTGGTAGAATAGACTCTGCCTGCTCAGGTTGCCTGCTTGGGTACAAGGACACTTCTGCAAGTACTGGGGGTGGATGTTAGGGGAGGGAAATCTGGGCCTCAGTGAGGAGCTGGAAGGAAGGATGGGATGTGTGGCAGGAAGGGGATAATGGTGGGGTGGTATGGATAATGCAAGGTGCCTGTGGTCTGGGCTCCTGCTGACACCTAGTGGAAAGATGAAATTATCGTCTTTTACATTCGAGGCACTTGAGTTTTTAGCCTCCTCAAGGACATCTGCTGGACACAGACTCAGAGAAGGGGAGCGACTTTCTGGGCATCACACAGCAGACTAGCTGCCTTGAGTCAGTTTGAAGGACACAAGAAATGATTTTTTAATGAATTCCTTCAGTGAGCTTTTTCAAATTAATGTTTTATTTTTATTAAAAAAATTATTTATATTTTGGCTGGGCTGGGTCTTCATTGCTGTGCTCAGGCTTTCTCTAGTTGCAGCGAGTGCGGGCTGCTCTCTAGTTGGGGTGGGTGGGCTTCTCGTTGAGTGGCTTCTCTTGTTGCAGAGCACAGACAGGTTCTAGGCATGCAGCCTTCAGTAGCCGTGCATGTGGGCTTAGTTGTCCTGTGACACGTGGAATCTTTCTGGACCAGGGATGGAACCTGTATCCCCTACATTGGCAGGCAGGTTCTTTTTCTTTTTTAATAATTTAAAAAATTTATATATTTTTGGCTGTGCTGGGTCTTTGCTGCTGTACGGGCTTTTCTCTAGTTGCAGCGAGCAGAGGCTACTCTTCATTGCACTGCGCAGGCTTCTTATTGCAGTGGCCTCCCCTCGTTGTGGAGCACAGGCTCAAGGGCACCGAATTTCAGTAGTTGCAGTTCCCGGGATCTAGAGCACAGGCTCAATAGTTGTGGCCAATGAGCTGAGTTGCTCTGCGGCACGTGGGATCCTCCTGGATCAAGGATCCAACTAGAGTCTCCTACATTGGTGGGTGGACTCTTCACTACTGAGCCACTAGGGAAGCCCCGGCAGGCGGAATCTCAACCACTAGACATTCAGGGAAGTACAATAAATAATTTTAAAGAAGGTTTTCTTTTTGTTGTTTTTTGTTTTTGTTTTGTTTGCAGATAAGTGACCTCTCAGACCTTGATGCAGGAAAGAACAGGCTTTGCAAGGTTTTGTCTTCCACCAGGAAGCCCACCTGTGGTACTCCATCCCCATAACCAGGTATTTTCACGCCATCCCTTGGTATTTTCTCTCCTCTGAGTAGCTATTCATTTGTTCATAATTTCAACACATGTTTCCTGAGCCCATAGTGACATGTAGGGGACAAAATAGATTTAAACAAATAAACAAACAAGTAACAACAACAAAACCCCTGAACTGGTAAAGCTTACAGTCCAGTGGGGAAGACAGAGGAGAAAGAATCAAACAGATCTACATATGGGGTTGTTTCAGAGACCGATAAGTCATTGAAGGAACAGTGATGTGATAGGAACTGAATTTATGGCAGGCAAAGTTAGGGGAGAAGATTAAGGTTAGCTGGGCTCAAGGAAGGCCCCTCTTTAGAAGTAGCATTAAAACCAAGACTTGGAGGAGAAGAAGGACTGAGCCCAGGAAATAAGTTGGAGAATGTGGCAGGCACAGCTTGTGCAAAGCTGTATGGTCCTTGGGGCAGGACCATACCTAGTATGGTGGAGGGACAGCGAGCAGGCCCATGTGACTGGAGCAGCGTGAGGGGGAAGGAGAGAAGGAGAGGAGGGCAGGGAGAGGATGGGGCAGGTCATGAAGGACCTTATGGGCCGTGAGAGGATGTGGACTTTTATTCCAAGGGAAATGGGAGTCCTGGAGGGCTGTGGGCAGAGGAGGGGTGGGGCCTGAGTCAGGTGCTCACAGGTGCAGTGGCTGCTGCAAGAAACCACATACTGTGGGGGTTGAGAGGATGCAGGTGACCACACTGGTCCACGTGGGACATGAGGGGGAGGATGAGAGAGATGGTCACATAATAAGTAGTCAGCAAATACTTGTTGAATAAATGAATAGATGGAATACTATGCAGCTGTCAACAAGGATGCTGCAGAAGAATTTTTAATGGCAGGGGGAGGTGTAGTTGGCAGAATAATGCCTCTCACAATGTCCACATCCTAATGCTCAGAACCTAATGCCCCGATGCTCCCTTCCATGGCACAAGGGGCTTTGCAGGTGAGATTAATTTCAGGGTCTTGAGCTGGAGCAATTATTTTGCATTATCTGAGTGGGCCTACTATAATCAAATGGATCCTTGTAAGGAGAAGAGGGGACTTCCCTGGGGGTCCAGTGGCTAAGACTCCATACTCCCAAAGCAGGGGGCCCAGGTTCAATCTCTGGTCAGGGAACTAGACCTCGCTTGTTGTGACTAAGAGTTCACATGCCACAACACAGATCAAAGATCTGGTGGGCTGCAATTAAGACCTAGTGCAGCAAAAGGAAAACTGTGTGCTTCTCAATGTGATTTAAAAAAAATTATGTATTTTGCTGTCCCGTGTCTTAGTTGCAGCATGTTGGAACTTTTATGTGTTGCAGCATGTGAGATCTAGGGCCCCAACCGGGATCAAATTGGGGCCCCCTGCACAGGGAGCTTGGAGAGTTAGCCACTGGACCACCAGTGAAGTCCCTCAGTATGTTTTAAGTAATTTTTAATAGCAAATCCCCCCCCTCGAGCCTATGTTGAAAGTGTTATCGATATGTTTGCTTCCATTAAACACAGAAACATAAAATTATAAGTTCTAAATGTTGTGAATTTTAATATACCTACTTTTAAGTTTCAGTATTTTCAATGATGTTCTGGGGGGAAATAGGACTTTAAAATATGTAAAACCAGACATAGAAGGGCACACATTTTTGTTTTTGCCTCACATTGCAATACAGCTTGGTACTACTACTACTACTAAGTTGCTTCAGACTTGTCCGACTCTGTGCGACCCCATAGACGGCAGTCCACCAGACTCCCCCGACCGTGGGATTCTCCAGGCAAGAACACTGGAGTGGGTTGCCATTTCCTTCTCCAATGCATGAAATTGTGAAAAGTGAAAGTGAAGTCGCTCAGTCGTGTCCAACTCTTAGTGACCCCATGGACTGCAGCCCACCAGGCTTCTCCATCCATGGGATTTCCCAGGCAAGAGTACTGGAGTGGGGTGCCATTGCCTTCTCCGACAGCTTGGTAAGACACTGCCAAAATCTGTCTTGATTTAATATTTTGATATTTTGTCCTCTGTGAGGTTGCTTTTTGCCATTAATTTGATATTAATATCTTAGGATAATGTATTACAATATTATTTATCTTGATTGTTGAGTTTTTTAGAGCCACCTTAATTTTTGCACCTAAGGTCTGTGCCTCACTTTCCTTCTTCTAATCCTGGCCCTGCAAGGGGCAAAAAAAAAAAGGAGATTTTACAGTAATCTGAATCTAAATCCTTATGATTACCTCCCTTCCTTCCACTATCTCTCTTAAAAAAAGAAATGCTCTAAAATGAGTTAACTCCAGTTAAGATGAAAACTCATTTAAATTATCTTCAATTAACTTCTTTCTATGTCCTGATTTTTTTTCCCCCTTCCAAATTCGATGCACCCAGCAGTGAGATCTTTTACGGAAAATTACTGTAGAAAGTGGTTTGGGCTGAAACAGCATGGTTAATATTTGTAGACAGGAAAGGGTTTTGAATAAGGAATCTATGAGACGAACTAATGAAACGTTGACTTTAGGATGGGTTTGGGAGAAATTTCTGTCTTGGATTGTTTTAATAGCGTGTTTGTGCTTGTTGAGAGGAGGTTATTTTCCTCCTTCTAGCTTCCAGGGCATCAGGCAGTGATGGACATTTAGGAAGAGTGAAATCAACGTGAGGGGACCGAACCAAACAACAGTCATTTCAGGAGCTACAATGTAACAACTTCGGTAACATTGTCTATAATAAACTCAAGAAGTGTGACTCTTGTCTGTTTCCCTAGTGTAGCGGTTATCACTGTCACCTCCCACAAGAAAGATCCCTGGTTCAAAACCCACATGGAAACACTTAGGTATCTTTACTGCTGCTGCTGCTAAGTCGCTTCGGTCGTGTCCGACTCTGTGCGACCCCATAGACCGCAGCCCACTAGGCTCCTCTGTCCCTGGGATTCTCCAGGCAAGAATACTGGAGTGGGTTGTCATTTCCTTCTCCAATGCATGAAAGTGAAAAGTGAAAGTGAAGTCGCTCAGTCGTGCCCGACTCTTAGCGACTTTAAAATTTACTACAATAAAAATTCAGATTAGGCGCTTTTAAATATTCTCCTTGTTTTTTTTAAAGCTATTCGGGAATCGCAGAAGTTATTGCAAAGTAATAGAAATACTAGCTTGATGTTTAGGAAATTTTAAATAGACAGTAAAAGAAGCTGTTAAAAAAATACAAAACTAACCACTGCGTTGGCCGGGAATCGAACCCGGGTCAACTGCTTGGAAGGCAGCTATGCTAACCACTATACCACCAACGCCTGAACGAGCGAAGGTTTCTCACAATGCCCTTAGTAAAAGTGTTAGCAGTTTGGTTGGGTGATACCAAGTTACCAGGGGTGTCTCTTCCCAGTGTCCCTTCCTCGCAGGGGAAGACGCCACCCGTGGCACGTCTCACCCCACTTACTGCGGGGGGCCCTGCTGACACGTCTCCCCCTAGCGCCCCGGGCTTCTTGGTACCGGCCGGGCCGCGACCAATCCCAGGCCGCCGCCTGGGCCGCTCGACTTCCGGGTCAAAGGGGCCTGGGCTGCCGGGTACCCCGTGTCCGCCGGCGCCGCTGTGCCCCGCGCCCGCCACTTCCGGGGCCGCAGTCCCGGGCATGGAGCCGCGAGTTTGAGGTGCCGCCGGCTCCGGGACGCCCTGCCCAGCCCGGCCGCCGCCCTCGCGCCGGCCCCCAGTCCCGGTGAGCAGCACCCCCACGCCCCGTCCAGCCTCGGCCGCAACCCTGACCCCGCCACTGACCCGCCCCGCTTCAGTCCCGACTCTGGACCCTACGTGGAACGGCCTCCCCGGGGCCCTCCGTCCCCGCCTCCGCTCTCCCCGGCCCGGCCGTTGACCGTGCGCGCGGCTCCTCCAGTCCCCGCCTCCGTTTCCCCTTCGCCCCGCTTCTCTCCTCACTCCTCGCCCGCCAGTTCCCTCCGCTTGCCCTGCCAGCTCTCAGTCTCTCCTCTGCCCGGCCTGACCCGACGTCCTCTCCCGTCCCTTTGCTGCCCGGGCCACCAGGCTCTGACCCCTTTCCCGGGGTGGCCGCACTCAATAATGCCTTCTCTTTCCCGTCGGCTCTGGAGGTCCCCACCTTGTCCTCTCTTTATGCAGACACATACTACCTATATGAGAGCAGAGGCCACCGCCCCGCCCTGCGTCCGGCCCCCACCCCTTCACCCCACATCCCCACTGGGTCCAGCCCGCTTCCCTCAGCCTCCTTCCCAGCCCTGTCCAGCCATCCACCCTCTTCCAACAGAGTCTTGACACTTCCCCATCTGTGCGGCAGGAGTGGCCCCTGTTCCCTTTGAGCGCATCCCTGCCCCGGACTGTGAGGAGGTCACTTGCCTGAGCGGCAAGCATAAACCTTTACAGGAGCTGGGACTAAAAGCCTAGGAAGGGTGCAGTGTGGTCACCAGTCCCTGTAGTCCCTTGCTGGATCCTGGTCTAATTGGCGCCTGGTGGCAGGACTTTCCTGCGGGGTGTGGTCCAGGGCGTGCACACAGCGCTGCGGGGCTGTGAGGCATCAAGATCTACTGGGTACAGTGAATCAGGCCCAACCACTGGGGACTCGCCAGGGGCAGGAGCATGAGGGGGTTAGTCAGTCCATCTGTTAAATCGCCACGTTAACGACATATTTACTCTGTCAAGGTCTGTGAACCACATCTGCAGCTGAAATGGAGGCTCTCTGGACCCTTTAGAAGGTCAGTGGGGTGGGGTGGCTGGACTGCTGGGTATGGGTGAGTGGGATTTATTTGTCTGTTCCAGGATATAAAATCTGGGAGGAAGTGGTTTTCTGCAGCCCTGGAGGACAAGTTAGGCTGGCCCCAGGCTAGTGGCTTCAGCTTTGCTCTGGTTGGAGACTTTTCTTTCTATCCAGGAGGAGAAAAAAAGTATTTGGTGGATGTGTGGCTACACACGCAGACACACACACCATGCCCACCCTCCACCCCCGACTCCCCATCTAATAGGGGGCCTGGCACTGGGTTCTGGGATGATGTGGATTCTTGCTCTGAAAGGGGCTTGAGTCCAGTTCTCCTCTTGGAGATTTTAAGTAACTTGTTACTTTGTTATTAAGTACTTGTTATTTAAGTAACTATTGATTTTAAATAACTTGTTCAGATGACAGTATTAGCTGCCCTGTGGTTTCTATGTGTGTGATTTTAACCCCTGTAATCTCATTCAATCCTCACAGTAGTATTAGGCGTTGGTCCTGTTTCACAACTGGGGAAATTGAGGCACAGGGATGTTAGGCGACTCCTTCAAGGTCACAGTAGTGGAATTAGGGTTTGACCCCAAATCTCTCTGACACCAGAGCCCGCAGTTTTTGTCCCTGATCTGTGGTGAAATCAGTACTGCTTTCTAGTGACATTTTGCTTCACTTCCAGGTGATTCTCTATCCTGGGACCAGGCGCTGCTTTCTTTTTCTCTTTCAAATATTTACTTGGTTGTGCCAGATCTTCACTGTGGCATGCAGGATCTAGTTCCCTGACCAGGGATCGAACCCAGGGTCCCTGTGTTGGGAGCACAGAGTCTTAGCCACTGGACCACCAGGGAAGTTCCACTGCTTTATTTTTCTTTAACCATCGGGGCACCTGTCTTGTCAAGAAGGTGGTGGAATGCCGCCCACACCAATGGTCCCTTTGACTTTAGACAGCATTCAAGTGAGGACAAGGACGTGTTCATTCAGCCTGAGATGTCTGTTGAGTGCATCATGTCTGTCAGGACCACAATAGGAAGAGACAAGTGAAGGTCTGCCTCCATGGAGCTGACATCCTGTTGGGAGCGGTCATCTACCCAGAGAGGGGTTCTCAGCCTCAGCTCTAGTGGCATTAGGGGCCAGGTTATTCTTTGCGTTGGGAGGGGGTTTATCCTGCTCATTGTGGGGGCTTAGCAGCATCCTTGGTCTCCACCCACCAGATGCCAGCCGCCTGCCTTCCAGTCCTGACAACCAAAACTGTCCCCTGGGGACACTGGGCCTCGTTGAGACCCGTCTGAGTACCAGGATCACCTGACCTGCAGAGGCCCTGGGAGGCTGCACACATATAAGCACACAAACAGAGAAGGGGTGACTCACAGGCCCTGGGGGCCACCCTGGTATACCACCTAAACCACAGGTGATTTACTTTGATGTCTAGTGTGAGTCTAAGAATGTTACTCAGTTTTTGCCCCCCAGACAGTAAACACAGAGTTTCTCCCCCTTGGCACTTAGGACACTGAGACCAGATCATTCTTGGAGAGAGTGGGGGTGGGCTCTCATGGACACCATAGGGTGATAAGTAGCATCCCAGACCCCACCGACTGGGTGTCAGTACCCCCCCGCACACACCATCAGAACAACCAAAAATGTCAACAGGCATCACCAAAGATGCCCTGGACAAGGGTGGAGGGCAAAAATTACTCCCACTGAGAACCACTGTCTTAGAATGAGTGTCTGCAGAAATGCCCAGGCATTGAGATGGGGCTGACAGGGTAGCACTCTGGACCGAGTGCCAGGAACGACCCCTGAAGAGCTGATACTGGGACCCGAAGGACAAGAGGGAGCAGGTCTTACAAAAAGCAGGGCAGAGGTGTTCTAGGCAGAGGGACTGGGGAGTGCAAAATCCCGGAGGTGGGCTTGCCTGAATGTTTAGGGAGGTTGAGGCCAGTGTGGCTGGAGATGGTGGTCAAGATCTGGGAGGAATGGGGTTGGAACAGCCATCGGGGAGCAACCACAGTGGGGAATGTGGGTTTCTTTGATTCCCCAAAAGTGCAGTGGGTGGTATCTCCCTAGTCATGTGAAACTCGTGTCTTCTCAGGACTCTGAGCTGGGGAGAACTGCCCGCTTCCTGGCAAATACCTGGATAGGCCTTCAGATTTCTAACATCAGTCCTGTGAGAGGGACTTCCCTGGTGGTGCAGTGATAAGGACTCCCCCTGTATATGCAGGAGATACAAAGACACAGGTTTGATCCCTGGGTCGGGAAGATCCCCTGGAGAAGGAAATGGCTGCCCACTCCAGTATTCTTACCTGAAGAATCCCATGGACAGAGGAGCCTGGTGGGCTACAGTCCATGGGGTGGCAAAGTGTCAGACATGACTGAGCATGAGAAGGCCCTTGGCGCTGAGTGTTCTTTGCAGACCGGAGGTTTTTTGTTTTTTTTTTTTGGTCACCCCACATGGCATGTGGGATCTTGGTTCCCTGACCGGGTATCAAACTCGAGCCCACTGCACAGCCAGGAAAGCCCTGAGAGGGCTGCATTTGAAGGGGAGGAGGCCTCGCCCCTCCACACTGCCAGAGCTGCAGCCCTGTGGCCTCCCCCTCGCAGGCTCACCCACCCTGAGGCCAGCCAAGTGGTTAATGCGGAAGGTTAAGAAGCTGCGGCTGGACACCGTGAACGCAGGACATTGGAGAAGGTAAGGGGCGCTTGGGGATCCCTGGTCAGTGGGGATATCGCAGAGGTTCCCGAATTTCTAATGGAATCTTAGGTCTGGAGGGTCTAAGGCAAACCTTGGCGGCCCCCAGGTTTCTGGTTTTCCCCAAGGTGTGCTTCTGGCTCTTGCGTGAGGGCGGCAGTGTGGGCTGGCAGGGTTATTCAGCCTCGGCATTTGAAAAGTATATTTTTATTTATCTGGCCATGCCGGGTCTTAGTTGTGGCCTTCAAAGTCTTAGCTGTGGCATGAGGGATATAGTTCCCTGACCAGGGATTGACCCCGGGCCCCCTGCACTGAGAATGTGGAAGTTCCAGCCTTGGTATTTTTGCCACTGGGGTAGGTCCTTCAGTGCCTGCCCTGGCATGGCAGGAGTGGAGCATCCACCCTCACCCCAAGTCATGACAACCCCAAGTGTCCCTAGACATCACCCAGTGTCCCCTGGGGAGGAGACTGAGAGCCACTGGCCAGATGGTCAGGATGTGGGCTTGGGGCTCTGCCCTTTTTTGTGGGGAAGGTTGGGTGGGCCACTTGACCTCAGAGCCTGCTTTGCAGTCACGTTTAGAGGAGAGCCCAGAACTCACTTCCCAAGGTTTCAGTGAGGATCAAATACAGTTAAGGCCTCACAAGGCCCAGTCACTCGTCCATTCCACATGTGGGGCTTGGCACGAGAGGAAGGGACCATGAAAATTCCTCAGCTGAGCCGATCTCTGTCAGTATCAGTTTTCTGATCCGCAGGCTCACCTGCTTTCAGTGAATGCAAGGATCAGGGCAGGGGTGGGCAGGAAGGGAACGGAAGACAGGGCTGGCATTAAGTGCATGATTTGTTACCCAGAGGTGGCCCTGAGTTTGTGTGGTGCCTGCGCATTCGGGCGCCAGTCCACAGTGGGGCTGGAGTCTCCTCTCCCCTCCGCACCAGGTCTGGGGCGGGCGTGGGCTGGGCTGCCCATGGACTCGCAGAAGCTGAAGGCCTGGGAGGTGCTAGGGGTGGCCCTCATAGAGTGGAGGATGGCTTGCTGTTCCAGGCAGCCCCCAACAGGAGGGGTGTTATGTGGTCCCTGAGGCCACTCCCAGGCGTTTCTGGAGTATGGTGGCCCTGGGCCCCACCTCCCTTCGTCTGACGCCTCCTGCCTTCTTGTCTTCCGCCTGCTTCCCTCATCACCTGGGACTCTGGCTGATACCCCAGGGGCAGGTGGTTTCAGCTTGAGAAGCGCCGGCTCAGTCATATCTCAGAAGTCGAGTGGGCCTTAACAGCGTCCCTGCTGGCAGGCCCCGACCTAGGTGCTGGTGGTGGTGTGGGCTGTGGGCCGTCCTATCGATTGGCAGAAAGAAGGCGTGGGTAGGTCTGGCCTAGGTGGCTTGGAATCCACTTTCATTTCCCCAGCTGTGTAAACTCTTGACTCAAGAAGCCGAGCCCCAGCTGGCGCTGAATGAGGCAGGGCCGGCACAGGCTTGCTTCCCGAGGGCTGTATTCTGTTCACCTGTTCCCCTCTCCGAGCCTCTCTTTCTGCCCCGGGGAGGAGAGAGGTGAGCCGAGGGCCAGGGCCCGGCAGCAAGTGCTGGCCTGCGTGCGAGCTTGGGCTGCCGAGCCACGTCTAGAAGGTCCTCCCGATGTTTCATTTCGTTTCTCATCTCCTGGATCGTGTTTTTGCTTCCTGGGCTCTCTGCGCTGATCGGAGGCAAGATCATTTTTATTTTCCTTTGCCGTGGATATAAGCCGTGAGATTCTATGAGGGTTTTTGCCAGGCTTGCTTTCTGCCTCTGGGGTCCCCCATGGAAGCACCCAAGGCCAGTTTGTTTTTCTGCCGTGATTGCAGCTGGAATTGTGGTGGCAGCGTGGGGCTGGGGGTGGAGGGGTTTGGCAGTTAGAGGACCTGCCCTGCCTTGGTTTTCTGAGCTTGTTGCCAGCAGTGCCGGGGCTGTGTGGGCTCTGTAGTGCCCAGCTGGTCCTGGCCCGGCCCCTTCCCAGCACCGCCCATGGCCCCTGCTGCCCTCGAGGTGAACAGCAGCTCTGTGGCAGGCCAGGACAGGCCATGGGCGCCCCTCGGCAAGGGTGCTGTCCCGCCAGGGTTTGCTTTATTTGACCTTTGGGCCCCCAAAGGCTCTGATGGCCTGTGGTCCATGTCTTCAGAGCTAGCGTGGGGGCAGCTGAAGTGTCAGTTTGTTGCCCCTCCCCCAGCTCAGCTGGGTCAGAAAGGACCAAGCAGGGGCCCAGTTGGAAAGAGGAGTCTGAAGATCAGCCTGCAGTGGGTGCTCAGCAGCCGTGGCTGCCTCCCAATGTCTCTTTCTTCTGTCGCCTCTCACAGCAAGCAGGGATCTCGTACTAGCAAGGGGCAAAGCCTTCTGGAAGTCTTAAGGCCCCCAGGTGAAGGTGGAGCCCTAGCTCTGTCCACGACTTCTTGAAAGCCAATTCCTCCTACAAGGGAATATGTACATGTGTCCACAGAGGCACTAATCCCAGAGGATGAGGTATCCCGGAGTCTAAGCAAGACCTTTGGCTATTTGGTGCCCTCACAGGAAATCCAGGCTGGCCTGCCCATGTTGGCTGGCCTCACCAGATGACCCTGGCTTTTCTAGAACCAGGTCACTGAGGCTGTGTTTAGATTTCCATAAAATAAATATTTGCCTGGCCAGTCTAGTTCAGTCAAGAAGCCGCAAGTGCAGGGGGTGGGGAGGGTATTACACAGCAGCAACCTTCCCTGGAGTGGGTCGAGAGAGTGGAGTGGCCTCTCAGGAAGGGGGTACCTGTCCATCCTCTCACCTGAGGCTCTCTGATGACCAGCAGATGTCTGCCTGGCTCTCTGAGCCCCTCTGGTGAGACAGGACAGCTTCCCCTGCTGGCTGGCGAGCTGACAGCATGAGCCACAAGATTTGCCCACCTGCACCTTAGGCTCAGTTATTGGGGAGTGAGAGAGTGTCTCCCAGTGGAGATCATCACTCTGTGGCTCTCCAAGGAACACTTCCTGTGCAGCAGGGGCCGTGTGAGTTTCCAGGAACACTGCCGTGGCCAGGACAGACAAGATCGGTGGGTGGGGTGGGCGGGGGTGGCCGAGCAGGAACAGGCAGGGGATCCGTAAACAGTCACCATGACAAAACACTCTGAGGGTGGAGCAGCCAGGGGGCAAGTGAAAGATGGATGGACAGTTTTGGTCCAGATGGCCATCCACAGCCCTGACAGACATGCTGAGATCTGATTAGAAGCTAGTCCAGTGTGGAGTAGGGCAGAGGTGTTTCAGGCAGAAGGCCAGCACAGACAAAGGCTGTGGAGTGGGAAGGAGCCTGGCTTGTTTGCAAAGCTGAGAGAAGGCCTAGATTGATGAAGGCGGGTGAGGTTTGAAGGCCTGGCAGAGGTCAGAGGACAAAAGCCAGCAAAGGCCATGTGAGTGCTCGGTTTTATCCCAGGTGAGTGCGGGAAACCAAGGAAGGGTTTTAAGTCGCAGGATCAGATTTGCAACATGTGCGAGGTTGAGCTGGGAGACAGTGGCAGTGTTTCAGCCAGGAGGTGCTGGTGGTGGGGGTCTGTGGGTTTGTGGCTGGAAAAAAGTGGAAGAATTTGAGGCGTCCTCAGGGGGCGGGGCAGGCTGCCCAGGGTGGGGCCTGGCCAGGGGAGTCGGTGGTAGGGGCAGCTTGTGAGCGGAACTTGGATGCCACCCTGCTTCTCACCATCTTCCTGCCTGTCCTTCCCTCCCTACCTCCCCCCCCTCGTAGCTTCTCGCTGAATTCCCAGGGGGCGGAGAGGATGGCCACCGGGGCGCTGACGTCTGAGCGGGGCGACGCGGCGGAGACGGAGGACCCGGCGTCCCGCTTCCAGGTGCAGAAGCACTCGTGGGAGGGGCTCCGCAGCATCATCCACGGTAGCCGCAAGAACTCGGGCCTCGTGGTCAACAAGGCGCCGCACGACTTCCAGTTCGTGCAGAAGACTGACGAGTCAGGCCCCCACTCCCACCGCCTCTACTACCTGGGTGAGGCCCCGGGCTCCCCGCCCCCACGCCTTGTTGCCAGGCCAGCTGTTGCGCCGTCCCCTCATCCCCAGAGGTCAGCCAGTCCAGTGAGTCAGAGGGTCCAGACAGAGGGCTGGGCGTGGGGCAAGCTGTCTGCAAACGGTGTGGTCCCACGTGACAGCTGTGAACAGTGATAGCCTGGGGCAGGGTCCCCCACGGCCTCAGCCTTGTGGTGGCCAGCACAGAGGGCAGTCCTGCCCCATCCGTGCAGCAGCTCCAGGTTTGGGCCTGGTAGGTGGGCCCACAGCCCTGAGATTGTTTCCAGCGCCTGTAAGCTAGGCCCGCCCCCTGAGTCACTTCCCAGCGGCCTGGGCTGGGCCAGGGTGGCTGCTGAGCAACATGACTCCCCACAGTGGGAGTGGAAGGTCACTCCTGTGGGGGCCTGCCGGCTCGTGGTGTGTTGAAAACCCGGAGGCTCACACAGAGGTGGCTCGATTGCATCACCGTGGGCGGGTGGTTGGGGGTTTGCTCTCCCAGCCCTGGATACCCGGATGACCATGTCAGTTGCTGCTCACTTCCGCCTCCTGGGGTGTGCCTTGATGCAGGGCTTCCTATGTCATCGGCAGTTACGTCTGCACTTGTGTTCCCTGCTGGCCTTCGGGGCATGGCCTTGACCTGTCGCCTTGACCGCCGCCCTGGCCTGGCTCCTAGGAGGTGGATGACAGATAACCTGTTGAGCAAATGAATATTGCCCAGGGTCTTCCAGGCCAAGAAGGAACGGCACCAGTCCTGTTCCTTTGGACATAGCCTGACCTGTGATTATTGATCTGAGGCAGGTTTTTAATCCCAGGTCTGGATCTTTGGGGCCGGGTCACCCTCCACATACCGTCAGCCTGACCCCAGTCAGCCCTCGGTCAGTATCGGAATGAGTGATGGAGCGAACGTATAATTGAAGGTCGTCCCCCGCCCCATGCTGCCCCGACGCCAAGACCCTGACCAGCGCTGCCCCCACGCCAAGGCCTGTGACGGTGACTGCGGGGGCTGCCCTGCTGGATGCTCTCCCTCCCTGCAGAGGCCCGCGTGGAGACCAGATGGCAGTTTGGCAGGCGGAGTCAGAGAGAGGAATGGTCTAGAAGGGTCGGTGAGCGGCGGCCGGCTGTTTTTAGAAATCGAGTTGTGCTGGTGTACGGCCACACCCGTGGGTGTACGGACCATCTCGGGCGGCTTTCGAGAGTATCTGGGACAGAGGTTATGTGGGCTGCACAGCCAAAAATACTTACTGTCTCTGGCCCCTATGGAAAAAAGTTTGCCAGCTCTAGCCTAAGAGAGATTAGGGCGGGCTTCAGGTTTCATTTATCCCTGGGAGAGGAAAAAGAGAGGACTGAATGTGGCCCAGACTCTGTGACCGTGGCAAGCTACAGCCTCCCTTTTTCTTCTCCCTGTGGTTCCATGGTCCCCAGTCCCTCCCCTGTCCTGCATGCAGTCTCACTTGGGTCCCTAGCTTGCTCAAGTTCAAGTTGCCCTCCCAGGTCAAGGTACTTGTATGAGTGTCCCAGGACAGCTGCTGACACTAGTGACCACTGACTTGGTGGTTTAAAATGACAGAAGCGTATTTTGTCTCAGTGCTGGATGCCAGAAGTCTGAAATCAGTTTCTCAGCCGAGAGCCGGGCGTCTGCAGGGCTGGTCATCTTCCTGAGGCTCAAGGGGTAGGGGTTCTTCGCCGCTTCCTGCTCTTGGCAGCCATCGGCATCCTCGGCTTGTGGCTGCATTGCTGCAGTTTTTGCCTCCCTGGTCACATCTCCTCGCCTGTGTGTCTGAAATCTCCTCACCTCCCTCTTATCAGGCTCATTAGGGCCCCCCTGCATAATCCAGCCTAATCTCCCCAGCTCGAGATCTTTACCATAATCCCAATGGTAAAGGCCCTCTTGCCAGGCAGGTACCATGCTCACCAGCTCCTGGAGTTAGGATCTGGGCATCTTTGGGAGCCACCATTAAGCTAACCAGAGCTGGCGAAAGGGCGGAAACGCTCTGAGTTACTCTGAGCCTCATAGGAGAGACGTGGTGTCAGGGACCTCCTCCAGCTCGCCCCGTGCCTCCCACACTGAGAAGCCTGAACCACGTGGGGTCCAGGCATCCACTGCATGTGCTTCTTTCTGCGGCTCCACCCTCACTTCCCACCTGCCTTCTGCGGCCACACTCCCAGGGGCACACGTCTGGTTCCGGCCACCAGCAGAAACGGACCACCTTTCTCTGAATATGATTGGTTCAGTGTAGGTCAGATGTCCGCTCCTCTGATCGGCCTCAGCCTGTGCACGGGTCTGGGTCTGGGGTTTGCAGAAGGTTCTGAGAGCCCATCCCAGGGGTGTGGGCCAGCTCCAGACAAGGGCGGTAGAGCCACTGAAACCCTGAAACGTGCCTAGAACAGCCCAGAGCCATCCTGCTTCTCTTGGGCTAGATCACCCTTGAGCTGACCCAGTCTGTATCACTCAGCACCCTGGGGTGCCCTTGACCTCACGTCACGTCCAGGTTCCTGGATCAGGTCTCCCCCGAGTCCCCATGTATTTATAGCTCAGTGCTGGGGGAGCGCTGGTAGTAAGACAACGTTGATGGATTGAACAGAAAGGGCCTCCCAGGTTGATGCCCAGCCTGTGCTGGTCCTCTGAGCAAGTGGCCTGTCCCCCTGCTCCTCCGGGATCCCTTCCTCCCTGATGGGCCCCATCACCACCCTTTGGGAAGTCTCTCTTGGAGCCCAGTGCATGTGGGACAGGGCAGAGAAGGGAATGTGCCCACTGCTGTCCTGGAAGACGGGCTCCGGTTCTAGGGCTCCACTGCTCCTAGTGGGTCGGCTCTTCCCTGCTGCAGATGGGTGTCACGTGTCCAGCGGAGGAGGGCACAGGGCCCCAGGTGGCACTGGGAGTCCCTTCAGGCATAAAAGATCTCTTGTGTTCTGTGTCCAGGTCCTGGGCTCCCTGACATGCTGGGGGGCTTTGGGATGGGGTGTTGAGATGGTGGAGCTGGTAAGAGAAGTGACAGCAGAAGTCAGTGGCCGTGCTCAGCCATCCCAGACCCTCACTCCCTCACTGTGCACACCGATCCCCACCAACACCAGGGCCTGGGCAGCTGCTTCAGGGGATGTGCCAGAGCGCATGTCCCTTTTCATGTCAGTGCTTATTAGACAGTGGGGAGGGGAGGCATCTCTGGTGTTCTTCGGTAGGGCTGCACCACCAACTTCCTGTCTGGAAGTCTCAGGCTCCCAGAGAGCCTATGGACCGGGGCTGTTCAGAGCCCATGGTGCTTGGTTGAGAATGGCCACCTGCCCCCTCCCAGCTATCCACACTGGCCCCTTGTTTGTTGTTTAATTGAGAAGTAATTCACGTCCCATCAAATCCCTTCTCTTAAAGGCAGACAGCACGGTAGTTTGGGGTATAGTCAGTCACAGGATTGCGCAACCATCCTCACTGTCCAGAAAATTCCATCACCCAAGGCAATCCTCATCCCCGTGAGTGGTCACTCCCCATCCCTGCCCCCAGCCCCAGCAACCACTGACTCGCTTCCTGTCTCTGGACTTGCCTGTTCTGGACATTTTACAAGAAAGGAGTCACCCACCACATGATTCCCGTCCCCACTTGTCTTGTGAACTTGGGAAGGAAGATGTCCCCATGGGTGGCCTGGGTGGGTGGTATAGAGTCTGTGTCTCTAGCTGAGAGTGAGTCTAGCTGCAGCAGCTTAGAGCAGCGGTTCCCAACCTTTTTGGCACCAGGGAGCAGTTTCACGGAAGAAAGTTTTTCCACCAACTGGAGGTGGGATGGTTTCAGAAGATTCTCATGAGGAGCTTGTGACCTGGGTTCTTCTCGTGTGCATTTCACAGTAGGATTTGCTCCTGAGAGACTAATGCTGCTCATCTGACAGGGGGCAGGGCCCAGGTGGTAACACAAGCAATGGAAGTGGCTGTAAATACAGATGAAGCTTTGCTCACGAGTGCTCCCCTCCTGATGTGAGGCCTGGTTCCAGACGGGGTTAGGGACGCCTGGCTTAAAAGTCCTCAGATGTTGAATTGTGAACACTTCTCACTTGTACGTCCAAGTTAGCTTTGCATTTTCACTTCTTTACCAACTATACTTCATGAGCAAACTGTCACGAGTCGAAAATACAAGTCGCTTGCTGTATTGAGAAGCTATCTGTAAGAGTTACTGTGGTGGGATGGGTATTACTTATGAAGCTCTGTTTAGCTCTAGAGGCACCAAACTTGGGGCCCCAGCCTCCAGTCTTAGAAGTGAGGGTGCGTATGAGGACAGGAGACCAGTTCCAAACCCAGTCTCCCTCCTGGAGGAGTTTGGGATTGAAAGGCATCAGAGAGAGGCGCCCGCTCTCTGTGATCCACTGTCAGTCATGGTCCCTTCCTGGGCCACAGCCTGCTTCCAGGGAGCCCTGCCTCAGTGCCCCAGCTTGGCACCTGGAGAGCGGGGACCCCCAGGCTCCCCGGGAGAAGCATCCTGCTCCCACAGCCATCATGCCATTGTCCATCAAGGCAGAGCCACTCCAAGTTGGAAGGTGTGTCCTTGCCCTATTTGCCGCTGTCTGTGCCGAGCACTCTGTATTCCTTCCCTCACTCACCCACACAGAGTTCTCCCCAGGCAGCCACTCTGCTCTACAGATCAGCGGCTCTCAGTCAGGCACTCCTGCCCCAGGAGACCATGCTCAGTCGTGTCTGGGGACATCCTGTGGGTGTCACACTGATGGGGCTCTTGTCATCCAGTGGTAGGGCCAGAGAGGCTGCTTCACACCCTCCATTGCCCAGGATGGCCCCGCAGAAGCGGACCAACCTGGTGTCAGCCCTGCAGAGGGGGAGGGGCTGGACTGGAATACACTTCTCCCTGTCATTCTGGAGCTTTGCCCTTCCTTTGATCCGAGACTAATTCCTGGCCTTTGCAAGAGCCTATCATAGTAGAGCAGGATACATGACCGGAGCCCAACCTGTGGGGAGTCGGGAATCACTGACCCCCCATTTTTTGTCCTCTTGGGTGCTTTTTGTTCAGTAACTGAGGCTGACATGTTTGGCTCTGACATTTCAGGTGGAAGAGCCTGCTGCTCCTGCTGGCCAGTGTAAATTCTGTCTATGGATTCTCTGGGGAGGGACATGTGGCCAAGGGGCTGGAGAAGCAGGAGAAGCCAGCCGGGCCCAGTCCCAGGAGCCGTGGGGAGTCTAGGTCCTAGGTCCGTCCCACCTGAGGCTCTCTTCTAGCCCTGAGCTAGGCTAGAGTTGGCAAGGGCGCCCTCTGCTTTTTTCTCTTCCCTACAAGGGATGCCTTATGGCAGCCGAGAGAACTCCCTCCTCTACTCCGAGATCCCCAGGAAGGTCCGCAAGGAGGCGCTGCTGCTCCTGTCGTGGAAGCAGATGCTGGATCACTTCCAGGTAAGCCCCGTGGCTGAGGCGGGCAGGAGCACTTGGCCTCGGAGGGGTCCCAGCCTTTTCCCCTGGGAGGAAGGAGTGCCCGGCCCTGGACCCCTGCCTTACGCCTGCCCTCCCCTTCCCGTGGGGCACCCGAACTGCAGCCCAGGCTCATGATGACAGCGCCTGCTGGAAGCACCTCTCCCTTTAAAAGCCTCATCTAAAGGGTGCGAGTAACTTGGGCTTGAGGCCCTTTTATAAAGACTTTTAACTAATGACCCATGTCGTCCAAGTCATCTTGCTTCCAAAGAGGATGTGGCTGGTGAGTGGGAGAGAGCCTTTTGTACTGGTTTACATTGACTGCTTTTGGATCATAAACATATGACAGTACTCCAGGGAGAGGACCCATGCAGCCCTCTCCTCTTTGCTTGTCGCCTGTCCTGGACAGAAGTTGCCAAGCCCACCAACTCATTTGCATGGTTTTCCTTGCAGCAGGGGTGGGGATGGGGGGTGCTCATTTTGCTTTGGATTCTGCTCTTTAAAAACACATTTCTGGGATCTCTCTTCTGCAGTCCAGTGGTTAGGACTCCACGCTTCCACTGCAGGGGGCAAAGGGTCAGTGTCTAGTCAGGGAACTAAAATCCTGCAGGCCTTGCGGCGCGGCCAGAGAAAAAGAAATTTAAAAAATAAAAAATGTGTTTCTTCCTTTTAATGTTTCTCTTAATTCCTACGTGATGTTCAGAATTCTCCAGGGTGCAGCTGCATGGTGTCCCCCATAATGCACCTGCTTACCTGCCCGCTGCCTCCCCACCCCAGGTCAGGCATCTGGGTGGTCCTGAATCTGCCCGTTCCCTCCCCCACACAGAGACTGGGGACGTGTGGTGGTGGGTGGAGTGAGCTCAAATGTTCTCGCAGGAAGGGGCTGTGATCGAATACAGAGGGCGGGGTTCTGTAGGGTGTTACTGGTTGGGGGCCCGGCCCCATCTGTCTGGGAGAGAGTTGGTGGGGAAAGGGGGCCAGGGCCTCAGCTGCTGACACTGATGTCCCCCTTGTATCCCCAGGCCACACCGCACCACGGGGTCTACTCCCGGGAGGAGGAGCTGCTGCGGGAGCGGAAACGCCTGGGCGTCTTCGGCATCACCTCCTATGACTTCCACAGTGAGAGCGGCCTCTTCCTTTTCCAGGCCAGCAACAGTCTCTTCCACTGTCGGGATGGCGGCAAGAATGGCTTCATGGTGAGCTGCACTCACTGGTGGGGAGGGTGTTGGGGGGGATGGCGGCAAGAATGGCTTCGTGGTGAGCCGCACTTGCTGGTGGGGAGGGTGGGGGTATGGCTGGGGCCTCCCACCCTGCTGAGCCAGGCCTCTCTGTCTGCAGATGTCCCCCATGAAGCCCCTGGAAATCAAGACCCAGTGTTCGGGGCCACGAATGGACCCTAAGATCTGTCCCGCCGACCCTGCCTTCTTCTCCTTTATCAACAACAGTGACTTGTGGGTGGCCAACATTGAGACGGGCGAGGAGCGGAGGCTGACCTTCTGCCACAAGGGTGAGGCCAGGCGGCGGGTGGGGTGGGGGTGGACGCGGGGACGATGGGAACACCACCACCACTACCTACCAATCCCCTCCCTGTGTCCCTGTGTGGAGGGTAGGGCGGATGGGAACCCGCTCCCCCTTGTGGTCAGTCCCCACAGCCACCACTCCAGCTTCTGCTGGAGACCCCTGCCCCACCATGCACCCTCACCAGACCACTAGCAGCTGCTCAGAGCCTGGTCTCCTGGCCACCACAAACCCCCAGCCCACCCCCACAGTAGCCCCACAAAGTCCAGCTACCTGGCTTTCCTCTGTGTGAATCACCCAGGCCATGGGGGCCTGGCCTGCCCGCTAGATGCTGCCCATCTCAGCCTTCCTACCCCTGCCTTCCTGTCCACCTCCACGCTTCCAGCCCAGAGCTCACCAGACCCGGGCTTGCTTCAGGTCCCTGCCTGCCCAGTGTGATGGCACCCCTGTGTAGACACCTGTGGAAATCCGAGGACTATGGCCAATCCCTGCCTACCATCCTGCCCCAGGTCCTGGTGCCCTCTTGATAAGCCTGAGGTTCTCAGCTGGGGCGACTGGGACACTGGCCATGTGCTGAGACATTGTTAGCTGTCACAACGGGGCAAGGGTGTACCTGGCATGGAGTGGGTGGGGTGGCGATACTGCTCTACACCCCATGGCGCCCAGTACAGCCCCTAGGATGGCCCCCAACGTTAGCAGTACCAGGAGAGCCCCTCCTCTGAACCAGACCCCTCGTCTCCCATCTGGCTCTGTCCTCTCCAGGCTTGTCTAGTGTCCTCGACGACCCCAGGTCTGCGGGTGTGGCCACCTTTGTCATCCAGGAGGAATTTGACCGCTTCACTGGCTACTGGTGGTGCCCCACAGCTTCTTGGGAGGGTAAGTGCCTCTCTGGTTTAAAAACACTTGTGCAGGGGACTTCCCTGGTGATGCAGGGGTTGAGACTCTGCGCTTCCACTGCAGGGGATACGGGTTTGATCCCTGGCTGGGAAACTAAGATCCCTCATGCTGCAAGGTGCTGCAAAAAAATAAACACACTTCTGCAAATGCTCTTCTGTTAACAGAAGCACAGTATACATGCTCATCTACCCTTCACACTTTTCATTTAAGATCAGCCTCAGCCAGCTTGCTGGCGACACTCAGGCTGCTGTTACAGAATACCACAGCCAGGGCAGCTTATAAACAACAGATGTTTATTTTTCACTGTTGCTGGGACTGGGAGTCCACGACCAAGGCAGATATGTTGTCTGGTGAGGAACTTTCCCTAGCTTCCGGGTACCATCTTATCTCCCTGAAGGGGCAGGGAATTTTCTGGGGTCTCCTTTTTGTAAGGGCACTAATCCCCTTCATGAGGGCTCCACCCTCACGACCGGATCGTGTCCCAAAAGCCCCACCTTCCACTACATCACACTGAGTAGTGGGAAGTTAGGATCTACCATTTGAATTCTGGGAGGGTGCACACATTCAGTCCGTTGCAATCAGAACACAGAGAATCAGTCCTCTACCTGTGGATGTCTTGGGTGCCACAGCTAGAGAGTAGCCCCACTAGCTGAAACTTGAGAAAGCCCACTTGCAGCAGTGAAGACCTATCACAGCTATAAATTAATTTAAAATAAAAAGAGGAAAGAAAAGAAAATCCTGCCTTAGAGAAATTCCCAGCTGGAAGAGAGATGAGTTGAAGCTACATGCACCTAGAAGTTTGGTGGGTTTTGCCAACAAGTTAGGAAGAAGCCAGAGCAGTGGGCCCTTTTGTATCTGTTTTTCTTAGCTGTGCCTAAGGCCAGGATGTGTCACCTTTTCCCTGTTCAGCAGAGCACACTCTGTCTTCTGAGCGAGGGAGCAGTCATTTCTGGGGCCAGTGAGTAGCATCAGACCTTCCACAGCATAAGCAGAACTGACCCAGGCCTCCGCTGCTCAGAGTCCCTCTGACCTGAGCGCCAGTGGGCATGGGGCCACAAAACCCAGGATCCTGGGGGCCAGGCATTGGTGTCCACCACCCCAGCCATGCACCACCCCATCCTGGCCATCCACTGCCACCTTTACGTCAGCTCACCTTTTCCTTAAGTTGATTTGCAAAGAAAACTTCATGGTCCAACCGTGAATACAAGCTTGGCCTGAAAATTGTGCAGTGGGGAGAAACCAGTGCCGTACACTCTAGCCAGCACCCAGGCAGAGGTTGGATTGTCAGGGTTGGGAAGGCTGCTGGCACTCCCGAGACCTGGCGGGGATCTGCATGTTTCTGGGGAGGACACTGTTCACACTCCTCCATCTGGGCAGTGTCTTTCACCGCCGCAACACCTGGTGTGCCTGAGGCCCATCAGGGAGAAGGGCTCCAGGTCAGAAGTCGGGGTCGGGTCAGGTCACTCTGCTTATGCCTCTGCCTGGCAGAAGCAGGTGACTGTCCCACCCTTCGATTTCATGGTCTATAAAATGAGATCTTCTCCCCTTGTCCCTGTGGGCATGGAGGTGGGTTTCTTCTCTGTTGGGGGCTGTGGTCTCCTGAGTTTTCATGACAACTACCGATGTCTCCAGACATGGGATAGGTCCCTTGGGGATACAGAATGACCCCTGCTGTCATCCGCTGGCCTTGATGATGTCAGGGTTCTCACTCTGCTATTCTCAGCAGCTCAGAACCCCTCAGAAAGGGTCCGCCGCATGCAGGACCCCAGGGGCATCACTCCGCTTGCTGTAACCAGTACCCTACAGAGCACATGTGGACATCTGCAGGCCAAATGGGCTTAGCCACATTTGATGGATGTTGTTGGTCCACCCTAGCAAGTTAGATGAGGGTATAAGATGCAGAGGGGACCCTTCTCAGCAACTGAGAAAGGAATGGCTATGGGCTCCATCCCTTGACCTTGGCACTGGCAGCCCCCATGCCACTTCCAGCTCCTGGCTACTCGCTTCCTTCTCGTGACAGTGTTCACGGCACCCTTTCTTGCCCCAGCCCCGAATGCTGGTCTGCTCGGGTGAATGTGACCAAGTCCCACAGATGGGGCAGCTTGGACGTCACAGCTTGAAGACTGGACGTCCTAGGTGGAAGCATTGGCAGCTTTGGGTGTTCTGGCCCCACCGTGGTGGAGCAGAGTCCTGTGTGGGCAGGAGTCGGGGACAGCGGAGGGATGCCTGGCACCCTCAGCAGGGGCCCGGCTCCCTCCCAGGGTCAGAAGGCTGCAAGACGCTGCGGATCCTGTACGAGGAAGTGGACGAGTCCGAGGTGGAGATCATCCACGTGCCCTCCCCTGCGCTGGAGGAAAGGAAGACGGACTCCTACCGGTACCCCCGGACAGGTGAGGGCCTGGGATAGGTCAGGGCCCAGGACAGGTCAGGGCAGCTTGGAGATGTCTGAAGCCTCGTGGAACCCAGTGAGGCACCAACCAGGATGGGCCCACAGGACCCAGGCAGGGATAGACCCAGAGAAGCAGGCTGGGTTCGGGAACAACAGCCGGGCCAGAGCCACCATCAGTGGTGACTGGCGTCCTGCCTTGGGGCCCAGGAGACAACAGGAGCCCTGGGGAGGTAGTAGAGGGTGTGGCCCCTCTCAGGGCGCATCGGACACTCACTGCCTTGTGAGAGTACAGTTTGCCCCGTGTCTCAAGAGAAGCCAGAAATCCAGACTCACCCACAAAATCTACCAATTTATATTTTTTAACGTGGACCATTTTTAAAGTTTTCATTGAATTTTTTTTTTTATTGCATTGCTTCTGTTTTATATTTCAGTTTTGGGCCAAGAGGCTTGTGGGATGTTAGCCCCCTGACCAGGGATCAGTCCTGCACCCCCTGCATTGGAAGCTCCGAGTCTCAACCACTGAACCACCAAGTCCCAGAAATCTACCAATTCTTAAACATGTCTCAAATTATTTAAAAATACTTTTAGCAGGACTTGCCTGGCATCCGGTGGTTAAGACTTTGCCTTCCAATGCAGGAGATGCAGGTTCGATCCCTGGTTGGAGAGCCAAGATCCTACTTGCCATGCTAGGCACAGTCACACAAGTTTAAAAAAGGAAAACAAACTTGGTGAGCCACACAGAATACTCATGCGGGCCAGGTTTAGCATCTTTGGGGCCCCCGTGGAAGCCTCCGAGAGACTTGTTCCTGCTGACTGTGGGCTGTGCTAGGCAGAGCCTTCCTGGGGAAACTCCTAGGTCCTGGTGTGAATGGGGAGGTCAGTCTTTTCCTTCCATTGCTGGAAAGGTGAGGAAGCGGAGCTCCAAAATATCACCTGCCGGAGCGCTAGAGCCATGGGCCAAAGCTGAGACGTGTCATAGGAACTGAATGCCGCCCTGGAGAGCCTGTCTCGGCTGCCCCAGCCCATAGGCTGCCTGCCTCCTGACTGCTGAGCACCAGCTGTCGCCAGATAAGGGCCCTGTTTGTGCGTCATGGGGGCTTTTATTAGGGGCATGTGCCGTACTTGCACCCAGCTTTCAAGGTCTCCCGAGGTAGGGAGACATCTTCCTCCTGTTTCATGTCCCCCCATGACCCCTGACCAGCCCAGGCCTGATCTCTGTTCTTACACACGAAAGATGTAGCCACATCACCTTTGGGACCATGGTCCAGGCTCACAGTCAGTCCTGCCTGGGGGGGCCAGAGAGGGTGACACACCCACAGAAGGACCTCTGGACAGTGGGTGTCTTCCTCCCCTCCCCCCATGTCAGCTGGGTCACAGCCTTGGAACATCCCCCCTGCACCCCCTCAGCCAGCGCCCCAGCACCTGCTGTCAGCTCTCTTGGTCCACCTGCCAGGTCCACCTTGCTTTCATTTCTGCAGGCAGCAAGAACCCCAAGATCGCCTTGAAACTGGCTGAGTTCCAGACTGACAGTCAGGGCAAGGTAAGTGTGGCACCTGGAAGAAGCCTCCAGATGAGGAGGGGAGGCCGGGGTCTGTGCTGGGAGATCAGGTGGCCCCTCAACCCCCACTCCAGGGCAGGTGCTTCTCTGGCCAACTGAACCCAAAGAGGCTCCATCCGGAGCCCTGGCTTCCAGGCCGCACCCTTCCCCCCATCACCCTGAACCGGGACTCAGACAGGGAGTGGCCCCGAGGTGCGGAGAGGGGACCCCTGTGAGTGAGCTTCGAGTGGAGGCCCTGCAGGGGTTGGGCTGCCCAGAAGGGTGGGGGTGCAGTCACCTGGGGGACCTGACCTTCGACCAAGGGTATCCCTGCCCCCACCTCTGGGCAGTTCATCTGTCACTTCAGCAGACGCATCAGTGTTCCAGATCCTTCTCTCTGTCACCTAATCAGCCTCACAGATGGGGGTCCTCATCACCCAGGGAGTCACTCCTCAGGATCCATAGCCAGGATGGCAGAGGAGGCTGTGGGGAGAAGGGTGGGGGCGATGCCCAACTCCATGTGAGGATGTCGGGGGGGATGCCCCTCATGTCAGAGATCAAAGCAGGCTGGTGAGCCTGGAAGCCCCTTCGTATTTTGCCAGAACGGCTTCTTGTGTAACATTTCAGAAAAGTGCCTGAGATAAACTACACTTATTTTCACGATCTAGGGGTTGGTTTTGGTTTGAGCACGAGTAGGCCCTTGGAGAAGGCAATGGCAACCCACTCCAGTACTCTTGCCTGGAGAATCCCGTGGACGGAGGAGCCTGGTGGGCTGCAGTCCATGGGGTCACTAAGAGTCGGACATGACTGAGTGACTTCACTTTCACTTTTCACTTTCATGCATTGGAGAAGGAAATGGCAACCCACTCCAATGTTCTTGCCTGGAGAATCCCAGGGACAGGGAAGCCTGGTGGGGTGCCGTCTATGGGGTCGCACAGAGTTGGACACGACTGAAGCGACTTAGCAGCAGCAGCAGCAGCAGCAGCAGCAGGCCCAACCAAACCCCTTCTCCACTCCTGACCAGAATGTTCTGGTGGATCCTCCAGGGACCTGCGCTAAGTGGCTTTGCTGAGCCCCACCAGCTGTTGTAAATGCTTCCAGGCCCCCTCAGATGAGCAGGGTCCTGAGATGGCTGGGGAGGTTTTTCCCACTAACCCACAGCTGGGGCATGCAGAGGTTGGGGGCAGGCCTGGGTGTGGGATGTGCTGGGCCCTGCTGGCCTCTGTCCCATCCACCCTCCCCAGGAGATGCCCCGCTAGCCCCGTGTCACCTCCAGGAAGCCGCAGGGGCGAGAGGCTTGTCTTGCCCAAGGCCACCTGGCTCTTCAGCAACAGCCATGCCAGAACCCTTGGTTTCCAGTCAGCAGGCTGTCATAGCAAAGACCACTGGGAAACCTTAGTCCCCAAAGCCTGTCATCTCCTGTTCTGGAGGCTGAAGGTCTGAAACCAAAGTGTCGACAGGGCAGTTTCCTCCCTGGTTATCCGAGGCCTGGGGATGCCACCTTCTCCCTGCGTCATGTCACAAGACAGGACGCGCGGCGCCTATGTCCACATCTCGCCCTATTATAAGAATGCTCATCCTGTGGGTTGGGGTGCCCACACCCCAGTATGACCTCATCTTAACTGATTACATCTGCAACTGTCCCGTTTCCAAGTTAGGCCCCCTCCTTGGGTCCCAGGAGTTAGGGCTCCAGTGTGTGGCTCTGGGGAGATACAGCGCCTCACAGCAGTGGCAGCACATGGCCAGGCCGGATGGTAACCCACGTCTGTCTGTCCCCTTTAGGTCGTGTCCACGCAGGAGAAGGAGCTGGTGCAGCCATTCAGCTTGCTCTTCCCGAAGGTCGAGTACCTTGCCAGGGCCGGCTGGACCCAGGATGGCAAGTAGTGAGTGTCATCCCTCAGAGTCCAAGACACCCCTCACAGTCACTTCTGCCCTGGGTTGGGGCAGACACACTACACCAGAGCCCCAGAGCATAGCCGGGGGCCAGACCTGGCTGGCTGCCCATCACCATGCAGCTCACAAGAATGACTTTTCCTTTTTCCAGTGATGCAGGGGCCGGGGATCCAAAGAGGAGTATTTCATCACATGGAAATGATAGGAAATCCATATTTCAGTGTCCAGAGATAAAGCTTTATTGGCACATGGCCACACCTCTGTGGCCACTCACCCAACATGGGCAGGGTTGAGTATTTGAGAAAGGAACAGTGGCCCATGATGAAGGCATCTGATCTGTCTTTCTGTTGAGAGTCAACTTTTCCATCTCTGACCCCAACAGATCTCTGTCCACAATACACTGAAGTTGGGACTTCCCTGGCGGTCCAGTGGTTAGGACTCACACTTTCACTGCAAGAGGGCAAGGGTTCAGTCCCTGGTCTGGGAACTAAGATCCTGCATGCTGTGCATTGTGACAAAAAAAAGAAACAGCAAAAAGATTTAAGCTAACTGTCCACTTAGAGCAAGATATGAAACAAAGGACAAATAAGGGCTGAGGATTTGGCAGAAGTCGCCCAAGATCACCAGTGACGCAAGGTGTTTGCAGAATAGCCGGATCGTGCAGTTTTGTCAGCACCTCAGCACCCACCCCAATCCCCTCCCCACCACCCTCATCTCCCTCCTGGGCATGCCTGCCAGCCAGGGAAGCTTTATGTACTGCACAGTCACTTGCTCGAGTGTCACTGAAGCTGACAGAGGAGGAGCCATTCCGACCGTGCACACGGATGGGCAGGGGGTGCCAGGCCCCGGCTGGCCTGCACCAGGCCCTGAGTTTCTCCATCTCACCCTCCAGTGCCTGGGCCATGTTCCTGGACCGGCCCCAGCAGCGCCTCCAGCTGGTCCTCCTGCCCCCAGCCCTGTTCATCCCTACCACCGACAATGAGGAGCAGCGGGTGGCCTTCGCCAGGGCTGTGCCCAGGGATGTCCAGCCGTACGTGGTGTATGAGGAGGTCACCGATGTGTGGATCAATGTAAGAGCTGGGGTGTGTGGGCCCTGTCCTCCCGCACCTGGTTTCCCATGTCCCCGCCCCCAGGTCCCCAGCTCCTCAATGTGGAGAAACCAGCTCAGGAGGGAGGGTTGGCAGGGACTGCCCTCTGGCCAGACTGTCCGAGCCTCCCCTTTCTCAAAGAGAGATAGCCCGAGTTCCCCCCACCTGCTCCTGCCACAACCCCCACTTATGACACCTCCTCTCTCTGCCCGGACAGGTTCACGACATCTTCTACCCCTTCCCCCAAGCAGAGGGAGCAGACGAGCTCTGCTTCATCCGCGCCAATGAGTGCAAGACTGGCTTCTGCCACCTGTACAAAGTCACCGCTGTCCTGCGGCCCCGCGGCTACGACTGGACCCAGCCCTTCAGCCCTGGGGAAGGTGAGCAAGTCGGACTAATACTCACCGCTCTTGCCTGTAGTTCAAGCCGGTGGTTCAGTGCATGGCTTGTTCACGAGCCCCACCCCACAGGGAGTGGGTGTTTGTGATTAAGAGACTGGCCTTTCCCAACGCCGTTCCTGGTCTGGAAGGGCTATCACAGCCATGACTGCTTTCTTTTGGCAGCAGGGTTCATCCAGCACCGACATGCCAAGGCCCTTTGTGTACCAAGGCTGTGCCATCTGACCCTTTATAGGAGAAGCTGCCCTGCCCTGCCCGCAGAGAGGGTCACTGTAGAAAGAGACAAGTGTGGACAGCTCTGCTCTAGAGGGTAGGCAGGCAGACATCCAGAGATGGTGAAAGACACCAGGAGGCCCGGAGCACATCAGTGGATAACGTGACACAGGGCAGGGACCTGTGGCAGAGGTGGCCACACAGTGCTCGAGGCAGAGGGCACAGCCGGTGCAAAGGCCTGGGGGCAGGACTGGGCCTGGTGTGGGGGAGGGACAGTGAGGAGGCCCGTGTGGCTGGAGCAGAGTAGTGGGGGGTAAGGGAGGGAAGGTGTGGTGTGGTCGGTGGGACCTTCTAGGCCGTGAGGAGCACGGGCTTGAACCTAGAAGGTTTAGGAGCTCAGAGTGAGTTGGAGCAAGGCAAGGGGACCAGCAGGCTGTGCCATCACCCAGGCCCGCTGGGGGTCTCGTGGGGGCGGCTTGGTAACGAGTGGCACAGAGGGTATAGAGCCGGAGCAGTGCATTGTTAGGGCCGCCAGCCCCAGAGGAGGCTCGTGCGACTCGGCTCCCCATGTGGGCCCAACGGTGTGGGCATCGGGGAAGGTTTGGGGGCAGGCAGTGGCGCACCCACCTTGCAGTGAGTGAGGGATGGAGGAGTGTTTGTCCCTCCCCAGTCCTCTGGTGATGGTCGCTTAGCCCAGGTCTCTGTTCTGTGCGCCCTGTGGATCTTTGTGGGGATATCTGCCCCTCCATAGGGAGACGCTGACAGTGTGCTTCAGACCCAAGAGAAGAGAAAAGATCTGTAGCCACTGCTCATAAACTGTTTTTAATATAAAATTTCAAACACATGGCAAGAAACATTACATATTGTTATTTACCTGATAAGAACTCTAAAGCGAGGACTTCCCTGGTGGTCTAGTGGTTGAGAATCCACCTGCCAGTGCAGGGGACACAGGTTCGATCCCTGGGTCAGGAGGATTCCACATGCTGGGGAGCAGCTAAGCTTGTGTGCCCTGGAGCCCAAACTTCTTAACAAAAGAGGCCACCACAATGAGAAGCCTGCTCACTGCAACTAGAGAGAGCCCACGTGTAGCAACAAACACCAAGCTCGACCAAAAATAAGTAAATAAATATATAAAAAGAGAGAGACCTACCCACCCCCCAAAACACAAAAAAACCTACTGTAACTCCACTGAGCCTTTGGTCAGTCCCAGAGTTTAGTCAAGATCTGGTTCCCAACCTGTCCTAACCAGTCACAAGTCCAAGACCTGGAAGGAGGTGGTTTGGCCAACAGGGTTCTAAAAGTGGGTGCCTTTTGTTTTTGGCTTTACCAGTCTGCATGTGGAATCTTATTAATAGTTCCCTGACAAGGAATGAGATCTACATCGCCTGCAGTGGAAGCTTGGAGGCAGGAGAAGCTCAGAGTCGTAACCACTGGGCCTCCAGGGAAGTCCCCCAAATGGGATGTTTTTGATAAAAATGCAGATCTCAGGCCTGCATCCCATGCCGGGGGCCCAGCCGGTCCACCTGCCTGTCCCCCAGCTGCCTGGGCTTTGCCGCAAGTCCATTTTGTGCCTTGAGTCTGCGTCACAGCTTCCCCGGGCCCCCTTCACCTCTTTTCCTATCCTTCCAGATGAATTTAAATGCCCCATCAAGGAGGAGATCGCACTGACCAGCGGCGAGTGGGAGGTTTTGGCGAGGCACGGCTCCAAGGTACCCGAGTCTCCACACACGCCTGTACACATACCCGTGCACAGACATGCACACATGGCCCTGACCCCTCCAGACCCTGAGAGCCTGTGGCTGCTCCTCCACCCCCACACCCCCGACCTGGCCACCCGCTCCTGCTCTGCAGCTGAGGGCCGTGGGGGCTGCACTTCCCACCAGCAGGAGATCCTGGGTCTGGAAGCAGGGTTGTCTGTGTTTCCTTTGTTGGGTCCTGGTGGGTGGGGGCTGGCCCATTTGCCCTGCCACCAGGAGCGTCCACTTGGCCTCCTTCCGCTGCATGAAGCTACCTGTGGACACTGGTGGGGCCCACCGTGGAACTGCCCTGCATCCATCACTGGGGGCCAGGTCTGCAGAATTCTCATTTTACAGAGAGACCCCTTAATCAGATTGTCCTGGAGCCTTCCCTCCCTCCCAGCTTTTATAAAGGTGTCCTGGTCCAAAGACTCAGACAGACCTAAACTGTCCCAAGTGCCCAAGAGGAGATGTAGGCCAACCTTTTTAAAGCCCAGAGCTGGGTGGCCCGTGTGCTGCCAAGAGAAGGGGCCTGGGCACCCCTGGGCAGGGGGCAGAGAGGGCATCAATTCCAGTGTCAACCTGCACCTCATCTGACCTGACAGCCCCGATTCTAGGCAAGACCACCCGGGGCACACTCAGGTTAGCACACAAACGTGCACTGTTTATATGGTAGGAAACAGCAGTGTGAAAACACTTGATCAGGAGATAAGTGACCTCCTTGGGCCCGGGTAACATAGGCACGGTACCCATGACAGTGGACCACACCTGTGCCTACTGGGTGGCCCTGCTGTGCTTGAGTCTTGCTGGAGGCACCTCTGGGCTCATGGCCTCGCTTGGCCCAGCCAGCCAGGCACTAAGCCTGGGTTTCCTTGCTGCGACATGGGGCCCTCAAACAGCTCCAACCCTCCCATCTCCACAGCAGTATCTCCCTCAGTGCTGTGGACACTCTGGCCAACTGTGGGCACTGTGGGTGTGGAGCAGCCTCCCTAGCCCCCACCCTAGCTGTGATGACCACAGATGTGTCCAGAGGCTGTCAGATGGCCGGGGGGCGCAGAGCAGCCCCAGGTGAGAACCCTGCTTGAAAGTACTTTGAAGGCCTTTAGCAGCTGGCAGACACACAGGACAGTATTAAAATCTTTCTCTGGGGACTTGCTGGTAGTCCAGTGGTTAGGACTCAGTGCTGTCTGCCAGGGCCTGGGTTCAGTCCCTGGTAGGGGAACTAAGATCTCCCATGCCGTGCTCACGGCTGGAAAAAAAAAACACCTTTCTCCATGGTCAAAGTTTAACCCTCTGCACATCTTATTTTTTTACCTAGAAATTTTCTTTAAAATAAAAAAAGCAACATTTTAAGAAAGAGAAAAGGAAAGAATGCCCTGTGCCGTCCCTGCCCACAGCCACATGCTCCACCCCTGTGCACCGGGTCTGGGTGGGTCCCTCACCTGCAGACTCTGCTTCCCGCCCACACAGCTTCTCACAGTCTTGGTAACAAAACCAGCACACAACTTAACTATGGTGGTTTGGGATTTTCCAATGACATCCTCCATTTTCAGAAAACCTGCATTTATTTTCCAGGGAGCACACAACAACCAACATATCAGCATTTGTTGTAAAAATAGAATTTCTCTATATGGTCCCCTTCCATCCTCACCCAGGCCCCCGTGACCTGCCTCCGTCCTCAGAAGTGACCACAGCGGGGAATCCCTGTAGGTCTTTCCTGTTTGCACAGGAACATGAGTATTTTAGAGGGTTTGTAGTGTTGCATGACTTCTTGTGGTCCCAGAGAGGTGTGCCGTAAGGGTTGAGCCAGCCTGTCTTTAGGACATTCCAGCTATCATCAGCTCTCTCATCTGAAGAGCACTTGGGGCATCGCTGTGCCTTCATTTGGAATTTGCTCCTCCAGTGCCCTCCTTGGGAGCAGTCCCCAGGGGCATAAAGGCCTGTTCAGAGCATCTGTGCTGCATGGTCAGCCTAGCAAGGCAGTGCCTCTTCCATCCCCAGAATGAGGTTCTTTCCCCCTCCTCCTGAGGTCACTGCCTGAGAACCACGCCCAGGTCTGACGGGCTTTTCCTCCAGGAAACAGCGGAGCAGGGAGTTACCGCTTCTTAACCCTGAGCACTTGGGTCAGAGGGTGGGCTATCCCTACTGGGGACCAGGACTGGGGGCTGCTGGGCCCAGGACAGGCCCTCCCTCAGCCTCGGTATCCCCCCACACTGTGCCTTCAGTCCCCCTCCAGCAGCTCTGGGCCCGCTTGGAAAGAGCTGTCCAGACTGGGAGCTCTGATTCCAAGTCGGACCAGAGAACATGTGGTTAGTGCAGCTCTAGTGGAGTGGGCTTCTTCCCTGCAGGATCCAGGACAGACTCCCAGACAGCTCTCCAGCCGGCGAGCTGAAGCCAGCTCTGGGAGAACAGTCCTCCCTGTTCATAGAACATTGAGCCCTCCCTGGGGGCGGGGAGGGAGGCCCCGGGGGCCACGTCACCAGGAGCCTCCATGCCGCCTGCAGATCTGGGTCAACGAGGAGACGAAGCTGGTGTACTTCCAAGGCACGAAGGACACACCCCTGGAGCACCACCTTTATGTGGTCAGCTACGAGGTGGCCGGCGAGATCGTGCGCCTCACCACGCCTGGCTTCTCCCACAGCTGCTCCATGAGCCAGGTGGGCCCCTCCCCAACGTGCCCTCCCTTGGAACATTCCAGAATATCAGGCAGCAATCTGGAACATGACCACAGGGCCATCCTCGACCCAGACAAGTAGGCAGTGTAGTCTGCCAGCTATAGGACCAGCAAGATGGGCAGGTCTGGGTCTGAACCCACCCCCAGGTCCCACAGTCAGCACCCAGGACCCCCCTGGTCAGGGGACAGGCTCCTCTAACCGTTCAGGGTAGGGGTGGTGGTAACAGCAGGGTCACACGAGCAAACACACCACACGGGGTGTAGACGGCAGGCAGCGGATACAGGTGGAGGTGATGGGGGAAGGTGCCAGCACAGCGGGGGTGATGGGAGGCACCCCGCGGTCTCAGCGCCCCATCCCTCCTGCAGAACTTCGACATGTTCGTCAGCCACTATAGCAGCGTGGGTACACCACCCTGTGTGCACGTCTACAAGCTCAGCGGCCCCGACGACGACCCTCTGCACAAGCAGCCCCGGTTCTGGGCCAGCATGATGGAGGCAGCCAGTGAGTAACCCCAGACCCCTGGGACCTTGACCGCGTGCATTGCCGCCCGAGCCCTGGTGAATAACGCGGGTGAGTGCAAGGCAGCAAGTGGCCCAGAGCCCCGAGAATCAGTCGAGTGTAACCGCAGCCCCACACTCTCCTGTGGGGCCCCTGAGACAGCCTCAAGTTTCTGTGCTGCTGTCCCAGAGAGAGCACATGCAAAGGGCCGGAGCCAGCTGTGCCAGGCGGAGGGGACCCTACACAGGGCCAAGTGCACCTGTGCAGAGCAAATGGCCCCTGCCTGGGGTCAGTTGCTAGGGGCCTCAGAGTGGGAGGCAGCTGGTTAATTAACCCAGGAGCCTCCAGGGCGGCAAGGCCTCCACCCGGGTGACCCCGGTTTCCAATTCCAGCTGCGGAAGCGAAGGCCAGTCAGTTCAGGTCATCTCTGAAATGTTTCATTACCTACTGAATGGCCCCGTGGCAGCCCACGAGTTGTAAACTGAACACTCTGCAGAGCACCCCGCCGTGGGGATCACTCACTAAAAAGGCCTCCCTCCCCTGAGCACAGGGCTGCCCCTTGTAGATTTCTAGGACACCACAGGACATAAGATCCCTGGGGGTTGTGGGTGTTGACAGACTTTCCTGTGGCTCAGACAGTAAAGAATCTGCCTGCAATGCAGGAGACCCAGTTTCAATCCTTGGGTCGGGAAGATCCCCTGGAGGAAATGGCAATACATTACAGTATTCTTGCCTGGAGAATTCCGTGGACAGAGGAGCCTGGCAGGCCATAGCCCATGGGGTCACAAAGAGTCAGATATGACCAAGCGACTAATACTTTCAACACTTTGAATGAGCTGGAAAGCAGTTTGTTACCATCACTGCCCCCAGAACAAGAGTAAATAAGCAGCCTTCTCCATCTGACAGCCCAGTCCTGGAACTTGGCCCTGGTTCACAGATGAGGAAACTGAGGGAAGAGAGGGGCCTGACAAGGTGCCACCCAGCACTGAACAGGGGCCGTGAAGGGGGCTCAGGTGTCCTGATGCCCCGCCCCGGATGTGCACGCAGGCACATGGGGGCGCCGTTTTCCCCCAAAGCCTAATCTGGCTGTGTTTGTGGGTCACTTCTGTGAGAAGTGGACAAGCTGGCCCTCTGGCCATACCTGGCCATGCTCAGTCACTTCGGCTTCATCTGTGGCCTCTCTGGGCAGCCGCAGCAGAGTCAAATGCACACAGCCCTCCACGGCCACAGGTTCCCAGCCACAGAGCATGCCAAAAGGCAAAACCTGACTTGTGCACGGCAACCGTTTACGTAGCACTTACACTGTGTTTACAGCTAGTTAACATAGCGTTTGTGTTGTATCAGGTATAATAAGTAACTCAGGTGACTGAAAGCACACGGGAGGATGTGTGCATGCCATCTTATATGAGGGACTTGAGGATCTGCGGCTTTTGGTATCTGGGGGCTGCCCTGGATCCAGTCCCCTGAGGATACAGAGGGACAAATGTGGTGACAGCCCAGCACACAGAATGTCTCTTTTGCATGTAAAACCAAAAATATTACCTGGCCTTTTACAGTAAACACTTGTGGACCCCTGGCCTATATCACTGTTGACTCATTTGCCTTTTAAATTGACACCCTGTTTACTCAAAGAAACTTAAAAGAGTTCTCTTCACCACTGGACTGAAAAGCCAGTGTTGCTTTGCAAAAGCAAAGGTAAGCATAAAAATCAGAGAGAAGACCCCTCCCCCCGATCATAAAACCGACCTTAATCAGATCCCAGAGCTGCTGTCATCTCCAGGGGAGAGGAGCTAGTGTTGGGGGCTCTGGAGAGGGTCCCAGTCCAGACCATGGCCTGGCCCAAGCAGGCACCCAGGGTGCAGGTCACTTCCAGCCTGCAGACTCTGGTTATAACTGCCAGGAAGCACAGAAGACAGGGCGCTTCTGGTCCACCCTCTGGGTTTGAGGGAGTGTGGGTTCAGCCAGACGTGGGCCCCGCTCAGATTTGAGCCTGCCTTGGCTCACCCTGACCCTCGGAGCCACAGCCACTCTGTCTCCACAGGCTGCCCCCCGGATTACGTGCCTCCAGAAATCTTCCATTTCCACACGCGGTCAGACGTGCGGCTCTACGGAATGATCTACAAGCCCCACTCCGTGCAGCCAGGGAGGAAGCACCCCACTGTCCTCTTTGTGTATGGAGGCCCACAGGTGGGCACGCCCCTCCCCCATACCCCCCACCCACCCAGGGCTCACGGGGCCCCTCCTAGCGCTGCTGCCCATCCCCACTGACCTCACTGCACAGCCTCCTCCCCCCTTCACCTGGTGATACTCCCTGTCCCTCTGGGAAGCCCCCCTAAACCCTGTCTGTGTGTCTGGGCCACCCATCCAGCAGTGACCCACTCTTACCCCTCGTCACCAGCTTGGAGCCCTGGGCCCAGCCCTCTGAGAAGGGGACAGACCAGGCAGGCAGGTTGGCAAGCAGGTGCATCTAAGACAGTGGTTCTCAGCTGGGGTGGCTGTCCCCCAGAAGACACTTGGTGACATCTGGGGACATTTGTAGTCATCACAGCTGGGGTGGGGGTGCTCCTGGCATCTAGTGGATAGAGGCCAGAGGTGCTGTCAACACCCTGCAGCCAGCAGGGCACCACTCAGAAGATGATGAGGCCCCAAACATGAATTGTGCCAAAGGACCAGCATAAGCCACATTACTTGGGGGACACACCGCCCGGCACCACCAGCCTGCCACCCTCCCCATCAGCTTCTGTGTCTGTTTCTAGATACAATAGAGGGGTAGAAAAGAAGGAAACTGTAGCTGAAGAAATAAGGGAGTAACCCCAGGGAGGACCTGGGGCAGGGGCCTTCTCCCGGGCCACCCACAGTCTTCATGATAGAGTGCAGGCCTCATCTTCAGACTCACACCTGCTTTGCCTTCCCCACAGGTGCAGCTGGTCAACAACTCCTTCAAAGGAATCAAGTACTTGCGGCTCAACACCCTGGCGTCCCTGGGCTACGCTGTGGTCGTGATTGACGGCAGGGGCTCCTGTCAGCGAGGGCTTCGATTTGAAGGGGCTCTTAAAAACCAGATGGTAATGTCTCTTCCCATTCCCTTCTTGTGTGGTGGAGGTGAGGGGACCTGGGGTTTGGGGCCGGCCCTGAAGCACCTTCCTCAAGGACAGTCCTGGCCAGGGTGTCAGTTCTGAGTGGGGTGGCCTGTGGAACTAGAGGAATGTCCACTCTGCTGAGAGAGGTATACAGATGCCCTGCCTGGTGCCTAAGACCCAGGTGCAGCCAGGCATGTCAGTATAGGCCCAATCAGCAGGCAGCCCCGAGGGCTAGGCCAGATAGGCACTGGCGGCTGTGGAAGTGGTGGTGGTGGTGGTGAGGATGGTGGGGCTGATGCTGGTGATGAGGCATTTGATGGTGATAATGGTGGTGATGAGGATGGAGGTGGTGGTGCTGGTGGTGGTGGTGATAACACCAGCTCTTTGAGTCTTGGCACACACCAGGCCTCTGAATACAGGACACCTCACATTTCATTTCATCCTCACACCCACTGTAAAACCTGTACTCTTCATGTTAACCTCCTTATTTTGGGCATGGGGAAACTGAGGCGCAGAGAGAGGATGAGACTTTATCAGAGCCAGCCAGGAGATGGCAGGGCAGGGTTGGTGCCAGGTCCAGCTGACCAGCACCGCAAGAGGTTTGCACAAGGCCTGGAGAGAGGGTGACTTCCAGAGAGGGCCCCCTGCGAGGGAAGGGAGACAGTGGGGCATGGGCCTGGGAGGAGGCCACTGAGGGGTACCCGGCCTCATCCCCCAGGGCCAGGTGGAAATCGAGGACCAGGTGGAGGGCTTGCAGTTCGTGGCCGAGAAGTATGGCTTCATTGACCTGAGCCGTGTGGCCATCCACGGCTGGTCCTACGGAGGCTTCCTCTCGCTCATGGGGCTGATCCACAAGCCCCAGGTGTTCAAGGTGGGTCCCACCCCACCTTCTCCCCCATGTCTGCCAGCGCCCCTGTGCCCCTTGGAGCCCGCCCCCCTGGGGGAGGCATCTCGGCAGGGGCCTTGCCACGTGGCTGTTTCTCCCCGCAGCAGCCCCACGGGGCCGAGCCCCCCTCCTCATTGCCCGCCACTGCTGACCCCAGGATGGCGTCCGGCTGCACAAAACCCCGCCAGCAGCTCTCTGTGGGAGGCTGAGCTCGGGACCCCGGCCCCGGACGGGCAGAGGTGGGGCATGGTGTGGAGAGCGTCGGGGGAGGGGCCCCCAGGCCGGCGGCGCTGCCAGGGCGATGAGGAGGAGGAGGCAGGAAGGCAGTGGGCCCAGGGAGGGGCCAAGTTCAGCCTGAGCACTCGCCCAGCTCACCCACCCTCCCACGACAGTGCACGGTCCACAGGGGAGACACGCGGAGGGCCCCTCCCCACCAGCCCCCGTGTGCATGCCCACTCCTCATGTCCTCCGGGGAGGCCCCGGGACCACAGGCCAAACGCAGGCTCCCAGGACGTGACCTCTGTGTGTGTGTCTCTCTCTTTCTCATGCACCCCTTCACCCACGGTGGCCCCCAGGTGGCCATCGCAGGCGCCCCAGTCACAGTATGGATGGCCTACGACACGGGCTACACAGAACGCTACATGGATGTCCCAGAGAACAACCAGCTTGGCTATGAGGCGGGTTCCGTGGCCCTGCACGTGGAGAAGCTGCCCAATGAGTAAGGCCCCCTGCTGCCCGCTTGCCGGGTCACCAAAGCCAGCCCTCGTGAAGCTGGGTTCTCCTGGGGCCGGGTGGGCGTGGCTTCCACACCTGTCTCTCTGTCTGCCGGCGCCCCCTCCCCTTCCTCCATCCTCCTCACAGAAAGCAGGCCCCCAGGTTCTCTTGGACCAAGGAGGGAGGGAAGCCCCCAGCCCTGCCCCCAGCAATATGGAGAGGAAGCTCTAGAGTGACAATACTTTGAACACCCTGGTGCCCCTCACCTCCTAAGCACGTGGCCTGCCGTGGGCCCCGTGGGTCGGTTTTGAACCCTAACCACCTGTCTCGTGGGTTCTGCCTCAGAACCCAGGTCCACAGTGGTTGTAAAACCTACGTGTGTTGGCCCAGCTCTGATATTCCATGTATGCTTTGGGTACTGGTTTCTGATTTTCCCATCGGAAAGAAAATGGCGCGGCTGTTTCTGATGTGCCTTGTGTTTGGTGAACGTCCACCCTGGCCCCACCTTTAGTGCCAAGGTTCTTGTCCCAGACTGACCCTGCCCTGGCCTCTCTCCCTGCAAGGCCATTCTCTTCGATCTAGAGGGTGACCTGGACTCCAGGGGCCACCATGGTGCAGCCAAGCTCAGAACCCACAGCTCTGCAGCCATTTCCATTCACTTTTGGATTTATCTCCGTTCACTGGAATAATAAAACACAGAAGCCTGGTGGTTGCCAGGGACTGGGAGGGACTGGGAGCGACTGCTCATGGGCATAGAGTATGCTTCAGAGTGATGGAAATGTCCTGTAACTTAGGATCCAGGTGATGGCTACATGACGTTGTGAATGCACCAAACGCCCCTGAATTGTTCCCTTTAAAATGAGTGAATTTTAGATCATGTGTCACGTCAGTAAGCTATTTTTATGTCAAAATTTCGACAGGAATCATCCTCCACCACCCATGCCACACGTCAAGTGCTTGGTAGCCACTGGTGGTGTTGGGTGGGGCAGGTCTAGCACATTTGAGAAGCTTCTGGGACCTCAGGGCATTCCAGGTACCACCAGCCACACCCTCCCCTCCTGGCCAGGCGTCTCCCAGACGTGCCAGTCACACCAGATCATTCAGTTGCTCCACCATCTGGTGCCAAGTTGCTGCTGCTGCCTCCTCACTTCCATGGGGCAGGGTGGGAGAAGGGGGTTCGGTCCCAGACCCTCACCCCAACCTTGTCTTCCAGGCCCAACCGCCTGCTCATCCTCCACGGCTTCCTGGATGAGAACGTGCACTTTTTCCATACAAATTTCCTTGTCTCCCAGCTGATCCGCGCAGGAAAGCCTTACCAGCTCCAGGTGAGTGGCTCCTCCCAGGAGCTCGCAGGGTGGGCAGCAGCGAAACCCATGTCCCTGCCCCAATCCTCACATCTGACTGCCTGGCTCCTCCCTGGGTCCCCGAGTCCATTCAATAGATGTCTCGCGGTCCACTCCGCCCTCTGCTGGCCACCTCTGGGAACTGGGGGAGCACACGCTTACTGCAGGAGCACATGCGTTATTTTAAACCAAGAAGCTTGCTTTGAAGTTCGGAACCCCACCCAGAAAGTATGAGGCGGGGGCGGGGGAGTTGGGGTTTACCTTGAACAGGGGTCGGAGAGGAATTCCCTGAGGAGGTGACTTTTAAGGATGCTGAGTGAATGGGGACTCAGCTAGGCCTAGGGGTCGGCTGTGGAGGACACTAGACACAGGAGAGAGTGAAAGGGGGAAGCTCAGGGACAAGAGACCAGCGTGGTTGCAGCCAGCAGAAGAGCTGAGGACCAGGGCCCGGTGACCAGCGTGGCCAGGTGGGCAGTGCCTCCAGTGGTGGGCGGGGCTTAAGCAGTAAGGGCGGGGTCTCAGGCGAGCACCCTCGTGAGAGGGCGGAGCTTCGGTGGTAAGGGTGGGGCTTTTGCGGTAAAGGGCCGGGCTTTGGGAGTGGGTCTCGGGAGGGCTGTATTTTTTTGTAAGGGTGAGGAAAGGTTGGTCATCTTTCAGGCAGCCATGTAGACAGAGGCCCATGGGGCCAGTGGGACATGCACCAGTCAGTTGTCCCGGCAGGAAAGGGGCCAGGAGTGGGGAGCGAGAGGCCTGGTGGACTCCAGGGGTGGGACAGGGTCGGGGGTGGGAGGGTCGGGGGGGTTGGTTGGGGGAGGCCTGATGCTGGAGGTAAGAAGGGCAGATCTGATTACCTGCTGCCGCCATGCAGTCTTTCTGCATTCTGGACACCTTCACGTGCTCAGTCCTGTCAGGGGAGGACACGTTGCCATTCAACAGATGGAAAAACTAAAGGTCACCGGGCAGGAGGGACAGGCCTCAAGATCTATGCCTGTGCATGCACTGGCCAGGCAGGGCAGGAGGGCGGCGGGGCTCCCACAGGGTGAGGAGCTGTTGGGAGCAACTCTGCCCTCCACCTCACATGCCCCCCGACACAGGCCAGCAGCAGCTGCGCATCAGAGTTGAGGAGTCAGGCAGGGCCAGGGTGGATCCTCAAGTGTCCCTTCTGAGCCTGAAGGCCTGAGTCTCCTGGTTGGGGTAGCCCCTCTCTCCCTGAGTGACCACAGGTGGCAGGTCCTTTAACCTTGGGCCTGGTCTCCTTATCTATGAAATGGGCTTGATAACCCCTGCCTCTGAGAGGTGTTGAGGGTCAAATGAGCGCTCTCAGGAAAAACATTTGGCACCTGGGGGCCTGGAGACTTGTGCCTCTGCCTCCCAGGGGAAGTTGAAAGTGAGACAGGATGCTCCCTTGGGGGTGGGAGAGGGGGGATGGAGCACACCCACTTTCTGCTTCAGACACCCTGAATCACTTGGCCTGGAGGCTGACAGGCCAAACTTGTTCACACATCACATTGTTGCTGCAGACCAGGCCCGTGACTGGGGGTTGGAAGCAGAGTGGGGAGCCAGATGAGCCTCTCCTTGCCATCACAACCCAGGAAGAGGAAGTGACCAGGCACCCAGGACCCAGGGTGGTGTAGAGGGGTGGATGTCTGTCCCAGGTCATGCCACTGCCCCGGGCCCTGAAGGCGTGGGACCTGTGATCAAGAGTCCAGGTCTTGATCTCAGCCTGGCAATTCCTCTGAGTTGGGGACAGTATGATGAGACTTGTGACTCATCCAGGATGGAATACTGAAGGCAAGGGTGGAGGAGGGAAGATCTCTGAGCAGTTAGATGCATTCCTAGGGTGTGAAGCAGGTTTCACACCTGCCCCAGGAACCCTCACTCCATGGCCAGAAGCAAGACCTGCCTCGCCATCACCATCCACCTGAGAGCCTGCTTCCACTCAGCCAGGTCTCAGGGACTGGGTGATTCCTTGGGCGTGGCCCCTGTCACCAGCACGCTGCCAGTTCTCTCAGGGGATGGTCCCCCCGCCTTGGTTATTGAGAGGGCCCAGGAAGCACTTGGCAAAGCCTGGGGGGAGGCCCTCCTAGAGCGAGGGCTTCCTGGAGCCTCAGTGTGTCCAATCCCCAGTGGGGCCTGTTGGTAAAATGCAGTGGCTCAAGTGGAGGGCAGCAAATGTCTCCATGATTTGAAGCCCCAGCCCCTCTGCGGATGTGAGTTCCTCACGCTCCCTGGGTTTAGGGGACAGAGGAGCAGCATAGCTTCTCAAGGCTTTCATACGTGCTTTCGTATCTACTTAGCTGGCCCGGCCACACAGACCCTACAAGGTCTGAATTTTTCACTCAGCTTTCATGGGGGGAGGCTGTCACTTGCCCAGAATCACTTGCCCAGCAAGTTGTCCATGGAGGAGGGATTTGAACCTGGGTCCCTCAGTTCCAGAGCAAGATCTCTTCCCAGGGTGGCAAGGTGGGACCAAGGCCCTGAGGGGAGACGCTGGGAGCCAGACTGAGAGGGCAAGGTTCAGGGTGCAGGGTCCTCCGTGCCACCAGCCTTGCCTTCTCTTTCCACCCAGATCTACCCCAACGAGAGACACAGCATCCGCTGCCCCGAGTCCGGTGAGCACTATGAAGTCACACTGCTGCACTTTCTTCAGGAACACCTCTGAGCCCGGGGCCGCCTCGGGAGGGGCCTGCACAGTCAGAGCACAAGTGGCTCCACAGCCGCCATCGCGCACGCTGGGGGCAGGAGGGACCGAGTGGCCTCACAGGCCCCGCACCGCGCCTCCTCCCACCGGCCCGCCCCGGGACTGCCCGCCCCAGGAGCCACCACCTTCGCCCCCATGCCTTTGATCGTTTTTGTTCATGCTCCTGGGTTTTCTGCCTGCTGCTTCAGGGTTGCCAGGATGGAGCGCTGAGGCCAACGTCCACAAAGCACTTCCTCAAGCCATCCCTCCACTCCCCATTGTCTGGGAGCCTCACCTCCACTGGGCGTGGAGGCCTGAGGAGATTCAGAGCAGCCTGGCCTTTGCGCCGCTCCCCCGGGCCGGGGCGGGGGCGGGGTGGGGTAGCCAGGCCTAGGCTCAGGCCCCGCCGTCGGTGCAGGAGCATGCGGTTGCCTGTCCTCGCCACCTGCGCCCACTTCTTGTGATTTCTTTTTTTGGCGGGGTGTGTGTGTGGGGGGCGTTTTTCTTTTTTAAAAGACAGAAAGCTAGGGGTGCCTAAATCTAGAATCTGGGTCTGCCACTGGCCGCAGGGTTCACCCCAGCCAGCACCCGAGACAGGAGCCGTGTGCCCAGCAGACCACAAGTGCACAGGGGAGTGGACAGCTCTCCGGCCCGGCTCTCCCCCAGCTTTCAGGCAGGCTCTGAAACGTGACCGGCTGGGGCTCTGCTTGGCCAGCGGCTGCTGCCCCCTCTCCAGCCAGGCCATCTGGTCCCACGTTTCTGCCTGGCCCGCACTGACCGGGCTTCCAGGGTTGGGAGTGGAACCCTCCCCACCTCAGGGTTATCCTTACTCTTCCTTTCCCTCCCGCCAAGAGTTCTGCCAGGGGCGGGTTTAAAAAAAAAAGAAAACCCAACAACAAAAAAATCCCACCAGAGAGACAAACCACCTCTACATATTACGGAAAGAAAATATTTTTGTCAATTCTTATTCTTTTATAATTATGCGTGTAAGAAGTAGACACATTAAACAATTCCAGATGGAAGCGTTGCCACCTGCCTGAGGTTCCTTCTAAGCTAAACTCCCTGGGGCTGGTGATGGGGTTCCGTGGGTGGGCAGGGAAGTCCCAGGAGGCAACTGAGCCAAGGGCAGGGCAGTCTTGGCAGTGGTAGGAGAGGGGCTGCTTGCTCAGCCTTGCTGCCCTGGCACAAAACGGCAGGGGGTCCCATGCCACAACTGGAAGATGGCCAAAGGACAGTCTCAGAGGTCCTGAGGGAGCTCATGGGTGCCACTGAGGGACCCAGCCCAGGCTGTCGTGGGCAGCCTGGCCCTGACTTCCTTTTGCACCTTTCCTTGTCCAGAGGCTTGATTTGGTGGTTGGAGCATCAGGACACACCGACACGTGGTGCAGACTCTTCAAGTCTGTCTCAACAGCTGAGAGACAAGACTGGAGACCCTGCCCGAGCTGAGGGCACTCCTGGTACTTGAGTTTCTAGTGGGACAATGACCTTGGCCCCAGGGCCATCACCCGCTCCATCCTTTGCGAAGGTCCACTTTTATTTTTAATGACTTAAAGAATAAAACAGGGACTTCCCTGGGTGGTCCAGTGGTTAAGAAACCATGCATCCACTGCAGGGGGCACAAGTTCGATCCTTGGATGGGGAAGTTCCACATGCCGCAGTGTAGCCAAAAATAAGCCAGTACAAAAGGGCATAGAGAGGAAAACGATGCCCTCCCCACCTCCGTGAGCGGTAACCCCTCCCCAGTCTCTCTTGTTAGAAAAAGAAAAATTAATGTTATTTTCGGCTGTGCTGGGTCTTCGTTTATGTGCTCAGGGTGTCTCTAGTTGTGGCGAGCAGTGGCTACTCTCTAGTTGCAGTGGCTTCTCTTGTGGAGCATGGGCTCTAGAACATGCAGGCTTACGTAGTTGCAGCGCCTGGGCTCAGCAGTTTTGGCTCACAGCCTTAGCTGTCCCATGTTATGTGGAATCTTCCTGGACCAGGGATTGAACCTGGGTCACCTGCATTGGCAGGCAAGTTCTTAACCACTGGACCATAGGGAAGTCCCCCAGTCTCTCTTTTTAATAGCTGCCTTCTGTTTTGCTCTGGGAATGCCATAATTTATTTTGCGAGACACTTATCAAGGGATGTTATTCTGGGCTTTCCATATAAATCAGGGGTCAACAGACTTTGTCAAGGACCAGAGAGTAAATATTTCAGGGCTTGTGGGTCAGGCAGTCTCTGTTCCAACTGCTCAGCTCTGGCCCTTGCAACTCAAAAGTAGCCAAGGGTAATGTATAAATGAGTGGATGTGGCTGTGTGCCAATAAAACTTTATTTACAAAGCCACACAGCTGGCCAGATTTGGCCCACAGGTTGTCATTGACCAACCTCTGCTATAAAAGATCGTGCAACAGACAGCCTTGTACATGTTTTGGGCATGTCTGAATTTATAGGATAATTTCCTAGAATTACCGAAAGGCATATTCATTTTTAATTTGGAAGAATATTGCAATATTGCCTTCTAAGGAGAATGCCTCCATGTACACACCTCTTGGTGAAGTGTACCCCTTGATCCATTCCTTCAGTGTTGCTCTTGTTCAGTCGCTAAGTCGTGTCTGACTCTTTGTGATCCCATGGACTGCAGTATGCCAGGCTTCCCTGTCCTTCACTATCTCCTGGACTTTGCCCAAGTTCATGTCCATTGAGTCAATGATGCCATCCAACCATCCATCCAATGATGCCATCCTCTATCATCCTTTTCTCCTTTTGCCTTCAATGTTTCCCAGCATCAGAGTCTTTTCCAGTGCGTCGGCTGGAAAAGGTGGCCAAAGTATTGGGACTTTAGCCTTAGTATCAGTCATTCCAGTGAATATCAGGGTTGATTTCCTTTAGGATAGACTGGTTTGATCTCCTTGCGGTCCAAGGGACTCTCAAGAGTCTTCAGTACCACCTGTTATTTTTGAAAAGCTTAGGGAGTGAAACAACAGCTCACTGTAATCTGAACTCATATTTCTTTTATGTGTGTATGAATATTTTCATGCTTTAAGGCACTTGTTTACTTCTAATCATTTGCCAACCTTTTAAAATTTCTTTTTGGCTTGCAGGATTTTAGTTCCCCAATCAGGGATGGAATCCAAGCCCTTGATAGTGAGAGCACAGAGCCCTAACCACTGGACCACCAGGGAATTCCTTATCCACCTTTTGATATGTTGGCCTCATTCATTTGTAGACACTCTTTATATATGAAGGAAATAAGTGCATTGTCAAACATGTTGCAGACTGAACAATGTTGCTGATTTCAAAATGTTTGATGGGTAGGAAGCTCAGCCAATGAATGTTAAGAATCATTTCAGGGATAAGAATTTATCTTGCCCATAATCCACTGTGAAAGTGGAGAGGCAACTAATCACAAGTCACAGAATGACAGAAGTTGATGAGAAAAGAGTCACAAGGGTTGCCCAGAAGGCTTGGCAGTTGACAACCCACAACCATCTCAAGCAGAAACTTTTTTTTTTGGGGGGGGGGGGCCCTGCCTTGTGACATGCTGGATCCTAGTTCCCTGACCAAGGATCAAACAAGTGCCCCCTGCAGTGTAAGCATGCGCTGTACCACCAGGGAAGTTCTGTTTGTTTGTTTTAAATTAACCATAGACACATAAGTTGCAAAAAAACAGTGCAGAGTCTCCTGTACTCTCACCCAGCTTACATCTTACCTAACCCTAACACACTGTCTGTCATGCAGGAACATGATGTGAATACAACACAATGAACTAAACTCTAGACCTTATTCAGATTTCCTCAGCTTTCACAGGCACTCGTATGTGTGTGTAGTTCTATTCCACTCTGTCACCTGTACAGATTCCTAGAACCACCACCACAGTCAAAATACAGAGCTGTTGGGAACTCCCGTGGTGGTCAGTCTGTTGGTTAAGACTGAGCTTCCACTTCAAGGGACCCAGGTTTGATCCCTGGGCCAAGGAACTAGGATCCTACATGCCTCATGGCAGGAAAAAAAAATATATATACAGAGCCGTTAAGTCACCATAGGGGAGTTCCTTCATGCACACTCTATGATGTCCACACCCACCCTGTTTATGGTGTCCTGACCATGGAGACAGAAGCCGTGGTAGTTGTTACCAAATATTTTTTGACTGCTAGATTTCATGTCATGATTAAAAAGCAGAATCTTGGGAATGATGGTTTTTTATTTAAATCCCTTCAGTTTTTTGTTTGTTTCTATTTTGGGTTTTGTTTTATAGGCAAAAAGGAAAAACAGAAACAAGAGGCTGGGGTTCAGTCTGAGAAGAAAACATACACCTACCCCTCTTGAGTAGGAAACTCAAAACCACTCACAACCAAATACCTTGTCAGCTACAGCATTTGGCCACTAATTGAATCCTTCATAGGGACCCGCTGAAGGTCAAACACGGGAGATAGGGAAATGGAGACATAAAAAGAACTGTGCTGTGTGAAACACCAAATAGTCTGCCGTCCTCTGATTTATGGAGCCAATTCCTAACAGGTCCACGGCAGCCGGCTGCAAAGAGGGAAGCATTTCTTAACAGGAGCAGGTACCCCCACTCAGAACAGGCTGTAAGAAATAAATGTGTTGTTTAAGCCAGCCAGTCTGCGAGATATTGTTATAACAACCCAGACTAAGGCAAGGATCCAATCCTGGATCCCAGTTGCCTTTCCACGTCTTAGTCTCCTCATTTTGTGATGGTTCCTCAGCCTTTGTCTTTCATGACATTTTTAAAGAGAACTGCCAGCGACCTAGGTAGAATATCCCTCAACTTGGGTTTCTCTGGTATCTGCTCTATCAGATTAAGGCCGTGCATTTTGCACAGAAATTCCACGGAGATGCCACTCAGAATGTCCTTCTCTGTATCCCATGGTGACTCCATGAAGTCACTGTCTTTTAACGACGTTGACTTTGCTCAATGGGCTAAAGATGGTGTCGCCCCTGTAAAATTACTTACTTTTCTCTTTGTAGCTGTTATGTATCTCGGGGGGAAATACTTTGAGATAATGCAAAAATCCTCTTCCCCACCAGTTTTTAGCATGGATCCACGGAGTTAACAACCAGTTGTTTGCCCAATGGTGATCTTCCATTTCCCCCATTCTGCCTACATGCATTAACCTGAATTTCAGCGGTGCTCCTTTCTATCCTTCGTTCGTTGTACACGTACTAACTAGAAGAGTTGAAGGGTCAGTCACTTGCCTGCTACTGCTAAGTCACTTCAGTCGTGTCCGACTCTGTGCGACCCCAGAGACGGCAGCCCACCAGGCTCCGCCGTCCCTGGGATTCTCCAGGCAAGAACACTGGAGTGGGTTGCCATTTCCGCCTCCAGAGCATGAAAGTGAAAAGTGAAAGTGAAGTCGCTCAGTCGTTTCCGACTATTCGCGACCCCATGGACTGCAGCCTACCAGGCCCCTCCGTCCATGGGATTTTCCAGGCAAGAGTACTGGAGTGGGGTGCCATGAGCTTCTCCCAGTCACTTGCTTAGTGAGGGACGAATGGACCCCAAACCAAGAAACCTGTTTCAATTTCTTCAACCCCAGAACGCCCCTGGCACCTCCAAGCCCCGCCCCCAAGATGGCAGCCCGGGTAGGAGGGGCGGCGCCCTCAGGATGACGTGGTCGCGCCGGCGCCGGCGCCGACGTGGCCTCCGCCAGACTCCTTACGTGTCCCTCGCCGCGCTCCGTCCGCCGTCCCTGCCCCCGCGAACCTGATCTCAAGATGGCAGCGCCCAGCGGAAGAAGGAATGGCAGCGGCGGCGCGAACTTGTGGGTCTCGCTGCTCCTGGCGGCCGTGGCGCTGAGGCCGGTGGAGACGGTGTCCGAGCCCACGACGGTGGCGTTTGACGTGCGGCCTGGCGGCGTGGTGCATTCTTTCTCCCAGAACGTGGGCCCTGGGGTACGTACCTCAGACACCCCGGGGGCTTGAGGGATGGTGCTAGCCGGGGCATGGCCTGGGGAGGGGGAGCTGACCGGCGGGGGCGGGACCAGGGTGCGGCCCCGGCGGGGGCAGGGCCTGAGGGTAGGGGGCGGGACTTGGATTAAGAGGAGGCGAGGCTCCTGGGGGCTGGCTTCTTTGAGGGGGCTGGGTCTCTAGCCTCAGTCCCTAACGCATCTCACTTGCCCATCGTGCCCAAGCAGCCCCATCCCTCAGACCCAAGTGTTGTTCTTCAGTCGCTCTGTTGTGTCCGAGTCTGCGACCCCATGGACTGCAACACGCCAGGCTTCCCTTTCCTGCACTACCTCCCCGAGTTTGCTCAAACTCTTGTCCATTGAGTCAGTGATGCTATCCAACCATCTCGTCGTCTGTCGCCCCCTTCTCCTCCTGCCTTCTATCTTTCCCAGCATCAGGATCTTTTCTAGTGAGTCGGCTCTTCACATCAGGTGGCCAAAGTAACGGAGCTTCAGCTTCAGTATCAGTCATTCGTCCTTCCAATGAGTATTCAGGGTTGATTTCCTTCAGGATTGTCTGGTTTAGACTCAAGAGAGCCCCTCCTTATTGGAGGGCAGGATGGGCCCAGAGGTAGGGAGAGAAGAGCTGGAGGCCCTGGGGCATATGCCTCCAGGCCCCACAGAAAGTAATTCTGCCTCAGCTCTGACCAGGAAGGAAGTGGACAGATGTTGCTCTTTCCTTCCATTGCACAAGGTCCCCCATCTTTCTCATTGAAATCTGAGGCAGACCCTCCTTATCTAGAGGCAGCAGGCCTAGGTCTAGTCTAGCCCATCCTCAGCTTGTTGGAGAAATTGCTTCCTCTCCCAGTCCCCCTTTCCAGTCTAACAATGATATCAATAGTCACTATCTGTTTATTACTTTCTTATAACCTGATATTGTGCCAGATTCTTTATGTGAGGCCCATTTTCCAGGTGAAGAAAAAGAAAGCTTTGCACTTGCCCAAGGCCCACAGCGGAGCAGAGATGTGGACACAGGGACCCCAGGTGTCCCTACTTCCAGATTTCATGTTCCTAAATGGGTGGGTGCTGGAAGAGATGTGATCTCCCCCTTCTAGAAGCCATATGGGTTGTTTGTCCAGAGCCAGGAGCTCCCCAAGCGGGGAGGCTGGTGGGGGAGTTCCAGGCCTCCAAGGACATCGGCCTCCAGGTACATCAGCCAGAAGGCTCTGACTCTACCTCCTCCCCTTGAGTGTAGATACTCAAAAGGAGGATCTTGATTCTGGATCTCAGAGGGACATTCAGAGACCCTGAACCTCCAGCACTAACACCTATCTACTACCGAGACTTTTTTTCTTCCCATTCTCTAGGACAAATATACCTGTGTGTTCACCTACGCATCTCAAGGAGGGACCAATGAGGTGAGTTGTTCAAAACTCCATGTAGTTTAGTACGATAGCATCCATTGTCGTACAGACTTGCTCTCTCGAGGACACTGGACTATTCTTGCCTAAGCGATAGAAGACAGTGCTCAAGTCCAATGGTGATGGCAGATTCTACTCATAATTCCACAGAGTGAACAGACATATGGACAGAAAGAGGGATGTGAGACCTGAATCTGCCATTCTCATGAGCCTCCGTTAGCAGTATCGTGTTCATCTTCTGTGCTGAGTAACACAGACTGAACAGCTTAAAACAGTGCCCAGTTATTATCGCATCATTCTTTTTTTTTTCAGTTATTTGGCCACCCTGGGTCTTCGCTGGGGCACGTGGGCTTCTCTAATTGTGGTGCATGGACTCTGGAGCACGAGGGCTCAGGAGTTGTGGCATGAGGCTTCATTACAGTATGTGAGATCTTAGTTCCCCAACCTGGGATGGGACCCAGGCTCCCTGCATTGAGAGCACAGCCTTATCCACTGGACCACAGAGAAAGTCCCTATCCCATGGTTCTGAAGGTCAGAAGTCCCTGTCAGCTCAGCTGGATGCTTCACAAAGCCAAGATCAAGGTGTCAGCCCGGCTGGGCTCTCACCTGCAGGCTCTGGGGAGAACCCTCGTCCAGACTGATTCAAGTTGTTGGCAGAACCTGGTTTCCTTTCGGTGTGTGACTGAGGTCCCCAGTTCCTTGCTGGCTGGTTTCTCTGGCTGATGGCAGAAGATGGAGTGAGAGAGACTGGAAGCATAAGACAGGCATAGTGCACCGCAGCTGACTTTGAGGAGGTAGGATGTGTGGCCTCTAGAAGCTCAGAGCAGCCCCTGACTGGTGGCAGGGAAATCAGGGCTTCAGCCCTCCAACCACAAGGAACTGAACCCCACCACAACCAGGTGCGTCGGAAGAGGACCCTAATCTCCAGATCTCTAGTTGGCAATGCAGTCTGGCTTCCACTCTTATTTCATTGACTGTGCCACGCAGCACATGCGATCTCAGTTCCCCCACCAGGGATCAAACCCATGTCCCCTGCGTTGCAAGGCAGAGTCTTAACCACTGGACCACCAGGGAAGCCCCTGGCTGACACTCTGATTTAGCTTGTGAGACTGAACAAAGGATACAGCCCTGCCACACCCAGACTTCTGACCTACAGAACTGTAAGCTAATGAATGAGTGTCGCTTTTAAGCTACTAAATTTGTGGTAATTCTTCACATAATGTAGTTGAATGAGGTCCTCCAAAAAAGATGTGTCCACATCTTACTTCCTAGAACCTGTGAATTTAGACAACGTCTAAATGTCCTCCAGTATCCGCTAGAGGACAGAATTACCCCCAGGCGAAAGGCACTGGGCAAGAATGATACGAAGTTGGGGCTTCCTTGGTGGTCCAGTGACTAAGACTCTGCACTCCGAATGCTGGAGACCCAGGTTCAATCTCTTATCAGGGAGCTAGATCCCACAAGCCCCAACTAAGACCCAGCGCAGCCAAATAAATAAATAGATAATTACAATAATAAAGTGACGTGAAATCCACGTTCCTTATTTTGGATACATTTGATTTGTAAATAAAAGTAAATGACTCCCAGCAACAGTATTGTAATGAAATTTAGTGAATGCCTGGTGACACCCTTCCCAGTGGAACCAAGGGTTGTTGCAGCCCTTCTACCTGCCGCCAGGACCATGGACATCCTGGGATTGTCCACCGCTCCCTCGGACACCTCCAGGCCTCGCTGCTTCTCCAAGCAGTCCAGTGGGGTGGTGACGTGGTAGAACATTCTACCCCGGTTCATACCTCTTGGTAGAGCCATGCCCCTTCTTGGGCTCCTGATTAGTCACAAAGCACCTTCTCCTCATCAGCACATTCCCTGCCTGTTTTGTTGTGCAAGTGAAACCGTTAGTTGCTCAGTCGTGTCCAGCTCTTTGCAACCCCATGGACTGTAACCTGCTAGGCTCCTCTATCTGTGGAATTCTCCAGGCAAGAATACTGGCATGGGTTGCTGTTTCCTTCTCCAGGGCATCTTCCCGACCCATAAAACGAAACCAGGTTTCCTGCATTGCAGGCAGATTCTTTACCGTCCGAGCTACTGGGGAAGCCCATGGTTGTGTCCATGGTCAGTTCATAGGATGATAAAATCGTGATGTCCCCAACCACCTTGCAGTTTACCAGGCGCCCCGAGCAGTGCTAAGCCAGGCACATGTCGCGTTTCATCTGCAGAACCCTGGGAGGCTGTCATTACCCCCATTTCACACATGAGGACATGGCAGCTTCTGAGGCTGAGGACCCAGGCCCCCTCAACTGGAATGTGACCGAGGTCCCCAAAGTGCAGACCTTTGACCACTACCCTGAGGCAGGACACAGCCTGCATCACCAGCAGTGCCTCCTGACAGGACCCTGCAGGTGGACAGTTCACGGGAGAGCCAGGCTCACTCTTGGGACAGCAGCTGGGTCACAGATTCTGAGCCAGCAACAGGCTCGGTTCTTCCGTCTCGGATGAGGGAATTCTTCCCAAAGGAAACACCTCAGAGCAGATGTGTCTGGCATGACCTGTTCCAGCAGCACCAGCCAGAACTCTGGTCATCAGAGACTGCGGGCCACCAGCGGAGCATGGGAACACGACAGTGCGACCCACAGGCGCTCTGGCTGCTGGCCCACTGCCCCGGTGGCAGGAAACAGCCCCCTGGATCCTCTGTATCTGCCTGTTAGAAATGAGAACCTAAGTCCACACAAAGCTCGCACATGACTGTTCAGAGCAGCATGATTTGCCATAGCCAGCAAGTGGGAGCCACCCAAGTGGCTGCTTCTCTGCACGTTTCCCATCAGTGGAATCACACCCTGTGTGCCCTTCCGTGCCTGCTTCTCTCACTGAGCATCGTGTTCTCAGGATCTGTCCACGTGGCAGCGAGTGTCTGGGCCTCACCCCTTTCCATTGCCGAGTGATGCTCCTGCGTGTGAGGGACCATGCTGTGTTCACTCATCACCTGCTGAGGGACACTTGGGTGGCTTCCACTTGCTGGCTGTGGTAAATCATAGATAGGGGTTTCTTTTGTGGCTCAAACAACAATCTACCTGCAATGCAGGAGACCTGGGTTCTATCCCTGGGCAAGGAAGATCCCCAGGAAAAGAGTGGCTATACAGGTGATGGTTGCACAGCTCTGAAAGTACTAGGAAACACTGAAGTGTCCAATTAAAAAGAGCATATTGTTATTACATAAACTGTTTCTCAATAAAGTTGTTAAAGGTAAGTGAACTGTTGATACACATGCAACCACTCAGATTAATCAGACGTGTGTTAGGCGGAGTGAGACTGACCGACTTAGGAGATCGGGGCCTGTGTGATCCCACTCAGGTGGCGTTGTGCAAAGGCACAACTGTGAGGACAGAGCAGATCAGTGATCACTGGGAATTTGCAGGAAGGGACTGACCGCACAGCGATGGTGAATAGACACCTGGGGAGACAGAACTGATCTGTGTCCCAGTTGGGTAACTCAGAACAGACACAGCGACTTCCCTGGTGGTCCTGGTTAAGACTTCACCTTCCAATACAAGAGGTGAGTGTTCAATCCCTGGTTGGGGAACTAAGATCCCACATGCCTCCTGACCGAAAAACCGAAACATAAAACAAAAGCAATATTGTAACAAATTCAATAAAGACTTTAAAAATGGTCTACATCCAAAAATCTTAAGAAAAATATACAAATGGGTCCATTTCACCATCTGTTACTTATCAATATATCTTAATGAAAAACAATAGCGGTGACCATTTACCTGTATTAATTACACCCGGTCGCTTAGATCCTGATCTCCCCAGCCTCCCAGAGAAGGTCACAGAGGCTCTTGTCTGAACGGGCTGCCTGAAAACACACCCTCATGTGAGTATCTGATGCCAAAATCTGAGCCTCACCAAGGGCACCTACCGCCCACTCTAGCCTGCAGCCTCAAGACCAGAGTCAAGTTCATTTAACAAACCACTCAGAGGGAGGTTGGCCGTATTGCTAAGAAACTCCTGATTTTAACTTAGTTTGCTTTCATAGTCTTAAAAAAAAAGATTTGCCTGTCATGGAACTTTTAAGAGCTATAGAAGACCATCCCAGATATATTTCACAGCATAAAACTGTGAGCCTTTGAAACTGTGGGCAGGAGTTTTTTTCTGTTTGTTTTGTCCAGTTTATTTTTTGGCCACACTGTGCAGCATGTGGGTTCCTAGTTCGCCGACCAGAGATCAAATCCACGCCCCCTGCAGTAGAAGTGCAGAGTCTTAACCACTGGACCCCCAGGGAAGTCCCAGTAGTTTTTAAATAGAAAATAAATATATGGGTCCACTTGCCTTGCCTGCCCCACCTAAGTAATTGGCTCTGGCCTCCATGCTGCAGGCAGAAGGCTTCTAAGTGACCATTTACTCCCATCATAATTAACATAAAAACGGCCTTGTTTTTATTAGTGGCAAAGCTCTAATGTTAAAACAGCTTATCAGCAGTTGGAATCCATCTTTACTCTTTCAGAAAGACAAGACACTCATTTTACTAGCAAAGCTTAGAAACACCTCAGGCCACCAGACCTTGCATTTGGCCAACTTTTCGGAGGCCCTGAAAATGAGAATAAACTGGTAGTGGTATGTTTTGGAACTATCTTAAAGTATTATTATTAATTTAAAAAATGTTTTGGCCACACCAAGTGGTATGTGGGATCCTAGTTTCCAGACCAGGGATCGAACCTGTGCCCCTGCAGTCCACCAGGCAAGTCCCTAACGTATTGTTTTGTTAATTTAATTTAAAAAAAAAACTAATACGTGTCATTCAGAAAGAGGAAAAAAAAAAAAAAAGGTGAAAAGCTCTCCGGCACCTTCCACCTGCCCAGCCCCCACCGAGTCTTGTGTGTTGCTGTGGTTCTCACAGTCTCGCATCTTCTCTAAGAACTGCTCTGCACTTACACAGGCAAGCATGAGCATACTGTCTTCTTTTATTTTTGTTTTTATTTTTCCCAACAGACTTTTTTACAGCAAAATTGAGCGGGAGGCACAGGGATTTCCCGTATCCCCGTTCTCCGCCACCCGTCATCCCTGATCATATGGATTTGTGAGGGTCAGTGAACCTGCACTGATACATCAGCACCCCAAGTCTAGAGTTGACCTCAGGGTTCACTCCTGGCGCGGTGCAGGCTGTGCACCATGATGGTGAGGCTGTGTGTCCTGGGCTGACCTGTCTGTCCTCTCTCCCCAGAAGTGGCAGATGAGTCTGGGGACCAGCGAAGACCACCAGCACTTCACCTGCACCATCTGGAGGTAAGCCAGGGTCCTGGGGTGGGATCACCCCCTCCTCAGATGAGGCACCTTTGTTCTGGCGGCCCACAGACTAGCAGAGTCCTGCAACCCTCTGGGGTGGGGAGAGCTACCTGGGAGGGCTCCCCAGGAGATCACCTTGACACTGAGGCTGAGAGGGGGTTGGGGGGGCAGGAGGCAGGGGCGTTCAGGCAGTGGCCGCAGTCCCCAGGAGAAGGGCCGGGCTCCCCAGATGCTGCCCCTGTCTTCGTCTCCCTCAGTTACATTCATCATTCAAGGGCTTAACCTCCCGCCCTGGGGCTGACATCGTGCCCATTCTTCTTGTAACCCCACGGCCTGGAGCCCAGCTCCAGGAGCCTGAGAAGGAGGCGCTCAGCCCCCTGATGGGGAGCAGGGTCTACAGTGTCATCAGATCCTGGCCCTTCTCCTCTGGGCCCTGTGACCTGGAATGGATCGCCCGAGCAGAACTGATTTTTCTCTTAGTTGTTATTTATTTATTTAGCTGTGTCGGGCCTCAGTCTCTGCAGGATCTTTGTCACGGCGGGGCATCTCTTCTCGCGGCACACAGGCTCAGTAGCTGCACGGCGGCTCAGTTGCTCCGTGGCATGTGGTGCTGAGCTGCATCCCCTGCGCTGGCGGGTGGACTCTTACTCACTGGGCTGCCAGAGAGGTCCCGTAGAACCGATTTCTCAAGCATCGACACGTGTCCAACACAACAGAAGGCCCAGCCACGCTCTCACCCTCAGGGACTGGGGTCAATTCAGGGGACACATCAAGAAATGGGATATGACAGAGAGCAGGGAGGGTGACATTTAATCAAAGAAAATGCGTGCTGGCCTTGGTGCAGTCCCCGTCTCCTGCGAGATGCCTTACACACAGCAGCAGTACCCCACTCCACGGTACCGAGTAGTGTGAGTGTGGGAGCCTCATGTCCTCAACATGCCACCACCAGCCCTGTTGAGACCCTGTCTGTGCCCCTTCCTGGCCTCAGAGGGAAGCATCTAGAGGAGAGGAGCCGGGGTGGGCCCCCTTCATTACAGGTTAGTCATCCAAGCTGTATCCCCCTGCCTGTAGACCATCATCTCACATGGGCTTGGGAGTGCCAGCCCTCCAGGTGGGCACAGACTTGGGCCACACAGGCCCAGAGCAGGGTCCTCATCCTGCAACACCCCCTAAGGACACATTCAGCTGTAGACACCCTTCTCTGCTACCTAGTTAACCCCTGTACTTCTCACCCTCTGGGGATGTTGCCCACCCTGCCCCTACTGCAAACCTGGGATGTTGTTCAGGGGATGAGAAGTGTTCAGCAAACGGACGCAAGTGTTCCTGTCCTCAAACAGTTCCCATGCGGAAAGGGAAGAGACATGTCCATCTTGGAGCTGGAAGAATGTTCTGGCAAAGAGCAGATCATGTTGAGGGCACCCAGTCTGTCCTTCCCCAAAATGGAATCCCCAAGTAGATTCTTAGGGAGCAGGGGACACGTAGCCCCAGGCTGATCTGTCTCCCGACCTTTCTTCACAGGCCCCAGGGCAAGTCCTACCTGTACTTCACGCAGTTTAAGGCAGAGGTGCAGGGCGCCGAGATCGAGTACGGCATGGCCTACGTGAGTGTCGCCCAGGCTGAGGGCTGCCTGGCTGGCCCACCATGGACTGTGCCTTGAAGACCCCCAGGTTGGGGGTGGGGAGACAGCAATAATGAGGAGATGGATACCAAGCCCTTAGAGGGAGGCCTGGGGGTTGCAGGTTGCAGTACCAGAGGGGATCCCAGTTGGCCCCTAGAGACCGGTCTTCCTCCAGTAAGGCTTTACCAGCCTCCCACTTATGTCCCCTGCTGGCCAAGCTGGCAGGAAGTCAGGAGGCAGGGGGGCTCAGCCCTGGGGATGGGGCAGAAGTGGGCCCAGGGGGCAGGCTCACTGGTATTGGGAGGGCCCCACGTCCTTTGGCCCCAGTGACCTGTGGTTCATGGCTTAGCCAGCACCTTGCGCCATGCTCCTGACCCACAGAACCCCCTTCAGAGCCCAGCCACTCTGCAGAGCCCATGCCTGCTTCTGCATCTGAGTTGGGAACAGTTTGAAAACCACTTTATCAACCCAAGAAGCAGAACCAACAAGAGACAGACATGAGAGATTCACTGTAGGAACTGGCTTCTGCTATGGGGGCCTGGCTGTTGGCGGGGATTCGTCAGCTCTTCCTCTAGGCATCCCCAGGTCTTCAGGGACCGTCTCTTTGACTTAAAGTCAGCTCAGGATGAACCACTGTCACAGCAGTGCCCCGCACCGCACCCCCCCCACCCGCCGGCAGCAGTGCCTACCAGGGTCTGCTACCACGCTACCACGGGTCCTCCCAGTTGACACTTCAGACTGACCATCAGTCTGTTAACTCATCACTCTCCTGGGTCTCTTCTTACTTTGCATGCATTCATGCTCAGTCACGTCCAAATCTTTTGGAACCCCACGGACTGTAGCCTGCCAGGCCCCTCTGTCCATGAGGAGTCTCCAGGCAAGAATACTGGAGCGGGTTGCCATGCCCTCCTCCAGGGGATCTTCCTGACCCAGGAAATCAAACCCACGTCTCTTACCTCTCCTGCATTGGCAGGTGAAGTCTTGACCACTGCGCCACCTGGGAAACTCCACTTCTTAAAGAACAGGAGCCTGGCAGGCTACAGTCTATGGGGTCGCAAGAGTCAGACACGACTTAGCGACTAAACAACCACAAAATTGTGTCTAATCTATTCGTACTGTAAAACTCCATTACTCTAACTGATCTGAGAAAGACACAGTTCTGATTTTTAAAAATTACATTCAAGAGACTGCCACGCTTGTATGCCATTTCCATATATCACCTAAAGGGAAAAACTGAATTAGATGCCTCCCTCCTTGGATTTGCAGCAAGGCATGAGGTTTGAAGCCAGTTGACGATCTTGTAAGTGGATTAACCTGCCACTTCCACCGGATTCTCTTTTCTGTGCTTAAAAAAGCATCTCAAATCTGTCGTCTGTGCTGCTCCAGGAAGCAAACCGAGCCGTGTTCTTTCCTGATTAGAAAAGTTTCCACTTGTTCCCTTTCAGTCAAAAGCTGCTTTTGAGAAAGAGAGCGACGTTCCCTTGAAAAATGAGGAGTTTGAGGTGACCAAAACAGCAGGTAGGTGGAGGGGTTTGTGGGGCTGGAACCCAGGTTCTCCAGCAGGGAAGGTGAGAGAGGGGACAAGACCTCTATGAAGGGTCGATCCAGGGACCACTGGTGAGAGGAGGCTGCTATCCCTCCTGTAAAAAGGGCCATCTGGTAAATATTTTCAGTTTTAGGGGCAGACACCCCCCCTTTGAAATAACTCGATCTGCCGCAACAGGGCCAAGTCAGACATGAACCACTAGTCAATGCATGTGGGTGGCTGCATGCTAATAAGACCTTGTTTTGTGAACACTGACATGTGAATGTCATACTACATTCCCATATCACAGGATGCTGTGTTCCCTTTGATTTCTGTTTATAAATGTAGAAACCACTGTTTGCTCACAGGTAGCAGGCATGCTTGGCCTGTCCCTTGCAGAAAACAGAGGGTGTAAAAGTGTGCTCAGCTCCACAGTGGGGTATAGGGGAGGGGGCGTCCTGGGCCCAGTGACAGGTTCAGGCATCGAAGTTGGGACCTCCTATGTCTGGAGAGGCCGGGGGTCACATCCTGAGGCTCCGAGACCCCTGTGACCTCTGACCCCTGTTCAGCTACAGCCATGCAGGCCAAATGCAGAACAGAAAGAGTGGGTGCTAGAGTTGCGGCTCGGAGGGGTGAGAGCAATGGGGAGTGAGTGAGTGAGACAATGGACATGGATTTGAGCTGAGTCAGGGAGCCTGAGAGTCCTGATGGACAGGGGAGAAGTGAGATGAGGAACCCATGTGGCCATGGGTGTCACCAGGCACCAAAGTGGAGAGTGGGAGGGGAGGGAAGGTGGTGGTATGATTGGGGGTTTTAGGAGGGCCTGGAAGGAGGCCCGCCCTGCCCACAGGTCCTCCAGGGCACAGGGCCTGTTTAGAGTGGAGATCAAGGACAGAGGGGCCTGGGATGCTGGCAGACCCTGAGCCCCAGGGAGCACCGATGGGGAGGATAGACAGGGAATGGGAGGCAGGCTGGGGCTGCAGAGCAGGGCATGGCCAGACAAGTTTGCCAGGGCAAACCTCCGACCCCCAGCTGTTCTCAACGTGGCAGAAGTGATCACAGCTCTTTCCACCTCAGCCTCTCCTGTGGCCTCTCGTTGCCCTCCAGTCAGGCCCTCGACTTCCCCACCTTTCCCTTGTCCATCACCTGTAAGCCTCTCAGGGCCAGGAGCCTTTCCTTATGGAGTCCACTTGGAGGCCCCTCCACTGCCCTGCCCACATCATTGCCCCCACCCCACCCCCCAGCTCAGGACCAAGAGGACTTGCAGAGGCGAGCACTGACCCAGGGTCTCTTCCTTTGCAGTGTTCCACAGGCCTGGGGCCTTCAAGGCTGAGCTGTCCAAGCTGGTGATCGTGGCCAAGGCAACACGCAGCGAACTGTGACCTGAAGCCCCTCTGAGGGCAGCTTTTCCTCCTCTCCCCGCAAGGAGCTGGACCTCAAGAAGGCCCAGTACTTGTTTTCTAGGTTGGATTGGGGGGCTCTTGGTTTTCTGTCCCAGCTGATGTTGCCCTGTTTGGAGGACAGCTAAGGCCCCAGAATGGAGTCTGGAGGGCTAGGACGCACCTGGCGCCCACCTTCCCTCACCCCGAAGATTGTGGGTCTGAGACCCACTGTTCTTCTCATCAGAAGAGGCATCAGAACACATGGCCAGGGGGCAGTGGGACATCTCCCTGGGATCATGGCTTTTCTGAAGCCAGGGCATCCCCTCCTCCCCGCTGGGATCAGGCCAGGCTCCAGGATGTTCTGCGGGGGAGCCCCCCACTGCCTGAGACCCCACACCAGCCGCCTTCTTCTCACTCCCCAGGGGACCAACTTTCACACTGGGCAGAAATGAAATGTTCTTTCATATTTAAATAAATAAGACAACTAAAAAGCACCCAGAGTCTTGGCATCTGGCACTGGTGCGCCCCCGCCAGCTGGGCTTGCAGGGCTGGGGTCCCCTACTTTCCTTTGCTGCTGAAGACGGGCGAACTGAGTCACCCCTGGGCAGAGGGAACCTCCTGGCAGGACTTTACTGCAGGCGCAGATGTGCTGGACCCGAGGCAGCCTCACCAAGGATCACATGGCCTCACCTGTGGGGCCACTCCTAGCCGAAGGGGAACGCACCGGGGAAGACTGGCTCTTCTTCTTTTTTTGGCATGGCATGTGGGATCTTACTTTCCCAACCAGGGATTGAACCAGCGTCCCCTGCTTTGGATGTGTGGAGTCTTAGCCACTGGACCACGAGGGAAGTTCCCAGACCAACTGTTCTGCGCCCTATAGTTGGCTCTGCTTATTTTTCTGGAAGCTGGATTGCAAACTCAGTGACTTAAAAAAAAAAAAAAAACACCCACAGGCAAACAAAAATAAATAAATGAAATCCCCAAATGCCTCAGCCACTCCTAGCAGCAGGGCCTGGGAGTCTGACCCCCACTGGACTGTCTGCCTGGCCTCTGACCAGGAGGAAAGAAACCTGTGGCTGTGAATCGGGTCCTTGATGATCAGAATCACCGCACTGGGCTGGCTGAGGCCTCTCTGTGTCTGTCACTCACCTGGCCTGCCCCTCGTGCTGTGGAGGAGCCAGGCGCTGCCGGGACACCGCCAGCCAGAGAAGAAGCCGGCTGACCGAGGGCATGGGGTCCAGCCCCAGGGCTCCAGCACTGCTGGTGTAGGAGCCATTCCAAGGGAGGTGCAAGCAAGAAAAGCAACTGAACTCAGAACCAGTAATGACTGACAGGGACCTTGGGCCCACAGGACCTGAGGAAAGGACCAGCAGCCTCACTGGTCCCGTGCACATGACCTGTGCCACTTCGGGAGCAGCTCTAGTTTTGTTCAGTTGCTCAGTTACGTCCAACTCTTTGTGACTCCATGTTCCACAGCATGACAGGCTTCCCCGTCCTTCAGCATCTCGCAGAGCTTGCTCAAACTCCTGTCCGTTGATTCGGTGGTGCCATCCAACCATCTCGTCCTCTATCCTGTCGCCCCCTGGACAGCACACGAGTCCAGAGCAGCTCTGGACGCACACAAGTCCTGGGGGACGCTCGCTTCCCTGAGCACGGCACCCTGCAGGTCTCAGCAGGGCCAGGGACACTTGCCTGGGGCTGCCCGCAGAAGCTAGGCAGCAGGACAGAGGCAGAGGCAACGGCGCTCCCTTGCGCCTGAGCTGCGTGAGCGCCAGACCCCAGCCAAGAGGGACATTGATTGTTGTATGGCCAGTTGGGAATCACTTACCACTTCCACATCCCGGGCGCTGGCAGAGAGGCAGAGTGGGGCAGGGCACAGCATCTGTGCACACAAAGAAGCCTCCCCTTTACGCCAAGGGCCTGGTGAGCAGAGCTGCCTGGCCGCAGGTCACGATGAGGAGCAGGCCCGAGCCCCCTCTGGGCTGCCAAAGCCAAGCTCTGCCACCGCTGCTAGGCTGTCATCAAGCTCAGCGGGAACTCAGCCTGCCAGCAGGCTGTGAACCTATGACATTTGTGTGCCATCTGGAGTTATTTTCTTTTTTTATTTTGGCTGTGCTGTGTCTTTGTTGCCATGCGCAAGCTTAAGTTGCCTGTGGCAGGTGGGATCTTAGTTCCTGGACTGCGGATGGAGGCTGTGTCCCCTGCGTTGGAAGGCAGATTCTCAACCACTGGACCACCAGGGAAGTCCCCAAACTTGATTTTTAATAGGTAGAAACCCCGGACAGGTGAGAGAAAGCTATCAGATGCTTTTATTTACATAGCTCTCTTAGGTTCTTTTTAAAATTCTTTTTATTTATGAGGCTGCACCAGGTTTTTGTTGTGGCATGTGGGGATCTAGTTCCCTGACCAGGGACTGAACCCCGGCCCCCTGCATTGGAAGTGTGGAGTCTTAGCCACTGGACCACCAGGGAAGTCCTGGGTTTTTTTTTTTTCTAAATTAAATCTCAAGTGTATGAAGAGTCAAGACGACAAGTCCAAAGCCTTGTCACGTGTATGTCCTTCAGCCAGCAGAGCAGAGGGCAAAGGGTTTCATCTGGGGCTTCTTGGTGTAATCAAAATACACGTTTGTTCTTGAATTTGAGGATCTGTCTCTTGGCACACGAAGGGGGGAAGTTTGCTTTGGAAGTCGAAGGTAGAGAGGGGAACAGCTGACTGTTGGGTGGAAGCCTTTGGCTTTTTCAGGGCAGCCGAAACCAAACAAAAATGCGGCCCTGGATCTGGGGTCCTAATCTACCAGCCAGCCCAGCAGGCCATGAAGAGGCAAAAGGGAGCGGTGAGGACTGTGGCAGAGCAAAGACGGGCCGCCTCTGCAGCTTCACCAACGGGCAGTGCAGGTGAGTTTTCAAGATCTATTGATAGATTGGGATGTGCAATTTCCTTGGTTTCAAGTGTTGGCAACTAATTCCAAATGTCTCAAACACTGAATGAGGCTAAGCAAACCCATCTTCTCACCTAATATGGCCTGCAGCCCTCCTGTTGGCAGCATTTCCCCTAAACAGACCAGGTTCTACAGAAATGGACACTTCCCCCTCCCCCAGCGTGCTCAAAACAACCCGGCACAGCCAGAGCTACAGGGGGCTTTGCAGTCTTACAACCTGTGCCCACTTCCGACCAACAAATCGCAGATACACCCCCCACACCCCCACGTGTCCATCCACACCCCAAGTTAAGCATTGTCCCACCTGCCGGGTGTTGCCAAAGCCAAGGTTTGTTGAGCTTTGTCTCTGAGGCCTGTCTTATAAAAACAAGTGTTTATGTGTATTTGTTTTCCAAATATGAAATGATCCTTTAAAAACAGGCATGTGTCTCAGATGGCTTTCCCAATGGCCTGCATCGGAGGCACACTCCAACACCTCCCTCCTGGGAGTCAGGGCCACGATGCCAAGCAGACAGAAGGGCATCCTCGCCAGTAGGCCTGAGCCCACCACAGCCCTCACCACGGCTCCCTGGCCTCATTTTCTGAGCTGCGAAGCCAAGTGCCCAGCCTGGGAGGCTGAGACAACGGAAGCTTGTTTGCTTAGCTCAGGAGGCCCGACATCAAGGTGTGGGGCGGGCCAGTGTCCCAGGCTCTCTCCCAGCTTCTGGTGCTGGCTTGCAGCTCTCAGCATTACTTGTCTTGTAGTCACATCCGCCCAGTCTCTGCCTCCACCTTCACATAGCATTCTCCCTCTTGACTGTGTGTGCACATGTCCCCTTCTCAAAAGGACCCCAGTCATGGTGGATTAGGGGCTGCCCAGCTCCAATATGAATGCACTGCAACCAATTACATCAGCAATCACCCGATTTTCAGATCAGGTCACATTCACAGGTCCCAGGGGTTAGGACTTCCATCTGGGAAATGGGAGGTGGGGTGGGGTGAGACAGTTCACTCTCTAACACCCTCTTTCTCCCGGTTCCCTGTGACCCTCTGCGGGAATGAAAATGCCCAAGTAACACTGAAGTGAGAAGCCCCCAGCTGTCAGAGACACCCAGTGATTTGAGGGGTAGAGACAGTGGCTTAAGGGGCATTGTTCAGATGGTGCCAGAGCAGGCAAGGGTCTCCAGGTGCCTGGGGGAGGCCACAGGCACAGGCAGACTGAGCCGGGCTCCGAGCCCGGTGAGATTGGGCCCGAGGACAGGGGACCCGGGTCTTTGGAGCTGCACAGTCACCTGTGTGTTGGGGGAGGGGTGATTGGCCAGAGTCAGACAGGAAGGGGTTAGCTCCGTCCCACTTAGAGCTCCGCCCCCCCGCAAGCAACCGCAGCGGGTCGGAGGTCATCATATGCTGTCCTCATCCAGCATCCGGGTGAGGCCGTCGCAGATCCGGCGCAGGTGGGAGGGGTAGGGCTCGGCGGGGCCGTAGAGCGCCGCCAGGAAGTCGCAGTTGGCCAGGTGGCCGAACACGTGGTTGATGCGGCCGTGGGACTTGGCGGTCAGGTGCGCGCCGGCCGCCTGGTGCAGCAGGTCCCGGCACTCGAGCAGGGCGGCGGCCAGCACTCGCCGGTCGAAGGTGAAGTCCACCTGGTGGAAGCTGACAGCGGTCATGGCCAGGCGGCGCGCCTGCTGCCGCAAGCGCTGCAGCCGCGCCAGCTCCTCGGCGCCCAGCTGCCCAGCGCGCAGCAGGACGCCCAGCTTCACTGCTACCTTGACCAGGTTCTTGACCAGCTTCTGGGCCTCCTTGCGGCTGCGGGTGAATTCCTTGGTGGCGCGATACAGCTCGTCCAGCACCTCGCTACTAGTGTCGTCGATGAAGGCGGAGGCCACTGTCCGGGAGGCCATCTTGCTCAGGAGCTTCTTCTGGGCCTGGAGGGCCAGGCTCTTGGTGCTGAAGGTGTCCATCTGTCCTGCGCGGGGAGACACACAGACCTGCTGTCAGCCGGCGGGGCCCAGCTGTGAGGGGCTTTCAGGGGCCGGCGGCTAATGCTGGCAACCTCTGTCTTCCCCATCCGAGAAATGGGCGCTCGCCACCAGCCTATCCCCAGGGGAGCCCATGTGCCCACGCCACAGAGGTACTGGGTGCGCAGAGCTGACTGTGAGACCCTTCCTACCCCCTTCACCAAACACAGCAAGTGCCGCCATCTGAGATGCTGCAAGAGCCCTTAGCAGGGGCTCCCCAGCAGATCAACAGGGCCCAGGAAGGCCCTGGACAAAGGGACAGGTAACAGTATGGGGAGGGAATCCCAGGCGGGAAGATTCAGGAGCTCCAAGGCCTAGGGAAGAGAAATTCAGAGTTGTTGGAGGACCGGATGCAGAAACTTGTGAACAAGTAGCAAAAGCTATTTTTAGGAAAAGCTTATAAAAACAAACAACATTCGCACTGAAGAGATAATGACCCAAGGGACCCTAAGGGACCTAAAGGAATTTGTTTCTTAAAGGAATTAATGTGTAGTGGTGAAATCTGGGCAGAGCCTTCTGTTATGGTTTATTACAGAATATAGATCCCTGTGTTATACTCTAGGACCTGTGGTTTAGCCATTTCTGTAAACAATACTTTGCACCTGCTAATCCCAAACTCCCAACTAATCCCAGACTTGCAACTTTAAGTCTGTTGTCTATATCTTTATTTTTGGCTGTTCTGGGTCTTTGTTGCTGCGTGGGCTTTCTCTAGCTGTAGAAGGTGGGGGCTGCTCTCTAGTTGCGGATCACGGACTTCTCATTGTGGTGGCTTCTCTGTTTTCTGAGCTTGGGCTCTAGGCGCATAGGCTTCAGTAGCTGTGACGGACAGGCTTAGTCGCTCCATGGCATGTGGGATCTTCCAAGATCAGGGATTGAACCTGCGTCTCCTGCATTGGCAGGCAGATTCTTAAACTGCGCCACCAGGGAAGCCCTGTTTTCTATGTCTGTGGGTCTGTTTCTGTTTCATTCAGTTCAGTTCAGTTGCTCACTCATGTCCGATCTTTGCAACCCCATGGACTGCAGCATTGCCAGGCTTCCCTGTCCATCACCAACTCCTGGAGCTTGCTCAGACTCATGTCCATCGAGTTGGTGATGCCATCCAATCATCTCATCCTCTGTCATCCCCTTCTCCTTCTGACTTCGATCTTTCCCAGCATCAGGGTCTTTCCAATGACTCAGTTCTTGCATCAGGTGGCCAAAGTATTGGGGCTTCAGCTTCAGCATCAGTCCTTCCAATGAATATTCAGGACTGATTTCCTTTAGGATGGACTGGTTGGATCTCCTTGCAGTCCAAGGGACTCTCAAGATTCTTCTCCAACACCACAGTTCAAAGGCATCAATTCTTCAGCGCTCAGCTTTCTTTAGGGTCCAATTCTCATATCCATACATGACAACTGGAAAAACCATAGCTTTAACTAGACGGACCTTTGTAGGCATAGTAATGTCTCTGCTTTTTAATATGCTGTCTAGATTGGTCATAGCTTTTCTTCCAAGGAGCAAGCATCTTTTAATTTCATGGCTGCAGTCGCCATCTGCAGTGATTTTGGAGCCCCAAAAAATAAAGTCTGACACTGTTTCCACTGTTTCCCCATCTATTTCCCATGAAGTGATGGGACCGGATGTCATGATCTTAGTTTTCTGAATGTTGAGTGTTAAGCCAGCTTTTTCACTCTCCTCTTTCACTTGAGAGGAACTCTCAAGAGGCTCTTGAGTTCTTCACTTTCTGTCATTAGGGTGGTGTCATCTGCGTATCTAAGGTTATTGATATTTCTCCCGGCAATCTTGATTCCAGCCTGTGCTTCATCCAGCCCAGCATTTTGCATGATATACTCTGCATATAAGTTAAATAAGCAGGGTGACAATATACAGCCTTAACGTACTCCTTTCCGGATTTGGAACCCATCTGTTGTTCCATGTCCAGTTCTACTTGATGCTTGACCTGCACACAGATTGCTCAGGAGGCAGGTAAGATGGTCTGGTGTTCCCATCTCCTGAAGAATTTTCCAGAGTTTGTTGTGATCCACACAGTCAAAGGCTTTGGCATAGTCAATCAAGAAGTAGTAGATGTTTTTCTGGAGCTCTCTTGCTTTTTCGATGATCCAGTGGATGTTGGCAATTTGATCTCTGGTTCCTCTGCCTTTTCTAAATCCAGCTTGAACATCTGGAAGTTCACAGTCACATACTGTTGAAGCCTGGCTTGGAGAATTTTGAGCATTACTTTGCTAGCGTGTGAGATGAATGTAATTGCGTGGTAGTTTGAACATTCTTTGGCATTGCCTTTCTTTGGGATTGGAATGAAAACTGATATTTTCCAGTCCTGTGGCCACTGTTGAGTTTTCCAAATTTGCTGGCGTACTGAGTGCAGTACTTTCATAGCATCATCTTTTAGGATTTGAAATAGCTCAACTGGAATTCCATCACCTCTACTAGCTTTGTTTGTAGTGATGCTTCCTAAGGCCCATTTGACTTTGCATTCCAGGATGTCTGGCTCTAGGTGAGTGATCACACCATCGTGGTTATCTGGATCATAAAGATCTTTTTTGTATAGCTCTCCTGTGTATTCTTGCCATCTCTTCTTAATATCTTTTGCTTCTGCTAGGTCCATACCATTTCTGTTCTTTTTTGTGCCCATCTTTGCATGAAATGTTCCCTTGGCATCTCTGTTTTGTAGATAAGTTCATTTGTGCCATACTTTAGGTTCCACATGTAAGTGATATTGTATATGGTGTTTGTCTTTCTCTGACTTAGTCCTCTTAGTATGAGAATCTCTGGGTGTCCATGTTGCTGCATATGGCATTATTTCATTCTTTTCTGAGTGACAGTCCATTGTACATGTACACCACATCTTTACCCACTCATCTGTTGATGGACCCTTAGGTTGCTCATGTCCTGTCTGTTGTAAATAGTGCTGCTATGAACATAGAGGTGCATGTATCTTTTCGAGTTATAGTTTTGTCCAGATATGTGCCCAGGAGTGGGATTGCTAGATCATCTGCCGGCACTATTTTTAGATTTTTGAGGAACCTGCATACTGTTCTCCATAGTGACTGCACCAGTTTCCATTTTCACTAATAGCATGGAAGGGTTCCCTTTTCTCTGCACCCTGTCCAGCATTTGTTATTGACCTTTAACAATGGCCATTCTAAGAGGACGACAGAGGCTGAGATGGCTGGATGGCACCACTGACTCGATGGACATGAGTTTGAGTAGGCTCTGGGAGATGGTGATGGACAGGGAGGCCTGGCATGCTGCAGTCCATGGGGTGACGAAGAATTGGACAGGACGGAGCAGCTGAACTGATTCTAAGAGGTGTGGGGTGATACCTCATTGTAGTTTTGATTTGCATTTCTCTTCTATCAGGGATGTTGAGCATCTTTTCCTGTGCCTATTGGCCATCTGTATGTCTTTGAAGAAAGGTCTATTTAGGTCTGTCCGTTTTCTGATTGGGATGTTTGTTTTTTCTGTTACTGAGTTGTATGAACTGATTATATATTTTGGATATTAATGAGTAGGGCCTTCTGAATCCCACTACATGTGGGCCCTGGCTCCAGCCTCGCAAACCCACTGTAGCCTTGCTGTGAGCTGAGAAGGGCTCAGGATGAGTGAGTACAGGGGGTCCTTCATTGCACAGCTCCATGAGATAGGGTCCCAGCCCCCGCCTCAGGCTGTTCAGGGTGGAGGAAGAGTGCAGTTAGCAACCCCCCATCTCCCCAACCCCGTGAGTTTACAGCAGACATCCCTGAGGCCTTAGTCAGGCCCTGGATGAGTCAGGGGGCAGCAGCTGGCTGGGGGTTCCCCAGGGCCATTTGTGGGGTTTTTGGAAGCACAGCGTTCTGATGACTCCTTTGATACAGAAACACTGACATGCATCAGCTTCCGCCCAGGAAAGGACCAGGAAGGTGCCTGAGGTGAGTGGCAGCTGGTGCACTTGGAACAGCAGCCACGCCTCCGACTGCAGAAGCCTGGACCTCTGCCTGTCCCTTGTGTCCTGCCTGCCATGGCCGTCCTCCAGATCTCCCAGGCTCTGAAGCCTCCCCCTCAGCACCAGAATTCTTCCTAAACTGAACATCTGGGCATAGTCCTTTCCTTCTAAGAACCAGCTGGAAGCTCCTCATGGCTCTTGAGACCAAGCCCCACACTCCATTTGGGTCCCTGCCTCTTCGCTGGTGAACTATACATCCCTCAATACCTTAGCCCTCAAACCCCTGCCTCTTCCTTGGTGGACTCATATATATGCCCCAAAGCCCTGGCCTCCAAGCCCCTGCCTCTTCCCCTGGCAGCTTCATCCCTCAGCTCAGCCTGGACACCACCTCTAGGAAGCCATCCCTGAACAGCCAGACTGACAGTGAGGCCCCTCCTATGGGTCACCCAGCACCCCAGGCATCCCCCATCCCTGCTGCACACCCTAGCTTTGCTGCCTTAGTGGTCTGCCTCACCACAGGTCCCAGGGGAGGTAATGGCGTGATTCCCTATCCACTCTGTTTCTGGAGACTCCAGAAACATCTGCCCAATGAATGAGGTAGCCTGAGACCCGCCCCCAGCCCTCCCCCGCTGCTGCCCCAGGCTCTGGTCAGAATCCACCCCCACCCCAGCTGCAGGCCAGCCAGACCAGGAATGCCATGTGGGTGCCCACTCAGCTACAGGAGCCCCCACAAAGCCCCTCTTTGTGTGAGCTCAGACGGCGGGAGGAGTCCCAACCCTCGGCCGCCCTCTTGCTGCCCACAGAGGTCAGGACAGGCCTGGTGATGAATGACCTGGGCCTCCCTCCCCCTACACCAGTCCCAGACCCTGTCACAGGCTGGGGCCAGAGTGGGGTGCGGGTGACTCGGCATCACATGGCTGGCCCTCAGCAGTGGCCAGTGCCTGTTTCACACCTTCTGCCTGGTATTGCACTGAGCTGGTTGCCCTTGCAGAGGAAACCGGGCTCAGAGAGGCTTAGCCATTTCCCCAAGGCCACACAGCAACACAGGGACCGCCTGCCCCACCCTCTCTGCACCACAGCTACCTCTGCCTTCCCTAGTCAATGACTGGGAGTCACCCTCAGTCTTGGGGGGCTGGGAGATATCCCCCGTGACAAAACCAGCCCTGATATCTGGGGCCTGCTCCTGGCTCTGACCACGTGGCCAAGCAACGTAACTGCCCTTTGCCTCAGTTTCCTCTGTAAAACGGAAGACGGTGACTGTCAGGATGGAGAACTGACTCCACCCCAGGGCAGAAACTTGTGGCCAACCTGAGAGCCCCCCCAGGCTGTGAGCTTTCCCCGGGCAAGAGGCTGGACCACTGTCCCAACTTCTGGCCTTCAAGCTCTGCACCCTCTAGCTCTCTGAACAGACCTATTTCTCCGCTGTGTTCTCAGCAAGGATGCCTTCTCACCGATTTCTCTAGAACATTCTATTCTTTTTCTTTTTGATCACACTAGGTGGCATATGGGATCTTAGTTCCCCATCCTGGGATCAAATCCACACCCCCTGCATTGCAAGCACAGTCTTAACCACTGGACCACCAGGGAAATCCCTAGGGCATTCTATTCTGTTCCCTCTATGGGGACCCTTCCTGCTCTCATCACCTGTAAACTCCTGCTCCCCATTCAAGTCTCAGAGTTATGATCACCTCCTCCCAGAAGACTTGCGGATGTCCCAGGCTGTGCCAGGTGCCCGGTTGGCTCCCATGGTTCCCTGGGCATCCGTCCTCCATCGCAGCCCTGAGCGTTTGGTTTCAGCGTCCGTCACACCAGGCCCTGATGGCGTAGGCAGGGGCTGTATGTTTCTTGCTCTGGTGGCCAGCCTGGGGCCTGGTACCCAGCAGGCACCCAGTAAGTGTTTGTTGAATGAATAAGGGGAGGGATGTCTGCAGCCATTGGAACCCAGAGGGAACTCCCAGCACCCTGGGTCCCCTAGTTTACAAATGGACAAACTGAGTCTCAGAGAGAGGAGGCCTTTCCCTGGATCCCAAGAACCCTGGTGCTCAGGTCTTTCTGCCCTATTCTGTTACTGTGTGACCCCAGCCAGGGCTCTGCCCCTCTCTGGGCCTTGACCTTCCTGTCTGCAAGTCCTGAGCTTGTGCGTGTTGGTTCAGAGGGGAGGCTGGTCCTATTTACTGGCTTCGCCCCACCCCCACTCTGCCAAGCATAGGAGGAAGAGGGGTGGGGGGTCGAGTGGGAGACTCCACACTCTTAGCCCCTCCGGCACCTGGACCAGCCCAGCTGCATGGCAGCCCCCTCCCCCCGACTTCTCCTCCATCCATTGTTCTATCAGAAATACCACCCCCTCTAAGCAGCCAGACAGGGAGATGACTGCTGTCCCGGGGGAGCACTCTGGGGACCAAAATAGACCCCAGCCTTCCTTCCTGCCAGCTGTGCTCATCCAGGTCCAAGGGCAGGCCAGCCAGGAGGGGCCTGGTGGGGGCAGGGCCTTCCCAAGGACTGCCCAGCGGACCCAAAGCCAGATCACCCCACTATCATCACAAGCCAGAAATGCCCCATGAAGCTTCCAGGGCTCGACTGGAATGTTCATTCAGGTCCTCAGTGAGTGTTTATAGAGCACCAGCTGTGTCCCAGGGCTGGGGATATGTGTACTAAGTCGCTTCAGTCATGTCTGACTCTTTGTGACCCCGTGGACTATAACCCTCCAGGCTTCTCTGTCCGTGGGATTTCACAGGCAAGAATACTGGAATGGGTTGCCATTTCCTCCTTTAGGGGATCTTCCTGACCCAGGGATCGAACCTGGTTCTCCTGCTTGTCAGGCAGATTCTATAGCTGGACCAGAAGAGATTGGGTCCCTGCCTCCCCAGGGGTCCTGGCCTGCTAGATCCCATGCCACCTCCTTGTTCCAAAATAATTTGGATGCCCTCGCTTCCCTGAAACAGAGTCCACAAGCAGCACTGTCCACCTACCAGTATAAAAATAAAACTAATAGGTGTTGAGAACAGTGAGCAGGATTGTACAGGCGAACTCTGGAATATTTCTTTAAAAAAAAAATTTTTTTTTTTTGGCCATGCCACACAGGATGCAGGATCTTAGTTCCCCAAACAGGGATAGAACCTGTGCCCCCAGCATTTGGAGTTGGGAATCTTAGCCACTGAAGCACCAGGGAAGTCCCTGGAATGTTTCAGGTTCTGTGCCTTGTTCTGGGTCTACACGAATGTAAAAAGTCATTAAGCTGGGTGGTTGCAAAGCAATGTGAATACACTAAAACCCAGCGAATTGTAAACTTTCAAGGAGTGAATTGTATGGTGTATGAATGATCTCGATTAAAAAAAAAATCTAACATTTCTCCAAAGAAGGTATATAAATGGCCAATAAGCAGGTGAAAAGATGCTTAACATCACTGGCTAGGAGGAAAATGGAAGTCGAGTTCATAATAATATAATACCTCACCCCAAAGGACGGCTACTGCCAGAAATACAGACAATGAACAGGGCTGGCGAGGTTGGGAGAAACAGAAGATGGTGCAGCTACCATAGAAACAGTTTTCTGGCAGGTCCTCGAACAAACACATTTACCACACGACCCAGCAATTCCGCTCCTAAGCATCAACGGCCCCCCAAGAAATGAAAATACATATTCACATAAAAACGTACACACACGTGGGCATAGAGAGCAGCACATCTGTACTAGCCAAAACACGGAAACAACACAAACACCCACCCACATATAGATGCACAAACAAATGTGGTCCCTCCACACACGGGAGCATCACTCAGCCCTGAAAAGGGGCGAAGCCATGACACGCGCTACCACGGGGATGGACCCTGAGGACACGGTGCTCAGTGAGAGACGCAGACGCAGAAGGACGCACAGGGTGTGATTCCACTGACGGGAAACGTGCAGAGCAGGCCGATCCACTGACAGACAGAGTGGGTTCCTGGTGGTCAGGGGCGGGGGAGCACAGAGTGGGGAGTGATTGCTAATGGAGACAGGATGTCTTTTGGGGGTGGAAGAATGCTTTGGAATGTGGACACTTCAATGAATTTTACAATATGTGAACTATACATCATCAAGCAGAACACGCACTGCACCTATATCCAGGGGACGTATTTTATACCTTTGTGCCCCTTACTATATATTTGTTGTTGTTTAGTCACTAAGTCATGTCTGACTCCTTGTGACACCCTGGACTGTAACCCGCCAGGTGTCTCTGTCCATGGGATTTCCCAAGCAAGAATACTGGAGTGGATTGCCATTTCCTTCTCCAGGGGATCTTCCCAACCCAGGAATCAAACCGGCATCTCCTGCATTGACAGGCGGATTCTTTACCGCTGAGCCATCAGGGAAGCCTATAATGCCTCACTTTAAAAATGTTCAGTAGGATTTTCCTGATGTCTCAGTGGTAAAGAATCTGCTTGCCAACGCAGGAGAAATGGGTTCGATCCCTGATCTGGGAGCAGCTAAGCCCGTGTGCCACAACTACTGAGCCTGTGCTCTAGGGCCTGGGAGCTGCACGAGCCCCAGCTTCTGAAGCCCATGTGCCCTAGGGCCCGTGCTCTGCAACAAGAGAAGCCGCCACAATGAGAAGCCTGCGTGCCTCAATCAGAGAGTAGCCCCTGCTTGCCCCAACTAGAGAAAGCCCACACAGCAACAAAGGCCCGACACAACCAAAAATAATAAATAATTTTTTTTAATGTTAAATAAATTGGGACTTCCCTGGTGGTCCAGTGGTTAAGACTCTGTGCTTCTAATCCTGGAGGTGTGGCTTCAGTCTCTAGCTGGAGAACTACAAGATCCCACATGTCTCATGGCCAAAAAATACCCCGAAACATAAAATAGAACCAATACTGTAACAAAATTCCAACAAAGATTTTAAGGGCTTCCCCTGGTGGCTCAGTAATAATAAATCTGCCTGCCAATGCAGGAGACACGGGTTTGATCCCTGATGTGGGAATACCCCACATGCCGTGAAGCAACTAAGCCCGTGAGCCACGACCATCAAGCCTGTGCTCTGGAGCCCAGGAACCGCAACTACTGAAGCCCGAGCGCCCTAGGGCCCAACCTTCACAACAGGGGAAGTCACTGCAATGAGAAGCCCGAGCACTAGAGCAACTAGGGAAAAGCCAGGCAGCAACAAAGACCCAGCACAGCCAAAAATAAATAAAATTATAAAATGGTCCACATAAGAAAACAAAAATCTTCAAAACAGAAAACCTCAGGCCCACGGCACTCAATGACGGAGTGAATCTGTCAGAGGTTTGCCCCTTAATGAAGCATCGCAGTCAACATATAGATGCAAATTTCTATCAAAAAAAGAACTCCAAAGGTACCATCTGTTTGTAGGATATATTGCAGGTTAACCTTAAAAATGCATTCCAGTATACATCAGGTGCAGACCAGTACTGTTTGACTCCACTTATACCCAGAATAGTCAAATTCATAGAAAGTACATTAGCAGATGCCAGGACGTGAGCAAGTTGTGAGCTGAGGGGCTGCCCTGAGCATGGCTGGATGCCTAGTGTCCCTGGTCCCTGCCCCTGAAATGCAAGCAGCACATCCTGTTATTATCACAAGTGGGGGGAAAAGCCCGCCGAATTTCCAAAACAGCCACCTAAGAGGGGTCACCCCTGCTGGAAGGAGGAGACAGCAGGAACCAATGAACGTGGAATAAACAGGGTAATTTCAGAGACAGATAAGGCCTGGGTAGGGGGCAGTGACAGCCAGGGATGGCAGGTGACCTAGGCCAGCGGTCAGGAAGTTTTCCTGGAGGAGGAGCTCTTGCAGCTGGGACTGGAAGGGCGGGGTCTGAGGAAAGGTGAGCCAGGCAGAGGGAGCAGCAGGTGCAAAGGCCCTGGGGCAGGGCAGTGCAGAGAGGAGACGGAAGGCTCGTTCCCAGCCTCCTAGGAGCCCACTGTCCAAGTCCTCCCACAGCTCTGAGGTCTCCCCACCAAGACCCCAGCCCAGCCCCAGCCCCCGAGGGCAGGTTTCCCATCTGTGAAATGAGTGTCCAGTCGCTGAGTCCCTGACTCTGTCAACTCCTGTACTCCATGTTCTTCTCAGAACCCTGGCCTTCCATCCCTACCTCAGACTTTTGCCCTCTGCCAACCCTACGTGGTCTCCTTGGCTCTGATCTTTGTCCTTGCCCCCATTGTGGACACTCCAGCTCCGAAACTGACCAGACATTGACCTGGAGCCTCGGCTGCTCTAGACACGAGAGCGCCCTTTCCTCGCCCAGGCAGAGGCGGGGAGGCAGGACTCTGCGAGCCCTCCCAGAGGGGAAGGGCACCCGGCCCCTTTCAGCCCCCAAACCCTGGAAGAGGGCCGACCCCCGCCCTGCCCCACCAGTGACCTTCCCAGTTCACCTCCTCTCTCACTGTCCCTGCAACATGCTGGGCACGGTCCAGCCTCGGGGTCTCCACCAGGTGGGGAGACTCTCCCCATGGCCCTCCACCCAACCAGACTGAGCACGCTGGGGATGGCCACTCCACGCACACATTCCCGGTGCTGGACGGTGGGCATGGGGGTGATGGGGATTCTACCCCGACTCCCAGGGGCCCACTCTGCTCCCTGGGTGCACTGGGAATGCTACATCTCATCCCATTCACCACCTGCTGCAAAGTTCTTAGCCACCAGCTCTCCGGGGTGGGGGGCAGAGGCGGGGTTGGGGGGGGGATGTAGTCGTGTAGGTACATATGTATGTTTTCCATAAACTTTCCTGACATAAAGGATGTGCACCATGCAACTTAAGAAAATAGCAAACCTCACTGTAAATTTCACACAGCCAGTCGATGCTTGATAAATGTTCTCAGTGAGTTTTGCCTACCTGGTGGTGGTGGTGGTGTTAAGTCGCTAAGTCGTGTTTATTTTGTGGCTCCATGGACTAAAGCCCACCAGGCCCCTCTGTCCATGGGATTTCCCAGGAAAGAATACTGGAGTGGGTTGCCTTTCCCTCCTCCAGGGGCTCTTGCTGACCCAGGGATTGAACCCATGTCTTCTGCATTGGCAGACGGGTTCTTTACCACTGAGCCACCAGGGAAGCCCAGTTGTAAAACGGGTACCAGTAGCCAATCTATGGTTGCTATTGATAAATGAAAGCAGTTCTGACATGGATGTCGCTGCATCTTCTCTTTCATACGAACAGAGAAAACTTGGACTTCACTTACTCACTCATCGGCCAAGTAAGCAACTTTTTTACAGAATCCAACAGTGGTTTTCCAATAGTAAGGGAATACCCCCTCAAGGTTTTTGTGCTATTCGAAAGCAAGCAACTAGAGACACACCACCCTTTAAAATTTAATTTTCATTATTGACATTACCTGGAATTATACCAGGGGTGGCAAACTCTGGCCAGCTGCCTGTTTTTGTAAAGTTTTATTGGCACTCAGCCATGCCCATTTGTGTACATATTAAAGCACAGCCTTGAATAGAGGCAACAGAGGCTGTACGGCTTGCAAAGAATATTTACTATCTGGCCCTTTATAGAAAAAGGCTGGCCAACCTCTGGATTAGATGAAGACTGAACAATACATCAAAGCCTGACTTGTAGCATCTGCCAATATCCATGGTGTAAATCCTTTTGCCATGGCCAGTTTCAAGCTTCCAACTTGACCACGGAGCTGGAACAAACTGCCCACCATTTCCACAGAACAGAAATAACCTTGAGAGCACAGAGGTCATTGCACAATGCAGTAAAATAATTAGAAAGGATATATTTTGTCTTTTGTTTGGCTGCACTGCCTGGCATGCGGGATCTTAGTTTCCAGACCAGTGATGGAACCTGTGCCCCCTTCATTGGAAGGCCAGAGTCTTAAGCGCTGGACCACCAAGGAAGTCCTGAAAGTTAGGATTTTTGACCATTTATGACCTTTGCTTTTGTATAAGTTATTTTGAAGTATTTAAGTCACATACCATAAAATCCATGCTTTTAAACTGTATAATTCAGTGGGTTTTATATGTTCAGTGACCTGGGTAACCATCACCACTATTTAATTCTGAAACATTCTCATCCCTCCAGAAAGAAACCCCAGCCCTTGAACTTCCCTGGTTGTCCAGTGGCTAAGACTCCAAGAATGGGACCCAGGTTCGATCTGTGCTCAGGGAACTGGATCCTGCATGCATGGCATATGAGAGTTTGTAAGCCATACCAAAGTTCAAAGATCCCAGTGCCACCCAGTAAATAAAACACATCTATATCTATATATTTCACTATTCTTTTCGGGGGAACGAATGATGGGTCTGCATTGTTGCACCTGGGCTTTCTTAGCTGCGCCAAGTGGGGCCTACTCTGTGGCAGGGTGTGGGTTTCTCATTGAAGTGGCTTCTCTTGTTGGTGCACATCGGCTCTAGGGGCTTGGGCTTCAGTAGTTGCAGCACGTGGGCTCAGTATTCGCAGTTCACAGGCTCTAGAGAGCAGGCTCAGTAGCTGTGGTGCATGGCTTTAGCTGTCCTGAGGCATATGGATCGTCCTGGACCAGAGATCAAACCAGTGTCCTCTGCATTGCAAGGCAGATTCTTAGCCACTGGACCACCAGGGAAGTCCCTTTTTTTTTTTTAAATAAAGAAATCCCATCCCCATCAGCAGTCACTCGCCATCCCTTCCCCCAGGCCCTGGCAACCACTAATTTACTTTCCATCTCCATGGATTTGCCTATTTTTTCATATAAATGGAATCACGCATTCTGTGTCTGGCTTCTCTCACTGGGCATCCCATTTTCAAGGTTTATCTGCATTGTAACGAGTGTCAGGCCTTCAATCCATTTTATGGCTGGATAGTATTCTGTAGCCCTTGTGGGTGTTTTTCTTCTTTTTGGCAGTGCCATGCAGCTTGTGCGATTAATTTATCCACCTGGGTCTCCTGCAGTGAAAGCTGGGAGTCCTAATCACTGGACTGCCAGGGAATTCCCATCCATACCTTTGTTTTAAACATAATGTATTTGACTGTAAGTTCACAGCCTGTCTTTTTTTTTTTAATTTATTTTTTCTTCCAGTTTTATTGACAGTCTGTCATTTTTAATAACGGGGATAGTAACAACTGGGTGGCAAAATTCCCAACAATACAGCAAGTGACTCTGATGATTGGGGTGAGGCCGGCTCCGGCATGCCACTGGTCCACGGAGCAACCTGCCCTCCACATGAATTCTTCATGTCCCAACAAAGGGCATCAATAATTGATGGACCCGCTCAGCGGGGCCAGGGCTGCTGCCCCACCTCTCTCCCTCATCCCCAGCTGAAGGGGCCCAGGGCAGCCTGGGGTGGGAGTGGGGGCTCCCGGTCTCCGCCCTCCATGGTAAATGCCCCCGCGGTCCTTGTTCCCATTCCATACCCTCCACCAACACCAGAGCACCTGCTGTTTCCAGCCAACACCAGGGTACCCGATGCTTCCAGCCCTTTATCAACCATTATTCAGACCTCACATTTGGGGCCCATTTGGATATGTAGAAAGCGGGGCTAGAGGCTACCTGTTTGTCGAGGTGGGGGTTAGGGAGGGGATACCAGTGGTTCTCAAACCGGGTTTCCCAGAGCCTTCGGGGGCTACCCCAAGGATGGGCAGGGTCTGCCTGCCTGCCAGGCTGCGGCAAAAACTGAGACACTTTCCACAGTGGTCAGATCTCCACTGAAGAAAGAGCAGGGATTGGGCGAGGGACGGGGGTTGGGGGCAAAGAACGGATGGGCAAAAATGAATGTTGGGAGGCCGAAGCCCACCCCACTGCAGAGGACAGGAGAGGCTGGGACTCAAGCTGATCTTTAACAGCAAGTGACCAGAGGTTCGAGGGTCACCTGGCAGGACTGTGGACACAGCCCTTTAGAGTCCGGCTCCACCCACTTCTCACCTCTCCGCAGCCTCCATCCTGTCTCTGGTCCCCGACCCGGGTCCCGGGGTCCTCTCCGGAGAAGCCGCCAGAGGGCGCCGGTGAACACCCGACTCCCCTCTGCCCACAGCCCTTCAGGGCTCCCACCTCCCTAAAGTCCTCCCGTGGCCCACAAGGCCATACACGACCTACTGCGTCCCCTCCCTGCCCTCCCCTCCTTCCTCTTTCCCCCTTACTCACTTTGCTCCTGACACACAGGCCTCCTGGTTGTTCCACTAGCGCATGGAGCCTGGTGCTGCCCCAGGGCCTTTGCATGGGTTGTGCCCTCTGCCTGGATTGCCCCTCGTCTCTGCATGGCTATTTCTTTCTTGCCATTGAGCTTCAATTCAAATGTCACTTTCTCAGGAGTCCCTCCCAAGTTCCCCATCTCAACAAACTTCCCCATCCATCTGTCTCTCCAGTCCTTCACGCAATTACAGCTAAGCCTAATGACTTTCTCTGGATGAATGTCTGTGAGCTGAATCCAGGTGGGAGGGAGGGGCGCACCACATGGACTTGGGTCATTGCTGGGCCCTAGGCACCCTGCACCAGGCTTGGCTCACAGTAGGCACCCAGAACCAGTTTGTTGAATGAATAGATGGGCTTTCAGTGCCAGAAAGGAATTCAGAGATGTTGTCCAAGGGCCCCAGTATCCAGCCAGGGAAACTGAGGCAAAGAGAAAGACAGATATCCTAAGGTCACATAGAAGCAAAACACAAACCCTTCTGGAAGGGTCTCTTCCAGGTGGACACTCCCCAACCTCCACCGCCCATTTGGACAGAAGGGAAAAGTGAGGCCGGGAGGATGGAGCCTTGGAAGATCCCAAGGACTTGGCCAGAGGTGCCTCCTGAATGCCTCACGTGGTGAGATTCTGGAGGAAGTCGTCTGAAGGAGGGGTATACATGGGGGATTCTGGGGTGAAAGCCTGAGTTCTCTGTAAGGCCAAGTCCTGCCTGTCTCTAGGTCATCTCAGTCTGTAACACCTGGGGCTGAACCTGCACAAGCATGAGTCATTTCTTCAGCACCTGCCTCTGGGGCTATTTCCATGACAATAGCAGGAGTTATGTCCTAGGCACCCTATTGTGGCCCCATTTGAAAGACAGGGACATTGAGGCCTTCTGAATCCATCACATGAGATCACCAAGCAACCAAAAGGCCCCTCCTCTCCCCAGGCCTCAGGTGAGGAAACTGAGGGTCAGGCAACCCCTGACCTGCCCAAGGCCACACAGCAGAAGGGGATACCACAGGGCCTCCAATCTGTACCTGCCTGGTTGGTCTTTTAACTTAGGGACCCCCACCCTCCATCAGAGTGGGGTTCGAGTCCCCAATTTGCCTCCCCTCAAGAGATCTGGGCACTCACCCGCCACTGGCGTTCCAGGCCACCGGGCCTGCCAAGTGGGAGAAGCTCAGACCAGGTGTTCCTGTGGCTGGGAAGACAATTCTTTGTTCTGGTTTCCATAGGTACAGCGTCCCTGGGTCGGCTCCTCCTCCGCCCCTCCCAGCCACCCAGCTGCCCAGCCCTGGCCCCGCCGGCCCTTGGCCCAGCCCATCTAGGCAACTTGTTATGTTTTAAAGTTGGCTCCTGGGCACCTGGCATTCAGGTAGAGGGAACAGCTCCTGCAAAGGCCCTGAGGCAGGAGGGTGCCTGGTGCGTTGGTGGAGTGTGGCGGCTGTGTGGCTGGAGCAGAGTGAGTGAGGGGGGTGAGAAGGAGGAGGTGGGGACCAGGGGAGAGAGACGCAGGGCCCATGTTCCTGCATTTAATCCTGCAAGCTGCCCTCACTCCTGGGGGAGTTATTATGTCCCTCAGACAGGAAACTGAAGCTGGGAGAATGGAATCAACTTGTTCAAGGTACTGGTGGTGAGTGGCAGAGCAGGAACTCCGGTTTGTCTGATTCCAAAATCTGAGCTCCCCAACCACTGGGCTGAACTGCCCTCACCCTGCTATGCTACTGACCCAACCCCAAACCCAGGATGTTCACCTCCCCCAGCTGGGCTGAGACCTGCTCAGGAAGTAACCTCAGAAGCCTGTTTACAGATGGGGCTGCCCCTCCTCCAGCTGAGCCCCCCCAGGATAGAGCACACAGATCTGGGTCAGGTCAACTGCCAGTTACCTCAGTGACGAAGCCCCAGTTCACAGCTGACAAAACTGAGACCAAGGCTTCAGGCTATTGGGGAACTCCCAGGTGGCCAGTCTGGGTGGGCCTGGCTCTGGACTCCCTCAGCTGCCTGGATCAGCCAGAAGTCACACACATCCTCACCTCCACGTCTTTGGCCTGGCTGCCCACACCTGGAATGCCCTCCTGGCTCTGGAGTCTGGCCCTGGGACCTGGCGCCCTGTACTGTGAAACGGGCAGAGTCCATCAGAGTCGTTGTTGGGTGTGCTCTGGTCTCAGAGCACTACCCATGTGCCGGGGGTGGGGAGAAGGCAGATCAGATCCAGTCTGCCTCCCCTGACCCACACAGCAAGAGAGACAGGGAAAGGGAGAAACAGAGAGGGAGATGGAAACTGAGGCAGGAATACTGATCGAAGGGGGGTTGTCAGGGCAGAGGGAGCGAGAGAAACAGAGAGATCAAGTGGCCCCCGAGATATGCTGAGATGCGGGGCGGCCCAGCACCGCTCGCTTACCTGTTCTCTGGGATTCAGTCGTTGGTTCGACCGTCGAGGTTCTGTCCGGCCGCCTCCGAGAGGCCGTTGCTGTGGCGGCGAGACTCGTGCCTGAGGACTGGGGCCCGGCGGGGCGGGGCAGGAAGCTCGGTCCCGCCCTCCAATTGCCCCGCCCTCCTGTGCGGCCCCGCCCCGCCCCCGCCCGCTCGAAAAGGACCGCAGTGGGGCTGGTGGAGGTGGGGGCGAGGGAGGACATAGGCTCAGCCAATGGCAGCACGGGCGGGGTACGAAGAGTCCAATGAGAGAAGATCGCCGCGCGGGAGGGGTGGGGCCTGGGGCGGGGCTAGGCGGCTCGGGGGATTCCTCCGGAATCAAGAAAGGGGCCGGATGCCAGCGGAGAGGCCAACCCCGGGCCAGTCCAAGAAAGGAGAGGAAGGAGACTTAAGAGTCAAAAACAGAGATATGAGGGCCATGGAGACAAAGCGAGCCAAAAAGAAAAACAGAACAACTCTGTGGCTCTGGGACTGCCCCTTTCTCCCACTGGGACTCCGTTTAAAGAACGGCCCTGGGGAACCCTTTACAGGGAGCCCATTAAAAATGTAGTTTGTTGTACCCTCCAGACGGGCTGAATCTAACCCAAGGTTGAAGATACATCTTTCTGGGTTGCAGATAAATTCTCTAGGTTAGGTTAAATGCAGTCGCTACGCGGATGGACCCTGGAGATCACACCAGGGGACTTCCCAGACCCAGGCACGATGTCCGTGGGAATGAGCCAGCGAGATCTGCAGGAGCCTCCAGGCCGCTGGCGGGGTGGGGCGGTGGGGCCAGCTGGGGGCCCCCAGAGGATGCAGCTGTGAGTCCTGGGAACTGGACCCAGGAGCAGCTCCCAGAGCCCCTGCCGCTCCATTTCCTCCCGGAATCTCCAACCCTGGGTCCCATTTGCAGCTAGGACCAGGGGAAGCCAGAGCAGGCTGTACAACCAGTGCAGGTTGAGTCCTATCTTCTACGTGGGGCACACACAACCCTGGCACAGACTTCAGGAGGCAAAAAAAGATGAAATGTCTCTTTATCCCATCCTGTTTTTGTTGTTTGTTTTTTTAAATCAGGGGACTGAGACCCAGAGAGTGGAAGTAACTTGCCTGAGGACCTGCAAGCGAAAGTGGCAGGTCCAGGATTTTAACCCAGTAATTTTTGTCCCATCTCCTCCCATTCACGAGTTTCTCATCCGGGACACTATGTATTGGCATTCCTATGCACTGACATGGAAATAATAATAGAATTTGCATCCTACTGTTGTGTGGAAATTGTATAAGTCTTAATTATGTTGAATTGGTTCATAGTGATATTCAGGTCTATATCCTTCTAACAGGGGCTTCCCTGGTGGCTCAGACAGTCAAGCGTCTGCCTGCAATGCGGGCAACCCAGGTTCAATCCCTGGCTTGGGAAGATCCCCTGGAGAAGGAAATGGTGACCCATTCCAGTACTCTTGCCTGGAAAATTCCATGGACAGAGGAGCCTTGTAGGCTACAGTCCATGGGGTCCCAAAGAGTTGGACACGACTTCTTCACTTCATATCCTTCTACTCTTCTGTATATTCATTCTATTAATTTTTGAGAGTTGGATATTGAAACTCCAACTAAAAATCTTTATCTACTTAAAAAAAACAATTGTAATATATAGGGGAGCTATATGTAACCTTGTTCTGCATTTTCCAAGTCTCCTATAAATGTGTTATACTTTTGTAATTTAAAACAATAAAATTTTTAAAATAAAGCCTTCAAGCCCACAAATAAGAATGAATGAAAGGAATTTCTTGGTGGTCCAGTGACTAAGACTCCATGCTTTCACCAGGGAGGACACAGGTTAAATCCCTGGTCGGGAAACTAGGATCCCACAAGCCACGAGGCCAAAAAATAAAAGAATGAATAAGAAATGCCCACGAGGGACTTCCCTGGTGGTACAGTGGGTAAGACTCCATACTTTAACTGCAGGGGGCATGGGTTCGATCTTGGGAAACTAAGATTCCACATGCTGGGCAGTTCAGTCAGAAAAGAAAAGTGTCCAGGAGGATATGAAGAAATTAGAACCTTCATACTTTGTGGTAAGGATACAAAATGGTGAAACGTCTGTGGAAAATAGCTTGGTCATTTCTCGGAAAACTAAACATAGAATTACCGTATTATCCAGCAATTCCATCCCTAGGTATATACCCCAAGGAGTTGAAAGGAAGGACTTTTAACAAGTATATTTTTTCATAACAATTTTAATAGCAGTATGATTTACACTAGCCTAAAGACAAAATTGCTAAGTCACTTCAGCCGTGTCCGACTCTGCGACCCTAGAGACGGCAGCCCACCAGGCTCCCCCATCCCTGGGATTCTCCAGGCAAGAACACTGGAGTGGGTTGCCATTTCCTTCTCCAATGCATGAAAGCGAAAGGAGAAAGTGAAGTCACTCAGTCATGTCTGACTTAGCGACCCCAGGGACTGCAGTCTACCAGGCTCCTCCATCCATGGGATTTTCCAGGCAAAGACAAAATAACCCAAATGTCCATCGACAGAGGAATAGGTAAACAAAATGTGATCCATCCATATGTTATTGTTCAGTCGCTAAGCCTTTGCGACCCCATGGACTATAGCTTACCAAGCTCCTCTGTCCATGGACTTTCCCAGAGAAGAATGCTGGAGTGGGTTGCCATTTCCTTCCCCAGGGGATCTTCTTGCCCAGGGATCAAACCCACATCTCTTGCATTGGCAAGCAGGTTCTTTACCACTGAGCCACCTGGGAAACCCAGTCCACCGATACAGTGAAATGTGGTGGTGGTGGTTTAGTCACTAAGTCGTGTCCGACTCTAGCGACCCCGTGGACTGTAGCCTGCCAGGCTCCTCTGCCTATGGGATTCTCCAGGCAAGAATACTGGAGTGGGTTGTCATTTCCTTCTCCAAACAGTAAAATATAATTCAGTCATAAAAAGGGAGGAAGTTATTCATGCTAACATGAATGAACCTTAAAAATAGGTTTAAGATGCCAATCATAAGATGATCAACATTCGGTACTTCCTTGGTGGTCTAGTGGTTAAGACTCCTCGCTTTCACTACATGGGGCACAGGTTTGATCCCTGGTCAGGGAAGATCTGCATGCCGTGAGGTGCAGTCAAAATTTAAGAAAACAAATAGATGATAAATATTGTATAATCCACTTATATGAGGGACCTAGAATGAGAGAAGCCACAGACAGCAGAATAGATGTGACCAGAGGCTGGGGGGACAGGAATGGGGAGTTAGTGTTTCATGAGGACAGAGTTTGTGTTGGGGTTGATGGAAAAGTTCTGGAGATGATGGTGGGGATTCACGACATTGTGAAGGTACTTCATGCCACTGAACTGTGCATTTAAAAAGGCTTACAATGGTAATTTTTATTATATATTTGCCATAATTTTAGAAAATGAATACTGTAACATACCAAACCACTGAATTGTATGCTGTAAGTGGGTGAATTGTGTGGTATATAAATTATGTCTTGACAAAATTATTTTTCTTTTAAAGTGCCTAGCAGTATATCTGGCAAGAATAACAATGCTATAGTTGGTGACTTCCATGGCTCAGACCATAGAGAATCTGCCTGCTGTGCAGGATACCTGAGTTTGATCCCTGGATCAGGAAGATCTGCTGGAGAAGGGAATGGCTACCCACTCCAGTATTCTTGCCTGGAGAATTCCATGAACAGAGGAGTCTAGTGGGCTACAGTCCATGGGGTCGCAAAGAGTTGGACACGACTGAGCGACTGCCACTACTACTACTATAGTTAATGTTTACTGAGTACCTACTACGTTCCAGTCCCTGTGAGCACTTTACATACATTAACTCACCAAATTTTCACAGCAACCCTACAATGCTGTGACACCCTACAGGTGTCTCATTTCACAGATGATGAAATTGAGGCTCAGAGGAAACAAATAACCTGTCCCAGGCCACTCAGCCAGGTCATGGCAGAGGTGGGATTAGTGAGTCGGGAGCAATGGATACAGCTCCTCTAGGTGGTCGGACATCCTTAGGGGTCTCGCTAGGGAGTGAGGGTCTGAACAGACCGGGGGCTCTATCCGGGGTTACTCGGGGTCTAGAGCTTAGCTCAGAGTTGGGGCTCAGCGCAGCGTCGGGAGCTCTGTAACAGGGGTCAGTTTCAGCCGGGGAGCGGGGAGCTGAATAAGAGCTCAGTTTTGAGTGGAGGGTTCCATCCAGGGTACCAATGTTCTTAGCTGCGCGGATTCCGGCCGTGCCCAGCAGGGGGCGTGCTCTGCCCACAGCCAGGGCCGGCTGAGCCCTGGCTTTCCCCGGAATGGGTCGCCCTGGTGGGCGGGATATGCAATGCACGACACAGGGTCCCCAAGTCTAAGTCACCCCAGATCCTAGACCCACCCAGCGTCATCTGCACCTCGAGATCAGACCTCGCACCCGGTGGTGCTGTGTGTCTCGCGACGGCCGACCCCCTTCTCTGGGCCTCTTCCTCGCACCTGCGCAATGGGACCACAGTAGTGGCGGCCGCGGGGGCGATGAAAGGATGGGATGAAAGCCTGTTCTCCAGGAACCTCCGGGAGCCCCTTCTCCTCCGCCTGGCGGCTTCCTCGCAGCCGGAGCGCTCCAGGGGCCGATGGTGGCGGTGACCAGCGAGCCACCCTCCCCCGCTCCAAGCCCAGGCGTAACTCCCACGTGCCGCGATCCGTCTGTCCCCAGCCCATCAATCTGTCCCGCAAGACCCCTCCCAAGGCCACTTAGGAAAGGGAGTGGGTGGTTGGACACAGATGGGGGACGGGAGGAGGGGCGGACCTTACTTGAGTCTCCTGGCCAGGCCAGGAAGTCCTGCGGAACTTTTCCAAGGGCACTGAGCGTGGAGAGCTGTCTTCATCCCAGGGTCACGGGCTCAGCAGGGAGTGGGGGCTCAGGGCCCGTCGACCCCATCCCCCCAACTCCACCCAACTATCAGGGAAGCATTAGGAAAGTGGGACCTCAAGGCCCTAACAACCATATTTCAGCCCTCTGCCTGCGTCGCCTCCCCCCCTCCCCCGCCCTCCGCATTCCTCGCATCTCCCTCCCCGCGGCAGTGAAGGAGCGCAGGAGCGAGTCGCTCCCGGCGCTAGGATGTGTTTACACGCGTCCGCCTCTCAGACGCCAGTCGGCCGCCTGCGTGTGGGAGGCGGGCGTCTGCGGAGACAAACGGTCAGGTGTGGGTCTGTGGGTACGCGTGTAGTGGGGGAGTGGAGGGCCGGATCTGCTGCTGCTTCTGAGGATAGTAAGCCCCACCCTCCCTCCGTTATTCCCGGCTGGAGGAAGCTTCACTTCTTAGAGTCCCTGTTGCTCCATCTGGAAGATGGGTGCTCAGAGTCACAGCACCGGGCCATCATGTCAGAGCTGTGATGGAGAAAACACAGGCAGCTTTGGGGGCCCAAAGGAGGTACCTGACCCCATCTGGCAACCAGGGTGGGTTCCAGGGGGAGGTGACAGCTGAGCTGAAACTTAAAGAGCAGAAGTCAGTCACAGGGAAGAAACTGGAAGGAGGGTCTCTTTTATTCTTGGCTTGCTGATTTGGGGCATGTCATAGGTCCACCCTGAGACTCTGTTTCTTTTACTTTCTTCCCACCGCCCCCGTTTTTGTTTTTGTTTTTTACTATTCATTCATTTATTTGGCTGCTTGGGTTCTTAGTCCCAGCCTGAGGGATCTTTGTTGCCTCTTGCAGGATCTTTTGTTGCGAACAGGACTCTAGTTGTGGCCTGAGGGCTTAGTAATTGTGGTGTGCAGGCTTAGTTCCTCTGCATGTAGGATTTTAGTTCCCCAACATCCCCTGCGTTGCAAGGCAGATTCTTAACCACTGGACCACCGTGGAAGTCCCTGAGCCACTGTGTCTTCATCTGTGAATCAGACTCATGATACCCACCTTGCAGGACAGTTGCAAAGACTGTCCTGAGAGGATGTAAGGAAGTGCTCAACTCAGTGTGAGGATGTGTTATGATCATCTGCCCCCAGGAACTACTCCCAGGCTCTGGAGGAAAAAGGACAGTAGAAAGGGCTGAAGTGCTGATGATGGAAAGGCTCCCCTGGTGAGAACAAGGGCGAGGGGGTTAGGAAGTTCTAGGGGCTGACAGGGAAAAGTGTGTGCTGATGGGACCACAGAGACCTTCAGGACATCAAACGTTGGCTATAAAAATCCAGAATTCAGGACTTCCCTAGCAGTCCAGTAGTTAAGACTCCTCGCTGCCAAGGCAGAGAGCACATGTTCGACCCCTGGTCTGGAAACTAAGATCCCACATGCCACACGGGTGGCCAAAAGATAAAAAATAAGAAGAAGAATCCAGAATTCATCCTGAGGGCAATGGGGTGCCTCAGAAGATGTCAGAGCTTGGATGAGATGAGGCTATTGAAATATCTCTCCACTGGCCAGTGTGGGTAGACAGCAGTATGCAAGGCTGGAGTTGGGAGGCCAGGGAGGAGGGGGCTGTTGGGGGGGGAGGAGGGGGCTGCCTGGGATGCCCTGCCCCCATTGCACCCCAGAGGGGAGGAGGAGAAGCTGTTGGAGATCTTGAGGAGGGTAGCCGGCAGGCAGCACCAGGATGCGGAGGACCTGTCTGAGCTGTCTCTCCTCGGAGAGAGAGTTGGGGTGAGGGACAATTGGGAGGTCATTGGCAAGACAGGACATGACTGGAGGTGAGGATATGGTAAACGCAGCGAGGAGGGGTTAAGAGTGGAATTTAGGGCTCAGCCTGTTTCCTCTGTGATTTCTGCCCCCCTCCCAACTCCTGGTCCCAGACTCTAGGGATCCCAGATTCCACAGTCTCCCCAGGATTTACCTCTTCTGGATGTCACAGGCCACCTACTTCCCTCCTGGGGCTGTGTCAACCCCACATCCAAAGAATCTGCCTCCCTGCCCTCCCCTTACCCGCTCCTCCCAGAGATCTCGACTGGCCCTAATCAGCGAGAAGATAAGAAACTCCCAAGATGCTCCGCCCTGGTTCAGGTCACCACCTGCAGCGGCTCTTATTCCCGAGTGCCTGGCGCATCGCCTCCCCTCCCCCCACCCGCCACCCCGTCACCCTGCCGCCCGTGTTCTCCTGGGTTGTCGAGGACACACTGCTACACCTCTGCATGTAGGATCTTAGTTCCCCAACATCCCCTGCGTTGCAAGGCAGATTCTTCACCACGGGACCACCGTGGAAGTCCCTGAGCCACTGTGTCTCCACCACTCATGCGGTTCTCTCCACCCTCAGAACCCTCCTCGCACCCTTCTCAGCGGGTGAGACAGCTCCGCAAGGGAGCAGGTGTAGCTCCTGAATCATCACACAGACCCAGCTGTTTCTGGCTCAGACTGGAGTGACTTCCTATCCGTCAGCCAGCTTCAGTTTCTTTCTTTTCCTTTTTTTCCAGTGGCGGGGGGAGGGGGAGGGTGGCCATGGAGAACTTCTCTGACTAGGAATGGAACCCGTGTTTCCTACATTGGAAGTGTGCAGTCTTAGCCACTGGACCGCTGGGGAAGTCCCATCAGCCTCAGTTTCTTTTATCCACCGCCTTCCCAAAGCTGACTTCCCAGAGGGGCTTGAAACAGCAATAATGCAAATCATTTCAAAACTGCAATTGTGGGCTTCACTGGTGGTCTAGTGCTTAAGAATCCACCTGCCCGTGTAGGTGACGCGGTTCAGTCCCTGGTCCGGGAAGATCCCGCTTGCCGGGGCAGCTAATCCCGTGCCACAGTAAGAGAAACCACCACAATGAGAAGCCTGCACATTGCCCGGAAAATAGTCCCCAGTCTCTGCAACTAGAGAAAGCCCGTGGGCAATAAGGAAGCCCTAGCACAGCCAAAAATAAAAATAAACAAATATATATTAAACAAAAAAACTGCATCGTGCAAGTCTAAAAGGGAGTGAACACTCAGTGCAATGTGGGATCCTGGATTGGAACCTGGGACAGAAAAAAGGGCACTCATGGAATAAAGGGAGACATCCAAAGGACATCAGGAGCATCTGTGCATCTTAGCGTGCCCAGGCTGCTTTGTTCATTGGGATAGATGTTAAGGTTTTAACATTAGGGAAAGCTGAGTGAAGAGTAGAAACTGTCTGTACTATCCCTACAACTTTCCTGTAAATCTAAATTATGCCAAAAGAGAAAAAGAAAGGCAAAGAGCAGGGGGCCGTGAGTGCTTTTAGCAGAGCACTGGTGTGGTTGGGGTGGGGAGGTAGGTGTGACTCTGAAATTCATCAGATGATCTCTCTCCTGTCCTGGCACACCCTCAGCTTTCAATGTCAGCTGCTCCTCTGGGACCTCCGGGCCTCCCCACACCCCTTGATCTGACCAGTCCATGTCCTGACATGTCTCTAGAATGGGGTGGATATGAGGCTGGAAGTGGCCTGTGTGCACACTGGGATGTGTCACATAGCTGGTGCGTATGTCCCCGTGTCTGTGCTGTGCCTCCAAGCTGACTTCCGCACTTGGCTGCTGGCAGGAGGGCCTCAGTTCTTTGCCACTTGCGCGTCACCATGCGCTGCTTGAGTGTCCTTTCAACATGGCAGCTGGCTTTCCCCAGAATGGATGATCAGAAAGGGAGCAAGAGAGAGCCAAGAGAAAGCCCTGGCTTTCTGTGTGTATGACCTCATCTCAGAAGTCACACTGTCACTTCTGCCATGTTCTAGTTTTTAGAAGTGAGTCACTCAGTGCAGCCTACACTCAAGAGGAGGGGAATTAGGCTTCACTTTCTGAAGGGAGGTATGCTAAAGAATTCGGGGGCATTTTTAATTTATTTGAAAAGTAACCGTGTATTTTAATATTTGTATTTACTTATTTGGCTGTACCAGGTCTTAGTTGCTGCATGTGGGATGTTCAGTTGCGCTATGCAAACTCTTAGATGGCGGCTTGCGGTATCTAGTTCTCCCACCAGAGATGACCCTGGGCCCCCTGCATTGGGAGTGTGGAGTCTTACCCACTTCACCAGGGAAGTCCCTGTGGGCATATTTTTAAAACACCACCATCTCCCAGATAAACTACCTGAGGCCTTGTCTTGGTGTCTGCTCAGCACTAGTAGGAGAGTAGAAAATTAGATAGAAAGGTCAGCTGATATATGGTTTGTCATGAGCCACTTGAGGTTCAGTTGTGCTGAGCTTCTGGGAGACAGTGTAGACTACCCCACAGAGTTGTTCCACCCCAAGAGCAAAGGAGCTGGGATAGTCATCCTCCAGCCCTAAACCAGCATTGCCAGGGCTGCTCCCAGGAATGTTGGCTCTGGGCAGAGTGAAAACTCCAAGATGAGCCTTATTAGTGTTTGCCAGTGCCACGGAGACACAGGGCTCCAAGGGCATCTGCTGTAGCACACAGCTCCGTATGAGGAAAGGGGAACCTGGCCTGGGACGTGATTGATAATTATAAGACAGGAATCTCTAAACTGGGGAAACAAGAGCTGGGAGCTGCTAAAGATCAGCTGAGAGGTCAGTCTGCCGGACACAGAAGTCAATGGAGGACAGCAGAACCAAGGCAGAGAAGGAGACTGTGTTCTGAGGCTCTCGATCAAACTATGCCTGAAGCCCCTGGACATTCTAGCATCTAGAACCTGTAGATCCAGCCAAGGACATCTTCATAGGATGTATGCATACATAGGATGTATGCATAGGGTAGAGAGCAGGAGCTGTGAATCAGGGGGAAAGTTCGTAGCACTATAGACCTCCAGAAAAAAAAAAAAAAAACACCTTAAAACTGTCTTTATTCATTTCATTTTCACACTGTGAACTCCCTTTCTCTTTATGTGCCCAGCCTTGTCCTAGCAGATCACAGAGCCAGAGTGGCTTCATTCTCCAGACGTAGGCTTCAAATACTCCCCACTCTTGGAGAAAACAGAGCTCTACTCAGACTCTTCCAGCAGAGGGAGGCTCCAGAGCTCAGGCAGTAGAAGGGAGAAAGAGTTTGCCTGTGAAGGTCCTAATGGGCTGCATGGTAGCGGGGACATGGGAGCTAGAGTTTTGATGGTTGAACAGGAGTTTTTGAAGATAAAATAGAAGCAGAAAAGGAGAGTGTTCCAGGAAGAGGTGACATCCCAGGCAAAAGGCTTAAAGGTGTGAAAACAGCAATTCACTCACAATGGTTGAGTTAAAGGATCCACAGGAACCATAGAAATCTTGACCTGAGATTTAATCTCAACACAAAAGGGAGCCTCAAAGGAGTTCTAATGGAAGGAGAGCCCATAATCATGTAGGGGCTCTAAATGGGCATCAAGTACAGCCCATAATCACTGTGAACCATTATCATTTCTCCACTGAGCAAATCGTCATTCAGTTCAGTTCAGGCGCTCAGTCGTGTCTGACTCTTTGCAACCCCATGAATCGCAGCACGCCAGACCTCCCTGTCCATCACCAACTCCTGGAGTTCACTCAAACTCATGTCCATCGAGTCGGTGATGCCATCCAGCCATCTCATCCTCTGTCATCCCCTTCTCCTCCTGCCCCTAATCCCTCCCAGCATCACAGTCTTTTCCAATGAGTCAACTCTTTGCATGAGGTGGCCAAAGTACTGGAGTTTCAGCTTTAGTGTCATTCCTTCCAAAGAACACCCAGGGCTGATCTCCTTTAGAATGGACTGGTTGGATCTTCTTGCAGTCCAAGGGACACTCAAGAGTCTTCTCCAACACCACAGTTCTAAAGCATCAATTCTTCGGTGCTCAGCTTTCTTCACAGTCCAACTCTCATATCCATACATGACCACAGGAAAACCATAGCCTTGACTAGATGGACCTTTGTTGGCAAAGTAATGTCTCTGCTTTTGAATATGCTATCTAGGTTGGTCATAACTTTCCTTCCAAGGAGTAAGCGTCTTTTAATTTCATGGCTGCAATCACCATCTGCAGTGATTTTGGAGCCCCCAAAAATAAAGTCTGACACTGTTTCCACTGTTTCCCCATCTATCTGCCATGAAGTGATGGGACCAGATGCCATGATCTTCGTTTTCTGAATGTTGAGCTTTAAGCCAACTTTTTCACTCTCCTCTTTCACTTTCATCAAGAGGCTTCTTAGTTCCTCTTCACTTTCTGCCATAAGGGTGGTGTCATCTGCATATCTGAGGTTATTGATATTTCTCCTGGCAATCTTGATTCCAGCTTGTGCTTTTTCCAGCCCAGCGTTTCTCATGATGTACTCTGCGTATAAGTTAAATAAGCAGGGTGACAATGTACAGCCTTGATGTACTCCTTTTCCTATTTGGAACCAATCTGTTGTTCCATGCCCAGTTCTAACTGTTGCTTCCTGACCTGCATATAGGTTTCTCAAGAGGCAGGTCAGGTGGTCTGGTATTCCCATCTTTTCCAGAATTTTCCACAGTTTGTTGTGATCCACACAGTCAAAGGCTTTGGCATAGTCAGTAAGCAGAAATAGATGTTTTTCTGGAACCCTCTTGCTTTTTCCATGATCCAGCAGATGTTGGCAATTTGATCTCTGGTTCCTCTGCCTTTCTAAAACCAGCTTGAACATCTGGAAGTTCACGGTTCACGTATTGCGGAAACCGTTATTAGATGGGTTCAAATCCCTGCTCTGCCAGCTACTTGCTGTATGACTCCAGAGAAATCATTTGTACTCTCAGAGCCTCAATTCTGTCATCTATACAATGAGCACTTAGTGAGCTAGGCCTGGTATTGGCTGGAAGTACAGTCTCTGGGGACAGAGCTGGGGACAGTCTCTGCCCTTGGCAAGCTCACAGCCTAGAAAGCAGGGCTGCTGCTGTGAGCTGGGCACTTGAGGATGATCTTCTTGTTTAATCTGCCCCGTGAGCAGAAGATGTGCGTTTGATTCCTGGTCTAAGGAACTAAGATTCCACATGCCGTGGGATGTGCCCCCAATGAAGACCCAGTACAGTCCAAATATATATATATATATCTGTCCATGACCAGGCACAACTTCATCCACCGCTCTCTTCCAGGGGCGTTCACATCACCACATCATCCAGGACTTCTCTCTCTTCTCCAGGCCTTTGCCCATGCTGAGCCTGCTGCCAGATACCCTCTTCTGCACCCCTTGGCCTGGAGAACTGCTCACACACCAGGGGTCATCTCAGAAGGAGCTTTCCCCCCTGATCTCCCTCCCCAAGCTGAATCTGGTCCTCCTCTGGGGTTCACAGAACCCCAGGTGCCCCCTACCATAGCCATAGTCCCCCTGTATTTTAGCAGCCCAGTGACATGTCTGTCTCCGCCAGCCTGAGAGCCCTGGGAAGGCAGAGCTGGGTCTATCTTGTTCACTGCTGTGTCCTGGTGCCCAAAACAGGGCTTAGTACACAGTAGGCACTCACTAAATATTTGTTAAGCTCCTTAAGGAGACTTTTCTCTCCACTTTGTGGCTGAGAAAGCAGAGTCCAGCAAGGACTGGTCTAGAGTTTCAAAGCAAATGAGTCTGAACTAGGATTCTAACTTCTAATCCTGCTTTCTAACTTCTGATCCTGCTTTCCCGCACATTCTGGGCACTTCTGGTGGTCCTCTGACTATCCTTTCCCCCATCTGACCAGCCTCTGGGTCCCTACTGTTTCTCTAAGATCCTCCCCCTAACAGCTCCCTGCAAGACCCCTGAGAGTCAGGGCAACTGGGAAGGCTTCCTGGAGGAGGGGTCTCCTGGGCAGCGAAGTGTGCTGAGGGTTGCGTCTCACAGCCTGTGGAGTGTGATGTTCCCCTTGGTTTGCTCATCCTCACCTCTCCGGCAGACACGGGGCGCAGGTGGGGAATCTATTTCCACCGCTGTCCTTACACCCACCCGTCTGTCTTGGTGACTTCATCGGGGCCTGAGCTGGGGGTGCCGCTGACCTCATCCTCCCACCTTCGGGAGGGTGTGTGAGCATAACCTTGACACCCTAAAATAACTCAGCGACAGCACACCCAGCCGGAATCTGGGGCAACAGGCACCTTCTGCGCGTTATCTGAGTCCCTGCCGCAGCCCCAGGAAGGAGGAGTTGTTATGGTCCATCATTAGCAGATACAAACAGCCCAGAGAGGGATTTCACTCGCCTGGGGATACAGAGCAAATGAGAGACGAAGCTGGGACTGGTCTCCCCTCGGCCATTGCGCTCCCTCTTCAATGCATTTTCCCCGCGCCTGCTAGAGGGCGCCCATGAGCACCTGAGTGAGGCCGCGCCCCTCCTCTGCCCACAGCCCTCCAGGTCTTCCACCTGCCAGAGATCAAAGCCCAAGCTTTTTATTCCTTCACCCCTCCCCTCCTGGAGAAAAGACCTTCAGCCCACCAGTGGGTTGTGATCATAGGAAGTCCTTCCCCTTTCTCAGGACTCTCTTTTTCAACCTATAAAATGGACAGGTTGTTGTTCAGTCGTTCAGCTGTGTGCGACTCTTTGCGACCTCATAGACTGCAGCACACCAGGCTTCCCTGTCCTTCACCATCTCCTGGGGTTTGCTCAAACTCATGTCCATTGAGTCAATGATGCCGTCCAACCATCTCGTCCTCTGTCATCCCCTTCTCTTCCTACTTTCAGTCTTTCCCAGCATCAGGGTCTTTTCCAGTGGCCAAAGTATTGGCTCTGTGATAGGGTTAAAGCAACGTGAAGTTGCTCAGTCGTGTCCAACTCTTTGCGACCCCATGGAAAGTAGCCTGTCAGGTTCCTCCATCCATGGGATTTTCCAGGCAAGAATACTGGAGTGGGTTGCCATTTCCTTCTCCAGGGCATCTTCCCGACCCAGGGATCGGCCTGGGTCTCCAGCACTGCAGGCAGACTCTTTACGGTCTGAGCTGTCAGGGAATCCCTAATATAGTGATCTGTAAAATGGACAGGTAACATTTTGCAAACCTGTGCCAATGACTTCTTACATATCCAATTTTCCCTACACCCATAAGTGTTTGATTAATATTTTCCTTTACACCTGCTCACATCAAAATGTCGATACCTGTATGGATTTTTTTTAAGGTTTCCTTTTTTTAAAAAGTGTTTGTTGAATTTGTTGCAGTATTGCTTCTATTTTATGTTTGGGGTTTTTGGCTAGGAGGCATGTGGGATCTTAGCTCCCTGACCAAGTATCGAACCAGCACTCCCTGCGTTGGAAGGCAAAGTCTTAACCACCGGACTGCCAAGAAATTCCCTGTATGAGTTTTTCAAAGTCCTTTTCTCTTAATCACAAACATAAAAGAAAAATCAGCATTTCTCATCATGTCTAGGAGGTAACTGAAAATCCAGTTTAATCTGAATCTCATTGGTTACTGATGCCTGCAGGAGCACTGATCCTGTGATGGGATTAGCAGGTAGGTAGAAAACGTGGTACAGACACCCCCTCCCCCAGGACCCAACTAAGACTTGGGGAAGATGGAAATGACGTTTAAGAAGAGTCTCTTTGCAACTGGAGTTTGAGGTTATTTCTGCTGAGCACCCTCTGAAGTCATGTTGTTCTTGAACAAGGGGCATGCAGCTCTGGGCAACACTGACCCCCCATTCTAGGGTCAGGTGCCAAGATATCATTCCCTCAGGCAGACTCATCCTGGTAGCAAACACCAGATATTCTGTCTGCTTCCTTGACTGTGTTTTCTGTCTCTCTCAGTAGAGCGTATGTTTCACGAAGTCCAGAATGGTTGTCTGCCTTGTTGCCTGCTGTCTTCAGCACCCAAGACAGCTTGGCATACAGTAGGTGCTCAATAACGTTGGTGGAAGTAATGAATGTATCCACATCTGCATCTCTTTGTGGTTGGCAGGATAATAACTCCCCCTCAAAAAAGAAGTCCCCATCTTAATCCCCACAACCTCTGCATATATCAACTTATGTGGCAAAAGTGACTTTTTGCAGATGCAATTAAGTTAAGGATCTTGAGATGGGGAGGTGATCCCGGATTACCTGGGTGAGCTCAGAGTCACCCCAGGAGGGAGGCAGAAATGCCAGAGTCTGAGAACGAGATGTGATAACAGAAGCAACAAAGGCAAAGTGAGAAAGAGAGCAATAGTTTGAGAGAGACATGATTGGTCTTGGCTGGCTTGGAAGATGGAGACAGAGGCCATGGACCAGGGAATGCGGGCGGTCTGTAGAAGTTGGGAAAGCCAGAAAGTGGGTTCTTTCCTAGAGCCTCCGGAAGGAGTAAAATCCTTAATTTCAGCTCAGGGGAGCTCAGGATGGAACCCAATGGAAAGAGAAGAGGAGTCAGGACCGGGGAGAGCTCCACCCAGATCTGGTGTCCACTCAACCAGTATTTACTCCCAGGCATTGTTCTGGATGCTGGGCCTGCAGCAGTGGAGGAAACAGATAAAAATCCCTGCCCTAAAAGGGCTGACATTCCAGTGGGGAAGACATATAATCAACAGTCCAACAAAATGCATAATACAATGGCAAGTTCCCTCATCAAACATGAAGCCGATTGCTGGAGGGACAGGGTGATTATGGAAGGCTTCTCTGAGGAGATGACATTTGAGCAGAGACCTAAAGGAAGTGAGGAGGAAGCTGTGTAGATATCTGGGCAGAGGCAACACATGTGCAAAGGCCCTGAGGCATTAACTCTGGTGAGCCGTGCATTTGGGAAATGATGGGGGAGAGTTGATGTTGCTGAGTGCATCCACCCAATGACCCACTGATTCCATGTTTAATCATAGTCCGCAGGGAAACACTTTGCCTAATACATAGAGAGATGTGTGTGTGCTAAGTCATTTCAGTCGTGCCTGACTCTTTGCAACTCTGTGGACTGTAGCCCACCAGGCTCCTCTGTCCATGGGATTCTGTAGGCAAGAATACTGGAGTGGGTTGCCATTTCCTTCTCCATCAATCCAATAGAAAAATAAAAGGTTTAATAATAATAATAATAATAAAGGAACTTCATGTAATTAAAACAACAGAAAAGCAGGAATTGACCTAAAAAATCCATAGTGTAAATTAGGGCATATTCTAATAATGCAATAGTGTAGAATAGTCAAAAAGGACATAATTAAATCCATACAATAATGATTTCTAGGGACTTCCCTGGTGGTCCAGTGGCTAAGACTCCATGCTCCCAGTGCAGCGGGCCTGGGTTCAATTGCTGGTCAGAAAACTAAGATCCCATATGGCACAACAAAGACCTGGTACAGCCAAATAAATTCATTAAATAAATAAAAAGAATTTTGAAAAAATAATGATTTCTAACATTTATTGAGCACCTACTATGTACCAGGTACTGTGCTAAGCACTCTGTGTGATAACACACAGCAACTCTTAGAAAGCAATCCCAAAACGACTACTAAAAAGTACCCACTGAAAAGGAGAGAGTATTAGTATCTGTATTTTTCCAAATGTGGCAAAGAAGTCCATGAATTCTTTGACAGTTTATTCAACAGGTGGAGCCCAATTCTCCTCTTTCTGAGGGTGAATGGCCTTAGCAACTGGTTTTTAATGCATAAAATAAGGCAGGAGTGACTAGGATGTAAAAGGCTGTCTGGCTTCCTTCTTGGTGTCTCTCCTGGATCTCTCAGTTGATGGGAGCAGGGAGGGAGGAGCCAGCCACCATATTGTGAGGATGCTCAAGCAGCACTATAGCAAGGTCGAGGAGGAGAGGAGCGGAGGCCTCCTGCCAACAGCGGTGTGCAGGGACTGCCTTGAAGTGGCTCCTTCAGCCCAGTTGAGTCTTCAGATGATGCAGCCCCAGTCAATGTCTTGACTGCAACCTCATGAGGGACCCCAACCCAGAACCATCTGGCTAAACCACTTTCAGATTTCTGACCCTTAGAAATGAGACAATAATAAGTGTTTATTGTTTTAAGTTGTTATGTTTCAGAATATTTCGTTATTCTACAATAGATGGCGAGGAAACTGAGACACAGAGAGGTTAAGGAACTTTCCCAAAGTCACAGAGTCTTCACATGGCAGAGCTTGAATTCGAACCCAGGCTGTCAAAAATACGTTCGTAAAATAATAATAAGTTGCACAATTATCTATGCCACGAGTACAATAATGTCTTTTTTTTTTTTTTTTGCAGCACTGCACAATTTGTGGGATCTTAGTTTCAGCCAAAGATTGAACCCATGCCCTTGGCAGTGAAAAATGCAGAATCCTAACCACTGGACCACCAGGGAATTCCCTGCATTTTTTTTAATGCACAAAATAATCCTCTTCACTGTTCCTGGATATAAATGTGCTTGAGAGAACATACAGATATAAGCACTCCCACATTTTGTTTGTTTCTTAAAAAATGAAAAACAACCTGAAGCAAATATGACAGACGTTAACCATTCATTGTTAGCCCTGGGTGGGAGATACACAGGTGTTTGCTATATTCATCTTTGCACTTTTCTCAAAATGAAAAATAAATGATTATAAGGAAGAGAAAAAGTTGGTGGTGGAGGACTTCAACGGGAGGGGAGGAAGTTTCAGGCAGAGGCACCAGCTGAAGCTGGTGAAGACGTGAAGGCAGCGGCGAGCTTGGGGTTTTGGGGAAACGAGGAAACCGAGAATCTCTCCTTCTACACCCTGGTGGCACCTGTGGATCATGTACCCAGCCCCCATTTCAGACCAATTAACTCAGAATCTGAGAGCAAGCAGGGGCGGGGTGGAGGACAGTGGCAGGGTTTGACACGTCCCAGGTGATGCTAGCATGCGCACGTTGTCGGGAACCACTGAATACACAGTCTAGGGCAGTAGCCACTTAATACCTGTTTGCTGAGAATCATAGAGAAGCTGAGGGGGATGGACAGGCCTCTGCCAGCCTGTCATTTGGACTTGGGAGAGGCCATCATCAGCCTAAGAGAATTCCAGGTGATAACAAGTACTGTAAAGAAAATGCAGATAATAATGAAATTAATTATATCTTCTTCAGTGTCTGTTGATAACATTTTTAATAATAAATTGTTCTTGTTAAATTGTTTGACAAAAGAAAGAAAATGCAAGAAGATGATGCGATAGGAAGCAGCCGAGCAGCCTTTGGAGCCAGCTGGTCAGGGAGAGCTTCTCGGAGGAGGTGACACTTGAGCTGAGACCTGAAGGGGGAGCTGGCCCTGGAGATGTGTGAGAAACGTGTGCCAGGCAGAGGGAACAGGAAGGGTGGAGGCCCTGAGGAAGCAGCAAACATATAAACAGGTGGTTTGCAGCACAGGGTAAGCAGGGCCGTGCTGGGGGTCTCTAGGGGTGGCAATTCAGCCCACCACAGCAAAAATGCCCCCCTCTCGCTTCCCCACATCCTTGAGAGATACAGCACCTGAATAGAAGCGCTTATTTTTTTTTCCCCCAAAGGAGAGCGAGCGTGAACACGATCACCCTATATCCATCTGATTTTAAATTTAGCCCAGTGCACATGGAACGCAGTTCAGGGGAAAAGCAAGGAGTTATAAAAATATAATTCCATTTTCCGTCATGGGCAGCGGCAGAGGGAGAGGAGCAGGGAGAGATGGGGGTGGGGTGGGGTGGAGGATGAGGAAGGTGTGAAGCTCCCAGAGCAGCTACGCGGGACAGCTGCTGGGACAGAAGGCTTCTGCGGTCCCATCCTCGGTTCCCCACCTTCTCCAGTGCTGATCCCTGACAGCTCTGTCCCTGCACAGACATAATGAGAATGGCCAAGTTAAAATCCAGCTCCATCCCATCCCATGCTGCCCCCAACGCCCTTGGTTCCCCACCGCCCTGCCAGCAAGACAGAGACTCCTCTCTTGCCCCACGCTGTGTTCCTGCCCGGGGTTGGGAAAACCGTCTTCCAGCCTAGAGAAACCACACAAGCTGGGGACCAAAAAATGACCCCAAATGTAAAGACTGTAAGCAACGCACGCCACTGCCCGTAGTTTCTGTGGGTCAGGAACCCAGCTCGGCTTAGCCAGATGCCTTTCTTCAGGGTCTGGTGAGACTTCGTTCGAGGAGACGCCTGAGGACCCCATCTCATCCGCAGCACAACTGGGGCAGGCGCAGCCCTGCAGACTGGCCGCATGCTGTTAGTAGCGCTCCGAGTCCTGCCAGGTGGCCTTCTCCATCGGAGGGCAGGCTTGTGGGGAGACAGAAAGAAATAGCAAAGCTGAATTTACAATCTCATGCAATTTAATAAACTTCAGAAGTACCATCCCATCATATTTTGCTATATTCTGTTGTTTAGAAGTGAGTCTGAGGGACTTCTTTGGTGGTCCAGTGGCTCAGATTCCCACTCCCCCGATGGAGGGGGCCCAGGTTTGATCCCTGATCAGGGAACTAGATCCCACATGCCACAACTAAGAGTCTGCATGCAGCCAAAAGAGATCCTGCATGCTACAATCAAGACCCAGCACAGCCTAACTAATTCATTAAATATAAAAAAAGAAGTGTCAGAGACCCCATTAACACCCCGTTGGAGGGAACTGAACAAAGTGTGATCAGAGAGGAGGTGGGGATCCTTGGAGGGCCATTCTAGAACTGGGGCTTCATTAAGGGTATCACTTTAGGCTCATGCTGTGGAATGCTACACAGCTGTTGAAAGTGGTAGGGGAGTTTTGAGTTAGAACGTTATTCTGTTGGACTTTCCTAGTGGTACAATGGACAAGAATCTGCCTGCCAACTCAGCGGACACAGGTTCGATCCCTGGTCCAGGAAGATCCCATGTGCTGCCAGGCAGCTAAGCCCAGGTGCCATAACTACTGAGGCCTACGCACCTGGATTCCATGCTCTGCAACAAGAGAAGCCGCTGCAGTGGGAAGCCTGTGCAGCACAGTGGAAAGTAGCCCTCGCTGTCGGCAACTAGAGAGAGCCTGAGCGCAGCCATGAAGGCCCGGCACAACCGAAAATGAATAAAACTAGAGAGGAGAGAGGGGAAGTGAAAAATCTGTAAAAAGAAGGAAAAAGGAATATTGCCCTGTTCCTATTACCCTGTTACTATCCCTCATAATCTAGTAATGGTCCTGCCTCAGGGCCTTTGCAAGCGCTATGGCCTCTCCCTGGAATGCCCTCTCCTTCATATCTTCGTGTGGCTCCCTCCTTTATCTCTTTCAGATCTGTGCTCAAACTTGGAGAGGCCCTCCCTGATCACCCTCGGTCTAAAATAGCACTATTCCATCCCCTATCCCCCCTACTTTGTTCAGTCCACAGCTCAGCTCACCATTTGACTTTACGTATTTATCTTGTTAGTTCTCCACTTCCCGCTGGAATATCAGCTCCACGGAAGCGGGGACTTCTGTCTGTTCTGTTCACTGCTGTGTTCCCATCACCTGGCACACAGTGGGTGCTCAATAAAAATGGATTGAACAAATGAATTTAGACAAACATGCCCCCTCCCCACAGATTCTTTGGTTAATATCTTCTGCTTGATGAAAATCCTGAATGTCAACTCTTTTCTTATATGCCACCTCCACCCCCCAACCTCAGACTCTGGGACATCATTTGGTCTTGATCCTGTCTGTCAGCTTCATCTTTGTTGCTAGGCAACCCAATGCTTTTGACTTCCCCACCCCTAGCCCCTTAATCCACATTCTTTTCTTGGAATAGAGCAGACTAGCTTGTCCCACCAGCCCACCTCCTCCCCACTAGCCCCTACACCCCTGGCCACCCTTTCTGAACCAAATCGGCTTCTGAATGAGGGGCCCAATGCAAGCCAGCCCTCCCTTCATCTCTCTCCACTTTCCCAGGATCATCCAAGTCTATAGTGATCCCTCTGACTCCATCTTTCATGTGTTCTAAGCGCTTTCCCTGTGCAGATTTGCTTAATCATCACCCACTGAGGTGACACTCTCATCTTCCCCCATACAGATGAGAGAGCTGAACTGTCAAAGAAGGGGCGCAGCAAGCAAGGACCGGTAGGACTCACATCTGAGGCTTCAGGGGATCCCAGACAAGGTACTGTGTGACCTTGGGAGGTCTCTTTCCCTTTCTTGTCCCCCACCCCGACTCCTAGCCAAGCAGTGGTTTAGGTGGGAGAATTAAGGCTGCACCAAAGAGGGACTTGAAACAGGGGCATTAAAAGATAAATTGGTGACCGATCACTAGGAAGAAAAGATTTTGAGGGAAAGGCATCCTAGCAGAGAGCACAGCAGGTGCAAAGGCCCTGGGGCAGGACCCTGTCTGGTGTGTTAGAGGAACAGGGAGGAGGCCTGTGTGGCTGGAGCAAAGTGAGAGAGAGGAGAGAGGGAAGAGGGGAGGGAGGAGATGGGGCAGGTCATCCAGGGCCCTGTGGGCCCTGGAGAAGACTTGGGTTTTTTATCTCAAGGGAGGTGGAGCCCTGAAGGGCTCTGGGCAGAGGGAGGATGGATCTGACTTAGATTTTAAATTGATCATCCTGAATTATTTCACAGAAGAAAAACAAAAATCTCAGGCAAAAGTAACAAATTGGGAGAGTAATACTGACATATGTACTCTACTATGTGTAAAATAGTGGGGACCTGCTGCGTAGCTCAGGAAGCTCAGCTCAGCGCTCTGTGACACCTAGAGGGGGAGAATGGGGAGAGGGGAAGGGCGGGTCAAGAGGAAGAGGATCTCTGTGCACATGCGTAATAGGTGACTCACCATGTTTCACAGCAGAAGCTAACACAACATTGTGAAACAGTTATACTCCAATAACAAAATACTCACTGACTCAGTGAACATAGAATTTGGTCAGACTCTAGGAGATGGTGGAGGACAGAGGAGCCTGGCATGCTACAGTCCACGGGGTTGCAAAGAGTTAGACACGGATTAGTGACTGAACAACAATGAAAGCAAAATAATAGGCGAAAAAGAAAAGTGGCAAAACATTAACTGCATTCCTTAATTGAGGTTGGTTCTTATGCAATAGTATTCTTTGGACTTTACGTTTAAAAAGAGAAAAAAAAAAGTCCCCCAATATAAATCAACTATTAATAATACACGAACAACGACAAGTTGAATTTGATAGGTGGGTCTTGTCCTCCAGCCGCAGCTGGAGCCACTCGCCGGGGCATCCAGGGCCTCCCTCTGGCACAGTTGGCCATTTCCTGGGGCTCGGCACCCATGTCCCTGCCCACTCACCCAGTCTTTCTGGCAGGGAGCCTAGCTTCTTCCCTGAACTTGACGACGAATTCCTCAGCTCTGAAGGCCTAATTGTGCGTGAATCCAATCGAATTATCAGGCCCTGATGAGCAATTCCCAAGATTATTTAGCTCAGTGAAGTAAATAATGCCATTAGCATCTCCTGGGAGTTCCTGGAGCCCCCGTCCCCCGCTTCAGTCCTGTATTCATTTCCTGCATGGTCTTTTGAGTGGTGGGAATAAAGATGTGGAGGTGAGGGCAGAATCTTCAGATGTTAGCATAGGAGGGACTCTACACTTTCCTACAGATGGGGAAATTGAGGCCCAAAATAGGACCTGTCAGACAGAAAGTTAGGGCCTCTGGAATCCATCTACACCTCTTCAACCACGGCTGCAGACACTGACAACCCACATGGGCATCTCCCAGCTCACTTCCATCCTTGGGTGTACCAAGGCAGGACTCAAATACCAGCAGGGGTGACATTCAGAGCGTGTGTGTGTGTGTGTGTGTGTGTGTGTGTGTGTGTCGGGTGGTGGGTAGGGGAGTCTGTAGTGTTCATGAATCCTAAGATCTCATCTTATTGAGAGAGACAAAGAGACCCTGATTAACTTTCTGCTGTGGTAAGCTAAGTATGCCTGATTTTCTTTTAAGTATGATAAGAATGACTACTTAGAGGACAGAAATAGAGTGAATAATTTTCAAGCCACTAGAGGGAATAATAAAAGGAAATAGAGAAAATCCCACAAGTTCAGCAGGAGGCTGAAGAGAAGGTGAAAAGGAAGTAATGGGAAAAAAGTGTTGACCATAAAACACTATAGAAGAAAGTGATGGAAATGTATCCAAATACATCTGTAAATTCAACAAATATAAATGGATTAAACTCAACAAATATAAATGGATTAAACTTACTACTCGAAAGACATAGACTCTCAAATTAGACACATAAAAACAGCAACGAAGAAACAAAATCCATCACTATGTTCTTTTGAGGACACACACCTAAAACAGAATGCTGATCATCAGCAAATAAATTACAAGGAAAAAAAGACATTAAGAGATGTAAGGAGAAATCAAACAACTGTGTGTGTGGGTCTTGTTTGGATCCACTTCAAAGTGTAAGATTTTTTTTTTTTTTACTTTTTTTAGACTTCCTTGGTGGTCTACTGGTTAAGACTCAGCGTTTCCAATGCAGGGGGCATGCATTTGATCCCTGCTTGGGGAACTAAGATCCCACATGTCACACTGCTGCTGCTGCTAAGTCACTTCAGTCGTGTCCGACTCTGTGTGACACCATAGACGGCAGCCCACCGGGCTCCCCCGTCCTTGGGATTCTCCAGGCAAGAACACTGGAGTGGGTTGCCATTTCCTTCTCCAATGCACGAAACAGCACGGCCAAAAAAAAAAAAATATGATTTTTTATGCAACTGGAAGTTTAAAGGCTGATGATATTATGGAAATATTAATATTTTAACTATGAGTCCTTATCTTTTAGAGATACAAACTGATCTGTGTATGTCTACATTATATGATTCCAGAATTCTCTTCAAAATAATACTAATAAAGATAAAACAAGATCAGTCATGAATTAATGTTTTGACATTGACAATGTTTACATAGGTTTCATTGCATTAATCTCTACTTTTATATGTTTAAAAGTTCCCATCATAAAGTGTTTTATATAAAAAAAAGAATGATGCAAATAAGCTTAAAAATTAAAGAATAGAAAAGAATTTACTAGGGAAATATGAACTCCCAAAAGAGCCCCTAGAATAATAAACCAGGCTCACCTCTGCACGGGTGGTGATTCTTTACCACCTGAGCTAACAGGGAAGCCCAAATGAATCTGTACCCCTCAACAACTCTCCATCTTTAGGACTCAGTGTCCTCTCCAAGATGATCAGAATTCTTGCCCTCCAGGAGTTGACAAAGCAGAAAACCAAAATCAGGCACACACTGTAGGGACTTCCCTGGTGGTCCAGCAATTAAGAATCCACCTTCCAGTTCAGGGGTACAGGTTCAATCCCTAGTCCGAGAACTAAGATTCCCATGTGCCAGAGCTACTGATCCTGCAACAACTATACAGTGCTTGTGTCAGGCCAAAAAATCCCGCATGGAGCAACAAAGAATCTGCCTGCTGCAACTAAGACCCAACAACAGCCAAATAAATATATTTTTTTGATGCTGTTTAAACACACACACACGGTACTGATTGAATAGTGCCTGTCTGCCCTGTCACCCCCACTGCCCCTGGACAAATTCATGACCACTTGGAACCTCAGAATGGGATTTTATTTGCCACTGGGGTCCTTGCAAATGTAATTAAGGATCTCGAGATGAAATCATCCAGACTTAGCTGCTGCTGCTGCTAAGTCGAGTCAGTCATGTCTGACTCTGTGTGACCCCATAGACGGTAGCCCACCAGGCTCCCCCATCCTTGGGATTCTCCAGGAAAGAACACTGGAGTGGGTTGCCATTTCCTTCTCCAGTGCATGAAAGTGAAAAGGGAAAGTGAAGTCACTCAGTCATGTCTGACTCTTAGCGACCCCATGGACTGCAGCCTACCAGGCTCCTCTGTCCATGGGATTTCCCAGGCAAGGGTACTGGAGTGGGGTGCCATTGCCTTCTCCGATCCAGACTTAGGGTGGGGCCTAAATCCACTGTGCTTCCCTGATGGCTCAGACAGTAAAGAATCCACCTACGGATGCAGGAGACCTGGGTTTGATCCCTGGCTTAGGAAGATCCCCTAGAGGAGGGGATGTCAACCCACTCCAGTATTCTTGCCTAGAGAATCCCCATGGACAGAAGAGCCTGGCCGGCTACAGTCCATGAGGCTGCAGTCAGATATGACTGAGCAACTAAGCACATAAATTCACTGATCAGTGTGTTTATGAGAAAGGAGAGGCTGATCTGGACACACAGGGAAGAGAGTCATGAAAAATGATGGAGGCAGAGACTGGGGTGATGTGGCTACCAGCCAAAGAATACCAAGGCTGCCTCAAAAGTACTGGCTTGAAATAGCCTGAATTTATTATTTTAAATTTCTGGAGCTAAAATCCTGATGTGGGCAGGGCAGTTCCAGAGAGAATTATTTCCTAGCCTTTTTCAACTTCTTGAGGCCTTCTGCATTCCTCGGTTCAAGTAACAGTTAGAGGGAGGGGCAAGGGAGGGGAGTCCGTCCTTCATCTTCACAGCTGGTGCAGCCTTCCTCCCATTACATCCCTCTGATGAGGGTCCCTGTGGTTACACTGGTTGTTGTTGTACGTTGCTAAGTTGTGTGGGACTCTTTGCCACCCCATGGATTGCAGCATGCCAGGCTCCCCTATCTTTTACTATCTTCTGGAGTTTGCTCAAATTCACGTCCACTGAGTCGGTGACGCTTTCTAATCATCTCATCCTCTGCCACTCACTTCTCCTTTTCCCTCCAATCTGTCCCAGCATGAGGATATTTTCCAATGAATCAGCTCTTTGCATCAGGTGGCTAAAGTACTGGAGCTTCAACTTCAGCATCAGTCCTTCCAATGAATATTCAGGGTTGATTTCCCTTAGGATTGACTGATTTGATCTTCATGCAGCCCGGGGGACTGTCGAGAGTCTTCTCCAATACCACAGTTCAACAGCATCAATTCCTCGGCATTCAGCTTTCTTTAACGGTCCAGTTCTCACATCCATACATGACTACTGGAAAAATCATAGCTTTGCCTAGACGGACCTTTGTCAGCAAAGTGATGTCTCTCCTTTTTAATGTGCTGTCTAGGTTCGTCATAGCTATTACTTCCTCGCTCACTGGGATAATCCAAGATAATCTCTTTAATTTAACTGTCAACTGATTTAGCAACTTTAATTCCATTTGCAACTTTAATTCCCCTTTGTCATTCCAGATTTAATATTCACAGATTCCAGGGATTCAGATGAGGACATCTTTGTTGTTGTTCAGTCATTAAGTCATGTCCGACTCTGTGACCCCATGGACTACACCATGCCAGGCTTCCCTGTCCTTCACTATCTCCTGGAGTTTGCTAAGATTCATGTCCATTGAGTCGGTGATGCCATCCAACCATCTCATCCTCTGCCTCCCCCTTCTCTTCCTGCCCTCAATCTTTCCATCTTCATAGTCTTCTCCAATGAGTCGGTTCTTCGCATCAGGTGGCCGAAGTATTGGAGCTTCAGCTTCAGCATCAGTCCTTCCAATGAATATTCAGGGTTGATTTCCTTTAGGATTGACTGGTTTGATCTCCCTGCTGTCCAGGGGATTCTCAAGAGTCTTCAGCACCACAATTTGAAAGCATCCATTCTTCGGTGCTCAGCCTTCTTTGGGGAGCATCATTTTGCCTAACACAAATGGTTATGTAGCTTTAATCTCCCAGGACACATGGAGATTATTCCTAACCATGCCCAGGCATTCCTCTTCCCTGCCTTCCTTTGGGACTTGCTTCTATTTATGCCTCAGATTACAGTTTATGGATCACCTCCTCCAGGAAGCCTACCTTGATGCTTCCTTTGGTCCCCAATGCCACCTGTGTCATCATCACAGCTCTTACCGCTCTGTGGGTTACCTAGTGATGTCTGTCACTCCCACAAGATCATTAGGAGGTGTCTCTTGTCCCTGCTGTGTCCTCACATCTAGCATAGGACTTAGCATACAGTCGACACCCAATAAATGTGTAGCCTGCATGAGTTGGAGGCTGCTCCACTCAGGTCTGTAAATAGCTGCAGCCTGGTGAGGATAAATCAAATACGAGCATACATGGGGACTCACAGGTTTGGCAGGCGGGTGGGCATTGGTGGCTGCAGGACCCCATATTCCTGGCCAGGCCTGGCTGAGCCTGGAACCTGCTGCTCCAAGCACCCCTCCCGGCCTCCTCATTAAAGCAGGCCTTTTACTTAGGCAGGCGCTGCCAGTTCTAATTGACTGCCTGCATCCCTGGGGGGACTCAAGTTCCCGAGGTCGGCAGTTGGGCCAGGGCCAGACCACGGCAGGTGGGAAGGAGCCCGGCTCCAGGATGGGAAACAGGGCCTGAAGGCTGGGCCTTCGATCTCACTGGAGGTGACCTGCTGCCCCCTTGCCCTCCCTCTCTGGCCTCCAACACTGTGGCACCCACTGTCCTCAGGCTCGGGGTGCCCTCCCAGCTTGTGCAAGCCCTTGGTAAGTTTGATCTTCAGATACTTGGTAACACTGAGAACACACCTAGATGTACAGAGACATGCAAACACACGCAAACCCACAACCCACAGATCCAGACTGAGAGGTGGTGTAACATGGTGGTGAGACATGTGGGAACATAACCTGTCTGTGACTCAGCCTTTCCACCTGTAAAATGGATTTATAATGGTCCCCCTCCCCCACAACCCTGACACACACACATTCATGGGGCTTCTGGGAGAAACAAATGGGTTAATAGTTAGAAAATGCTTAACCCAAGACGTGGTTCTATAGGGCTTATTATGTATGCGTTTGACAGGGATTGATGGAGCACTTAATGCATGCCAGGCCTAGCAATTACAGCGGTGAACAAGATTCACATAAGTTCCTTCCCAGGTGGTGCCAGTGGTAAAAAAAAAAAAAAAAAATCCTCCCAGTGTAGGAGATACAAGAGATGCAGGCTCAATCCCAGGGTTGGGAAGACCCCGTGGAGTAGGAAATGGAAACCCACTCCAGTATTTTTGCCTACGAAGTCCCATGGACAGAGGAATCTGGCAGGCTACAGTCCATGGGGGTCACAGAGAACTGGACTTGACATGTACACACGCTGTCCTGGGGAGCATGGAATCTGACTGGGGAAGGGGAGAGTGAGTCTAATAAAAGAGTAATTGTTGGAGTGTGCTGGGAGGACCTGGAGAGACACTCTGAGTTTCTGTGATTCTTTCCATTTCACAGAGGGAGTAAATGAGGCTCAGAGACAGAAGGAAAATGGGTTTAAGTGGGGGCCATGCAGTTTCTGAAACAGTCAACACTTCACATGGCCCCAGGGCCTTTGCCCTGTTGTCCCACTTCCAGGCACCCCTCCAGTTCCTCATTCTTCTGTCCTCAGCTCAAGTGTCACTTCCTCACGGTAGCCTTTGGAGTCCCTCTCTCCCCTGACTCCTTGAAACTCATTCAGCTGTGGCTGCGTTTGACTAGGGAGCTTCTTTCATTAATATCTGTCATAGCTGCCTCTGAGTTCCCAGAGCCCAGCACACAGTGGGTGCTCTATGAATGCACACTGGCCCTGGGGCTCAGCCCAGCTCCTGAGAACTTGCAAACTGGCAGCTGGGGGCGTTCAAGCTGGGGGCCTCCCTCCCACCTCCCAGCTTTGATCTGGGCAGTCCCCTCCTCAGCCACCACCACGCTTCTAGAACCTGTTCCTAGCTTTTCATCCTCCCTGGAGAGGCCTCATTACCACTCCCAGCCCAAGAGACAGGAATATGCAGCCTCCTGGGCTTTCAAAGCAATACATTAAAATAGAAATCGATGCCGCCACGTGGACAACCTGGGGCCTAAACCTTGGGCTGCAGGCCTCTGGCCGCCTGCTGTAGCTTCTAGCCTCTCCTTTGTGAGCTGAAGGGGATGACAGACTTTGGAGCTCAGAGCCTCGGGAACTGGTAATCACTGTCATTAGGATAATGATTTTAATTATTATCTAATAAAAGTATATTTAGCAGCATCCCTTTTGTGAGCGTTTACATGGTTTGGGGCACTTTCTTTTTTCAGCCATACCAGGGATCGAACCTGCACCCTTGGCAGGGAAAGTCCAGAGTCCTAACCTCTCGACCAGGGAATCCCTTCAAGGCACTTTAAAAAACCCTTCTCTTTTTTTACCCACTTTTTTTTTCCATCCACTTAAAAAAATTTTTTTTTTTATTGACTGCACCTTGCTTGCAGGATCTTAGTTCCCTGACCAGGGATCAATCCTATACCCCCTTGCTGCGTAGGTGCAGAGTCCTAACCCCTGGACTGCCAGGGAAGTCCCTGAAACCCTTTCTTCTTCTTTTTTAAATATTTATTTATCTGGCTGTGCCGAATCTTAGCTGCATCTTCACTGTGACACGAGACCTCTTAGTTGCAGCATGTGGGATCTCATTCCCCAACCAGGGGTCGAACCCCTTCCATTGGGAGCATGGTGTCTTAGCCACTGGACTGCCAGGGAAGTCCTAAAACCCTTTTCTTGGTCGCACATTCCTCTCCATTGACCACCCAGTTTCTGAGAGTCCGCTATCTACAGTCATCTTCCTCCCATCCCCTTCAGGATCTCCTCCCCACTAAGGGCCCCCACACCAGGAATCTGCATTCTGGAAAAGATGCCCCTGGCCAGGGGCACCCACCTTGGTGACTGCCTGGCAGGAGGAAACAGAAACTGCCCCAGAAGAAGAGGGCTGGTGGGGGTGCTGCCCTGGAGTGCTCTGGGATAGGGGGTCACTTGCCAGGAAGCAGGACCAGTCTCAGACTCACCTACCTCAACCCCTGACTCCAAGTCTGGGGCCTGGGAAGCCCTGGGCATATGACCACACCCTTCCCCCCCTCCACCCCCCCTCCCCCCCGCCACACACACACAGGCACACCCAGCCTCTCTCATGAAGAACACAGGATAAGAGGGAAAATTAGAGAGCCAGCTAACACTTACGAAAGGTGTATTCCATACTAGTGAGTTTGTATCATAACTGCTTCAATTGTAAGAGCAATTGGGGAAACGAAGGCAAAGAGAGACTCCGTCGCCTGGCTAGCCACACAGCTGGTAAGTGGCAACCGAGTTTGAACCCTTCTCTCTCTGAGTTGGGGCTTCCCAGGTGGCACTAGTGGTAAAAAAAAAAAAAAAAAAAAAAGGAAAAGAAAAGAAAACCTGCCTGCCAATGCAGGAGACATAAGAGACAGGGGTTCAATTCCTGGGTGGGGAAGATTTCCTGGAGGAGGGTGTAGCAACCCACTCCAGTATTCTTGCCTAGAGAATCCCCATGAACAGAGGGGTCTGGTGGGCTACAGTTCATGGGGTCACAAAGAGTCAGACACGACTGAGTGACTTGGCATGCAGGCACTCTTTGAGTTGAGAGGCCTGCCTGTGCTAAATATCTTATTTCCCCCGCAGGGACAGTGGGATCCACAGAGCCACCCACCAGGTAGGTTCTATTATCTACTAGTGGTGCAGATGAGGAAACTGAGGCTCAGACGGGTTGCTAGGAAGGAGACAGCATGACTGGGGCTCCAGTCCCAAGCCAGGTACCCAGAACCTGGTCTCTTAACCACTCCAGTCACCAAAGGTTCTCCCGGCCTCTATTTCAGCATCCTTAAGGTGGGGTTCATTGCAGAATCCAGGTTATGAGGACCACGTGCCAGCAGGCTTATAAAGGGCCCCTTGTGGGGTCTGGCCAAACAGGAGGGTCTGATTTGGGTGAGTTGAGGACACAATAGGGACGGAGGCTGGGAAAATTTTTCCCATGGCCCCCGTCAATCAACTTCTCTCCAACCTGGGACAGTTAAATCTGCCACCCTCCCCCGCCCTCCGCTCCCACCCCTCACCCCCTCGGCCTGAGATCCTCTTCCCTGGCGGTCACTTAGGTGCCCTCCGGCCTCTCGCATGAACAGCGCCGCCTCTGTGTCCGGCGCGGGGCCAGCGTCTCTCCAGGTTTCTCAGCGTTGCCCAGAGACGGGTGGGCTGTCGGCGGGCCCTCGCCCCCGGCACGCAGAACGCTGCCCGCCCAGGCCCCAGGACCCCGGATCCAGAACAATAGGCAGGCCGGGGGGAGGAAGGGAGACAGGCGGGGCTGGGGCCTCGGGGGGCCTGGGAACCGAGCGGCTCGGGGTCGGTGTGCAGGGAGGGGGGTCCTGCGATCAGACAGAGGCTCCCGGAGGAGTGGGAGCTCGGGGCGGGTGGCGGGGAGTGAGGCGCACCCAACCAGGAGGGAGCTCGAGGAGGCCGAGGAGCTTAGCCCCATCCCCAACTGCGGCTCCGGGAGGAGGGGCCGCCCACTCCCCCCAGCCACTGGGCTCGTGCGGGGAACAGGTGTCGGGGGTTCTGAAGGTAGGTCGAAGGGGCACCATCCCTTTCGGAAGTAAAGCGGCATCGGGGCCCCGCACCGCTATAAATACGGTCACAGCTGACTAGGGGGAGGGGACCTGAAGGACCCGAGAAGTGGGGCGTAGGGTGCGGGATGGAGGGCGACCCTGAGCTTGGGGACGCGGCCAAGCTTCTGGGAGGATGCGAAGCCCGGTGACGTGCTGCATTCCGGACCCTGGCGTCCTGGGGGCCCAGGGGAGGGCAGAACTGGGCGTGTCCATAACCTTTATGAGCCCCGCCCCTCGCCCAGCTCCGCCCCCTCGCCGAGCCGCCTCGGGGTCTGAGCCCACTTCACTCTCAGCCCCTCCCCTTCCGTCGCCCTCTCCTCATCTTTAGCCCCCTCCCCTTGGTGAGTCTCCTCTCTGTCTCAGCCCCTCCTCTCTCAGCTCCCCCTTTCTAAGCACCCCCTGCCACCTTTCAGCTCCTTGTGGGGAGAGGTGTCCTGGGACAGCCCCTTCCGGCTGTTCCAGGTAGAAACTTGACAACTTGGCTGGCAGAGGCTACCCTTGGCTCCTCCTCATCTGCAGTATCACCCTCATATTCTGTGACTAGAACAGCCGGAGCTTTAGGGGTTCCGCCCTCCCCGACCGCCCCTCATGCCCGATTGATTATCTGCTACCTCCAACACCCAGTCCGGGGCTAGGCTCCTTATCAGAAACTGCCAGAAAGACCTTCATGCAGGCACACCCCCTTCAAGTCCCTGCCTTAGACCTCTCACTCCCTGCTTCCCAGACCCAGGAGCGAATTTTTGAAATGGGGGATGGGTAGAAATCCTAACTTCATTCATTCATATTCTTCAACAAACATTGAATGAGCACCTACTGCCTGCAAGCCTGTGCTGGAGGTTGGGGATACAGCTCATTGATCAGTGGGGAAGATAGTCAGTGGGGTGATGGAGGTCAGAGGGCTGTAATGGGGGGGCAATAGGGGTCAGGGAGGTGATGGATCCCAGAGGGAAGGCTTCCCACAGGAGGTGTCATCTAAACTGAAGGCTAAAGATATTAGGGCCCAAGAAAGGGTATACCTAGCAGAGAAACCGGAGAAGTCAATGGCACCCCACTCCAGTACTCTTGCCTGGAAAATCCTATGGACGGAGGAGCCTGGTAGGCTACAGTCCATGGAGTCGCTAAGAGTCGGACATGACTGAGCGACTTCACTTTCACTTTTCACTTTCATGCATTGGAGAAGGAAATGGCAACCCACTCCAGTGTTCTTGCCTAGAGAATCCCAGGGATGGGGGAGCCTGGTGGGCTGCCGTCTATGGGGTCGCACAGAGTTGGACACGACTGAAGTGACTTAGCAGTAGCAGCAGCAGCAGAGAAACACAAGTGCAAAGGCCCTGTGGCAGGAGCAAGAGCCCCTGGCTTTCAGTCCCAGCTTTGCTGTTTATTTGCTGTGTGACCTGGACAAGTGACTGTTTCTTTCTCATTGTTACCAGCGCTCAACGGAAGGGCTCATCTGGGCACCTGGTACACAAGAGAAATATTTGCTGAATGTTGATGAAGGAACTTCGGTTCTAGAGGGTTGTCATGAAAGAGAAGCCTTCATGGCCCCTGCCTGGGGGTGGGTAGGTTGGGGCAGCTTGTGACCTCTTTTTCTGGCCAAGGTGCCCCTGTCCCCTGGGCCCATCCCCCAGGCCCACCCGTCCTCCACCAGCTGTCCCTCCATGTGTGCGCCTGCCTGTCAAGAGCAGGCGCCTGTTCCGGAACACCTGATGCCTTGCTTCCCAGGGATTTCAGAGGGGTAGATGCACGGAAGTTCAGCTGCCATGGGGGCTTAACCCTGGAGCCTGGGCGCCGGGTCTTCAGAGGCCCAACATCAACCCTCTTGACTCCGTAGAAATCTCTGGCACCGCTCCCAATCTTAGCTAGAAAGACCCCACTTCAACTTCTAGCTCTAACATTGCTCAGCCATGTAGCTTTGGGAATGTTAGTCAACCTCTCTGGTTACTGCACACATCTTCAGTGCATATGATGTGCCTGAGGCCATGTTTAGAGCTTTTCTGTGAATGAACTCTGTCTTCTAGCAGGATTCTGAGTTCCCAAGTATTGTTGACCCTATTTTAAAGATTGAAAACTGAGGCACAGAGTAAGGTTATATGACTTGCAGGGTGAAATGATCCAATAAGTAATCACGGTTGGGTTGGCCCAAAATTTTGTTTGGGTTTTTCTGCACAATCTTAAGAGAAAAACCAGAGAGAACTTTTCGGCTAACCCAATACAATAACACTGGTGCTGGAGAAGACTCTTGAGAGTCACTTGAACAGCAAGGAAATCAAATCAGTCCTAAAAGAAATCAACCCTGAATATTCATTGGAAGGACTGATGCTGAAGCTGAAGCTCCAGTTCTCTGGCCACCTGATATGAAGAGCTGACTCACTGAAAAAGACTGATCCTGGGAAAGATTGAGGGCAGGAGAAGTAGGTGACAGAGGATGAGATGGTTGGATGGCATCACCGACTCGATGGACATGAATCTGAGCAAACTCTGGGAGATGGTGAAGGACAGGAAAGCCTGGCATGTTGTAATCCCTGGGGTCATCGCAAAGAGCTGGACATGACCTAGCAACTGAACAACAATACAATAGCATATATTGAGTGCTCACTGGGTGCCTGCTTTATATGGATTAGCTCATTTAATTCTCCCCAAAACCAAATGAGGTCATGGGAACCACTAATAGAAGTCCCTTTTTACAGATGTAGAAACTGAGGCCCAAAGAAAATAAACCCAAACCCACAGAGCTGTATAACTTTGAACACACATCATCAGAGAAAGTTCTATTGATGAGCATTGCTCTATGAGCAAATGCTTCTATTTGACTTTGCTCTCTGTTGTCTGTTAGGAGCCCAGTCCCTGGTAAGTTACAGTTAACTTGTAGATTTCTGTCTGGTAGGAAAAAGAAACTTCCAATTATGGTTTTGTTGCATGTAGGCCATTCACTAGTTTGTATCCAGCCTAATCTTATTCTAACTTTCTTAAGAAAGAAATATCCTGGGGACTGCCCTGGTGGTCCAGTGGTTAAGACTCCATGCTTCCGGTGCAAGAGGCACCAGTTCAACCCTTGGTCGGGGAACTAAGATCCTGTATGCTGCCTGGTGCATCAAAAAAAAAAAAAGGAAGGAAGAAAGATCCTGACAAATACTCAGTCCCTTAAATGCTCTCAGAACCAACTTGACCATTTAATTGGTTCCCTGAATAATGAGTCAATTAATCATTGACCAGAATTTACATTGAAATGAGTCACATTTTCAACTTTCTGAGAACAGTACCATGACAGCCCCATTTTGAAAAAAGGGAAACTGAGGCCAGCTCCCTGCCTCCCCCATCCCGAGCCCAGGGGCCCAGTTATCATACACCTGGCTCTCCACATTCAGGCACCCCCCACACAGCTCCCAGAAGCAGCTTCGAGAACCTGTCTTCCTGCAGTGGCAGAGAACCAGGTCAACCAACCGCTGGGACATCAAAGGGAATCTATAAATACAGCTGCAGGAGGAAAAATAGACATTTTTCTAGCCCCTCCCGGCCTTTCCTCTCTCCCACTCCAGCTCCTTCCCAGCTAGGCTCATTCATATTGCAGTAGCAGAGCTGAAGCCCCCAGCCACAGGGACCCCTACAGGAAAACAGTGAGGGAAGAAGCTGGCAATGCTTCAGTTTCCCCCAGTGAAATCAAACCTCTTCTGCTCTCCCTTTCCCCTGCCAGGGGACTAAGAAAAAAGGGACATCACTGGGTCTGCCCCTGGGAGGTCCACATGAGATGCTAAACCCAGAGATGAATGTTACTGGTTTGTAGAAATCTTCAAATTCCAGGACCCTAGAATCTTCTCTCTTTCTCAGGGAACATGTAAGGTTTCTGTGCTGTATTGGGTGCTGGGAAACTGCAGGACCAATTTCTGGTACATAGTTTTGACTTGGCCAAGGCAGTTGGGAGGGTTTCCTGGAGAAGGTGACATGAGCTGAGCCCAATGGAAGATGGGAGAGATGGGGAGAGAAGAGTGAGACAGAGGAGGAGGTTACATAGAAAGGAATTCAGAGTGTTCCTGGATTATTCCCACTTCCTGGTTCCCCAAGTCCTGTGTCTTTACATCTAAAACGCCTCTGAAACCTGCCTATTTCTCTTTACCTCCTCACTCCCTACCCTGGTCTAGGTCCCCATGTTGCTCCCCTAGACTAGTCCCTCCTCCCCTGGGGCCCATTCCTGTCCTGGGTACATCGTTCTCTGCCAGGCAGGCTTTTAGAAAGTCAAACTAGAGGGACCTTTTAAAAAGTCAAATCAGATCATCTCAGTTGCTCACTATAAACTCTCCCATGGCTTCCTAGTGCCCTTGAAATAAAGTCCAGACTTTTCCCCATGTCCCCAACACCCACTGCTGTGCCCTCCCCCTCCTCCCTCTTCCCCCCTCCCTCACTCTGCTCCAGCCACAGGGACCTATTCACTTTTCCAACATGATCTTGTCCCAGGGTCTTTGCACGTGTTGTTCTCTCCACCCTTCCCCTATTTCTTTTTTCTCAGACTGGCTCCTAGTTCTTCAGGTTTCAGCTCAAAAGTCACTTCCTCAGAGAAGCCCTCCCTGATGCCTCCAGTCAGCTGCTGCTCTTGACCTTCATTTCTTCCTGGCCTTCATAATGATCTGAAATTATTTTTTAATCATTCACTCATTTCTTTGTGGTCTGTCCATGGGTGTCCCAAGAGGACAGAGATCCTGCCAGTGACCTCACCTCCATGGGCTTCCCCTGTCTGTAAAATAGGTGGACTTGTGACAAGCCACTCCCTTGGGCAAGCTGTCTGCTGTATTTGCTATTAAAGTCACTGTTTCCCTTACAAACAGCTCGTAATCGATATGCTAATTGATGCAGATTTATGTAAATAACACGAGTATTTATTTCTCCTTCTCCTTCCCCGCCCCACACAAATTCCCTATGGGCCTAAGGGACCCAGAAGCTGAGGGTGGGTAGCTGTCTCAGCCCCCATCCCTTGGGGATCTTTAAGGGTAGGGGAGCAGTCTTGGGAGCAGGTAGGAAAAGGGCAGGAATAGGGGTGAGAAATATAAATCTGGAGACCTGGGGGAAAACTGAGACCAAGACAGTAAAAGAGCAAGATGGGGAGATGAAGAGGGTGGGGAGATGGAGAAACACAGAGAGGAGAGGAGACAGAGGGAGACTGGGAGGGATGAGGTTGGAGGGCTGGGTAGGGGTCTTGCCACCTCAGGGCATGCTGGGGACATACCGGATCCCCACTACACGTTTGGATCAGTAGCATTACCTCCTGCCTTCACTCTGATCATCACCTACTGGAATCTTTTGGAAGGGGAAACTGAGGCAGGACAAGGGGAACCACTGGCCTCACTGGCTATTCCAGAGCAGGTCTGGGATGAGGACTGGCCCATCCCTCCATGGGACCCTGGGGGCCAGGAAACTTCCTTGATGCTCACTTGGACCTTAGCCAATACTCCATTGTTTTTATTGAGTGCCTACTGTGTTCCAGGCCTGTGCTGGGCAGTGTTGGGACCAAGACCAAGCGCCTTGTCTATGAAAGCTGGAGGCATTTCAGAAGCCAGGTAAATTCCAAAGTGGCCTCCTCGGCCCATAAGGCCCTGCATGGTCTGCCCCCACCATCTCGTCACTTTCTCACCTCCACCTCCTCCCTCTCTCCTCCTGGATCAGGCTGCTCCTGCCACAGAGGCCTCCCCTAACAGATCAGGAATGGTCCTGCCCCAGGGCCTTTGCACTGGCTGTTCCCTAGATCCGAAGCTGACTTTCCCCACATACCTGCATGATTTTCTCCATTATCTCCTTCAGGTCTCTGTTCAGATGTCACCTCCTCCATGAGGCCTTCACTGACTACCACCTGCTAAATATCTCCCCCACCTTAGGCACACCCGCCATCTTCTACTTTTTTTAATTAAAAAAAGCGTGTTTTGCCACATACCGCAGCATGTGGGACCTTCGTTCCCTGATTAGGGACTGAACCCACACCCCTGCACTGGAAGCTGGAGTCATAACCACTAGACCACCAGGGAAGTGCCCTCTTCTTCTTTCCTTGCTCAGTTTTTTCACCTTACCCTCTGGCCCAGAAGAGATCTCACTCATTTATGTTGCTTCTTGTTTGCCAATCCCATCGGGACGTCAGCTCCACAAGGCCAGAGACTTCTCTCTTCTGTTCGCTGCTGTGTCCCCAGTGACTAGAACCAGCCAGGCATCCAACAGATAATCAATACTGGTTAAATAAGTCTATCTACTGCTGCCCAGCTGTGAGCAGGCCAGGACAGGACCTGGCTCTGTCTGGGTCACCACTGTGCCGCCAGCACCACCCAGCAGAACCTGGCACACAGTAGGTGCTCAATAAAGTCAGTGGAATAAACAGACCGACAAAGGTCAAGACCTCAGGACTCGGCTTTGCCTCCTGAAGGCATTGGAGGGTTTGTAGCTGGAGCTGAGCTTGTGCCAGGTGGGGCCGAAGGAGCCTGGGTGTGGAGGGTGAGCTCAGAGCCCACAAATTGCACCTCCACACTGACGTCAGCATCACTTGAGTCGAGAGCCTTGGTGGCAATGACGAAGCCGCTACCAGCTGAGGTCATTCACACACACCCTTGCTGTCGCTGGCTTTTTTTTTTTTCCCTCCATAACAGTTCTGATTTTCTTTTTTTTTAGTTGTGGGATAATATACCTAACAATACATTATTTTAACCATTTGTAAGAGTTCAATTCAGTTACATGAAATACCTCCTCACTGTTGTTCAGCCATCACCACTACCTTGGCCCAGAACGTTTCCATCTTCCCAGATGGAAACTCTGTCCCGGTGAAACACTGATTCCCCATCCCCTCCCCCACCCCCTGACCACACGACCTCTGTGGCTCTGACTCCTCCAGGGAGCTCCTGTGAGTAGAATCAGACAATGTGTGCCCTTCTGTGTCTGGCTTCTCCCCCTGAGCATCACTCCTCAAGGTTCATCCAGGTTGCAGGCGTTGTCAGATTTCCTGCAGAGTCCACGCTAATTCTACCTCCAGTTTGCTTGCTCCTGATGAAGGGCAGCGCACCACTCCATCGTGGATTAAAAAACTGAATTAACAAAAGGCCTCTCAGAGAGTAGGACGTTGACCAAACACATGAGGATTTCCCAAGAAGCGGGAAGAGCAAGTGCAAAGGCGCTGGTGTGAGGCTGAGCTCCATGTGTCATCTCAGCTGGGAAGGGAAGCCCAGTGGAGGGTGGATTTTGAACAGGGAGAATGTGACACCTTTTCCCCCTCCCCCAAGTGACACTCCCCCCTCTGTGCCTCAGTTTCCTATCCACCCCCAGGACAGACCCCAGGGAGCTCAGTGGTCCCTAGGCCCCATGTTACTTCCTCCTCCAGGGACCAGGATACCCCTTGCCTCATCTGCATATGCAGATGAGACCTTGGAGCATGGGCTTCTGGGAGGACCCTGGACACACCCAGGCCTTTCCGGGGATGTTGCTTGCTGATTCTGGCAGGAAGAAAGCACTGTAATTGCTTGAAGTTTTACTCACAAATCAGGCAGTGGCTCCTGCCACTTTCTCTCTACTGTTTCCCAGGGGTAGGTGTGTGTGGTACTTGGAGCTCCAGCCAGACACACAGTCACTTCAAGCCACAGCCTTGAGTCCAAGGGGCTGGAGAGAGGGTCTCAGGCTGGGCAACCCCCAGCCATCCCGGCTGGCTGCCTGGCTGAAGGCCTGCTATGCATACAGGCTGGCTTGACTAACACATACCCTCTCCCGTGCAGTGGAGGGGGACTTGGGCAAACTCTGGGGGCAGGCGTGCTGGGTTGAAATCCTTGCTCTGGCTCAAAATGTGTATTGTACCTGGAGCTGTGCAGTGCACACACTTAATAAGTGCTCCTGAAGTTATTGTTTCACTGGATGCCCCTCCCCGAGCCTGAAGAGTTGGCCTCATGGCCCCATTTTGCTGCCCAGGGAACTGAGTGACCCAGGGCTCCTGCCCAGCTGGGCCTCAGTTTTCTCATCCAAACAATGAAGGTAGAGCTTTCAGGCTCCCATTCATTCATTCACTCATTTGTTCAACACATTTGTTGAATGCTCACTGTGTGCCAGACCCTAGACCTCAGGGACACAGCCATGACCAGGGGAAACTCTGGCCCTGCCCTGGTAGAGCTGAGTGGGTGCAGCTGTGTGGGGAGGGGGAAATGGGAAGAGAAACAAGTAATAGATAAAAGAAATACTCTTGGTAAAAGAGTACAGCAGAGCAGGGACTTCCCCGGCGGTCCAGGGGTTAAGACTGTGCTCCCGCTGTAGGGAGCATGGGTTCAATCCCTGGTTGGGGAACGAATGTCATGTGCTATACCATGTGGCTGAAAAAATAATAATTAAAGATTAAATTTAAAAATTGTACAGCAAAGCAATCCAAACAGAGAAAAGGGAGTGATTGTTTAGACAGGGGGTGTGTTAGGGGAACATTGAGCTGAGACCTGGAGCCGTTCAGATATCTGAGGGGAAAATGACTCTCCTGGGGGCAGGGACAGCCAGTGCAAAGGCCCTGAGGCTTGACTGACAAGTTGGAGGAACAGTGAGGAATAAGAATTCAGTGCGGCTGAAGCAGAGTGATGGAGGGGGTCCTGGGGAGGACTGGATGAAAGGGGCACAAGACAGGGTCATGACTGAGGCTCCTAGACACACAGCAAGCCAGAACTACCAGGGACTTCCCTGGTGGTCCAGTGGCTAAGACTCCGTGCTCTCAGTGGAGGGGGCCTGGGTTCAATCCTTGGTCAGGGAACTAGATCCCACAGGCCACGACTAAGAGTTCACACACCACAACTAAAAGATCCTGTGTGCCACAAATAAATAAATACTAAAAAAAAAAGAAAAGAAAGAAAGAACTACTGTATGGGCCTTCCTGAGGGCTGCCTTCTGCCCTCCAGCCCCCATTCACATCTACGTCCCTAAGATTTCTGTATAACAAGCAATTATTAAGTACCCTGAGAGTGGGACCATAAAGAAGGCTAAGCACTGAAGAATTGATGCCTTTGAACTCTGGTGGTGGAGAAAACTCTTGAGAGTCCCTTGTACTGCAGGGAGATCAAACTAGTCAATCCTAAAGGAAATAAACCCTGAATATTCATTGGAAGGACTGATCCTGAAGCTGAAGCTCCAATACTTTGGCCACCTGATGCGAAGAGCCAACTCAGTGGAAAAGAACCTGATGCTGGAAAAGATTGAGGGCAGGAGCAGAAGGCGACAACAGAGGCTGAGATGGTTGGATGGCATCATCGGCTCAGTGGACATGGGTTTGAGCAAACTCTGGGAGATAGTGAAGTATGGGGAAGCCTGGCGTGCTGCAGTCTGTGGGGTCGCAATGAGTCGGGACACCACTTAGGGACCGAACAACTGAGTGCTAGGTGTTGTTCTAGTCAATGGGGATTCATAAGGGCATAAAACAATGCTGTGGGGGAGATGATAAACAATGTTTGGTTGTGAAAAATAGGATGAAGAAAACCAGAGCAGGGTAAGAAGATAGAAAGGGACAACGTGTTGCCATAGGTGCAAGGTCAGGGTGGCCTTGCTTTGGAGGTAACATTTGAGATCTGAGACTTGGAAGAGCAGAGGGGCCACATGGATCTGTGGGAGAGGGGAAACCATTCCAGGTAAAGAAAAGAAAGTGCAAAGGCCCTGGGGCAGGTCAAGCTCAGTACAAAAACTACTTTCAGTGAAAGTGTAGTCCCTCAGTCGTGTCTGACTCAGTTCTTCTGTCTGTGGGATTTCCCAGCAAGGACACTGGAGTGCATTTCTATTCTCTTCTCCAGGGGATCTTCCCAACCCAGGGATCAAACCAACGTCTCTCGCATTGGAGGCAGATTCTTTATCATCTGAGCCACCAGGGAAACCCATTCAGAGATACCATCAAGCCCTTAACAGTTATGCCCCAGCATTTCAGAGTGGAGTTTCCTCTTCCAGGTGGCGCCCCCCAGGATCCTCAGTGTTTCTAGATGACAGAGGCACCCATGGGAGTTCCTGGGCAGTCCAGTGGTTAAAACTTCACGTTCACAATGCTCCCAGTGAGGGAGGCATGGGTTCAATCCCTGGTTGGGGAACTAAGATCCCACATGCTGCACGGTGCAACAAAGTCAGGCTCAGCATGCGCAGGCAGAGGGTGAAGAGGAAGTCATCAAGACCCTCCTTGGGATCACCTCAAGTGAGGGACCCTAAGTCACTTGCCTTAAGAACCTTCCAAGCTAGGAGGTCCCTGAGTCCTTGTAAATGATTAAAAGCATGGGGTTCAGGACCTTCCTGGTGGCCCAGTGGTTAAGAATCCGCCTGCCAATGCAGGGGACATGGGTTCGATCCCTGATCCAGGAACTAAGATTCCGCATGCCACAGGGCAGCTAAGCCTGTGAGCCATAACTACTGAAGCCCGCATGCCCTAGAGCCTGTGTTCCACAGGAGAAGCCAAGGCAAAGGGAAGCATGAGCACCTCAATGAGAGAGTAGCCCCCACTGGAGGCAACTAGAGAAAAGCTCCTGTGCTCTAAGGAAAACCCAGCATGGCCATAAATAAAGAAATTAATTTAATTAAATTTTTTTTTAAAGCATGGGGTTCAAATTCCAGCTTTATTTCCCAGCTATGTGAGTGGCCAAGTCGTTTCTCTCTGGGTCTGTTTCCACACCTGAAAATGGGATTAAAAAATGTTGTCACGCTCTAGAATCATGGGACTTTTTATAGTAAGTGCTCAGTAAGTCTTAACTCTTCATTATAATTACTATACGCATCATCTGGGTCATTTTCAGGCAGCAGGCCTAGGGGTGGCTGTGTGATTTCGGGAAAGAACCACACTCTCTGGGCACCAGGTACCCCAGGGCCCCAGGAGTGCTTTTGAACCTGAGGACAGGAGTCCCCCAAAATGCCTGCAGCGGGTAGGGGTCAAAGGGCAAGGGGCAGGGGATAGGTCAAGGCCATGCTACATACAGACACACACACACACACACACACACACACACACGCGTGCGCGCGCGCGCACACCCCTACCCCCTCACGGGCTCTAGGTTGGTTAGGTCTGCGGAAGGACCAGCTGGGCGGATTTAGCCAGCGCATCTGCCGCCGGAACAGCTGCCGTTCTGGGGGGGGCTGGAGGGGGATTTGGGACGAGTGAAAAATCTGTCCGAGGAGAATCGCGTCTGCGCTGCCCAGCTGCCAGCTCAGACTAGGGGAACACCCCGAATCCGCCCGGACCCCGAGCCCCTCCCCTGCGGGGGCCACCCCCACGTGCCTTGGGGGGAGGGGGCGTCGGGGTGGCCCTGACGTCACAGGCAGCCTCAGCCAATCGGAGCTGCCCTTTCCGAGCCCCCGGGGGATTCCCAGGCCTTACCCGGGGCTGGGGCCGCGACCCAGCACCTACGACCCGCGACCTGGGCTTAAAAGAGGGCCCAGACCTGACTGGGGGAAACCAAGGCTGGGACGCTCCAGGAAGGGGGCGGGACCCAGTTGACCCCCCTGAGAGCCTCAGTCCAGCCGCTAGGCTCCTGCGAGGCCCAGAGAGGGGCAGGGACGGCCGGAGTCACACAGCTGGGCGGCTAGATGGAGAGCGCTGATTGGGGGCGCGCACGCAGCAGGGCGGGGTTTCCCAGCACGCCCAGGCGCTAGGCACTAAGGCCGGGATAAGCCTCAGCCCATCCCGGGGGACCCAAAGGCCGCTTGACCTACTCCAGGTCTCCCCGGGACCCCTCGGACCAGGGGCCGAGGCCGGGACACCCAGGGAGGAAGGTGTTTTTGGCCGCCGGGCATCCGCAAAACCCGCGCTGGATTCCTCCTGGGTCGGAGCTGGACTGGAGCGCCGCGCTGACCCACCTGGCCTGAGAAACTGAGGCCCGGAGGGGCGGGGCTTTGCTTAGTGTCACACAATTGTGAGGACGCTGCTGGTTCTGCCCCCTCCCTGGGCCTCCCTGGCTCACCCGGCGGGCAAGCTGTGAACTTCCTGCCACCCTGTTCCAGGTCAAGGCTCAGACAGTCAGGAGCCCAGGGCGGGGGAGGGAGCAGCCAAGTCTGACCTTGCCCCCGTCCAGGGCATGAAAGACTCATTCATGAGTGCTGAAGCCTGGGTGGCAGCTGAGCCGGGCCGCGGGGATGGGGCCTCCCTCAGGGTCTTTTGTGCTGGCGGGCCCCTCTGCGTAGTACACGCTGACTTCCCACCACCCCCTGCACCCCGTGTGCTCTGTTAAATCTGTCCAGGGTCCTTCTATGGCCCCTAGGTCACCTCCTAGTCCTCCTGGGCCACTCAACGCCCTCATCTACCTATACCTTGAACTCTCCAGCAGATTCTTTTGTCTCCCCTCCTAGACTGTAGGCACGAGCTAGTTTGCCTTACTGACTGCTCAGCTCAGTACGGGACAAAATTGTTGTTCAGTCACTCAGTTGTACCTGACTGTTTGCGGCTCCATGGACTGCAGCACACCAGGCTTCCCTGTCCTTCACCAACTCCCAGAGCTTGCTCAAACTCATGTCCATCGAGTGGGTGATGCCATACAACCATCTCATCCTCTGTATCCCCTTTTCCTCTTGACACACTGTACTCAATCAATGTTCGTTGAAGGAATGGTTTTGCAGAGGATCCCAGTTGGGCCAAGAATGGTTCAGAAGTGAGAGGAAAATGCAGAGCCTGGAAGCGACGCTGGGGTGCCCGTCCCCCATCCCCTTTGCAAGGCAGGCCTCAGTCTCCCCAGCACGCAAGGGGATCAAGTCTGAATGGCTGCAGGCAGGTGCAGGCTGATTTGCCTGGGACTCTGCCTCAGCCGGAAAGCTGGTCAGAGCAAAACCACTGGCAGGAAGGCCTGGCTGCTGGCGGAGGTTTGTGGTCGCCAGGATGGCCCCTGGGCAGATGCCTGGGGCCTGGAAGGCTGGGGTTGTCTCCATGGATGTCAGGGAGGCTGCAGGTGGCCCAGGACCTAGTGTCCCAGTGTGTGCGCCACTTGGAAGCCACACAGCTTGCCTGAGGCCCCGGACTTCTGGGTGCCCTGGGTGGGACACATACACCAAAGGTGTCTAGGACCAGAGCAAGCAGACGTGTGCCAGCTGGTGGACCTCTCTGTGCCCAGTCTATGGGAGCCTCGTGTGACTGCCTTGAAGACTGAACAATGCCATTTATGCATCTAACATAAGCACTCAGCAGGTGTGCAAGAGATGTCACTAGATAAATACACAACAGACTGTGTAGCCTGCCAAGCTCTTCTGTCCATGGAATTCTCCAGGCAAGAATATCTGAGTGGGTAGCCATTCCTTTCTCCAGGGGATCTTCCCATCCTAAGGATTGAACCCTGGTCTCCTGAATTACAAGTGAATTCTTTATTATCTGAACCGCGCAGAGTGGTCAAACTTATATTGAGCACCTCTTGGACAGAGAGGTACACTGAGGTGCTCAAAGGCTCCTGCTGTTCTGAGGTCACAGGGAGGCACGGAGGTCCCCTGGGCAGTCTCTGAAACAGGAAGACCCGTTTGTATTGGAGTCCCAAAGGCAGGGAACAGGAGTGCTCTCCACTGGCTATGGGGACTCTGCAGCCACTGCCCCCCCCCGCCCCCCCCCCCCCCGCCCCCGGCCACAATCTCTTTCTTGGTCAGGTTCCTTTGGGCACTGGGATCAAAGACAGCCTCCAGGGCTGTGTACCATGGTCTCTGCAGCCAGCTTGCTCTGTTCAACCCCAGTTCAGCCACTTTCTAACTGGGTGACCTTGGACAAGACGCCTCCCATGCCTCAGTTTCCTTACGTGACTATTGAGTGTTGTTAAGTATAATTTGTGGACTGAATAAATGACCTCATAAATGAAGAGGGCCACGTAGCCCCTCTGGGTTCCCGACACCGCAGTCTCCCGGTCATCTCCAGCATCTCACAGAGGGTGGATCCTGAGGATGCAGGTCGGCCAGAGTGGACCTGGGCAGTAAATTGGGGGAGGGGCCGGCAATTAGACCTTCCACCCGGACCAAAGCAGAGTGATCTCTGTTGGGTCGCTCCTCCACCCGCACCCCCGGCCCTGCCCCCAGCGCCTTCGGCCGCCCACCCGGCTCCGCCCTCCGTTCCGCGCCGCCCAAGCTCCTGGCCAGGTTTTGCACGGCTCCGGCCCGGCTCGGTAAGGGGGGGTTACCGAGGGGGGGGCGGAGGTGGCGGAGTCGCGAGTCGCAGCGGCGGCCGCGGCGGGCAGAGGAGATGCGGCCGCAGCGCGCCCCCGGTCCGGCCGCCGCGCAGCGCCCCCCCCGGAGCCGACGCCAGCGCGCCGGGGGCCGGGGCTGAGCCCCCTCCCCCAGCGCAGCGCCGCGGGCCCGGGGGCGGGGAGAGCGCGCGCCCCCAGCCCCCCTCCCCACCCCGGGATGCCTGGCTGAGCCGGCCGGGCCGGGACAGGTGCGCGCACCGACCCCCCCCCCCCGCACCACCACCACCCGCGCCCTCCCGCCCTCGCGCTCCCTCCCGCGCACTCGCGGCGGCCGCGGCTCCGAGGTAAGCGCCCCGGGGCGTCTGCAAGAAGGGGGGCTGGGGAGGCGCTATCCTGGGGGTGTCTGTCGGCACGCAACTGGGGGCCTTAATTGTTGGCTGAGGTGGCCGGGTCAGGCGTTATGATGGGGGGGCCTGAGGACCCGGCCGCTGGGAGGGGGATGGATTGGGCCGGGGAGGGGTCCTGTGGAGCGCTATAACGGGAGGTTCTGTCGGCAACGCAACTGGGGAGGAGGCTGGATTTTCGGGGGGTCGCAGTATGGAGCGATAGAATGGGGGACCAGTCAGAACGCTTTGAAGGGTCTGGATTTGGGCCTGGGTCTCTGAATGAGACTCCGTAACGGGGGTGTCTAATGGCACGGCAGCTGGGGGCGGCCTGGATTGTTGACGGGGGGCCTATATGTGGAGCTATAATGGGGGTTCTGTCGGTACCACAGAGGGTGGAGGTTTTGTCCGTGGGGGGCGCCGTAGAAAGCACAATAACGGGGGCTCGCGGCTGCGCCGCTGGAGAGCTGGATTGGGGCCCAGGTGGGGGTGTTCAGGGCAGGCAGGGGGCCTGCTGGCTGGGGATGGGGGATGCGTTGGGGGGCGGAGCCCTGAGCGCTAAGTCGAGGGGCCGGTGCGGTGGTCCTGGCGAAGCGAGGCCCCTCCGCCCCACTCCACGGTCCATCCGTGGCACCTTGGGCGCCCCTGAGCCCTCTTCAGCCTCACGCCCGGCCCAGAAGCAGTCCAGGGCTGGGGCCGTGGGGGAGGGGCCGTGGTGCGGGGGGAGAAAGTCAACGGGTCTGGATCACCCCCACCCCGCCGCTGCAGTGGGGGCCCATGTTTCGGGGCCCCCCCAAGAGCTGACAAAGGGACAAAGAAAGCGTCTTTCTCTCGCAGTGCGCTGGGAGGGGTGGGGGGCGCCGAATGTGGCCCCCTCCTGTGGGCGCTGATTGGTCTCCAGGGAGGGGGTCTCGCAACCCCTGTCCCGCCTCAGGGTGCCGTCCGGGTTTGGGGCCCCTCCTAGGTGGGGCGCTGCCATAGGACCCCCCCTGCTCTGCCCCTGCCCTGTCTTGTAGACGCTGAAGCTAGGTGTATTTGCAAGAGTCCTGGGGTTGGGGGTGACTCCCAGACCCTCAGCCACTAGCTGAGGTCTTTGACATCCTCCCCCTGAGGCTGTTATCTTTGACTCTGGGACTGGAGGGGAACTGGGGCTGGCGGTTAGGGGATTGGGCCCACAAGTTTTGGGGGTCTCTTTTGGGGTTTAAGGAGGAAGAAGGGACTAATGGCTTTGGTTTCAGAAGGGCCCCCAGTTTGCAAAATTGCAATGCTTTATATGTTTCTGGGTTCATTCAGTTTCTCAAGGGGTACAGTGTGCTCTTCAGAGTCAAAGTTCAGTACCCGTGCAGCGTCCCCTTCCCTGCAGACGCTGGCTAGCCCCTTTCCCACATCCGTGTAGATATGGTGTCTTTCAGGATGAAATTTTGGGATGTAATTGAGGGATGGCTGAAACTCTGTATAGACAGAGTATGGGGTATGGGAAAGCGGCTGGGGGCCGTGGGTGGGGTCAGGATTCTCCTGGGAGGAGGTCCTGAGCTCTTTGGGAAGGTAGGTGTGGATCCCTGTGGCTCAGAGGAGACCCCCTTGGATATCCCACAGGTGGCAGCCTGGCAGGAGGCTCATTAAACTGTAGCATGTACTTGCTGAGCTGACCTGTTTCCCTGAACAGACAGGGAAACTGAGGCCCAGGGAGGTGGCAGGATGGGTGAAGAGGGAAGCCAGTCCCCTCTGCTGTTGGGGCTGCTAGATGAGGTCAAGGGGGAGAGGAACCCCCATATCAGCTGAAACCCAAAACACCAGCCCAAAGGTTTCCTTGGAAACCCCAGTCCCCTACCCCCACCCCACTGACCTGAGCAGGGCAGACATTAGACCTGGAGGATCCAACGCCCCACCACTCTCAAAAAAAAAAAAAAAGCATCATAGAGAAGACCAGGGCGTGAGAAGAGGAGTACTGCTGTGTGGCCTCAAACAGGTCACTAGCCGTCTCTGGGCTGCAATCGCCCCAGAAAGTGCTCTTGGTTCTAGGACCTGAGTGGAAGGAGATGAGGCAGAGATGTACCACGGAATACCCTGGGTATGTAACCTCTCCCTCTGGTCCCCACCTGCCTTCTGTCAGGGCTAAGTACCCATGGGCCTCATGGTCCTATCACCTTCTCTGCTTGGAGGTGAGAAGGTGTTTCCCAGTGGAGGTATTGAGTCACTAGGGAGGGACTATTCACCTCTGTCCACTGGGGAAAGAAGGTGCTGGATACTTGGGCTGTAGGAGACTTTGTCATCTGTACTGGCTGCCTAGGGCTTGAGCGGGGAGTTGCTGGGGTGAGCTGGGGCTGGACCAAGAAGATAGAAATCAAACTGTCTTTGCAAAGGTGACCCTGACGTCAGCTGGTGGGACAGGTAAGCTGGGTCCCCAGGGGCTGAAGGACGTGCCGGTCACTGCCCATGTCCTGGGAAGGAGAGTGTCCCTAGCTGACCCCAGGTTGTGGCTGGCCCTGTCCTGTGTGCCTGGCCCTTTGCCAGGTGATGATGGGGACCCAGAAAGGACTCAGCCAGGGTCAGGACAGATGAAAGCAGGGAGGGCTGCCTGGAGGAGGGGATACTGGCACTGGGCTTGAAGGATGTTGCCAGAAGGAGAGGGGTACACTGATTCCAGGTGGAGAGAGTGGCAGGGAAAGCCACAGAGGGGTGTGTTGGGGGACTCTTGAGTGGCTGCACTATTTTAAGTGTGGGCTACAATGAGCAATGTGTCCGGAGAGGTGGCAGGGCCCGTGGACGCCAAGTCGAGGAGCAGCTTTATCCTAAGGGCAGTAGGGAGCCATGGAAGGTTGTAGAGCAGAGAGAGGAATGGGCAGAGTTTCAGACCCTGAGCAGATATGAGGAAGGGTAGCTACCAGGAGAGAGTTTCCTGCAAACCTAGTGGGCTTCTCAGAGGGGTGGAGAGTCACCCGTGCAGGGAGGCAAGCAAGTGGGGTTAGGTAGCCATTTTTCCAGAATGCTGGGGAAATGTTTAGGATATAGTGATTCCAAAATTCTAACCCATTTCAGGGACTGTGGATTCTCAGACTGACTTATCCAAGACTCAGTGGTGATTGGGATTGACCGTGGGTGGGACCTCATTTAGCAGAAGCAGGGACATTGAGGCTCAAGACAGCCTTGCCACCTGCCCCACATCCTGTGGTCAAATTATTAATATCTAGGCGTCAGCTTCAGATCCCCGCGCTAGACACCCCCGCCATTGTGATCAGTGCAGGTTTGGCTTCCAGAGCCCGGGTTTGATGTGTGGCCTGAGAGGTCTGGGCCTGAGCCACATAATTCTCTCTTATTATCACAGTCGTTCATCACCTGCCCTTGAGGGATGGCCAAACGAAGTGGCAGTCATTAGAATGTGCTGAGGAGGTGACTTGGGAGGCCGAAGACGCCTCTTCCATCTCTTTAGGCAGTGATACAGGGCACACCACCACCCCTCCCCCGCCCAGCCACCCTTGAAGCTCCTTCACTGGCCCCAGGGTCCAAAGGTGGTAGTCCCAGGGCCTGCTAGGAGGGAAGCCCAGTCTAGTGAGGACTACATTTCCCAGGATGCATCTTGTCCCAGGCTGAGCCTGCCTTCCAAGGGCAGACCTAGGAGAGAACTTCCCAACTGCAGGATCCCAGGGGGGATTGTGGGTTCGCCAGTTCTCAGGAGGGCCCTGGGAGAGACCTGGTCTAAAGCAGCTGGGGAGACAAGTGACTAAACAGATGCTCCCAGGAGCTCCTTGTGCCATGCTCTGGGCAGGTGATGCTGAGATCTCAGAGGAAAAAGCTTAACTCTAGTGTCTGATTGGCCCTCAAGGGTTGTCCAGGCTCAAGGAGGGGAAATAGGCAGACACTGGCTCTCTTTGCTATGTGGGATCAGAGTTGGGGCAAAATGGGGCTAGGGAAAATTGTCTCTGTGTAGTGGGGATCAGAGAAGATGTACTGAGGAGGGACGTTGCAGCTAGGACTATGACGGATATGTAGGAGTTCACCAGGCCACACGTCTTCTGATAGTTTCAGAACCTTCTCCCTTTCCTGAAGGCTGAGTCAGTGTCCCCTGGGGCAGCTGAGATAGCCCATCTGAGTTTTTGCCCTTGAAGATTGCCACAACATCCATCACTTCACTCACTCACTCACTCATGCCCCCTCTCTGAGCCTTGGTTTCCCCATCTGTGAGACACAGATGCTATTCTCTCTCCCTGACGGTTAAACATTTAAACAGGAGGACACACAATGCCAGGCCTGGTCCTGTTCTTTTGTTACTCTAGAAAAAGAAATTACTTAAAAGCAAGAGCTTGTGGCCTCTGGTCCTGATCTCATTGGAGGTGTGGGGTCTTGGCTTTCATTCCATGAGCTGACAGATGAGCTCCTATTATGTGTGCCTACTATGTGCCAGGTGCTGTGTACCCAACAATGAGCAGGGCCAAGCAGGCTCTGCCCTGCTGAGCTCATACCCAATGGGAACATGGCCACTAACTTGGGAAAGAAAGTAAATCAAATATAACAAGTGCCCTGAGGACAGTGACACTGGATGGTGTCGCTGAGAGGGGAGGGGCTGTTTCAGCTGATGGTGTCAGGGAGAGTGTCTCTGAGGAGGTGACATTTGAGCTGAGACCTGGAAAATGAAAAGGAGCCAGTCTGCAGAGAACTGGAGGAAGAGCATTCCAGGATGAGGGCACAGCCCGTGCAAAGGCCCTGGGGCAGGACCATGCCTGGTGTTGTTGGAGGAACAGCAAGAAGGCCTGTGTGGCCGGAGCAGAGTGAGCAAGGGGGAGAGAGGGAGGAGGGAAGGGCAGGGAGGGGACAAGATCCCCCTGCACATTTTTGTGCAGGGCCTCGTGGGCTGTAGGGAGTACTTGAACTTTTGGAGGTGGGTGCCCCAAGGGCTGTGGGCAGAGGAGGGGGCGGGACCTGCCTCGGTGCTCACGGATGCTATTTGGTCACTGCAGAGAGTGCAGACTGTGGGGAGCCAAAGCTGGGGGACCAGGTGGAAGGGACTCCGCTGGTCCAGGGGACCAAGGATGGGGAACAGCCAGGGTGCGGCAGTAGAGAGGAAAAGTGGGTGGGTCAGAGTGGATGGTGGACTTTCTAGATGTGCAGAGGGGCTGAGAGCCCCTTTCTCTAGGGGCACATAGCACTGTGGGCTTCCCTGGTAGCTCCTGTGGTAAAGAATCTGCCCACAATATGGGAGACCTGAGTTCAATCCCTGGATTGGGAAGATCCCTTGGAGGAGGGCATGGCAACCCACTCCAGTGTTCTTGCCTGGAGAATCCTCATGGACAGAGGAGCCTGGCGGGCTGCAGTCCATGGGGTCACAACAAGTCGGACCCGACTGAGCAACTAAATACAGCGCTGTGGTTAAGAGTGTGATATTGGGACCACATGGGCTAGGTTCAAAACCCACTCTGGCCATTTCGTAGCTGTGCGCCCCTGGGCATATTACCTGCCTGCTCTGGGTGAGGAAACCCCTCCTACCTACCCCGTCAGTACTTTCTGCAAAGCCTGTTGCACAGAGCTTGGGACACAATAGGTGCTCCAGAAATGTTTGCTATTGCTCCCCTTCTAAGCCCCAGGGTGTGGAAGAAATGAGGCTCAGATTAGGCTGGCAAATTCCCCGAGGTCACCTAGCAAAACGGGGGCCCCTGCCCCTCTCTGTCTTGCTCTATTGATGCACAGTTCTCAAACCCCACCCCCCCAGAACCCACGTCACTCTGCCAGCATCTCCACCATTCCTGAGCCCTGACTCACCAGCACTTATGGTCCACTGTGACCCCCAGGCCTTCCGCCCAGGACCTATTTCCCACCTTTGTCTTCTTCAGTTTCATTCGCCAGGTCTTCCATTCCCAGCAGCACTTGGCATGGTCCCATCTATCTCTTGCCCACCATCACTCAGCAGTGTCCCCCCTCCAGACCTGCCCATCCGGTCCCATCTCAGTAGGGGATCCCTGGGGCCTCCCAGACAGGGCCTCTAGGGAAGGGCAGTGGCTGGAGGACTTCCGGGTTGGGAGGATCAGCCTGGGGGAGAAGAGGGATCCCAGAACCCCAAGTGAGGGGGGCCAGGCTCACTATCTTCTCTTCCGGATTGAGGGCCCCAGGGCAGCGACCAACCAGATCTGTTTGTTCTCCCTAAGTGGAGCCCCTTAGAGTGACTCTTACTCCCCTCTCTCCCCTAAAATTGGACCCCAAGAGCAGGACCTGACTTTTCTGTTTCATCCAAACTGGGATTGACACCAGGGTCTGTTTGCCCCCAGGCTGGCTCTGAGCCCCCATCTGTGGGTTCCTGATCCCAAATCCACAGCCCAGCTTGAATTCCCTAGGAGCTCCAGCCTCCTCGAGTGGCCCCCTCCCAGGCCCCCTAATTACCCGCTGGGTATAAATGACATTTTAATCTCCTCAGAATGGTCGCCACCTCCCCGAGAAAGCAGCCCTCCCCTTCCCCATTTCTAATTACAAGTTGCTGCTTCCGATTTGCCTCCTGGCGGCCCAATTTCCAAACAGTGATTAAAATTAATTACCCAGGAGCACCCCCGCCCCTGTCTGGGCCTGGAGCCCTGAGGACCTATCTGTGTCCCCCTCGAGAGGTCCCGCCTCTGCCACCCGGTCTCCCCTGCCCCCGGCTCCCTGAGTGGCTTGGGACAAGGGCAGCCTCTCTCTGGGTCTCTGCTCACTTATCTGCAAAATGTGCAGTTAGACTGTGCAGGCTTGTTGACAGATGGTACATCGTGGGCGCTCAGGAAATGTCAGCAAGAGGCGGTAGAGCCACGTGGCCTGGGTTCAAATCCCAACTCTACCCTTCTGTGCTGTGTGACCTTGGCCAAGTGTCTTAACCTCTCTGAGCTTTGTTTTTTTCCTCTGTAAAATGGTATAATGATGCTGCTTCATAGAGTTGGCTTGGGTAGGAGTTGTGTTCAGACCTTCGAAGGGCTTGGCCCAGCAGCTGGCACACAGTAGGGGCTTCATCAAATCTTACTTTAAGAGACTCCCTGGCAACCCATTGGTTAAGGCTAAGAACTGCCAATGCCAGGACCTCAGGTTCGACCCCTGGTCAGGAAACTAAGATGCCCCCTGCCACAAGGCATGGCCAAAGATATAATAATAATTTTTTAATGAAAAACTTTTTTAAATTTAAAATCTTAGCTTAAATCCCTACTCTGCTGGGCTGCTGTATTGTGCAGCAGGGAGATAGCTCAGGTACTCGAAACACATCTTCTTTAAGGAGATGTTCAGCATTAATTGGACACCTACTGCATGCCTGATTCTGTGCATGGTCCTGGTCAGGGTTGAATCCCCGGCTATGCTGGCACACAGTAAGTGCTCAGGAAGTCTGGAATCAACAGATCTGTGTAGCTCTTTCATAAATAGGGACTGTCTGTGGGACATTCATTCAGCCAGTGTTTGCTGAGCACCTACTGTGCGCTAGACCCCCTTGTCCCCCGGGGAGTCTTACGTTGTCATCCCTGATTTACAGAGGCAGAAGCAAAACCAGAGAGGGGAAGATGTGACCCTCGCTGCACAGCAGTCCGGAGCACCTATTCCATGTGGCTTATTCCCCCATCATGATAACCCGTTGGGGCTCGCTGTCATGCTCTGTTCTCTGATGGAGAAACTGAGACTCCAGGAGACCAGAACGCAGGGAGGAGGGCTGAGGATGGAGGGGCTGCACTGCCACCTCCTGGGCTGGGGAGAGGTGAGTTACCGGGTGTGGAGTGAGCACTGGGGGTGTAAGGGGTCCTCTCTCCTCAGCGCCCCCGTGGCCCAGGCCCCAGGGGACTCCCTCTGGCCGCTTCACCAAGTTCCTAGACAGCCCCAGAGCCCGTCTGGGCTGTGCCGGGGGACGACAGAGGCAGCTGGAGGAGGCAGCTGTAAGTGGAGCCGGTAACTAGACCTGGATGGCGCAGGGGCCCGGCTGCCTAGCCGGGTTACTCGATCCCCCCGGGGACGCTGGGCCCCGGAGCTGGAATCCTGGGGCTGCTGGGCGGACAGGAGCTCCTTCTATGGAACTGGAGACGAGCATCCTGCCCCCATCCTTGCCGCAGCAGATGGAGAAACAGGGGCTCTGAGCCTGGCCCGGGGGTCACTGAGTCATCTGCTGTGGTATAGAGAGGGCCAGAGAGGGTGAGTTGCTGGCCCAAGGTCACCCAGCAAGGTCATTTCACAGAGAGCAAACATGAGTGCCAAGTGCCTTATTTTACAGACGAGAAAATTCAGGCTCCAGGTCTTGTCCAGGTGTCCTCTCTTAAGATATGGCCACCTCCCCACCTGCCAGTATCTTCTTGCTGTGCCTTTAAGGGTTCCAGCCTCCAGGTTTTTGTCTTTGGTTTCCCCTGACCACAGGCTAAGCAGCCCCTTTGCCAAGACTCTCCTATCATTCTCTGCGTCTGGCACACAAGTGGCACTCAGTAATTGCTCGTCCAATGAGTGAATGAACACCTTGCAATTTGGGGTGCAGAAAGCCAGAGCTGGCCACAGACGCTCCCAAGTTGGTGGGGTTGGGTGAAGCCAAGGGTAAGGTTGAAAGTAGAACTTCCTTGCTAAGGCAGAGAGCTTAGGGTGCTCCTCCCTATGCGCTGGCTTATTCCAGTGGACTTCGTAGCTAGATGCTCCAGCATGGAATTGGAACACAGAATGTAGTTGGATATTAAAAAAAAATTTTTTTCTTAGAAGCTTTATTTTATTTTTGGCCATGTCAGGTGGCTTGCAAGATCTTATTTTCCCGACCAGGGATCGAACCCATGCCCCCTGCCATGATATCTCTGAGTCTTAACCACTGGGCCGCCAGGGAATTCCCTGGATATTTTTGTATAATAGCTATAACATGATGATAATAATAACTGATGCCCACTCTGAGCTTACTAAGTCCCAGTCCCTAGCTCAGCCCTTTATCTCCAGCTGGGCTGTCAAAATGGCCACTGGCCACATATGACTCGGAGCCACGTGTGGCCAGTCCCAGTCCAGATGTGCCATAAATATACAACACACCCTGGATTCCAAAGATTAAGTACCAGAAGCAGAATTTAGAATGTCTCATTAACCATCCGTACGTCAATTACAGGTGGAAATAACAAGACTTGGGATCTGTTGGGTTAAATGAAACATATTATTAAAATAAATTGCACCCTTTGAATGTGGCCACCAGGAAATTCAAAACCGCACGTACACGCACGTGGTTTTCTGTAGGACGGTCTGTTCTAGGTGTCTCTGCATCCTCGTAGCAGTGTTTTAGGGTCAGATTTATAGCCCCTGGTGGTTTGTAGATGAGGACCCCAAGGCTGAGACAGGGGGAATGACCCCTGGAGGTCTGGAGGCTGGTAAGAGGCAGAGAGCAAATTTTAAGTCTGGGCCACAAGATTCTAGAGACTAAGCGACCACTCCAGGGCTCTTTGGCTGGCAGCATTGCCTGTCCATCCTTCCTCATCCCCAGCCTCCGTTTCCCCAACCCTCCAACAGAATTGGACAGAGCAGGTGGGAAGGGTAGATAGACACAGGCTTGGCCAGCCTGTTCTCCACAGTTAATTGGGGTCCTTGGAAAAATTTCATAGCCAGAAAGCCAGCAATAGGGGGTTGCAGGCAGCAGGTTCATGCAGGGGTGCCCAGTTTACAGACTCTGACACGCTTATAGACATGTGTACACGGGGGGCAGACAGTCCGCCCCTGCTGGGGCACACACATGTGCGGTGGTTGCATCTGTGGATATGTGTGAACACGCAGACATTGGGACCTGTGGATATTCATAGGGGGATCCACTCATCTGTGGACTCACATGTGTGGTGTGGGGGTGATGGGCAAAGGTGAGCCAGAGAGGGGTTCAGATCTGGGTTCAGCTTTGAATGCTGACAGTTCATTCCTTATAACAAGCCATTATTGAGCACCAGCTGTGTACCAGACGCTGTAGGTACTTGTCATTGGCCAAGATGCACCTGGGCCTGCCCTCATGGGGCTCCTAGTTCAGGAAAACAGTTGGGCTCTGAACAGGCTGTTCCGTAGGTGATTATTTCAGTTGGTGGGATCTGTGCATAAGCTCAGCTGCTCAGGATTCTTCTGCCCAAAACTGCACACTCTGGGACTTCCTGGGTGGTCCCGTGGCTAAGACTCTGCACTCCCACTGCAGGAGGCCTGGGCTCTATTCCTGGTTAGGGAACTACATCCCACATGTCACAACCGAGAGTTCTCATGCCATAACTAAAGATCCCACATGCTGCAACTAACCAATAATATAGAAAAAGGATCTAAAATGCAGGGTCTCCTTGGGCAGGTCTAGGACAAACACGAAACTCAGCATTTCTAACCACCCCAAGTGAGGCTGCTCCCTCTGCTGGTGCAAGGGCCATATCTGGAGTAACGGACTGTCTAAAGGAGCCTTTGAGAGTGTCATACTGTGAGGGCGGGTGCGTGGGGAGGGGAGAGGCTGCTGGAGTCCAGCGGATGAGGGTAGAGACGTGAGATGAGGAGGGAGCCCCTCCTAAAGGAGATCAGTCTTGAACAGTCACTGGAAGGACTGATGCTGAAGCTGAAACTCCAATACTTTGGCCACTTGATATGAAGAACTGACTTATTCAAAAAGACCCTGATGCTGAGAAAGATTGAGGGTAGGAGGAGAAGGGGACAACAGAGAATGAGATGGTTGGATGGCGTCACTGACTTGATGGACATGAGTTTGAGCGAGCTCTGGGAGTTGGTGATGAACAGGGTAGCCTGGCATGCTGCAGTCCGTAAGGCTGCAAAGAGTCGGACATGACTGAGCAACTGAACTAAACTGAACTGACGTGTGTATCTGAGAGAAGAGGCTTTCTCGAGTGAGGAACAGCCAGTACAAAGGCCCTGGGGCAGGGGGAGGCCTGTGTGGTTGGAGTACGGCGGGGAGGGTAGAAAAAAGGAAGAGGGAAGAACAGGGAGAAGACGAGGCAGGTCGTGTGAAGTCTTGTGGGCCACCAAGAAAAACTTGGATTTTTACTGGGAGGGAAGTGGGAAGCCCCAGGGGTGTAGACAGAGGAGGGATGGAGCCTGATTCAAGTGCTAACGGGTGACCTTTAGGGGTTGCTTCGGTGGAGGACAGACTGTAGGGATTAAGTGTGGGAGCTGGGGTCCAGCTGGAGGAAACTGTGGGGTCCAGGCAGGAGATGTTGGGAGCTGACCAGAGAACAGACTAGCGAGGCGTGAAAATTCAGGATGAATTCGGCAGACCCCACAGTACTTGCTGGCATTGGATGTGAGCGTGAGAGAATGGGGTGGTGGGTGGTGTTGGAGAGAGTTGGGAGTGACTCCCAGGTGTGGCCTGAGCCATCAGTGAAGACAGGGAACCTGTCAGTCAATAAATCAGTTAATTCTATGTTCCAGTGAAAATCCTAACAGGTTTTATGTTGTTTGTTTTGGAACTTGCCAGCTGATCCTGAAATTTATGCTGAACTGCTGGGGGTGGGGCAGGGAGAGAGTAGCCCAGACACCCTGGCCAGGTGGGAAAAATGTTTCAGAAGGAAATTCAAATCTATGATGAAGATATACAAGCTAAGGCCATATGGCACCTGAAAAAGTAGATGGCAGGGTGAAGCAGGTAGCCTGGAGGGGATTTCCATACCTGCCTCAGTTTCCTCATCTGTACAATGGGACTGTGCCAAGACTTGGAGTGATGGAGGTTGGGCAGAGAGGTGGTGTCACAGTACCCACAAGCCCTCCTGGGGAGGGATCTCTGTCTCTTTAACCATCCCTCCCATCCCCATGGGCATAAATGCACATTCTCAGGGCTGCAGGCAGGCAGACATAGGTGCGTAGGTAGTCTGCACATCATGGGTTGCACATGCCAGCCACGTGACTCCTCCCACCTGGTCCTGGAGGAGGTTCTGCTCCTGGTGGCCAGGTGCCGGGGCAGGTGGTGGGGCCACTTCTGGGCAGGCAGTCGCCAAGTGGCTGCTGGCAGAGACGCCTCAAGTTTCATGGAGAGAAGCAGATGGTCTTGGGGGTGGTGAGGGAGATGCTGAGGCCTCCGATAACCCCAGGAGGTCAGGGGGTAAACTGAGGCCAGGTGCAGTGGGTTGAACCTGAAGTGACCCAGACTCCTGCAAAACAGCATGTGGGGTTCAGTTCTGCACCATCATCAAACTAACACGTCAGTTAAGTGGGTTTCAGGGACTTCGCTGGTGGCCCCATGGTTAAGAGTCCATTTTCCAATGCAGGGGACACCGGTTCGATCTCTAATTAGGGAGGTAAGATTCCACACGCTGTGCAGCCAAAAAAAAAGAAAAGAAAAGAAAACTGAGTGGATTTCGGTCTTGGCTCCACCATTTCCATTTGGTCGTGACTTCGCCTCTCTGTACCTCAGTTTCCCCATCTATGTAAGGGGCATATTAACAGCACCCACCTATGGGATGTGTTGTGTGGATCACATGAGTTCATTGAAGTCCTTAGAACGGTTCCTGGCCCATAGAAAGTGCTTGGTGTTTGCTATTTTTACTGTTTATTGAGCTTGTACTGTATGCCAGGTCTTGTGCTGGGGGGTGGGGACACAGGGGTGGCCAGGACAGACTCAGCCCCACCGTGCATGTGGGCCTCAGAGTCCAGTGGGAAAGGTGAACAGTCAGCCAGGCGTTTAGAGGATGGGGATGCACAGGCAGGCAGGAGGCTGGAGGAAGTCAATCCGGGCTGATCTGGGAAGTCTTCCTGGAGGAGGTGTTAAGGTGACGAACCTGTTCATCAGGTTACTAGGAGCAGGAGGCAGGTTGTTCCAGGCAGAGAGAACAGCACATGCAGATGCCCAGAGGTGGAGAGAGAAGCGGGGAGATGTCATTTCAAGGGCACTGGGGAGCCATAGAAAGCTTTAGAGCAGAAGTTCTCAGCTGGGGGTGGGTTTCCCCCCCAGGGGAGACTGCATGATGTCTGGGGATGTTTTTGGTTGTCACCATTGAGGGATGCTCCTGGCATTGAGTGGGTTAGAGCCAGGGATGCTTCTGGCACAGTGCCCAGGATGGCCCCCACCAGAGAATGATCCAGTCCCAAATGTCAGCGGTGCTGAAGGGGAGAGACCCTGGTTTAGAGCAGGAGAGAAACAAATGAGATTTGGGTTCTAGAAAGATTCCTTTGCTACCTTAAGGAAGATACTGAAGGGTTGGGACTGGAAGCCAGGGGACAAGGTAGGGGGTGGGAGCTGGGCCTTGGGGCGATCAGGGTGGAGGAAGGGACTGGGAGGCCAACACCCTGGTCTTTGGGTCAAGGACAATGGAGCCATTCGTAAGTCAGGGATCTGGTAAAAGAAGCAGGTTTGAGGCAAGAAAAGCCCAGTTTGGGGTGCAGGGGTCCCAGGGTGGTTCTGAGTGGCTGGGGCAGCTGTGGACGGAGGGATGACAGGAACATCCTTCTAGCCCCAAGTGGCTGCATGACAAAGTTACGAAAACCAGGAGAAAAAATGAACCGTGAGGTCCCATCCTGACCTCAACCTGCCTGTCTGTGAACTGGGTGTTAAATAACTGTTGGCCTCTGGGACTCCTCCAGATATCCAGCAGTTAAGACTCTGCTCTTCCACTGCAGGGGACAAGGGTTTGATCCCTGGTCAGGGAACTAAGATCCCACATGCTGTGCAATGCAACCAAAAAAATTAAAAAAAAGTTACTCCTGGCTTCACCTGGTTGAAGGGTGAGGGAATGGGTGACTATTAATCTTGTCATGACTGTTCAAATGCTCAACTCCTAGGAGCAAAATCCTGGAGCCAGAGAGAGCCCTGTGATCAGTCCTCACTGGTGGGTCATGACCACCAAATCAGCCCCTCAGTTCCCCCATCTGCAAAAATGGATTGAATGTTATACCAACCCTGCTAGAGCCCTTGCGGTTACCATGAAGCAATTCCTGGAAACCACTCAGCTTGGCCTCTGATACGTTTAATATACCAATGGCAACAACAATCATAATAAGAATTAGCATTTTCTGAGCAACTGCAGCATTTCTAGGCTCTGTGCTAACACCCACTACAGGCCTGTGAGGTCAGTGCTATTACCATGCCCATTTCACAGATGAGGAAACAGGCCGGGAGAGGTGGAGTGCCGTGTCCAAGTCACACAGCATGTACAGGGCAGAGCAGAGCTGGGATTTGAACCCTTATGACCTTGGAGCTTCGCCACTCATCACAGTGCTGCATGGCCCGTGAGTGGAAGCTGTTGTCTTAAAGTTTCTGAAGTTAAATACAATTCCAATAAAACATGGGATAAAAGGCCCAGAGCACTGCCTTTACACCTCTTGCGATGGCTACTATCAAAAAGCAGAAAGTAGTGTTGGCAAGAGAAATTGGAACACATGGGTGATGCTGGTGGGAATATGGTGCAGACACGGTGGAGAAGAGCTTGGCGATTGCTCCAGAAGTTAAACATAGAGTCACCATATGATCCAGCAATTCCACTCCTACATAGACACCCAAAAGAAATGAAAGCAGGGTTTCAAAGAAATGTTTGCACACTTGTGTTCATAGATGTTCACAACAGTCCAAAGGTGGAAGCAGCCCCATTGCCCATCGACAGGTAAATGCGTAAATAAAATGTGGTCCATCCACACCATGGAATATCACTCAGCCTTAAAAAGGAAGGATAGTCTGACACTTGATACGACAAGGATGTATCCTGAGGATGTGATGCTCAATGAGGGAAACCAGACACAGAAGGACAAATACTGTCTGGTTCCATTCACAGGAGGTCCCTAGAGTCAGATCCACAGAGACAGGAAGGAGATGGTGGGGCCAGGGCTAGGGGAGGGGACAGTGAGCCTGTTTCATGGGGACAGAGTTTCAGTTTGGGAAGATGAGAAAATTCTGGAGGTGGGTCGTAGGATGGTTGCACAACAATGTGAATGTATTTAATGCCACTTAAATATCGTTAAGATGGCAAATTTTATGTTATATATATTTTGGTGTTGTTGTTTGCTCACTAAGTCGTATTTGACTCTTTGTGAACCCACGGACTATAGCCCGCCAGGCTCCTCTGTCCATGGACTTCCCCAGGCAAGGATACTGGAGTGGGTTGCCACCTCCTCCAGGGGATCTTCCCGACCCTGGGATCGAACTGTCCCTCTCCTGCACTGGCAGGCAGGTTCTTTACCACTGAGCCACCAGGGAAGCCCCTGTGTACACTGGACCACAATATTAAAATGTTAAAAAAAAAAAAAGGGAAAAAAAAGAAGGCACGAGCAGACAGAACACCGCAGAGGCTGAGGTGTCCTCGCAGGTGTGGGGAGGAGATTTCCCGGGTGGAGTGGAGAGTTGAGGTCTGGCCGTGGAGTTGGGGGCCTTGAATGGCAGTGTTGGTGGCCTGACTCTGGGGTCGCTGGGAGACTTCGGCGGTTGTGGAGCAGGGGAGGAGCCTGGGCAGGAAACTGAAGGAAGCAGAGCCAGGTCCACACACACATGGGATCCTGGCGTCGGCTGAGTCACAAATCCTGGAAGCTCAGGGTCGGAGAGGAAACACTGCCGGCTCACGCAAGGCCTTCCTGTTTTTTGGCCCTGAATCCTCGGAGGCAGGCGCTCCAGGGCCAAAGTTCGTGGCTCATGTCCACCTCCACGGATTCGGAATCCCCATACCCCCAGGGCCTGGGCAGGGGTGGGAGATGTACCTGCTGCTTAGGTGGGGAAACTGAGGCTCAGAGCTAGCCCGGGACTTCACAAGAGGACAAGGCTTCGGATGTCTTCCTGGGGCTCCGGACGGCGCCCCTTCTGAAAGAGGAGTGGAGGGCTGGGTTCCAGAGGGTGAGTTCTGTTTACACCATCAACCAGAGCATCACTCGGGTGGGGGAGGGGTTTCCATACACCTAGAGCAGGAAGCAGCCTCTCCCACAACCCCTCCTAAAGGTGGTGAGGCCCCTGTCACAGAAGTATGTTAGCAGAGGACCGAAAGGCTGGACTTGGAGGGAGTCGGGCTCACCACGGCCTCTGAGGTCCCCAGCCAACTGAGTATTCTGCAGTTCCAAAGTTCTGCAGTTCCCAGATTGTGGTTTATAAAATTCCTAGGGCCTTTGAATTTCTTTTTCTTTCTATTCTTTTTTTTTTTTGAGCGTTTTCTTTTAAAATTTTTGTGTTTTAAGAATACTTTAAACATATGTTTTGAAATTGAAATTTTAAATACATATATGTTTTGAAATGTGGTATTTATTTTTAACTTAAAATCATTTAATTTTTAAATTAGTCTCATGATTAATTTTTTGTTAGGAACCGTTTCCTGAACTTTCCCTTTCAAATATGGTCAGAAAGTTGTTCTGGTAATTAGTAAGTGCTGATATTATTATTGCTAATGCCATGATTGTTGTTATTTTTAAATTATTACCCCAATGGGAAAGTTTCCCGGGACTTGAAGGTCCCGGACGCCGTGACACTCGCGCTCCCTCTGCTGGCAGCAATCGGGACTGCAAGCCACACGGCTCACCGCCCCGCCCCTCGCTCGCAGGTGTTACCTCCTGTCGCCCTGACCTCGCCATGCGGACCCCGCGAGGGCCCCCTTCCCGTCCGGCCCTACTGCTCCTGCTGCTGCTCCTGGGAGGCGCCCACGGCCTCTTCCCCGAGGAGCCGCCGCCGCTCAGCGTGGCCCCGAGGGACTGTGAGTGGGGAGTCTTGCGATGGGGGAGGGAGTCCCCCTCCCCCGGGGTCTCACCAGGCTAGACTCACCCTGGCCCTGGATCACACCCTTCCTCTACCCTCCCCCAGACCTGAATCACTATCCCGTGTTCGTGGGCAGTGGGCCAGGACGCCTGAGCCCCTCAGAAGATGCTGATGACCTCAACATCCAGCGAGTTCTACGGGTCAATAGAACGCTGTTCATCGGGGGCAGGTAGGAGAAACTGCCCGGCAGAGAATGCGGTGGGTGAGGTGTGGGGAGCAGGTGGTAGCATTTTAGGGAGGTCTGTGGGATAGGGCCTGTAGTTCAGCTGGAATGTGAATACGTGTCCCTGGGGTGGGAATTTCAAGTGCTGAACTCTGGGTGTGGTTGAAGACCAGACCCTGCTTATAGTGTGTTACCAAGTGGGCACAGCTGTCTGGTCAGAATTCACTGGGTGCTAGAGGGTGTGCTGAAGTGGCACCAAGGGCTTCTCTGAGAAGGTGACATTTGAGTTGAGACCTGAAGGATGAGGAGCCAGCTGTGAGGAAATCTGAGGGAGAAAGAGATGTCAGAACAGAGGATGGAGCCCATGCAAAGGTCCTGGGGCAGGACTGTGTCTCGTATGGTGAAGGGACGGTGAAGAGGCGCAAGTGTCTGGAGCAGGGGGAGAGAGAGAGGAGGGGAGGGCAGGGAGAGGACAGGGCAGGTCGTGCAGGGTCTTGTGGGCTGCAGGGAGGATTCAGGCTTTTACCCCAAGGGAGATGGGACCCAAGAGGGCTGTGCAGAGGAGGGGCGGGGCCTGACTCAGGTGCTCACAGGTGCCCTCTAGTGGCTGCTGTGAGGAGAGCCGACTGTGGGGGAGAATGTGGACCCGACTCTCCGGTGGCTGCTGCGGGGAAGACAGGCTGTGTCGGTGAGGGCGGGAGCCCCTACACCTGGGCAATCCAGTAACGGGGGCTGAACGAGAGTGGGGGGCTGAACGAGAGTGGTGGCCGTAGAGGGTGTGAGAAGTGGATGAACGCTCCGTACATATTGAAGGCAGAGGTGAAGGTATTGGGAGGGAAGGCGAAGCGGGGAGATGTGGGTCCCTCCCACACTGTTGTCTCAGCCGAGACAGCACCTGACCCGAGAGGGTGGTCAGGGTGGGGGCAGGCTTGGGGGATGGTCGCGCTCAGCGAGGCCATGTCGAGCGTGAGAAACCTGTGAGCCCTCCCTCGTGGAGGCCTTGAGGGCTAGCCGGGCCCCAAAGCTGGAACTCAGGGGAGGCCCTGGCTGGAGACAGGACTGTGAGTGTCATCTGCACAGAGACACGGTTCCACCCTCAGAGTGGACAAGGCCGCCCAGAGGGGTATGGCTAGGAGAAGGGAGAGGCCAGAGGACCCAGGCGTGGGCCCACCAGGGGAAGAGGAGGGCCCAGAGAGGTCAGAGGGAAGGCAGGTGAGTGCCAGGTCCAGGCTCGCAATGAGGGTGGCGTTCCCAGGAGGAGAATGGACTGGTGGGGAGAGACACTGTGGAAAGGGAGAAGAGAGCAGAGAAGTGACCGCTGGACTTGACAATGGCCAGTGACCTTGATCAGGGCAGTCTCTGCTGTATGTGGAGGAGAAGTGAGAGCCTGGGGGGTGAGACCGAGGGGTGCTGGGTGGGGGGACATCGGATGTAAAGTCATTGGACAGTGCATCGTGTTAGCTGTAGGTCCCTAGGCTATGGGTTGTGTTAGGTGGCATCGTAAGGCATGTGGGGTGTGCTAGAACCCGTGGTTCATTTTAGGGCACAAGGAGGCGTGTAAGGGCATGCTCAGGCGCCTGAAGGCACGCTCAGTGTTGGAGCTGCGCGTGGCAGAGGTGTTGGCACGCCCCTGTGTGGTACGTGTTGGACACCACGTCTGCTGCCGGGAGGATAGAATGTGTAGGGGAGGCCCCCGATCTCACCAACTACACCTCTTCTCTAGGGACAACCTATACCGGGTGGAGCTGGAGCCCCCCACATCAACTGAAATGCGGTACCAGCGGGTGAGGAAGGGGCGCAGGCGGGAGGGGAGGGGGCAGCTATTGGCGCTCCCACTAGGGAGCCCGGACACTGCGCTGGGGAGCACGGTGGATTCAGATCTGCCTAGCAGGGTTCCTGGGTCCGTCACGGAGCCCGCTCCCCTCACCAGCCCCCTGTGTCCGCAGAAGCTGACCTGGCCCTCCAACCCCAGCGACATCAACGTGTGTCGGATGAAGGGCAAGCAGGAGGTACGTGAGCCCTGGCCATGCCCGCATCAGCCGTGGTAACGCCCCAATCCGTCCTGGCCATCCCACAGGGCAAATCCTTCTCTGCTTTCATTCCAAGCCAGGCCCCTGTTGTCATGGGTACTCCCAGAGCCTAGCCATGCCCTCAAGGTGGTCCTCAGTCGTGGCCACTCCACTAGTGGCCTTGCCATAGCTCACGCCTTCAAGTGCCCTATTTTCTTCGGTGCCCAACCCTTAGCCATGGCCACGCCCCCAGTCTTCTCCTACTTTAGCCCCCTGCTTTGGTCACGCCCACAACCTGACCCCTCCCTGTCGGCCCCGCCTCTACCCTGGCCCCGCCCTTCGCCACACCCCATCGCGCCCTACAGTCCTGGCCCCGCCCACACCAGTGATCACGCCCACCTCGGCTTTTCTCTTCCCGCCCCATCCCAGGGCGAGTGTCGAAATTTTGTAAAGGTGCTTCTACTTCGGGACGAATCCACTCTCTTCGTGTGTGGTTCCAATGCCTTCAACCCCGTGTGTGCCAACTACAGCGTGAGTCACCCCCCTTCGAAGCCCTGCCCGCCCAGGTTTAACATCGGCGACCCTTTGCTCATGGGCCCTCTGCTGGTCGTGCCGTATCCCCAGGCCACATCACCTCCTACAGGAAGCCTTACTGGGTGAACTGTCCTCCCCTCTCATCACCCAGAATTCCGTAAGAGGCTTCCAAAGGCGGCCTCTACAGGCTGAGGCTTTTTAAGCTACAGGCCAGTTATTGGATTGACTAGGATCGACTCCTAGACCCAATTTCTGATCAGTAAATTGAGCCCTGGATTTCCCTGCTGGTTCAGCGGTTAAAAATCCACCTGCCAACGCAGGAGGTGTGGGTTCCATCCCTGGAAGATCCCCTGGAGAAGGAAATGGCAACCCACTCCAGTATTCTTGCCTGGGAAATCTCATGGACCCAGGAGCTTGGTGAGGTCACAAAAGAGTCGGACACGACTAAGGCACTAAACAACAGCAAACGTGAGCCCCAGAAAGGTTAAGTGACAAAGTCACACAGCATCCAAGGTGGCACCAGGATTCCCCTTGGAGGGGGTCACTGGGGGAGCCAGGGGCTGCTAGGTACAGCCAGGAGCTGTCACTCAGACCCTATTTCCCCACCCCCACCCCCGCAGATGGACACACTGCAGCCCCTTGGGGACAACATCAGCGGCATGGCCCGCTGCCCATACGACCCCAAACACGCCAACGTTGCCCTCTTCTCCGGTGAGTGCCCCCAACCCTGACCATTTGAAGGGGCCTCAGCCCTGAGCAAGGCGTGGAATTTTCCATTCTTGGAGTTTAGTCATTTAGAAGGTGGCTGGGAGACCATCTCTCCAGCCATGAAACAGACAGACTCTCAAGGCAGGAAGGACTCAGCCGAGGTCGGGGATCAGCTGGGGAATTGAGGATCAGCTGAAGCCAGGGTCCCAGCAGGGTTGGGGCTCAGCCTAGGACTTAAGCTCACTTAAGCTCCGGGCTCAGTCTCTTTTTTTCTTAGATATTTTATTTATTTATTTGGCTGCATTGGTCTTAGTTGCAGCCTGCGAACTCTTAGTTATTGCGTGTGGGGTCTAGTTCCTTGTTCAGGATTGAACCTGGCTCCCCTGCTTTGAGAGCATGGAGTCTTAGCCACTGGACCACCAGGGAAGTGCCAGGGCTCACTCTTGAAGATCAGGTTTTGACCCCCCCAACCCCTGAGGTCTACAGTCTAATCTCTTACCTGCCTCCCCCTGATTCACACCCACCCAGAAGGGATGCTCTTCACAGCCACCGTTACTGACTTCCTCGCCATCGATGCCGTCATCTACCGCAGTCTCGGGGACCGGCCCACTCTGCGCACGGTGAAACATGACTCCAAGTGGTTCAAAGGTGGGGCGATAGGGACAGGCCTGGCAGGGCTCACATTTGTCAAATTCCCCACCAAAATAAAGTCCCAGAGGAGACAGGCAGGGAACTCCCATCTCCTCTTTAGAACCTACTGGCCTCTTTGACGATCTAGTCAGAGGAGAGATTTAACTTGGGTATAAGGTAGAACTTGCTGGAAATGAGTGGCTTAGCAGCCTGAAATGGAACAGTACTAGGGGTTCAGCAGGAGCTCAGCTCAACACAGGAGGATGACAAAATAGTAGACGTTGCTGTTTGTGGAAAGTAGACACGATGATTTTAGGATTTTGACACCCACTCTCCCCCCCCCGCCCCCCCACACACAAATCCCAGACTTTGTATATCTTTTATTTTGCCTGGGTAATCAGCTGATGTTCTCCCCCACCCCTTCACTGTAAAAGCAGTTACCCAGGCTACTGTGTTCCCAGCTCCAGAAACTCCCTTTCTCCCATCACGAAATGGGTTTTGACCCCTCTCTCCTACAGAGCCATACTTTGTCCACGCGGTGGAGTGGGGCAGCCACATCTATTTCTTTTTCCGGGAGATCGCAATGGAGTTTAACTACCTGGAGAAGGTAAGGTCCTATTTCCCCTCCTAGAGAGGCCCATGCAGTAGGGCATATAGCTGACAGGCTCCAATCATCGGAAGTAGAGAGCAGAGGTTGGGTCCATGAAACTCCACCCAGGGTGAGAGCAGCCCTCTGGCCCTCAGGGCCCTCCACTCTAGCCAGGACCAGGCCCCTGAGACTTGAAGACATTTCTGGAGTAGCCCTGGGTGAGGGTCCCAGGTCTGAAGTCTGATACACCCATGGTTCCAGTCCCAGTCCTGTTATTGTTTGTCTGTCCATCCACCCGTCTACCATCCATTTATCCACTCTTCAACCACAGCCCATATGTCTGCCCACTCAGCCACCCTCTCATTTACCCAACTTCAGCCCACCCACACTTCCATCAAACCATTTATCCATCTATCCATCTGCCCACCCCTGCCTCAACCATTCTCCATCCATCCATCCATCCATCCCTCACCTTCTGTGCACCTGTAAATCCATCCATCCACCTCCCACTCATTGGCTTCTTCATCCATTCATCCATCTACCTGTCCATTCATTCATATACCAACCATCCGTTGATCTGTCCTCCTACTGATCAACTCATCCATCTGCCATCCATCTCTCCATTTACCTGCCCACCCCTCTATATATCCAGTTATCTAGCCTCCAGCTTCTCCTCATAACCTGCTCATCCATTCCACTCAACCTTCTATCCACCCATGGATATACCATGGTAATGATCTATCATTATCTCCTTCATCTGCCTGTCCATCCATCCACATACTCATTCATCTGTCCACCCATCTATCCATCCATCTATCCACCCACACACCCATTCATCCACCAATTATCTCCTTCTTCATTATCTTCTTTATCCATCACTGTCCCCTTCAGATTCACCCATCTATCCATCCATTCATCCATCCATCCATTCACCTCCATTGCACCACCTATCCATCCATCCCATCTCTCAATCCATGCAGACAGTTAAGTGCAGAGACTGCCACTTACTACTAGTGTGGCCTTGGGCTTCAGTTACTTCCCTTTCTCTGTGCCTCAGTTTCCCCTCTGTACCACAGGGATCATAGGCCCTCCTCTGTAGAGCTTCGGGAGGAGCGTGAGACATGATGAGGATCAAGTGCCTGGCACCTAGTGAGGGATCCATCAGTGGAGGCAATGATGATTACAGTTGCCTTGGTGGCTGTGATCATCACCATCCCCACATTTCCGCCGGGGAATCTGGTGCCCAGGGGGCTAGGGTGACTGGCCAGGGACTCACAGCCAGCCAGGACTAGCCTCCTCCATCCCATCCTGGGTGGTGGGCATTGCAACCTGCAGGTGGGCCTGGCAGAACATGGGGCCCCTGTCTTTCCGCTGATGTGCCAGGTGGTGGTGTCGCGTGTGGCCCGGGTCTGCAAGAATGACATGGGCGGCTCTCCTCGCGTGCTGGAGAAGCAGTGGACATCCTTCCTGAAGGCGCGGCTCAACTGCTCTGTGCCGGGGGACTCTCACTTCTACTTCAACGTGCTGCAGGCTGTCACGGGCGTGGTCAGCCTGGGGGGCCGGCCCGTGGTCCTTGCTGTTTTCTCCACGCCCAGCAACAGGTCAGTGGGTGCAGGTGGAGAGTTCTCACACTCACTCATCACATATTCCCAGGGGTCCTGTGCTGGGTAAAACAGGGCTCCCAGGAGGCCTCTGTCCCAGGCCAGGAGGGGGACCAAGCCAGACACTGACCCTCCAAGGCCCTCTGGCCAAAACTTGGCAGATGCAGGCACGTCTTTATTTTCTGCCTTTGGAGGAAGGGTCAGGCTGGATGTCCTAGAAGAGGCATCAACGGGTATGAGATGGAGAGAAAGGGAAGAGCATGCCAAGGAACAGCATGTGCAAAGGCCCTGAGGCTCCAATGAGCTTGAAATGTTTAAACCATAGGGAGGAGGCTAGAGCCGTGGGAGCAAGAAGGAAAGTGGAGGATATGAAGCAGGGAGGTGGCAGGCTGTAGGGAGGAGCCTGAATTTTATCCTGAGGGCACTAGGGGGCCATGGGAAAGTAAGGAGCAGAAGAGGAACAAGTCAGACTTGCATTTCTGGAAAACTCTCTCGGGAATGGGTTGAAAGGGAGCAAGAGTGGCATCTGGGAAACTGGACATCCAGGCAAGTGACAGAGGCACCTGGACATGGGTGGCCATGGAGGAACTGAGCTGTGATCCAGTCTGAGAACTGCTCAGATGGTGGAATGACTGGATTGGACGGGTGGGCAGCAACTCTGGCCCAGGGAAGTGAAGGTCTGACTGCTCCAGAGGACAAACACTCCTCCACACGCTTGCCCGGGGCAGTTCCCCACCCCGCCAGGCCCACCACTTCCTTTCATCTGCCTGCACCTACAGCATCCCCGGCTCGGCTGTCTGCGCCTTTGACATGACACAGGTGGCTGCCGTGTTTGAGGGCCGCTTCCGTGAGCAGAAGTCCCCTGAGTCCATCTGGACACCCGTGCCAGAGGATCAGGTGCCACGGCCCCGGTGAGAGGCCCCTCCATCCTGCAGTGGGTACCCGGCTAGGATCCTGACCCTGAACTGAGGGCTGGGACTCCCAGGCTGTTGTTTAGCTGTTGCTGAGGTCAGCTGTGGGCTTCCCTGGTAGCTAGGCTGGTAAAGAATCTGCCTGCAGTGCAGGAGACCCTGGTTCAATTCCTGGGTCGGGAAGATCCCCTGGAGATAGGATAGGCTACCCACTCCAGTATTCTTGGGCTTCCCTGGTGGCTCAGATGGTAAAGAATCCAGCTGCAATGCAGGAGACCTGGGTTTGATCCCCGGATGGGAAGATCTCCTGGAGGAGGGCATGGTAACCCACTCCAGTATTCCTTCCTGGAGAATCCCCATGGACAGGATCTTGGTGGGCTAAAGTCTATGGGGTCACAAAGATTTGGACACGAGTGAGCAACTAAGCACAGCACAGCACAGAGGTCAGCTGTAGCCGTTATGCAGGTGGAGAAAACTGAGGCCCTTCGAGCAGGGGCACCCTAGTGAATCAGAGCCCCTGTGAGTGGGGGGGCCTCTAGGTCTGCCCTGACCACCCCCTCACCCCCACCCAGGCCCGGGTGCTGCGCAGCTCCTGGCATGCAGTACAATGCCTCGAGCGCCTTCCCGGACGAGATCCTCAACTTTGTCAAGACTCACCCTCTGATGGACGAGGCCGTGCCCTCCCTGGGCCACGCACCCTGGATTGTTCGGACTCTGATGCGGTCAGTTCCTACACTTGGCTGGGGTCCTGGTGGCCAGGCCTGGGTGGGGACAAGAGCCCAGGCCAGGGTGGTGGGCGAGAAGGGAGCATAGGGGCCACTTCCGACATGACACGAGGGGAAGACAGAGATGGAGGGAGACACAGAGAGGGAGGCAGATGGGGAGATGAAGGCAGGAGAGCCCAGGGAGGAAGCTGGCTTTGGGCATCTGTTTCCCTCTGTGATGTGCACCCTTGGAGCCACGCCCATGCCCACCTTGCACAGCGTGGGTGATGTCTCCGAGTGCACCCAAGGGGCCATGAGGGGTGGGCGGCAGCCTGACTTCTGCTCCACCCTGGCCCCAGGCACCAGCTGACCCGAGTGGCTGTGGACGTGGGCGCCGGCCCCTGGGGCAACCAGACCGTTGTCTTCCTGGGGTCTGAGGCAGGCACAGTCCTCAAGTTCCTTGTCTGGCCCAATGCCAGTGCCTCAGGTACCACGGGGCCCAGTGTCTTCCTGGAGGAATTTGAGACCTATCGGCCTGACAGGTGAGGCTGGCAGAGGTCAAGAGGCAGGGCCAGCGGGCAGGGAGACAGGGTGTTCCCCTTGAGTCTTACTAGTCTGCTCACCCCCAGGTGTGGACGGTCTGGAGGTGGCGAGACAGGGCACCGGCTGCTCAGCCTGGAGCTGGATGTGGCCTCGGGCGGCCTGCTGGCAGCCTTCCCCCGCTGTGTGGTCAGAGTGCCCGTGGCGCGCTGCCAGCAATACTCAGGATGCATGAAGTGAGTGCCCCCTGCCCCCGGCCAGCTGTGGGCAAGGGAAGTGAAGGGAGGTGGGCATGGAAAGAAGGGGAGAGTCAAGTTCAAGTGCAGGCTCTAACAGCATTCTGACTCTGAACGATGGACAGAGGGCAGAGCATGTGCAAAGGTCTTGGGGCAGGAATGCTTGGTGTGTTGGTGGAACAGTGAGAAAGCCTCTGTGGCTGGAGCAGAGTGAGTGAAGGGGAGGGAGAAGACGGGGCAGGTTGGGCAGGGTCTGTGAGCCTCAGGAGAACTTGGGTTCCTTCCCCCACCCCCAGAGTGAGGTGGGAGCCCCAGAGATCTGTGAGCAGAGCAGGATGGGATCTGACAGACATTTCTTAGAGAAGCAGAAGCTGGGGACCAGGGAACAGATGTTTGCAAAATACTGGCACACTCATGGACTCAGAGTGAGCCCTCCGCATGGAGCACCGTGGCCCTGTGCCCACCATCATGGTAGTAGTGATGCCATAGCACAGATCCAAAACCTGGGCTCCAATCCTGGCTCTGTCCCTTGGACAAAAGTAAACGTTCCTGAGCCTCACTTCTCTCGTCTGTAAAATGGAGAAGGAATAGCTCCTACTGCTCAGATGTGTCTTGGGAACTCCCAGAGCTGACAGTAAGAGGTGCCTCTGCAGAAACCCTGGTTGATCTGCCTGCCGGTTCCCTTGTCTGCCCTAGGAACTGCGTTGGTAGTCAGGACCCCTACTGCGGGTGGGCCCCCGATGGCTCCTGTGTCTTCCTGAGCCCCGGCACCAGGTACTGGGGAAGTGGGAGGTGGGGGGAGGGTGACTGAGTCACCTGATGATCGGGAGTCCCCCACCCCCACCAACCACAGCTCTGTGCCAGGGGTTTCCACTGACCGTGCCTCTCTGCCCCCCCCCACCCCTGCCCATCAGAGCCACCTTTGAGCAGGACGTGTCTGGGGCCAGCACTGCAGGCTTAGGGGACTGTACAGGTAAGAGGGGAGAGGGGAGGAGGCCTGGGGACTCTTAAGTCCTGATCCTCCAGGGTTCTCACACCCGAATGGGTGGGATACACTGACGTCCCTCAGGGCTTGGGAAGGGGCCCCGGTTCCAGATAGGGTAGTGGGAAAAGGACAGACAGACGGGGACGAGAGGGAGGGCAGAGAGAGGCCAAGAGACAGGCAGATGGACAGACAGATTTTAGGAACACAGATGCCAGGGGACAGACGAATGGGCAAATGGGCTTTGAAAGGGTCAGAGAGACGCCCCTGAGCAGAGAGGTGGACAGACCGGCTGGAGGTCGCGGGAGGTATGCAGGGGACGGTCCGGCCAGCCCTTCTCACGCCGCGCTCCCCGCCAGGACTCCTGCGCGCCAGCCTCTCGGAGGAGCGAGCTGGGCTGGTGTCGGTGAACCTGCTGGTGACGTCATCGGTGGCGGCCTTCGTGGTGGGCGCTGTGGTGTCCGGCTTCAGCGTGGGCTGGTACGTGGGGCTCCGCGAGCGGCGCGAACTGGCCCGCCGCAAGGACAAGGAGGCCATCCTGGCACACGGGGGCGGCGAGGCCGTGCTGAGCGTCAGCCGCCTGGGCGAGCGCCGGGCGGGCGGCCCCGGAGGCCGGGCTGGGGGCGGCGGCGGCGGGCCCGGGGGTCCCCCGGAGGCTCTGCTGGCGCCCCTGATGCAGAACGGCTGGACCAAGGCCACGCTGCTGCAGGGCGGCCCCCACGACCTGGACTCCGGGCTGCTGCCCACGCCCGAGCAGACGCCGCTGCCACAGAAGCGCTTGCCCACCCCGCACCCGCACACCCTGGGCCCCCGCGCCTGGGAACACGGTCCCGCGCTGCTCACGGCCTCCGCCTCGTCCTCGCTCCTGCTGCTGGCCCCTGGCCGCGCCCCTGAGCCGCCCCCCGCGCCGGGCGAGCCGGCGGCCCCAGACGCCCGTCTTTTCACCGCGCGCCCGGGCCGCGCCTCCCACGGCGACTTCCCGCTTACTCCCCACGCCAGCCCGGACCGCCGGCGGGTGGTGTCGGCGCCCACGGGACCCTCGGACCCCAGCTCGTCCACCGACGGCTTCCCGCGGCCCTGGAGCCCGCCGCCCACAGGCAGTCTCCGGAGACCAGGCGCGCACGCCCCGCCGGCCGCTGCGCTGCGCCGCACGCACACGATCAACAGCGGCGAGGCCCGGCCCCGCGGCCGCCACGCCCGGCCGGTCACGGACTTGGCCCACCTGCTCTCCTACGGGGGCCCCGACAGGACTGCGCCCCCCGTGCCCTAGGCCGCGGCCCCGCGCCTCGGCGGTGCCAGCCACGGGAACCAGGAGCGAGAGCCCGGGGCCAGCTCCCAAGTGGGTGCTCAGACACCCAGCCCGGCCGCGCGGGGGGACGGGGGCTCCCCTCCGCCGCAGGGAAGCACAAGGGGCTCGGCCTCCCCCTCTACCCCAACGCGCCCCCAGAGCCGCAGGACACTGAGGCGGTCTGCGGCGGGCAGACGGGGCGGGCGGAATGTGCTATGGATTTGAGGTTGACCTTCTGCGCGTGGATTTTGGTTTGTTTTCCAATTTGCGTTTCTTTTGCAGTTTTCTAAACCAATTGCACAACTCCGTTCTCGGGGTGGCGGCCGAGGGGCGGGGGGTGGCGCTTGGAGGCGGTGGGAATGGGGCGGGGAGCGCACCTGCAGACCCAAGCTCCCCCTGCCCCACCCAACCACCCAAAGCCGCCCTGCTCCACCCGGCCCCTGGCGTGTGTGGGTGTGTGTGTGTGTGTGCATGCCGTGTCTGTGTGCAAGGGGCCAGGCAGGGGAGGGAGGCGTGTGTGTGTGCCTGCAGGCTGCTGCTGCGTGTGTGTGGCGACGGCCACGCGCAGTGTGCGTGTCTGTGTGTGAGCGCGGAGGTCCCAGCGGCCTGGGCGTTGGCTGAGCCAACGCCGGGGCTTCCAGAGGGCCGGGGGCCTCCGAGGTGCCGGTTAGGAGTTTGAGGGGAGATGCGGCAGGGGTTTTAGGCGGGGGCTCGGGAGACCTGTCCAGATGTCACAGTGGCAGCTGTCTAAGGGCTCGGGCGGTCTGGGGGACGGCTAAGGCGGGCGGGCCCCCCTGTAAATACAGCCCCAGGGTGGTCAGAGGGTCCCATGCCACCCGTCCTCTGTGACCTCCCCCTTGACCTCCAGCTGACCATGCATGCCAGCTGAGTGGCCAGCTGAGTCCTGGACCCTCTCTGGAGTTTGCCTCCCCCACCTGCCCCCCATCAATAAAACTGTTTACAACCACCGGCCCTCAAGGCTCTGGGTCTGCTCTGTCTTCTGGTGGGGGGGGGGGGGCGGGGACCAGATGGGAGCATCCCGAGACTCATGGCTGGGTCACAGCCACAGACAGAATTCTGGTGAGGTGGGTATGGGAATGTAGAGACTTTGCGGGTTCCCCGTCTCCATCTGTACAGGCGCCAGTTTCTGACTAATCCTTCAGCAAATATTTATTATGCACCTACTGTAAAGCTCAACATTCAGAAAACGAAGATCATGGCATCCGGTCCCATCACTCCATGGGAAATAGATGGAGAAACAGTGGAAACAGTGTCAGACTTTCTTTTTTTGGGCTCCAAAATCATTGCAGATGGTGATAGCAGCCATGAAATTAAAAGACGCTTACTCCTTGGAAGAAAAGTTATGACCAACCTAGATAGCATATTCAAAAGCAGAGATATTACCTTGCCGACTAAGGTCCGTCTAGTCAAGGCTATGGTTTTTCCAGTAGTCATGTATGGATGTGAGAGTTGGACTGTGAAGAATGCTGAGTGCTGAAGAATTGATGCTTTTGAACTGTGATGTTGGAGAAGACTCTTGAGAGTCCCTTGGACTGCAAGGAGATCCAAACAGTCCATTCTGAAGGAGATCAACCGTGAGATTTCTTTGGAAGGAATGATGCTAAAGCTGAAGCTCCAGTACTTTGGCCACCTCATGTGAAGAGTTGACTCATTGGAAAAGACTTTAATGCTGGGAGGGATTGGGGGCAGGAGGAGAAGAGGACGACTGAGGATGAGATGGCTGGATGGCATCACTGACTCGATGGATGTGAGTCTGAGTGAACTCCGGGAGTTGGTGATGGACAGGGAGGCCTGGCGTGCTGCAATTCATGGGGTCTCAAAGAGTTGGACACGACTGAGCGACTGAACTGAACTGAACTGAACTGTGTGCTGGACACTGTGGAAACCAAGACCCCTGTCCTCATGGAGTTCACAACCTAGTGGGGGAGATCGAACACACACACACACCACACACACACACCACACACACCACACACACACCACACACACCACACACACACACGAATTAGGGCTTGATTTAAATTAGTGATAGGTATAATGAAGGAAGGGGCTTCCCAATGGGTAAAGAATCCATCTGTAATGCAAGAGTCGTGGGTTCAGTCCCTGGGTGGGGAAGATCCCCTGGAGGAGGGCATGACAGCCCACTCTAATATTCTTGCCTGGAGAATCCCATGGACAGAGGAGCCTGGCAGGTGACAGACCATGGGGTCACAAAGAGTCAGATATGACTGAGCCACTGACCACGGTTGCAGGTAATAAAGGAAAAATCAGATAATGTGCTGGGGGGCGGGGCTTCTGGAGGATCTGAGATGTGATGGGCTAGAAGGAGCACCTATGAGATGTGCAGAGAGAGTGTTCCTGGCAGAGGCAACAGCCAGTACTAAGGCCCTGTGGTAGGAACAAGCTTGGAAGAGGGTGGAGGCAATTCGTGTGGGTGCAGCAGCCTGGATAAAAGGGGAGCAGCTGCAGGTGAGAAGGGTGAGGCGCACAGGGCCTCAGGCAGGCAGGGCCTTGCTAGTGAAGAGTGCAATTATTTTTTAATGTTAGCTCTCTTTTAAAAATTTTATTATTATTATTTGGCTGCACAGGAAGCATGTGGGATCTTAGTTCCCTAACCAGGGATTGAATCCATGCACCTGCATTGGAAGAAGGGGTCTTAGCCACTGGACCACCAAGGAAGTCCCTAAATTTTTTTAAACTGTGGTAAATAACATATACAATCACATTTGCCACTTGAGCCATTTTTAAGTGTTCTGTTCAGCGGCATTAAGCACGTTCACATTGTTCAGTCAACCATCCATCTCCAGGATTTATCCATCTTCCCAAATTGAAACTCTGTCCCCATTAAACCCTCCCTCCCCACTCCCCCCTCCCTCCAGCCTTCTGAATTTTAAGTGGGACAGGAAGCCATCAGAGACTTTTAAACAGGGGACATGATCTGATTTCATTTTAAGAAATTGCTTTAGCATTACACTGCTACAGTTCACAGCTCTTCCTTCCAGCCTGAGTCAATTAAGCACCTATTGTATGCTGGACTCTGGGGATAGAGTCATAAACAGGACAGACATACCCTGACCCCCACCATCCTCCCTTTTCATGGGAAGACTGATTTAAACAAAGACACACACAACACCAAGACAGTATCTTCAGTTCAGTTCAATTGCTCAGTCGTGTCCAACTCTTTGCAACCCCATGAACTGCAGCACACCAGGCCTCCCTGTCCATCACCAACTCCCGGAGTTCACTAAGACTCACATCCATCGAGTCAGTGATGCCATCCAGCCATCTCATCCTCTGTCGTCCGCGTCTCCTCCTGCTCCCAATCCCTCCCAGCATCAGAGTCTTTTCCAATGAGTCAACTCTTCGCATGAGGTGGCCAAAGTACTGGAGTTTCAGCTTTAGTATCATTCCTTCCAAAGAACATCCAGGACTGATCTCCTTTAGAATGGACTGGTTGGATCTTCTTGCAGTCCAAGGGACTCTCAAGAGTCTTCTCCAGCACCGCAGTTCAAAAGCATCAATTCTTTGGTGCTCAGCCTTCTTCACAGTCCAACTCTCACATCCATACATGACCACAGGAAAAACCATAGCCTTGACTAGACGGACCTTTGTTGGCAATGTAATGTCTCTGCTTTTGAATATGCTATCTAGATTGGTCATAACTTTCCTTCCAAGGAGCAAGCATCTTTTAATTTCATGGCTGCAATCACCATCTGCAGTATCTTAGCAGCTCCTTATGAACCTGTGTGTCTGTTTTTTTCAGCTTGATTGAAATATATTTGACATATAACATTGTGTAGGTTTCCAGTGAGTATCTTGATGATTTGATATATTTTATATGCTTTAAGATGATTATCACAATAAGGTTGACACATCCATTACCTCACATAGTAACTTTGTGTGTGTGTGTGTGTGTGTGTGTGTGTGTGTGTAGTAACAACATTTAAGATATATGCTTAGCATCTTTCAAGTATACAGTACAGGGACATCCCTGGTGGTCCAGTGGTTAAGACTTTGCCTTCCAATGCAGTGGGAGCAAGTTCCATCCCTGGTGGGCAGCTAAGATCCCACATGCCTCTCAGCCAAAAAAACAAAATATAAATAACAAAAGCAATATTGTAACAAATTCAAAAAAGACTTTATAAAAAAAGACTAAATGGGGGGATAAAAACTCAAGTGTAACAGTACAGTCTTGTTAACTAATCACCATGGTGTACCTTACATTCCCAGAACTTATGCATCTTATAGCTGGAACTCTCTACCCTTCGACTAACATCTCTCCCTTTCCTTCACCTCCCCATCAGCCTCTGGCAACCACCATTCTACTCTTGGGGTTCTATGAATGTGGTTATTTTACATAACTGAGATCATTCAGCATTTGTCTTTTTCTGCCTGAGATGGAAAAGAATCTGCCTGCAATGCGGGAGACCTGAGTTTGATCCCTGAATCAGGAAGATCCCCTGGAGAAGTGAATGGCTACCCACTCCAGTATTCTTGCCTGGAAAATCCCATGGACGAAGGAACCTGGTGGGCTACAGTGCATGGGGCCACAAAGAGTTGGACACGACTGAGCGACTAACACTTTCACTTTTACTTTACTGAGCATAATGCCCTCAAGTTTCATCCAGATTGTCCCAATTGGCAGGACTGGCCTGCGTGTTATGACTGAGTATATTCCATCATCTATACGCACCACATCTTTATCCTCGCATCTGCAGATGGGCCCTCAGGTTGTCTCCCCGTCTTGGCTATTGTGACTAACCCCGTAATGAATATGGGAGGTCAGATATCTGTTCCAAGATACTGATTTCATTTCCTTTGGACACATACCCAGAAGTGAGATTGCCAGATCATATGGCAGTTCTATTTTTAATTCTTTGGAGGAACCTCTATGTTCCCTAGTGGCTACACCAATTTACATTCCCACCAGCAGCATACGAGGGTTCCCCTTTATCTGCATCCTCACCAACACTTGTTATCTCTTTTTTATGAAGTCATTCTAACAGGTGTGGGTGACATCGCGTGGGTTTTTTAAAAATTATTAGTAGGTTTAAATTTATATATTTCGGACTGTGCTGGCTTTTCTCTAGTTGTGCCAAGTGGGGGCTACTCTCTACTTGGAGTGCATCGTGGACTTCCCCTCGCAGAAGCTCCTCTTTGTTGCAGAGCACGGGCTCTAGGGCGGGCAGGCTTTAGTAGCTGAGGTATGTGGGCTCAGTATTTTCAGCTTCCGGGCTTTAGAGCACAGGCTCAATAGTTGTGGCACACAGGGTTAGTTTCTCCATGGCCTGTGGGATCTTCCTGGATCAGGGATTGAATCTGTGTTTCCTGTATGCACTGAGCCACCAGGGAAGCCCCTCATTTTAGTTTTGATTTGAATTCTCCTGATCATTAGTGGTGTTGAGTACCTTTTCGTGTGCCTGTTGGCCATTTGTGTATCTTCTTTGGAAAGACATCTATTCAGGTCCTTTGCCTGTTGTTGTGCGTCCATCTCTGCATATCTGTGGTTCTCGGCTCTGTGTCTTGTTCTGTCCATGGTTCTGGTTCTATGTGCTTTCCCTGTCACTTTGTCACTGTCTGTATCTGTGTATTTATGTAGGTGGTGATCTGTCCTTCTTCATCGGTGCCTGTCTATGCCACCCTGCCTGTTTCTCTCTCTGCCTCTGTGTCCACTTTATCATCCTCACAACCAAACAGGGACTAAAGACGGGGCTGGGGAAGAGAGGCCATGGTCAGGCATACAGATAAAGATAATACATCACCAGCCTTCCCTGCATTCCAGTGGTTAAGACTTGACCTCCCAATGTAGAGAGTGTGGGTTCGATGCCTGGTTGGGGAGCTAGGATCCCATATGCCTTGGGGCCAAAAAAACAAGACATAATACAGAAGCAATGCTGTAACGAATCCAATAAAGTTCTTTTTAAAAATAGGTCCTACGTCACACCTGAGTGCTTAGAACTTAATGGAAATTAACACACTGAATAGCCAAACCTGTGAGATGCAGCTAAGACAGTTCTTAAAGGGAAATTCGTAGCCTCCAGATGCATTTATTAGGAAAGGAGAAAAAGTCAAAACAAATGTCACATCAGCATTAGCTGAAGAAATAAAGAAGAGGAGGGGCCCTCAGAGACTGAGTTCCTCTTCACAGGTGGGGAAACTATGGCCAAGGAAATTTAAGCCACTTGCCCAAGTTCACAGCACAAAGTGGTTACAGTGGAGCCAGAATTCAGAACCAGGTTTAGTCGCTCCCAGACCATTGTGCTTCCCCGGTTGCTCAGTGGTAAAGAATTTGCCTACTAATGCAGGAGATCTGGGTTCAATCCCTGGGTTGGGAAGATCCCCTGGAGGAGGACATGGCAACCCACTCTGTTATACCCAAACGCTCTGGGAAACAAATTCACTCAGAAGGACAGCGTGGATTGTGGAATGCAGTTTATTATACCGGTGGGTCCTAGGCAGAGTTTCCTCTTTAGCCAGGGACACTGACTGACTTTTGTGAAAACCTTATATACTTTAAGTGAACATGCTCAAGCCCACATCCCCAAATTCCTTAAACCTAGCCTGGAAAATGTTCAAGGGAGATACAATCAGGTTACAGCCATGATTCATAATCAGAAGGGTCAGTTTGTTATTCATTGTAGCCTACACCAATGGGCCCATAAAGATTACAAAGGTGATTGACTACATAGGGAATTATTACATTCTATCTGGCGAAGGGAAATCTTGGTATAGAATCTGGGGTCTACCAGTCTGGGAGGCCTGTTCGGCCGTAGGTATGTGATCTCCATGGCTACCAGGCACATAGTCCAAAGTTCACTGTGAATGTAAGATGCACTTTACTTCTTTTTCAAGATGGAGTCAGCTCGGCCTCTTCCTTTCCTCCTTCATCACCCGCTCTTGATGCTCTCAACTTCCAGTGTGTGTGTCACTGATCGGAATGTACTGCATTTTAGATTTCCTGGTATATATTTGGGTAAATGAAGTCAGCCTCTGTGATACAAAGTTAACAACACATTGGAGAATACAAAGTCCACATAACAGAATCAGCAGAACAACTACAGCAACGGTTAATATAGTTTGCCACCAATCACCCTTTACCCATGATGGAACAGAAGTCCCCAAAGGAAGATTATCATCAGTCATAGCTTTTACCTGACCTTTCATGTCATCTAGGGTGGCTGATATATTGCCAGATAAATCAGAAATTTATACACAGCATTCAACTTTAACTATAGCACAGGTCCCTCCTTGTGCTGAAACGATGGTTAGTCTCAAGATGATACCGGCAAGTCCTTGTAGCAGCAGGTGATTGTAGAGCTTCACCTCTTCTTCAAGATGATCTTGGCTTCACGGGGATCAGTGGGGTCCTTTTGCATAGTCCACTCGGCGTCCTCCAGGCCTGTGTGGTATGGTGTCTTCACCCTCTTATGGTGGATCCAGGGAGTGATACCTGTACCTTTAACTGCCGTAGGTGTGGTTAGAACAACAGTATATGGACCTTTCCCATGTGGGGCCAAGGAGTCGTGTTTCCAGTCCTTGACCCACACCTGATCACCAGGCACGAACTCGTGAATCTGTTCCCCAAGCGGGAATGGCACCCTTTCTTGTACAAACTTAGTTACCTGATTTATTACCTTACCCAGTTGTTCCATCTGTGTGAAATCTCACCTCCCCTTATCTGTGGCAAGTTTGTTGACACCTGTCTCACTATAGATACACAGAGTAGATAATTTCATAAGGAGAATAACCATGGGAACGCAGGGTTACTCTTAATTTGAGTAAGGCCGCCAGAAGCAAATCCATCCATGAACAGTCAGTCTCTATGATCCATTTTGAAAGTGACTCTTTAAGAGTTCGGTTGGTTCTTTCCACCATTCTGGAACTCTGGGGCCTATATGCCCTATGTAATTTCCACTTGATATTTAGAGCTTTACATATCTGTTGAATTAAGTCGGCTACAAAGCAGGGCCGTTGTCTGATCCTATACTGGTTGGGAACCCGAACCTGGGGATTATTTCTCAAAGCAGACAGCGAGCCACTTCATTTGCTTTTTCAGTTCAGGTGGCGAAGGCCTCCACCCATCCTGAGAAGGTATATACCATGACCAGTAAATAACGATAGTATCGGCAGGGTTTCATCTCACTAAAGTCCACTTCTAAATGTTCAAAGGGTAGAGTGCCTTTTAACTGTATTTCTAGAGGTTTTTTTGTTTATGTCCAGGGGCAGCATTGACCTGTTAGCAAGCAGAACAGTTCCAGGATTCCATTCTATATCAGGAGGAGAGTCGTGGAATTAAGAAATATTTTCCAATTAATTCTTCCATTTTGTCATGTCCCAAGTGAGCTGCCTGGTGAACCTGAGTTACCAGTGTGGGGGCTAATACCTTGGGTACCAGTAACCCTGCCATCCGATAGTTCCCACCAACGTTTTTCATTTTTGGTGGCCCTTTTTGCTTCAGCCAGCTGGTCTTGGGCCAGGGTATACTGTGGGAGAGTCAAGGTTAACTCAGGCACTTTTGAGAGTACAAAGGTTCCCATGGATACCACACTAGCTGCCCCAAATTTCTCAGCCGCACATTTTGCGGCTTTCTCTGCTGGTCGGTTTCCCCGTGCTTGTTGGGTATCTTCCTTTTGGTGACCCCAACAATGCATCACTGCTACCTTTTCAGGTTCCCATACAGTATCTAATAGAGTCAAGATTTCTTCTTTGTTTGTAATGTCCTTTCCGTTGGCTGTCAGAACTCTCTCTTTCTATAAAGCCCCACGTACATGTAAAGTAGCAAAAGCATACCTGGAGTCTGTGTAAATGTTTGTCTTCTTCCCTTTTGACAGCTGGAGGGCCCGAATTAGAGCATACAGTTCAGCCCATTGAACAACCAGTGTGACGGCAGAGAGCGAGCCTCAGCGACGGTTCCTTCCGTGACTACTGCCTATCCCGACAGTCATTGCCCCTGTTTCACCAGGCTGGTGCCGTTGGTGTACAGGACTCAGTCTGGGTCTTGGATTGACTGGTCTCTCAAGTCGGGTCTGCTGGCATAAACTTCTTCTAGGATTTCCTTGCAATCATATGAGGGCCCACCTTCTCCCACAGGAAGGAGAGTGGCTGGATTTAGGGCCTGACAAGGCTCAATAGTAACATGGGGTTTCTCACGTAACAGTTCCTGGCATTGAGTAATCTGGGATGTTGACAGCCATTTATGGGGGTCCCCTAGCAGGAGAGTGTTGACCTCATGGGGGGCTTTTACGATCAAATCTTGGCCCAAAATCAACTTGGTTGCCTCCCGGACCAGTAAGGCAACCGCAGCAACTGCCCGTCAGCATCCCGGCCACCCGGTAGCAATGTTGTCCAGCCGTTTTGAGAAATAAGCCATGGGTCTGTCCCATGCACCCATGGTCTGGGTCAACACTCCCATAGCCACCTTGTCCTTTTCAGTCACGTAAACAGCTTAGCAAGGTCTGGCATGCCCAAGGCTGGTGCTGATGTAATTGTACCGGGTTTGAGTTCTATTACCACTGGGGCTTGTTGTTTTGCAAGCCCCGGTTGGGGCGGGGGAGTGGGGGGTGGGGGAGGGGGTTGTCTTCTGCCTAGACCTCAGGGAATTGTCAAGTTAACTCTCTCTCTCTCTCTCTCTCTCTCTCTCTCTCTCTCTCTCTCTCTCTCTCTCTCGACTGTTTAGCCCATCTGTTTTCCCTTCCAGGAGATGGTGCAACCTCCATTCATCTTGGGTTACCAAGAGGGAGAGTAAATAGGTGGTTGAGCCCACTCAAAGTGTGGGTCTTTCGTGGGGGGAAAAGGCCACTTGTGCCCCCAGTTTAGACAGTAAGTCTCTTCCCAACAAAGGTACTAAGCATTCAGGGATGATACAAATTCATAAGTCACTTGGTGTCCCCTCACCTGACATTTTCGGGATAGGCTTGAGACACAGAGCCTGCATTTATTACCATCTGAGACCCAGTGGCCTCTGGATCTATTGGTGTATAAAGTCTATATGCCTTGCACAGTCTTTCGTAGAACTCAGAGGGTGATTTGGTTTCCCTTTGAATCACTTTGGAGGGTTTTGCCATATTCATAGGTTTTCAGGCCCCCCGCTTGAGGCCTTGTAAAATAGCTACCCCATATCTCTCCAGGGGGCCCCTCCCTTCCTCTGTGTTAGAGTCCCAGTTGGGCCTCTCATCAAGGGCAGCCTGTTCTGCCCACCACTGTGGGTTTACAGTACCCTCAGGTGCCATTTCTCCTAGCCATTTTCTGGCCTCAGTTAGGATCCTGTGTCTTTCTTCAGTGCTGAGACGGGAGACTAGTAGTTGGATTATGTCATCCCATGTAGGGCGGTAGGTTTGAAAAAAATAGTCTCCATCAGTCTAATCATACCTTGTGGCTCCCCTGAGTACGGTGGAGTGTGTCTCTGCCAGTTTAATATATCCGTAGAGGAAAATGGTTGGTAACAATAGGCTACAGGAAGCTGGTGGTAGTGTCCGTCTGCGTCCTGGACCGGGGGCTGTTGTACCTCTCTGAGGGGCAGCTGCAGTGGGGGTTTTTACCCCGTGTTCCTGAGCGGAACGCAGCCTCTGTCTAATTCCTGTTTCCTTCCCCCTTTTCGTCTGTACTCACCGGGAGGGGTGGGTACAGCCTGGGAGGTCCTGCCGAGGTGGAATCCTGGGGGCGTTGACCAGAGGCTCCTACCACCGGGGACGGGAGCCTGCCGGAATGGGGGCGCCACAATCTCCAGGGAAGCTGGTGGAGGAGCAGCGGCTGCTCCAGGAACTTCACCTGGCCCTGGGTAGGGCATTAAGGCGGCGTCCGGTCCTGGTGGAGCACTCGGCGGCGGGTGGGGCAGGTCCTCCCCATCCAAATCCTATAGAATTTCTTTTTTATCACCAGTTAATTTTTGTGTTATTAATATTTTTCCTTTTCCCTTCTGGATACAGAACATCATCCAAGGAGGAGGGTCTTGAGCTAACCCTAGCCATGAGTCAATATATGGATATTGATCCGGGTGTCCCGGCTCTCCTGTGACTACTGCATAGACTGCTTCCACTATTTGTAAGTTCTTGGTGTCCTCTGGTGGCCATCCTACTCCCACAGGGGGCCATTCGACCTCACAGAGCATGTGGAGGCGGTTAGGCTTCATCTTCACCCCATAGTCTCCTCCTAATCCCTTCTTTAAATTTTTAATCCTGCATTCCGATGCAGTTGCCTTAGATTCACTTCCCCCCACCTTGCTTACCTTCTCGGACCTCCTTCTACTCTTCCTTTTCATTCTGTCTACAAAGTTCTCGGTACCCTAAGTACTTCTGTTATTTCCACCCAATGAAACATTTAAATCACCATTCCGCCTCCTTCCTGATTGGGATGAGAAGAGCCTTACCTGCCAGATCCCAGAGGGAGATCTTCACCTGCCGGTCAGTGCGGCCAAACCAGAACACCACGTGGTCCAGGACTGTTTCTCCGTTAACTTTTAAAGTCCATTCTGCCTTGGTGAGCTTCACTGGGTGCAGATGAAAACACAGAAGGGTTAAATATCCCACATCCCAGGCTGTCTCCGGAAAAGCCAATTCGTACTCACTTATGTATCCCCCTCCTTCTAGCCTGACAATTCTGAGGGGGTCAGGAATTTCACAGCAGATGGGACACTTCCTCAGGGAGGGGAGAATATGAGCACACAAAGACCAAGTTTCTTCCCCCCAAATCCCTCTCGCAACCGCCTGTTAATAATTTACCTCAAGACGACGCAGACATCATCTCCTTTGTAACATTCACGGTCACTGTGTTTCCCATTCCCTCGCAGGGGGTTTGATCAGGCTCCCCTCTTCTACCCTGCTGAGTGGGAACCTCCTTACCTGAGTGCTCAACTCCCCTGCTGCCATCCACTATCCACTAATATGAAAGATCCAGGCTTCAAGGAACAGAATCTTTCCAGAAGGGCAAGGCACTTTCTCCCCTCTAGAAGATTTGAGCCGTGAGGCCTTGGAGTAGCCCCAAATGGGACTTGTCTCCTCAAAGTGAGGAGCTCCCCAGGTCAACTGCTTGGAGGGCAGCTATGCTCACCACTATACCACCAACTCACTAAATGTTATAGCCAAACGCTCCGGGAAACAAACTCACTCAGAAGGACAGCGTGGATTGTGGAATGCAGTTTACAACACGGGTCCTAGTCAGGGTTTCCTCCTTAGCCAGGGACACTGACTGACTTTTGTGAAAACCTTATGTACCTTAAGTGTACATGCTCAAGCCCACATCCCCAAATTCCTTAAACCTAGCCTGGAAAATGTTCAAGAGAGATACAATCAGGTTACAGCCATGGTTCATAATCAGAAGGGTCAGCTGGTTATTCATTGTAACCTACACCAATGGGCCCATAAAGATTACAAAGGTGATTGACTACATACGGGATTATTACATTCTTTCTGGCGAAGGGAAATATCGGTATAGAATCTGGTGTCTATCAGTCCGGAAGGCCTATTCGCCCATAGGTATGTGATCTCCATGGCTACCAAGCACATAATCCAGATTTCACCAGGAATGTAAGATGGACTTTCCTTCTTTTTCAAGATGGAGTCAGTTTGGCCTGTTCCTTTCCTCCTTCAACTCCAGTATTATTGCCCGAGAAATCCCATGGACAGAGGAGCCTGGTGGGATACAGTCCATGGGGTCGAAAAGAGTCAGATATGACTGAAGCAACTTAGCACACAGCACAGGCCGACGTTCAAAGACTGTGGGGACTTTTGGCATCACTTGCTTTTGAATTCCATTTTTTAAAATAATTTTATTTTAAAAAATAAAAGAATGTGTCATGAATTTAAAACAAGTGTTTTGTTTTTTTTTGCTGTTGTTATTCTCTCCACTGAGCTTCCAGTTTGCTCAAATTTATTGTAAATAGTACCTCTTGCTCAAAGAGATGTCCCCATCCCCCAGGACAGACTGGCACCTTGCAAACCTGACCCTTGATTCTTAGGTTAAGAGATGTGGGAACTCAGCCTCAGAGACCCTTGGGAACCCACTCTCCAAAAGCAGGACTCGGGGAAAGAAAAACTAGGTAGAAACAGGGTCAAGAAAGGGGTGGGCAGCCCCCTGCCTGTCCTTCCCTTTCCAGGAAGCAATTTTGCAATCCTGACCCCTCCCTTACCCCGCCCCGGCCTGGCTCAGGTCAGCCCCTATCGGGAACAGGTTGTGGGTGGAGACTTCCCTCCAGTTGCTGCCCCTAGCTTAGGCTGGTATAAGGCCACCTTGCTAGACCAAGGGAACCTGGACGGAAAAGAGAGAGGCCACCATGTCCTCTCGGAAGCCAGAGCGAAAACAGAGGTAGGTCCCCACCCGACCCGTCCTGGGCAGAACTGACATGAACACTGCGGAGATATACGGACAGTCTGTCTGATCCACTGAAGTTCCAGGTCCAGACACTGGCCCACAGGCTGGAGCAGACTGACACCCAGGCTGCTCCAAAGGACAGACTCACTCCCGTATGTCGATGTAGAAAATGCATAACGCGAGAGTTGCAAGTTCAGTTTTCTTTGGGACAAAATGAGGACTGCAACCTGGGAAACAGCACCTCAGATAGCTCTGAGCGACTGCTCCACAGAGGCAGGGGTGGGGAGGTCAGTATGGATGTGATTTTGGGAAGGGGGAACACATGCAATCAAGCATATATACATATATATATATTTTGTTTGTTTATTTTTTGGTAGAAGCTTTCTGCTAGTCACAGGGAGCACTCATCACTATGAAGGATTTTAGTGCTTTTCTAGATATAAGGAGATATAAGGACTGGGCTCATAAAACTAGCTCCTGAAAATAGGTACCTGAAGACTTGTCCTGCCAGTTGCCCCCGCCCATTGCCACCTCACACTTCACCCCCAAGCACAGAGTGCCTCATTTCTGCTCTCCACCCTGACCTCCTTTCAGGGGGTGTTGAAAATCAGCAGCACATTATTTAATCCTTGTAGAGGTAGATGGTAGCTGTCAGTTTGTAGCTGACTCATACACACAGCCCAGGAACCCCAAGTGGTCCATGGGTTGTAGCAACCAAGGGTGTTCAGGTGGTCTCTGGTGCTGCTGGGCTTGGGGCAGCACTGCTGGAGGGACCATGAGGAGCAGAAACCCCAGCTGGTTCCCAAGAGGAAACAGTTTTCTGCTTGGGAGAGTCAAGAAAGCTTTGTGGAAAGGAGGGGGCATCGGAGCTGGCACTTTGCAGGGAGAATAAAAGTTTGTGGGCTCTGCCTTCGAAACACGGAGGCAGGGAGATAAGAAATGACCCAGAAAACGAGAGCAGAAGAAATGAGCAAGTTAAACTGCAAATAATTAATAGCGCATTGAGGTTGGACTGGCAATAGGAAAGGGTAGTATTTAAGGATCAGACTAAGAAACTCAGGCTTTTGTAGAATTATAATTCTTCCTGGAACAAGAGTTACTTCTGGCAGCTCCAGGGGGGCAGGAGGAGCAAGGGTGGAAGCTAAAAGAGGAAGTGACTCCATTATTCCAGCCCAGCAAAGCAGTGGCAGGGTCTGGGTTGGTGAGAGTAGAGATGGTAAGAAGCAGGCAGATTCTGGGTGTATTTTTATCTTGCTGGGTATCTAATATCTTAATTTTGACTTATTAAGCTCTTTTTTGTCATTGCCTGCAGCCTGGTGGGCTGGGACTCCCATCTTTCTAGACTCTTCCTGTTGCTGCTATTTGTAGTCTCAGCCCAGGGGGTCACCCCAAATCCTGAAGCCTGTCTGGTGTCCTCCTCGGTCAATGGCAGCTCCATCTCCTGCCAGCCACCTGCCCAAATCCCCCACAGCCTCCCAGCTGACACCATCTTTCTGGCCGTGGAGTTCTTCAACCTGACTCAGCTGCCTGCCGACTTCCTCCAGGGGGTCCCTAACCTCCAGGAACTCCACCTTTCCAGCAATGGACTGGAGGACCTCTCCCCCAAGTTCCTGCTGCCCGTGCCCCAACTAAAGGTGCTCGACCTGACCCGCAATTCCCTGACCCGGCTGCCCCCTGGCCTCTTCCGGATCTCAGCTGCCCTCTGCACCCTGGTGCTGAAGGGAAACCAGCTGAAGTTTCTGGAAGCTTCATGGCTGCACGGCCTGAAAGCCCTACGTCATCTAGACCTGTCTGAGAACAATCTCCACTCCCTGCCCCCTGGGCTCCTGGAGAATTTCCCCGACCTGCTCACCCTTGACCTTAGCAATAACTACCTGCAGACATTGCCCCCTGACCTTCTGAAGGGCCCCTTGAACTTGGAACGGCTGCATCTGGAGGGCAATAGACTGCGGGTGCTCGGAGAGGGCCTTCTGGCACCCCAGCCAAAACTGCGCTACCTCTTCCTGAATGACAACAGGCTGGCCTCGGTGGCAGCCGGCGCCTTCCGAGGTCTGCAGAAATTGGACATGCTGGATCTCTCCAACAACTTGCTGACCACAGTGCCCACGGGCCTCTGGACCTCCCTGGGGAAGGCTGCCAAGAACCTGAAGGACGGCTTTGACATTTCTAGTAACCCCTGGATCTGTGACCAGAACCTGGCTGATCTCTATCGTTGGCTGGTAGCCAATGAAGATAAGATGTTCTTCCGGAACCATACACGCTGTTCCGGCCCTGAGGCCTTGCAGGGCCAGAGGCTCCTGGCTGTGGCTGAGTCCCATTGAAGCCCAGGGCAGGGACTGGGGCTGGGCTGGGGAGACAAGTCTTCATAGGCCAGTGCACCCCACTTAGCAAATAATCCCCCTTTCTAAGGATGAGACTGGGCTTCCCATAGTTTTTGGAATCTGTTTTGTCCAGGCTTCCGGAAACATGCCTTGAAACTTCTTTCCTTCCTTATTGCCTTTGCTCACGCTGTATCCTTTTCCAGAAATTTCTTTCCCCCTATCTCTCAGACCTCTTGGTCTCTGGCTCCTCCAGCCTGCCCTGGCCCCACACTGAAGTTGTCTCAATATGGCTCTGTCTCCCCACTTTGTGTGTGGTTTTCTGAGTGCAGGACCTTGGACTGGATTTCCTTTTACCCAGCATCACTCAGCTTGGAGTCAGACTGTATTGTTGTTAAGCCCTATCTGACTCTATGACCCATGGGCTGTAGCACACCAGGCTTCTCTGTCCTCCACAATCTCCTGGAGTTTGCTCAAATTCATGTCTATTGAGTCAGTGATGCTATCTAATAACCAGATCATCCTCTGCTTCCCCCTTCTTCTCTTGCCCTCAATCTTTCCTAGTATCAGGGTCTTTTCCAAAGAGTTGGCTCTTTGCATCAGATGGAGTTTAACTAATAAATAATTGTTGAACAGAAGTGGATGGTTTCACTGTGCTCCTTGCATCTCTCAAGTAAAATTCCTAGGTCTCCAGGATGCAGAAGGAGGAAAGGAGAGGTATGCCATGAAATCCCAAATGGATAACCATTGGGATTTGACCTCCTCCTCCCCTCCCCATCCCTGGACTTAACTGGAAATAAAACCTTGACCATTGCCCAGGGTGTCATTTTACCAGTGGATTCCTGCCAAAGCTTGTGTCCTGGGGAAGGTTTAAATTAAACCTGATTGCTTCAGGGCTCCAAACAATTTTTCACACTGGCCTGTGATAACCGGAGAGGGGTAGCTGCCCAAGGCAAGCATGGGAAGGCTGGATGGGGCTGAACAAATGGGCAGGGGCCCGGGGACTGTGTTTTCACAGCTCTGGAACCTCAGGGCCGCATGCCAACACAATGTTGTGTATGGTGGGGCTCGAGATCAGACTGGGGGGTCCCTGGGATGTTTGGGGCATGCTCTTGTTTTGCATCTCCTTGGGAGGAGGGTCATGCCCACCTGGGTGGTCCTTCCAGGTGTGGGTGGTCATTCCAACTGTGGCAACGAACGCCAGGGTTCTGGAGGCTGGCAGAGCTGGGATTGAATCAGATCCCTCAATCGCTAGGTGAGCCAAGGCAAGTGGTTTAAACATTTTTATTTTTTGGCAGCGCTGCGCGGCTTTGGGATGTTTGCTCCCTTACCAGGGATTGAACTCGGGCACTCTGCAGGGAAAGTGCGGAGTCCTAACCACTGGACTGCTAGGGAATTTCCTGATTTAAGCATTCTGATCCTCACTTTGCTCATCTGTAAGATGGGCATCGAAAGGAATGAGCCGACCTCTCTCCTGGCTTAGTTTAAGTGGCAGATTTTTAAAAGCAAAAAGAAAGACCTTGAGGACTTGCCCAAGGTCACTGGGTGAAGAGGTTGGGGGGCTGTGCTGGCCCTCCACCGTCTCTGGAGCAACAGCAGTGAGGGCCAAGGAAAGTAGCTCAATTCTTGTGTAGCCAGCGTCCCCAAGTTGCTATGACAACTGCGGGGCGCTCTGGGAGCCCCTGGATAGAGCTGGGGGCCGGGAGCCCCGCCCCGGGCACGCCCCGGCATGGCCTCTCTCCATTGGTCAGTCCCCCGCGGCCCCGCCCCCAAGTCGCTATAAGGCGGGCGGGGCAGACTGGGGGCGGAGACTGGAGTCCGAGTCTAGGGTCTGTGGCTGAACCTGGGGGCTGAAGCTGAACGCGCCCAGGTGAGTGCCGCTCAGGCGGCATCCAGGACTGCCCAGCAGATCCGCGGGGCCCCCAGTGAGTGGGTGGACGGGCTAGAGTCCAGCGGCTTGCTAAGCGGTGGGGTGTGATAGGCCGCAGCAGGTGGCTGAGACCCTTGTCCCAGTTGGCAAAAGCTCAGGACCCTGTTGGGCGAGGACTAGGGCTCTGAGGGTGCAGGGGTGGGGACAGGGGAAGAACTGCAGGCGGGGAGTCTGAGGTCGAACTCTCTCTCTGAGCCTACTTAGCTGAGTGACCTTGGGCCCAGCATGGACCTTTTGTGTGCCTCAGTTTCCCTGAGTGTCAGACTGGACTGTGAGTTTTCTGGTATTCTGTGGCTCCCACTCCACCTGCATCCCTGCTGGGGGCTGCTTGCACGATTCCATCCCTGGGCTGGGGGTAACAGGGATCTCCTTCACTTTGCAGAGGAGAAAGCAGCCCACACAGGTGAAGGCACTTGCCCAAAGTCACACAGCAGGTAATGGCAGGAAGGACTCGATCTTAGGTGTCTCTCCCCACAGAGCCCATGCTTTGAATCACTAACATGCCCCCATCCTGCCAGAGGCTTTCTGAAGTGAAAGTGTTAGTCACTCAGTCGTGTCTGACTCTTTGCAATCCCATGGACTATAGCCCGCCAGCCTCCTCTGTCCATGGAATTCTCCAGGCAAGAATGCTGGAGTGGGTAGCCATTCCCTTCTCCAGGGGATCTTCCCGACCCAGCAGGTCTCCCGAATTGTGGGCAGATTCTCTACCATCTGAGTCACCTGGGAAGTACACACCTACTGTGTGCAGTGCCCCGTGCATGCATTGTCCCTGCCCAGGATGCTCTGAGGTAGGTATCATCATTTTCGCACGTTGTAGATGAGGAAACTGAGACCTCAAGAGGAGACGAGACTTGCCTGGGTCACCAAGCCCAGCTGGACAGAACCCAGGGTCTGGGTGGGAGCTGGGAGGGCTGGCGTGCAAGGGCCTGTCACTCTGTCCTGCCTCCCAGGGTGAACCTGTTTGCAGTAGGCATGTCAGAAGACGAGGGGGCTCAGGCCCCCGGACCCAGCTTGTCGGAGCAGGATCAGCAGGTGAGGGGTTGTGTCTCCCACGGAGCTCAGCTCAGGAGAGGGTAGGGGGACAGCCCCTCAGGGGACAGTTTCAGACTGAGTCACCCTCCTTGCTTTGAGCACCTTACTCTGAGGGCATTTTGGACCATAGCTGAGGGAGGCCCATTCTACCCATTTCCGAGAGGGGCAAAGTGAAGCCCAGGGAGGAGAGTCTTTCCAGACACTCCCAGCCAGTTTACCTGGCCTCTGCTCAACCCTCTCCCTCTCTCTGCCTGTATCTCTCCGTTTCTGTGTCCACCATCATGGCACTCTCAACAAAACAATAACAACAACAATAACAGTATCAATCACAGCATGCAGTCTGCATCATTCACTGGTCCAAGCGCTTCATATACAATGACTCCTTGAATCCCCTTCACAGCCCTAGAAGCCCATTTCACAGATAAGGAGACGGAGGCACAGAGCAGTTCACATAGTTGCCCAAGTTCATACAGCTTGAAAGCATCAGAACCAGAACTGAACTCAGATGGTCCAGAGGCTATGCCCTTTGTGTGTGTGTGTGTGTGTGTCTGTGTCTGTGTGTGCACACACACACGCATGTGTGTTCAGTTGTGTCCAACTTTTTGTGACACCATGGACTGTAGCCTGCCAGGCTTCTGGAGCAGACCAATTCCTTCAGAACTAGTCCTGCTGTGTGTCTGCTGTTGAGAACTAGAGCCCTAAACACCTGCATGAGGGTCTCCATTGCCTGCAGGCAGCTGCGCTCAATACACTTCCTCTCCCCCTCATCCTGGCCCAGAGAGGGTGAGCAGGCTCTCCAGCTGGTGGCTGAGCCCCCCACCTCCACCTGGAACCCCTCTGATGCCACCCCTTCCTGCAGAGCGCGGTGCAGCGCGTGGCTGCCCTTCCCCTGATCAGGGCCACGTGCACCGCAGTCTCCGAGGCTTACAGCGCCGCCAAGGACAGACACCCACTGCTGGGCTCCGCCTGCCGCCTGGCTGAGCACTGCGTGTGTGACCTGACCACCCGAGCCCTGGACCATGCCCAGCCACTGCTCAGCCACCTGCAGCCCCAGCGTGAGTTCCCCTGGCTGGTGTCCTGAGTCCTGTGCTTTTCCCACTGCCCTGCTCTCTCACGCTCCACAACAAGGAACCCCCTGAGTTGAATGTGCCTCCGCAGTTCTTTTTTCTTTTTGGCTATACCCCTCATCTTGTGAGGTCTTAGTTCCCTGACCAGGGATCAAACTTGCACCCCCTGCAATGGAGGGATAGAGTCTTAACCACTGCACTTCCCCAGGGAAGTCCTGCTGCACAGTCTTGCCTAAATTGTGTGCCTTTCGTCTGTCTGCCTGTCTGTCCCCACCCGCCTGTGTCACCCTCTCTGGGTCGTTCTGCCTGTGCCATCTTCCCCTGTTCGTTTCCCATCTTCCCTCCTGGTCCCCTCTTATTTGTCCCTCTGTGGTTTGATCACCTGGCCACCTGCCCTTAGCTGTTTCTGTGTCTGACCCTTCGGTTCCCATTTGTCTGTCTCTCTGTCCTCCTCCCTTTGACTAGCCTGATGTGCCTTGGGCCCCTCTGCCTGTCCAATCCCCCTCCCCTGTCTGCCCATCGGTCCCGGCCCCCACCCATCCTGAGCCTGTAACCAGCTCAGGGGGCCAACCCAGGGGTGTGGTGGGGGGCAGAGAGACCCCTGGTCTTACATCTGACTGAGGAAGGGGATCACCTGAGGGTCCCAGCCCGGGGTCTCAGCCTCCCTTCTTCTCAGCTGGCTTGTGTGATCTTGAACCTGCTTGCTGAGGTGTCTGAGCCGGACGTGGGTGAGGAGTCGCTTTGGTGCTGGCGGCACTGATGGCAGGGCAGAGGTGGGAAGGGCGAGAGCGGGGTCCCGCCTGGTGGCCCACCCACAGCCTCAAGGCCCCCAGCCTCTTGCAGTGGACCAGCCAGGGGCCCCTCTCCCTATTTCTTTCCCCCTGTGTGTGTCTCTCTTTTTTCTGCCTCTCCCTCCAGCATCCCCTCCCTCCGTGACTCTCTGTGTGTCCCTAGTTCCCTTGACATCTTCCCAATTCTCACTCCTTGCCTCTCTGCTCCAGTGGCCACAGTGAATGATCTTGCCTGCAGGGGCCTGGACAAGCTGGAAGAGAAACTGCCCTTTCTCCAGCAACCTTCAGAGACGGTAACCCCCCAGCACCGCTAGATCGTGTGGGAACCTATGTGGGGGCGGTGGAGGTGGGAGTGAGAAATGCAGGCTCCTCCCAGACCCGACCTCAGCACCTGGGCCAGGACCCAGTCAGACTTCAGTCAATTTGAGACAACACCAGCCAGATGAAAATTAGGTGTCAATTAGAGACCCATGTTTTCTGAGCATTTAATATGTGCCAGCTGGTGCTAAGCCTCCCTTCAACAACCCCATGAGGGACAGACCTGATTTTCCCCCATTTTATAAAAGGGGTGGGACTTCCCCGGTGGCCTAGTGGTTAAGACTTCTCCTTCCAATGCAGGGGGTGTGGGTTTGATCCTGGGTTGGGGAGCTGAGATCCCACATGCCTCCTGACCAAAAAACCAAACCATAAACAGAAGCAATACTATAACACATTCAATAAAGACTTTTAAAATGGTCCACATTAAAAAAAAATCTTAAAGAGGGGGGAAATAGTGGCCCAGAGCCAGGCAAGGGCCAAGGGTCCTTGCCTCACAGCCCGCCGGAGCTGGGGGCAACGGAAGGGAGACCAAGGCTGATAGCACCTGGAGCTCGGCCCCTCCTGCCAGGTGGTGACCTCAGCCAAGGGTGTGGTGGCCAGCAGCGTGACAGGCATGGTGGGCCTGGCCCGGCAGGGCCGCCGCTGGAGTGTGGAGCTGAAGCGATCCGTGAGCCATGCCATGGATGTCGTGCTGGAAAAGTCAGAGGAGCTGGTGGACCACTTCCTGCCCATGACTGAGGAGGAGCTCGGTAAGGCCAGCAGGCTCCCCATTTGCCCCTGAATCCTCCTGCCCAGGGCCCACCTCTAGAGACTACAGATCGGAGGGTCCCAGACTCACCCAAGGCCACACAGCAGGTCAGCAGGGAACACAGGGTTCCAGTCCACTTCCATGGCTCCTGGCCCACATCCTAGAAGAGATCTGACCGCCCAGACCCTCAAGGGTGTACTGGACTTACAGACTGCAGGGCCACAGTCTCAAACTGGTGGCCCTCCAGACCGTGCCGCTCCATATTGCAGTATTTGGCCTGTGCAGTGCCTTTAAAATGGTTGAATTCATCACATTCATCTAAAAAACAGATTTCTGGGGACTTCCCCTGGTGGTCAAGTGGTTAAGAATCCGCCTTGAAGTGCAGGGGACACAGGTTTGATCCCTGGTCAGGGACTAAGATCCCACATGCCTCAGGGCAACTGAGCCCGCATGATGCAACTAAGACCCAAGGCAGCCAAATAAATAAATATACATAAAAATTAAAGTCATATTTTGGGGATTTCCCCAGTGGTCCAGTGGTTAACACTCTGCCTTCCAGCTCAGATTTGATCCCTGGTCAGGGAGGTGAGATCCCACAAGCTGTATGCTATGACAAAAAAAAAAAAGTCAGATTTTTGCCCTACAAAACCTGATTTCTGGTATGCCTTAGGGAAAAAAAAACCTTGGGTTGAATAGCGTCCTCCCCTTTACATGGTTTCCTTAGACCCCCACCATTCTCCAAGGTTCTACATCTTGTCTTCAGGCCCTGGACACAATCTGACTTCTCAGGCCTGCTTCATAGCGCTAGAGGTACATGGGGCGTGCTCCCTCCTTGGCAGAAAGGCTGGCGTTATTTTTAAAATTTCCTTTATTTTTTGGCCATGGGGCACAGCATACGGGATCCCAGTTCCCCCACTAGGGACTGAACGCCCCTGCAATGGCAGCAGCAGCAGCAATGGAAGCATGGGATCTGAACCACTGAACCACCAAGCAAATCCCTGTGAGGCATTTTAGAAGCGCCTACTGTGTGCCACGCACTCATAATCAGTTCTTTAATGTTATCAGCCCCATTTACAGATGAGGAAAACCGAGGTAAAGAGACCTAGTATTCGAGTAGACTAGTTTGGTTGCCTCGGTTTGAATCCCAGGTCAGCCTCTTGTACCCTGTGGGACTTCACCTCTCTGTCCCTTGGTTTTCCTCGTCTGTAAATAGAACTAATAATCATGTCTACATCGTAGGGTTTGAGGATGGTCGAGTGAGTTGCTATTGTAGAAGGGAACTATTACTTTGGGAGTCCCCATCCCCACCCCCCTGTCCTGGCCTGCTAATCCACCCAGGAGCAGAGGGCGTGGCCACCGTGACTCCCTTCCCTCTTCTGTCCTCCAGCGGCGCTGGCGGCGGAGGCTGAGGGCCCGGAAGTGGGCTCGGTGGAAGAGCAGCGGAAACATCAGGGTTACTTCGTGCGCCTGGGTTCCCTGTCCACGCGGCTCCGCCACCTGGCGTATGAGCACTCTCTAGGGAAGCTGAGGCAGAAGAAACACCATGCCCAGGACACGCTGGCCCAGCTGCAGGAGACCTTGGAGCTGGTGAGAGCTCTCGGCTCGCCTTCCCTACCCTGTGATGCAGGCCAGCACGCGTGAACTGAGTGCCAGCCAAGTACCTGGTCTTGTGCTAGTCTGAAAGTGGAGGCGGAAGCGTGTATGTGCAGGGCTGGGGCAGAGGAGAGACCCGGGGCTGGAGGCACTCGGTGGGGCTCAAGGCTCAGCCTGGAGAGGCTTGGAGGGGCTTTGTGGAGGAGGGGAAGTAGGAGCTGGAATTCACAGGTGGGTAAGGTAGGCGGAGGGCTTCCCAGGCTCTGCTGGTAATAAAGAACCTACCTGCCAATGCAGGATATGTAAGAGATTTTAGTTTGATCCCTGGGTTGGGAAGATTCCCCTGGTGAAGGGAATGGCTACCCACTCTAGTTTTCTTGCCTGGAGAATTCCGTGGACAGAGTACAGAGGAGCCTGGCGGGCTACAGTCCTCGGCGATGCGAAGAGTCAGATACGACTCGGTGACTTTCATTTTTACCTTTCAGGGTAGATGAAAAAAGTGATGAAGGTACGTCAGGCTCTCTCATCACCAACCCCAATCTTCCCCAGAATTTAGGTCGAGTTCATAACCCAGCTTCTGCCCTCATTGTTCATCCTTCCCTCTCCAGAGGAATATGTTCCCTGGGCTTGATAGGTTCAGATGCCCCCAACCTGCTTCTCCTGTGTCCTTCTCCTCATTTCAGTTGATGGCAACCCTACCCTAACAAGGGCTCAAACCAAAACCTGGGAATCACCCTCAGCTCCCCCTCTTCTCCACTGCCTCTCCCACATCCGACACATCAGCCAGTACTTGTTAACTCTACCTTTAAAGTCTACCCTAAACCCGCGCACATCCTCCTCTTCCTCCACCTGGGTGCAGCCTAGGGGATGACTCACCTGGTCCCGGGTTTCCCATCCTGGATCCCACAGTCTGTCCTTCCTAAAGTAGCCACCAGAGGGCAGCTGTGAGCAGAGCGCACAGCTCTGCTGGAGTCGGCCAGTTTCCTTGCACATAATGTCCTCAACAATAGACTGGGAAAGACGAGAAATCTCTTCAAGAAAATTAGAGATACCAAGCGAACATTTCATGCAAAGATGGACACAATAAAGGAAAGAAATGGTATGGACCTAACAATCAGAAGGTATTAAGAAGAGGTGGCAAGAATACACAAAAGAACTGTACAAAAAGGTCTTCATGAGGCAGATAACCACCATGATGTGATCACTCACCCAGAGCCAGACACCCTGGAACGTGAAGTCAAGTGGATCTTAGGAAGCATCACTACAAACAAAGCTAGTGGAGGTGATGGAATTCCAGCTGAGCTATTTCACATCCTAAAAGATGATGCTATGAAAGTGCTGCACTCAGTTCAGTTCAGTTCAGTCACTCAGTCGTGTCCAACTCTTTGTGACCCCATGAATCGCAGCATGCAGGCCTCCCTGTCCATCACCAACCCCCGGAGTTCACCCAAACTCATGTGCATTGAGTCGGTGATGCCATCCAGCCATCTCATCCTCTGTCATCCCCTTCTCCTCCTGCCCCCAATCCTTCCCAGCATCAGAGTCTTTTCCAATGAGTCAACTCTTCTCATGAGATGGCCAAAGTACTGGAGTTTCAGCTTTAGCATCATTCCTTCCAAAGAAATCCCAGGGTTGATCGCCTTCAGAATGGACTGGTTGGATCTCCTTGCAGTCCAAGGGACTCTCAAGAGTCTTCTCCAACATCACAGTTCAAAAGCATCAATTCTTCGGCGCTCAGCCTTCTTCACAGTCCAACTCTCACATCCATACATGACTACTGGAAAAACCATAGCCTTGACTGGACGGACCTTAGTTGGCAAAGTAATGTCTCTGCTTTTGAATATGCTATCTAGGTTGGTCATAACTTTTCTTCCAAGGAGTAAGCGTCTTTTAATTTCATGGCTGCAGTCACCATCTGCAGTGATTTTGGAGCCCAAAAAAAGAAAGTCTGACATTGTTTCCACTGTTTCCCCATCTATTTCCTATGAAGTGATGGGACCGGATGCCATGATCTTCATTTTCTGAATGTTGAGCTTTAAGCCAACTTTTTTGCAAATTTGGAAAACTCAGCAGTGGCCACAGGACTGGAAAAGGTCAGTTTTCATTCCAATCCCAAAGAAAGTCAATGCCAAAGAATGTTCAAACTACTGCACAGTTGCACTCATCTCACATGCTAACAAAGGAATGCTGAAAATTCTTCAAGCTAAGTTTCAACAGTACGTGAACGGAGAACTTCCAGACGGTCAAGCTGGATTTAGAAAAGTCAGAGGAACCAGAGATCAAATTGCCAACATCTATTGGATCATAGAAAAAGCAAGAGAATTCCAGAAAAACATCTGCTTTATTGACTACGCTAAAGCCTTTGACTGTGTGGATCACAACAAACTGGAAAATTCTGAAAGAGATGGGAATACCAGACTACCTTACCTGCCTCCCTGAGAAATCTGTATGCAGGTCAAGAAGCAACCATTAGAACCGGACATGGAATAACGGACTCATTCAAAATTGGGAAAGGAGTACGTCAAGGCTGTATATTGTCACCCTGCTTAACTTACAGGCAGAGTGAAGTGAAAATGAAAGTCACTCAGTCGTGTCCATCTCTTTGTGACCCCGTGGACTATACAGTCCATGGAATTCTCCAGGCCAGTATACCGGAGTAGGTAGCTGTTCCTTTCTTCAGGGGATCTTCCCAACCCAGGGATTGAACCCAGGTCTCCCATTTTGCAGGCAGATTCTTTACCAGATGAGCCATTGGGGAAGGCCAAGAATACTAGAGTGGGTAGCCTATCTCTTCTCCAGGGGACCTTCCCGACCCAGGAATCAAACTGGGGTCTCCTGCACTGCAAGTCAATTCTTTCCCAACTGAGCTATTAGGGAAGCCCCTAGTAACAGAGTACATCATGCGAAATGTGGGCTGGATGAAGCACAAGCTGGAATCAAGATTGCTGGGAGAAATATCAGTAATCTCAGATATGCCGGTGACACCACCCTTATGGCAGAAAATGAAGAGGAACTACAGAGCCTCTTGATGAAAGTGAAAGAGAGGAGTGAAAAAGCTGGCTTAAAACTCAGTATTCAAAAAACCAAGATCATGGCAGCCAGTCCCATCACTTCATGGCAAATAGATGGGGAAACAATGGACACAGTGACAGACTTAATTTTCTTGGGTTCCAAAATCATGGCAGATGGTCACTGCAGCCATGAAATTAAAATATGCTTGCTCCATGGAAGAAAAGCTATGACCAACCTAGACAGCATATTAAAAAGCAAAGACATTACTTTGCTAACAAAGGTCCATATAGTTAAAGCTATGGTTTTTCCAATAGTCATGTATATATATGAGACCTGGGCCATAAACAATGCTGAGCACCAAAGAATTGATGTTTTTGAACTGTGGTATTGGAGAAGACTCTTGGAGAGTCCCTGGACAGCAAGGAGATCAAACCAGTTAATCCTAAAGGAAATCAGTCCTGAATATTCATTGGAAAGTCTGATGCTGAAGCTGAAGCTCCAATACTTGGGCCACCTGATGTGAAGAACTGACTCATTGGAAAAGACCCTGATGCTGGGAAAGATCAGAGAAGGCAATGGCACTCCACTCCAGTACTGTTGCCTGGAAAATCCCATGGATGGAGAAGCCTGGTAGGCTGCAGTCCATGGGGTCGCTGAGGGTTGGAAATGACTGAGCAACTTCACTTTGACTTTTCACTTTCGTGCATTGGAGAAGGAAATGGCAACCCACTCCAGTGTTATTGCCTGGAGAATCCCAGGAACGAGGGAGACTGGTGGGCTGCTGTCTAGGGGGTCGCACAGAGTCGGACACTACTGAAGTGACTTAGCAGCAGCAGCAGCTGGGAAAGATTGAAGGCGGGCGGAGAAGGGAATGACAGAAGATGAGATGGTTAGATGGCATCACTGACTTGATGGCCATGGGTTTGAGCAAGCTCCAGGAGTTGGTCATAGACAGGGAAGCCTGGCATGCTGCAGTCCATGGGGTCGCAAAGAGTCGGACATGACTGAGTAATTGACTGACTGAATGTCCTCAAGGTTCAGCCCTGTTTTAGCCTGTCAGCGCTTCCTCTTTAAGGTGACATAATACATTCATCCCTTGGAATCTGTGAGAGATTGTTCCAGGACCACCCCCCACGGATACCAAAATCCACAGATGCTCAAACCACTTCTGTAAAATGGCCTAGTACGGTTTGCCCTCTGTATCCCCCGGTTCTGCATCTGTGGGTTCAAGCAACCCCGAATCATGGTTCAATCCACAGCTGCAGGACCCACGAATATGGGGGGTGGACTGTGTTCTGTTGTATGGATGGACCACAGTTTATTTCTATTAATCATCTCATACCTGCCCTGTCCTGTGAACTAAAGGCAAAGTGCCCCCCGTCCTCCAACCAGGACATTCACAGTCCAGTAGGGGGACAAGGGTCATAACGGGAGAGCATGCTGGCTGCTGTGAGACCCAGAGGAGGGGTCTCACACCCAGGCTTGGGGGGCGGGAAGGCTTCTTGGAGGAGGCGACATTTACAATGAAGCGGAGTGAACCTGGCGGGGAGGTGGGTGGCGGGGAGAGTGTGCCCTAGACACCACCTGGGCAGAGGGCCGGCAGTGAGTCTGAGCTTCAGGGGTACCTCAGGTCACAGGTTTTGGCTAAGGTCAGGGAAGAGAATAGATGGGTCAGCCAAGCTGTATCAGCAGGCCATGAAGGTTTGCATCCAGTGCTTTCTGAGGCCAGATCCAGACTGGGGCCCTGGTTCCTCCAACTCTCCAGCCCCTCCAGCTCTGACTATCATGGCCCTGGTTCCACAGATCCACCGTATGCAGTGCGGAGTGACCCCCATCACCCCGGCCCGCCCCGGGAAGGTGCACGAGCTGTGGGAGGACTGGAGCCAGCGCCCCCTAGAGAACGGCCGGAGGCGTCACAGCCAGGTAGGATGGCGTGGGGGATGGGTGGGGGATGGGAGGAGGAGGGGAGGGAAGCGAGTGGGCTCCGGATAGGTCCAGGGCTGCCAGGCTCCAACCAAGTGCTGAGGTCAGCTGACAGCTGGTTGGAGTGTCTGCGGAGAAACTGAGGCAGATGGGGGTACCGGCAGGGGTCCATCTGTGACACCGAGGCCCCGCCCCTCCGCTCCCACCCATCCCCACCCACGCCCCCGGCAGGCGGAGCTGGAGACCCTGGTGCTGTCCCGCAATCTGATGCGGGAGCTGCAGAGTACCGTGGATGCACTGGAGACCAGCGTGCGGGGCCTGCCCCCCAGTGCCCAGGAGAAGGTGGCCGAGGTGAGGCGCAGCGTGGACGCCCTGCAGGCCGCCTTTGCCGACGCCCGCCGCTTCGGAGACTTGCCGGCGGCCGTGTTGGCAGAGGGCCGGGGTAGCATGGCCCGGGCCCACGCGTGCGTGGACGAGCTGCTGGAGCTGGTGGTGCAGGCCATGCCCCTGCCCTGGCTGGTGGGGCCCTTCGCACCCATCCTCGTGGAGAGGCCCGAACCCCCGCCTGACCTGGAGGCCCTGGTGGACGAGGTCGTTGGCGGCCCTGACCCACGCTGGGCGCACCTGGACTGGCCGGCCCAGCAGAAAGCCTGGCAGGCCCAGCACGGGGAGGGAACGGTCCTCTCGGGGAACATTCCCGAGGAGGAACCTGAGCCCCCCAGCCGCCCTAAGCACACTCTGATGCCTGAGCTGGACTTTTGACCCGATGGAGGCCGTCCTGCAGCCCGAGATCCCTGCTGCCCCCTAGCGGCCATGCGTCAGCACTACTAGCCGAAGCATTGGTCTTGGCTCGTGCCTGGAGTTGGGGACCCAACTCTGAATCCTAGACTGAGGTCATTGATGTCAGATCGCCCCCAGTCTTTCCCATATGAGGACTTGAACGTAACTCAGGCTGACTAGCCCCAAGCTGGTTTCACTGGCTGTGGTTCCCATTACTCCACCCTACGAAGCTGATCAAAACTCCCCAGAGGATCACATGTTTTGCCCACGTGATAGAAGCATAGAGGCACATGCTTCTGTCTGGAGCTTTGAAAAGTGAGTGAGTGTCCTTTTCCTCCCCCAGCTTTTCCATCTCAGACTGAGGGGTCCTCAGCTGGACCCGCCACCCCCACATGCTTAACCATTTGGCATTTACTCTCCAGAATAAAGAATATTGGTGTTGTCTAGAGGCCAGTGTTGTCTGCTTGGTGTTGTCCAGAGACCAGTGCCCTCTGTCCCAGCCGAGGTGGGTCTCAGTGGTGGGGTGCTGGGGGCTTCAGAGGTGTGCGACCATATGGCACGAGCTGGGGTTCAAGACTTGAATTATGCCACCCTGATGAGCTTGACCTCCTGTCTGGAGTTCCACTGTGAGTGCCCCACCCACCTGGGTGAAGCATTCAGATGTCTCTTCCTGGAATGGAAGTCATTCACACTTTAGTATAAATGAATGTTTGGGAAACTGCAAGGAGCAGGATCAAGAGGAGGAGGGAGCAGAGGGAGCAGTGGCTCCTATGACCATCTCCCTGTGGCTTCTCTGGCTGCACCGGTCAGAATGGGGGAGACGGAGGCAGGGCAAGGGCCACAGACTAGTCTCGTGGGGGCTCTCCTGTCCTCTGACCGCATTCTTGGCTGGCCCTGAGGCCCCCCTGAGGCCGCTCAGGGTGTTGGGAAACCACAGTCTGATGTGGTAAGGTCAGGGTGACCCCTGGCTTCCCCGGGATCTGGCCCAGGGGTGACTGTGGGAGTCCCAGCCACTTTGCGCCAGCTAGATTCACCTCCTTGCCACTCCTCAGGAACATTCCTGTTGCCCTCAGACCAACTATCCTTACTCCTCACCCTGGCATTTGAGGACTTTCGGTTTCATCCTTGGGACAACTCAGACCCTGCTGTGGTCCCAAGGAGCTGTGCACATCTCCCCACCTCAGGGCCTTTGTTCAGGCTGTGCCTGGAACACCTTCCCACCCGCCCATCTTTCTCTTGGCTGCATCTCATCCATCCTCAAGCCCAGCCCCAGTGCCACCTCCTTCAGGAAGCCTTCCCTGACTCTACTCCTGTGGGATATCTCCAACCCTCCATAGCCCACCTTCTTGGAGCTCCAAGTCCTTTCTATCTGGATATAAACCACAGGCAGCCTTGGCTTCTCTATCCCTGAGAGGCTGGGGGCTCCTGGAGGGCCAAGCTAAGTGAGAATGAGCAGAATAACACATGGAAAGGGCGTGTGGCTGAGGCTTGGCTGTGGGGCATCAGTTTGACTAGAACTGAGGGGAGGGAAAGAGCCTGAGGTAAGTCGTGGAATCTGGGGGAAGAGCACAGTAGTGAAGGCCCTTGGGCTGAGTCCTCGCCTTGCCTACAAATGGATGGATCAACAAGTGAGCCTCTCTGAACCTCAGTTTTCTCCTCTGTGAAATGGGTATGAAAATAGGAGTAAGGCAGCAGTGCTCATGCCTGTGCAAAGGCCCTGGGGCAGGACAGTGCCTTGTGTCCCGGAGGAGCAGTGAGGAGGCCTGTGTGGAGCAGAGTGAGGAGGGGGAGAGAGAGGGAGGAGAGGAGGACAGGGAGGGGATGGGGCAGGAGTTGTGCAGAGTCTTGTGGGTGGTGGGGTAGACTTGGGTTTTTACCCCCAGGGAGGTGGGGAGGAGGGCTGTGGGCAGAGGAGGGACGGGACCTGACCCGGTGTTTATGATCATTTATGTTATTTTTGCTGGGTTGCTCCCTGTTTGCTGCACTGCAGCAGCCCTGTGGGGAGGGGGAGGGGCTCACTCTGGGTTTCTCACCCACGCTTTCCTGCCACCTTTGGGAGCCATTGGCTGGGGAGAGTTTGGGAGATGCCCTTGTTTTGCTCCCCAGCTGTTTGGCAAACACAGTGATGGCTCCAAGGAAACAACCCAGGGGTCATCAGGCCCAGTGGCTAGACCCTCCCTCCTCCCAGCTTAGTGCCCAGAGCCACCAACTGGGTCTGTACCCCCACCCCCACCAGCACACAGCTGGGATCCCTATCCCAGGGACAGACACAGGCATTCAAAGGGGGCTTGGCTGTCTGCTTGCCTACCCATCCACCTGCTTCACAGACAACCTGCAGGTCTAGGTTCAAATCTTGTCTCTGTCATTTCCCAGCTCTACAGCCTCAGGCACAGGATGCCTTTTTCAGGAAGCCACCCTGGGTTGACCCAAGCCCACCAAGCCCAGATCTCACTCTTGGGGTACCCCTCAGTTCAGTTGGTGACCTGTCTGGGTCTGTATTTAGGCCCTTTCTCAAGGGAAGTCCTTTCTGGAGAGTGACACACTCCCTCCCTGCCCCAGACAGATCCTGCTCTTCTCTTTCTCCCTGGACAATGCTAAGCTGATGTCGGTTGAACACCTGCTACATACCAGACTCTGGGATCAACAGGTTACATGCATGACCTCATTTCATGCTCACAACCAACCTCTGAGTTGGCCCATTTAGCTAAACATTTCATAAGTGCCAACTGTGTGCTGGGTGCCATCCTGTTGCAGGGAACAAAAGACAGGCCTGATGGATGTGAGGGAGGAAGCCATGGGGGTGTCTGGGGAAGATGCTCCAGGCAGAAGGAATAATAATAGCAGGCGCAAAGGTCCTGGAGCAGGACCAGGCCTGGCAATCTGGAGGAAAAGAGAGGAGGCCTGTGCGGTTGAAGTGTGATGAGGGAGGGGGAAAGAGGGAGGAAGCAAGACCTTGTGGGCCATGGTGAGGTGTCTGGAGGGGTAGCTGAAGCACACAGATGGTAATTGGCCAAGGCAAGGTGGCCCCACAAAGCAACTGGAACACACCCATCACCCAGGTGGACACCAGAGGCCGAGAGGGTAAGCAGGCTGTGCCTCGAGGGTATGGGACAACTCGTGAATCACTCAGCCTGGTGGGGGCAAGCGCCGTGGGCAGAGGCTGCCGGGCGCTGGGAGCGGGGGAAAGGTACTGGGCGCTGGGCCCACGCTGGGCCGGTTGGGCAGGCGGGCAGTCACGTGACCACCCAGAGCCCTCCCCCAGCCCACTGGCTGCCTGCCTCAGCCAGCCTGGCCCGCACCACCCCAGACCCTATAAGGCCTGGAGCTGAGAGCCCAGCTGCCGGCTGCACCGCCTGTCACTCCAAGGGACCCCCACACAGTCCAGGTGAGCAATGCCAGGGGTGAGGCAGGCCTCTGGGCAGGAACTGGGGAACTCCTCGGGGTTATGGGTGTTGGGCAGGAGGGGGGAGCCCCCATTCATGCCCCTCCCCCATCTCTATCTCCTTCCAGCTGCCTAGAGGGTTACCATGTCTGCTCGAGATGGAGGCCAGGATCCCCCCAAACCCAAGGGCAAGGTGAGGGCAGGTATGGGAGGGAACTACCCCCGCTGGGCCCTGAGAAGCCCCCAGAACCTTAGGGAAGTGACCTCCATAGTCCTGGGGTCTGAAGGGGCTTCCCAGGTAGGTTGGGAGGGCTCTGAGAGCCACCAGGCCAGTCTTCCACCTGGTCCCCAGCTGGAGGGTGAGGGGTGGAAGGATGCACTCAAACCTCAGTTCTTCCCCTGCTATGTGACCCTGGGCCAGCATCGGCCCCTCTCTGAGCCTCAGTTTCCCCATCTGTGAGATGTGAGCCCTGAAAGGAAAATGTCTTTAGAGACCCGAAGGATTATTTCCTCTGTCCCTGGGAGATAGACTGAACCTGCCCATTGCTCAGGTGAGGAAACTGAGGCTCAGAGTGGCTGGGACACTTTCCTGAGGTCACCCAGGAGCAAAGGTCCGGGGTGGTCTGGGAACCCAGGGCTGTCTGATGTGCCCCTTGCCCCACCCAACCACACCTGGCTCTGCTCACACACACCCCACCCCATGTAGACCCTGGGGAGCTTCTTTGGGTCCCTGCCTGGCTTCAGTGCTGCCCGGAACCTGGTGGCCAACGCCCACAGCTCAGCAAGAGAAGCCCGGCCAGCTGCCGAGCCTGCAGGCGCTCCAGCCGAGGAGGCCGCCCAGCCCCAGGCTCAGGGTGAGTGGACAGCTCCATGGGTGAGGCGGGGGCTCAGGAGGTGGACCCCAGAAGAGACTTCTGCTGAACTTGGGGGCGCTTCTTATGTGCCTGTGATGCCTTGATAGACCCTGTGAGGCTGGCATGCTCATTTAGTGCCAAGTGGGGACTCAGGGCACCAGTATGAGTGACCTGAGGGGGCATAAGTCAGCCAGAATAGGGGCATAGACACAGCCGTGCTCCCATATTCTCAACACCCCCTCCGCCTTCCATCACCCCATTTCTGATGTAGTGTGGACGTTCCACGGGTCTAAGCTTATCTGAGATTTTGATCCTGGTTCCAGAGAGGGACAGCAGCTTCCCTGGGGTCACACAGCCTCCAGTTGCTCAGCCAGAATGCTCGGGGCAGCCCTAGCCCCAGGGCCCGAAGAGGGGCTGGAGCAGGGGAGTGCAGGCTGAGGTGGCAGCTCTGGGCCCAGAGCCCCAAGCAGCTGACTTCTGCTCTGTATATCCAGGCTGGGCAGGCAGCTGCCAGCTTTAGTCAGGCGTGGCAAGGCAGGGCCCCAACTCCTTTCCCTGCGGCCGACCCCCCTCCTTGATGGGCGTTCAGCACCCAGGACCCCATCAGAGAGAACTCTAGGGAACCCCTGTGCCAGGAAGCCAGTCCTGGGGGTTGAGGGAGCCCCCAGTGAGACCAGTGACTGAGCTAGGCCCATGGTCATGGATGTCACCTTCTGTTGTCCCCGGCAGGGCAGCTGGGACATTCCTGACCTTTCAGGCTGTGCCCGCTGATTGTGCAATGGGCTCCAGGGTGGCTGATGCTAGCCCGTGTCCCTCCCTGGGTTGCCTCACTGGCTCTTGTCCCCCCAGCGCCCGCTGACCCGGAGCAGACGGCCAGGGGGTTAGAGAAGACGCTGCTGCCTTCAGACAAGGTGAGAGGGGCTAGCAGAGCCTGGTCTGATGGCCTTGCCTCCCTCTGGGGTACCTCTTCCCTGGATGTTTTGGTTCCTGCCATCTGGAGGGTTGTCACAGGCCAAGGAAAAAGCAGACGCCCCTGTGTGTACCACTGTGGGGTGACAGGCCAGTCTTCTCCTTGGAGCCTCTATTTCTGCATCTGAGAAATGGGTGCAGTACTCCCTGGCACCATCCGGTCTACAGACGCCCCACTCCCCGCCAACTCCCACCCTGGTGCTGCACCTAGCACAATATGACCAAAACAGGGGCAATGTACTCACCACATGTCAGGCTCTGGCCTAAGTGCTTTACACGTGCTGTTTAATAGTTAATCCTCCCCACTGCAACAGGGAGGGAGCAATAGTACCCCACATAAAAGCTGAAGCACAGAGAAGCCAAGCCATTTGTCAAAAGTCACACAGGAAGAAAAGGTAGCTTGGGATGTGAACCTTGGGGAGTCAGAAGCTGAACAATGGCCAACGCTGCATCCACCCTCGGTCCTGGATGAATGGGAACCGCCCAGGTAACCTTGTCCCCAAGGTCAGGGCAAGCAGAGTGGCTGATGTAAGACCACTGAGGACCACAGCAGGGTGGAGAGCTCCAATCCAACCCTTGCGCTCAGCACATACCCCACTCTAGAGTCTTCTTTTACTCCCCTCTGCCCTCGGCTTGGCCACATCTGAGCTCCTCGGAGGGCAAAGTACTGCTTGGTTTGTCCTCTGGCCCAAATTACAGCAGACTCTGGCAGCTTAGGGCCCCTCTACCCATTGTTTCACTCCTCCCCCTCCATCCCTCTTCACTTCCATTAATGGAGCGTCTGCTACCTGCAAAGTTGGTCAGGGACCTTGACTCCTTTTTTTTTAACCAGTCTTTGAAGGAGGCGCTGTCTTAATCACCATTTCCGAGAAGAGGCTCAGAGCAGGGGGTGTGGCTTGCCAGAGGTCACACAGCAAGTATAGGAGAGAGCTGGGATTTGAACCCAGGTCTCTGTGGGCACAGTACCCACTTGAGATGATGTTGGGCAGAAGGGCAGGTGGTGAGACTATTTCAGGGCTTCTCAACTTCTCTATCATGGCCAATTCAGAGTCAGATCATCCTCTGTTGGGGGCTGTCCTGGGCATTGTGGGGTGTTTAGCAGCATTCCTGACACCCACCCACTCTATGCTAGGAGCATGCTCTCTCTGAAGTCATGACTACCACAGATGTCCCAAGACACTGCCCAGTGTTAGGATCACTGGGGCAGGATCACTCAGGTCTAGGAACACCTGAATTGGAAACAGCACACTCCTGGTTGAAGCTGAGTGGTAGCCATCTTGAGGCCATCACAACCCTTCAGCAGTTTGGAAGAACTAGCAGAAACTGCCCTGTGCTACTGGGTTTCCCTGGTGGCTCAGTGGCAAAGAATCTTCCCTGCCAATGCAGGAGACTAGGGTTTGATCCCTGATTTGGGAAGATCCCACATGGCTTGGAGCAACTGAGCCCGTACTCCACAATTACTGAGCCTGTGCTCTAAAGCCCATGCTCCGCAACAAGAGAAGCCACCGCAAGGAGAAGCCCACACCACAACTAGAATGTAGCCTCCACTTGCCACAACTAGAGAAAAACCCACTCAGCGACAAAGACCCAGCACAGCCAAAAACAAATAAATTTTTAAAAAATGACATACCAAGTTATCAACTTGGTTCCTATGGCTCAGATCCAATACTTGGCCCTGTACTTTTCTGGTTATTACTTTGAAAAATAATATTTATTTGGCTGCACCAGGTCTTAGTTGCTGCACAAGGGATCTTTGATCTTTGTTATAGCATGGGGGATCTAGTTCCCTGATCAAGGGTCCAACCTGGGCCATCTGCATTGGGAGTGCGGAGTCTTAGCCACTGGACCACAAGGGAAATCCCCAGTTATCACTTTTCTAAACGTGGATCCCCTTCTTTTACTTGAATATATTCATGTTAACAAGCATTTGGTCACCTCAAATTTCTCCCTGTGATGGAGACACCAGGCTCAAAATTTGATGTAAACCAAGATTAGGCAAGATGAACAAAACATGTAATTCTAAGACTTGCTGAGCCCAGGCTAACAGATACTGGGCACAGAGGGTGCTGGGGCGTAGCTGTCAACAGTCGGGGTCTGCCACATCTGGGCACCACGTGGCTCTGCGATGGAGCCTGATGGACTGTGTCTTGGGAGCCAGGGTAGGTGGTATGTCAGGGTGAGAGGTGAGCTGGCCGGGTCTCCAGGGAGCAGGTCCCACTCCCCAGGGCATGTCAAGAACTGGGGGGAGGAGGAGATCTGGGGTGGGGGGGAGAGATGTCTTTCAACTCTCTGCTTCATCACGAGTCTCTCGCCTCATCAGACGATCTCCGGGGCAAAGGACCTGATGTCCTCCCAGATGGCCAGGACCAAGGATGCTCTCTCCACAGGGATGGCTAGTATCGTGGACACGGCTAAAGGTGTGGTCCAGGGAGGCCTAGGGATGACCCAATCCACGCTGACAGTCACCAAGGATGCTGTGGCCAGTGGGGCAACTGGGGCAGTGGATGTGGCCAAAGGGGCCCTACAGACTGGTATAGACACCGCCAAGACAGTAGTAACAGGCACCAAAGATGTAGTGTCCACTGGGCTCACTGGAGCAGTGAACATGGCCAAGGGCACAGTCCAGACTGGCATGGACACCACCAAAACTGTCCTGACTGGCACCAAAGACACCGTGTCCACTGGGCTCACTGGAGCAGTGAGCATGGCCAAGGGCACAGTCCAGACTGGCATGGATACCACCAAGACTGTCTTGACTGGCACCACAGATGTTGTCTCCTCTGGGCTCACTGGAGCCATGGGTATAGCCAAGGGGGCTATTCAGACTGGCATGGACACCACCAAGACTGTCCTGACTGGCACCAAAGACACCGTGTCCACTGGGCTCACTGGGGCCATGGATGTGGCCAAAGGGGTTGTCCAGACTGGCATGGACACCACCAAGACCGTCCTGACTGGCACCAAAGACACCGTGTCCACTGGGCTCACTGGGGCCATGGGTGTGGCCAAGGGGGCTGTCCAGACTGGCATGGACACCACCAAGACTGTCCTGACTGGCACCAAAGACACCATGTCCACTGGGCTCACTGGGGCCATGGATGTGGCCAAGGGGGTTGTCCACACTGGCATGGACACCACCAAGACCGTCCTGACTGGCACCAAAGACACCGTGTCCACTGGGCTCACTGGGGCCATGGGTGTGGCCAAGGGGGCTGTCCAGACTGGCATGGACACCACCAAGACCATCCTGACTGGCACCAAAGACACCATGTCCACTGGGCTCACTGCTGCAGTGAACATGGCCAAGGGCACAGTCCAGACTGGTATGGACACCACCAAGACTGTCCTGACTGGCACCAAAGACACCGTGTCCACTGGGCTCACTGGGGCCATGGGTGTGGCCAAGGGGGCTGTCCAGACTGGCATGGACACCACCAAGACCGTCCTGACTGGCACCAAAGACACCGTGTCCACTGGGCTCACTGGGGCCATGGGTGTGGCCAAGGGGGCTGTCCAGGCTGGCATGGACACCACCAAGACTGTCCTGACTGGCACCAAAGACACCGTGTCCACTGGGCTCACTGGGGCCATGGGTGTGGCCAAGGGGGCTGTCCAGGCTGGCATGGACACCACCAAGACTGTCCTGACTGGCACCAAAGACACCGTGTCCACTGGGCTCACTGGGGCCATGGGTGTGGCCAAGGGGGCTGTCCGGACTGGCATGGACACCACCAAGACTGTCCTGACTGGCACCAAAGACACCGTGTCCACTGGGCTCACTGGGGCCATGGGTGTGGCCAAGGGGGCTGTCCAGGCTGGCATGGACACCACCAAGACTGTCCTGACTGGCACCAAAGACACTGTGTCCACTGGGCTCACTGCTGCAGTGAACATGGCCAAGGGCACAGTCCAGACTGGCATGGACACCACCAAGACTGTCCTGACTGGCACCAAAGACACCGTGTCCACTGGGCTCACTGGGGCCATGGGTGTGGCCAAGGGGGTTGTCCACACTGGCATGGACACCACCAAGACCGTCCTGACTGGCACCAAAGACACCATGTCCACTGGGCTCACTGGGGCCATGGGTGTGGCCAAGGGGGCTGTCCAGACTGGCATGGACACCACCAAGACTGTCCTGACTGGCACCAAAGACACCGTGTCCACTGGGCTCACTGGGGCCATGGGTGTGGCCAAGGGGGCTGTCCAGACTGGCATGGACACCACCAAGACTGTCCTGACTGGCACCAAAGACACCGTGTCCACTGGGCTCACTGCTGCAGTGAACATGGCCAAGGGCACAGTCCAGACTGGCATGGACACCACCAAGACTGTCCTGACTGGCACCAAAGACACCGTGTCCACTGGGCTCACTGGGGCCATGGGTGTGGCCAAGGGGGCTGTCCAGACTGGCATGGACACCACCAAGACTGTCCTGACTGGCACCAAAGACACCGTGTCCACTGGGCTCACTGGGGCCATGGGTGTGGTGAAGGGGGTTGTCCAGACTGGCATGGACACCACCAAGACCGTCCTGACTGGCACCAAAGACACCGTGTCCACTGGGCTCACTGGGGCCATGGGTGTGGCCAAGGGGGCTGTCCAGACTGGCATGGACACCACCAAGACTGTCCTGACTGGCACCAAAGACACCGTGTCCACTGGGCTCACTGCTGCAGTGAACATGGCCAAGGGCACAGTCCAGACTGGCATGGACACCACCAAGACTGTCCTGACTGGCACCAAAGACACCGTGTCCACTGGGCTCACTGCTGCAGTGAAGATGGCCAAGGGCACAGTCCAGACTGGCATGGATACCACCAAGACTGTCCTGACTGGCACCAAAGACACCATGTCCACTGGGCTCACTGGGGCCATGGGTGTGGCCAAGGGGGCTGTTCAGACTGGCATGGACACCACCAAGACTGTCCTGACTGGCACCAAAGACACCGTGTCCACTGGGCTCACTGGGGCCATGAATGTGGCCAAGGGGGCTGTCCAGACTGGCATGGACACCACCAAGACTGTCCTGACTGGCACCAAAGACACCGTGTCCCCTGGGCTCACTGCTGCAGTGAAGATGGCCAAGGGCACAGTCCAGACTGGCATGGATACCACCAAGACTGTCCTGACTGGCACCAAAGACACCATGTCCACTGGGCTCACTGGGGCCATGGGTGTGGCCAAGGGGGCTGTTCAGACTGGCATGGACACCACCAAGACTGTCCTGACTGGCACCAAAGACACTGTGTCCACTGGGCTCACTGGGGCCATGAATGTGGCCAAGGGGGCTGTCCAGACTGGCATGGACACCACCAAGACTGTCCTGACTGGCACCAAAGACACCGTGTCCACTGGGCTCACTGGGGCCACGGGTGTGGCCAAGGGGGCTGTTCAGACTGGCATGGACACCACCAAGACTGTCCTGATTGGCACCAAAGATGTTCTGTCTACTTCAATTACTGGGGCAATGGGAGTGGCCAAGGGGGCTGTTCAGGTTGGCATGGACACCACCAAGTCCATCTTGACTGGCACCAAAGATGTTCTGTCTACTTCTATAACTGGGGCAATGGGTGTGGCCAAGGGGGCTGTTCAGGTTGGCATGGACACCACCAAGTCAGTCTTGACTGGCACCAAAGATGTTCTGTCTACTTCAATCACTGGAGCAATGGGTGTGGCCAAGGAGGCTGTTCAGGTTGGCATGGACACCACCAAGTCCGTCTTGACTGGCACCAAAGATGTTCTGTCTACTTCAATCACTGGAGCAATGGATGTGGGCAAGGAGGCCATCCAGACTGGCATGGACACTACCATGACCATCTTGACTGGCACCAAAGGTGCCATGTCCTCTGGGCTCAGCAGCGTAGGGCATGTGGCCCAAGAAGGTATGCACACTGGGGTGGGGATCACCCCAAACCTGTTACCTGATTCCAAGGCTGCCACCTCAGTTGGACTTGCCAGTTCCAGGGCCCCAGATGAAGGAGAACAAACCATCCCAAGCCCCACTCAGGCTCAGCACAGCGACCATGGACCTCTGTCAACTGAGGCCATGTTCAGCCAAGAGGCCACCCTGGGCAAGGTGGATGCTGCTCCCGGGGCCACCGCTCATGGCCAGGAAGGAGCCCAGGGCTTTGGAGCACTCCGGGACGAGCTGGAGGAGCTGGGAGAGATCTTCCAGCCCATGAGCGCCGAGGAACAAGGTAAGGACAGCCCGGTCCCAGCTCCCAGGGCCACCGTTGTCTGTACACCCCCAGGCCCCTGATACCTGAGGGGCCTCTCGTGAGGACTGAGCAACCCCGTCTCCCCTTTCAGCTCAGCTGGCTGCTACCCAGCCCAGGCGGAGGGAGATCACGGCCGACCAAGGCAGCTACTTCGTGCGTCTGGGTGACGTGGCCCCCGGCTTCCGCCAGCGGGCTTTCGAGCATGCCCTCAGCCACCTGCAGAACAGCGAGTTCCAGGCACGGGATGCGCTGGCCCAGCTTGAGGATGTCTTCAGGGAGGTAAGCGCCTTGCCTCTTCCCAGGCATGGTCCTCAGCTTTGGGCTGGGGAGTGGACGGACACAGACTGAGCACCCAGTACGTGCCCATCACCCACTTGGTCATGGGCCTACTCTCAAGGAGCTTGCCTCTCGGGAGGGGTGGGGGAGATGGGCATGTGACCCAACACTTGCAGCCAACGAGGCTGCAGAGGAGACATGACAGGCATGCAGAAATGCGCAGCAGGGCTGGGGCATGTCCGTTTGGGTCACATCCTGTGCAAAGTTGGGATGACAAGGACAGACAGTGGCCTGAGAACAAGCTAGGTGTGTTCTGAGGAGCAGAAGGGTGCCTGGGGTAGGGAGGGTAAAGTGAAGGCAGGGAGGGACAGGGTAGAAGGCCCATGCAATCTGGGTGGAGTTCAGTGATGCAAGAAAGGGGGCCCAATCAAGGGTGACTTTGTTTTAAATTTGGCATTGTTGGCTGCCAGCAGCCTTTCTCTAGTTGCGGTGTTCAGGCTCCTCACTGTGGCGGCTTCTCTCGTTGCAGAGCGCAGGCTCAGTAGTTGCGGCCTGCGGGCTCCAGAGCCTGGTCTCATTAGTTGTAGCACGCAGGCTTAGTTGCTCCAAGGCGTGTGGCATCTTCCAGGGTCAGGGATTGAACCTGTGTCCCCTGCATTGGCAGGCAGATTCTTAACCACTGGACTACCAGTGAAGTTCCTTGAAGGTGACATGAATGCCCCTGTGGAGACAGGCACCAGCCAGCAGGGTCGTGCTCCCTCACCGGCTCCACTCACTCCCCAGCCCAGGCTTTCTCCCCCACATCACTGCCAACACTCACGCCAACTCCTCATGGGCGGTGGAGCTGACCTGCTGTGGTAGAAGTTAAGTGGCATCCAGTCCATGGTTGATGCAGACGGTGATGGAGCCCCAGCTCTGAGGACCTCCAGGTTCCCAAGCTCATGGGTCTTGAATGTTGAGCAGCCCCACCTACTCAGGTAGCAAGGAACCCAGCCCAGCTGTTTGAGTCAGGATCCCTATGAGGCGCCTGTTTTCAATCGGCACCCAGGGGTCTGGTAAACCACATCTAAGGACCACTGCTCCAGCCCAGAGGGTCTCAACGGGGCAGTCCCATCCCCAGGGAACACTGGACCAAGCCTGGGAACGTCAGTGGTGGTCACTTAGCAGGAGTCTTGGCATTGAGTGGGTGGAGGCGAGGGAGGCTGCTCCATACCCCACAATGCCCAGGACTGCAAAGTGAAGATGGCCTGATCCAACAGAGGCTTTATTGAGGTGGATCGCTCTGGCTCCTGTGGGGAGGACTGGCCACAGGGGTCCAGGAATGGAGATGAGAGATGAGAGAGGTTTGAGGAGCTGGGTTCTAGATGTATTTTCAGAGCAGAACATCCAGGTTAGACACAGGAAGTGAGAGAACCAAGACCCTTTAAGGCCTTGGAGACTTTCAGCAGGAGACACTTGGAATTGCTCTGGGTAGGTGGGTGATGGACATTATGGCCTAGTCTTTGACAGGGTAACCTGCAGATGAGCAGGAGCCCCCTGATGGAGTCAACTGCTGGGGCGAGGGCTGGGAGGGGGAGGGAAAGTTGAAGTGCATATTTGCTCCACTTGCTGACGTCTCAGGATGACAAGAAAGATTAGTCAATGGGGGTGGGGGGTTCCTATGTACCCAGGACCCAAAATACAAGGAGGAAACAGTCATGACAGAGCTCCAGACCAAGAGGGGAAATCAACACAGAAATTTCCTAACTGGACAGTGATAGCCTCTGAGGAGGGAAACAGAGATCTGATGGAGAGGACCTGGGGCCCCCGCACTGGGCCAGAGGAAACACATTCCAGGCTGAGTGGGTGGCATGTGCAAAGGCCCTGGGGCAGCAGCACGCTGGACATGCTCAGGGACAAGGGCCAGTGTGGCCGGAACAGAGCACCATGGGAGGTTAGCAGGAGGGGAGGTCACAGGCGCCTGGAGCAAGCCAGGCACCCATGGTGAGAAGCTTGGTTCCAAGGCCTCTGGGAGATGTTGGGGGTGGTCAGGGGGTGCCGCTGAGCTGGGGTGACGGTGCCGCTGCCATCCTGCTCTCTGAGCGCCTGATAACCTCACAAGGCACCAGGATTATTGCCTCTTGACGCACCACCCTCTGGCTCCAAAGCGTTCCCCCACGCCACGGGAAAGGTGGACATGAGATGCTGGGCCAGGAAAGGGCACCCTGAGTGTGTCAGAGGGGGGTCCCCGCTGAGAAGCCATCACGTTTGTGCTGGGCTCTTGTTTTCCTAGATCGAGGAGGCCCAGCAGGCTCCAGTCAGGGATGTGAGCAGCCAAGCAGAGGAAGCCGCTGCTGGGGAGGTGAGTGCCTATCAGTGAGGGGCTGGCGGGCCTGCCCCTTGCCTCCAGCCCCACTCACCTCACTCCTTCTGTGCACAGGTGCCGGCCACTGGGGCTCTGTCCAGGGCCTGCGACCTTGTCCAGCAGCTCCATGTGGCCTACAGCCGCCTGGCTTCTGGCCTCCAGGGCCTCCCCACGGAGCTTCAGTGGCAGCTCCAGCAGGCACGGCACAGCATCTGTGAGCTCTATGGCATGGTCTCCTCGGCCACCACAGTGGCAGAGCTGCCAGTCAAGCGGCTGGCTGAGAGCCGCCAGGGTGTGGGCCAGGCGTGGCGGGGCCTGGAGCAGGTGCTGCGGAACGTGCAGCAAGGCCCTCCGCTTGGCTGGCTGGTGGGGCCCTTCACCCTGCCCGCTGACGGCCAGCTGCTGTAGGAGCCCCTCCCCTGCCCAGAACCAGCTCCAAGCCCCCAACGCTCTGGGTCCTGGAGTTCCACCACACCATGCACCCGGCGCCAGGCCTGTCTGTACCGCCCACCTGCCTCCCTGAGCACGAGCTCGGCTGGTCCTTATGGCTGAGGAACCCCAGGCAGCTAAGACCCCTGGTGGTGGGGGTTAGCCTGAAGATCTCAAGCAAGCGCTCAAGAAAGGGTATGGTGCCTGCCCAGAAAGTTCTCCACTCTGCATCCCGACCAGGGCCATTTTATCTTTTATAAACTCTGGGGGCCTTCCACCCCAGCCAGGGTCCTCTAGCCACCAGTTAGCAGGCAGCCCTGCTCCTCTGTCCTGGGTTCCAAGCAGCTCCGTCCTTGTTCTGAAAGCACACATCCAGCAGCTAACAGCGCACACCCCCAAATATACCAGAATGCCGTTGGCCCGGGGCAGGTGGGCTCCCACTGTCTCTGCTGACCCTGCCGCCTCCGCTGACCTTTGGGGGAGGTCAAGGGGCTTTGTGAAGGCAAAGCTGAAGCAACTGCTGCAACTGAGGGCCAGATGGTGCAGGTGGTGGCAGGGAGAGAGTACATGTCCCCTCCTGATGCAGCCTACCCGCCAACAGCACCCCGGGTCACGGCTGATCACAGGGGTCCAGAGCTGATGGTCTGAGGCCCTGGGCCCAGAAGCTGCCGATGAAGGAACAAAGGGAGGGACCCCAGGGAGCACATGACAGAAAGTGCTCGAGGGACTTCCCTTGAGGTCCCACAGTTTAGGTCTCCAGGCTTTCACTGCTGATGGTATGGGTTCGACCCCTGGACAGGGAACTAAGACCCCACAAGCTACGTGGTGTGGCCAACCCCTCACCCACAGAACAAAAACATGTTTGACGTGTGTTAAGGTCCTGGTCACATGCTCCAGGCTGGAGGCCAGGGGCTGGGTTGGTAGCCACTGGACAGGCTTCCTTTCCAGCCATGCTTTCCTTGAGTCCTCAAGGCACCCTAGGAGGTGGGCTGCACACGGGAAGGTGGGGCCATGGAGGTCCAGTCCCCCCGATCCTGCTCCCCGGGGCCCAGGAGATGCTGGGAGAGCTGCTGACTGCCAGTAGCCTAAGCCTCGTCAAGCGCCCGCTTTGCAGAGCCCATCACACCTGCATCCCCCCAGCTGGCCACCTCCCTGACAGAGGGCTCGAGATGGCCCCTCTTCTCAGAAATGATCGAGTGCTCTCAGCCCCGGACGAATGCGCCAGCTGTCCCCAGAGGATCACCACGTCTTGGGGAGCTGGCTGAGGCAGGACACTGGGACCAGTCTGGGACCTTCCCCAAGCCTTTCTTGCCTTTTTGCCCATCCCATATGGCCATCAGAGGGGGTGATGCTGGAAACGGTGGTTCACAGAATCTGAGTTCAGCAACAGTCTCAAGTCCAGTCAAACCACAGTGGGGGTGCCAGGCCCAGAGAGCAGAGCCATGCCCTGGGCGCTAACCCACCAGGACAGAGAGGCTGGGCCACCAGCAGGACACACAACAGAGGCGACTGTTTATAGACAACTGCCCTGTGTACGTGCTTGGGTGGGCCACACATACACAGACACACCACACACACAGACCAACCACTATCCCCTTCCCTGGTCTAGAGAAGCATGCACACACACAACCCACCACCCATTACCCCCTCCCCTGGTCTAGAGAAACACACACACACACATACACACACACACCACCCACTACCCCCTTCCCTGGTCTAGAGACAGACAGACAGACAGACAGACAGACACACACACACACACACACACACACCCTTCCTTCCCTGGTCTAGAGACACGCACACACACACACCACCCACTACCCCCTTCCCTGGTCTAGAGACAGACAGACAGACACACACACACACACACCCTTCCCTGGTCTAGAGACACGCACACACACACACCACCCACTACCCCCTTCCCTGGTCTAGAGAAGCTCAGAATGGAGATGCCACTCGGCCCACATCCACAGAGAGGCCTGCTCCCCAGGCCTTTGCCCTCCGAATGTCAAGGACAACAGCCCGCAGCACCCCTCCTGGTATTTCGGGAAAGACCTCGCTCACCCCATCTCCCTGCCCCTCGTCAGCCCTGCAGGGCCATGGGCACCATCAGAACCAAGTTCACATCCGCGACTAACAGTGACCTTGTGCTTTAAAACCCTCTGTCCCCGGACTGGCCCTTGACCACTGCTTAGAAAGCCAAGCCAATAAAAGTGACTGTTTTTTTCATTATAAAAACCCTTTATAGTCATTTCATGTGGGTTGGAAACCACAGAAATTAGGCAAAAAAAACCCCAGGGGGACAAATACAAACGAACAGCACAGCGTCTCCCCAACAGTTCTCTGCTTTCTGGGCACCAGGAAGGAGCCAGGCTGGCCACTGGGCAGCTGCTCAGGACGGCAGGGCCTGGCCGCAGGCTGCCCGGCTCAGCTCTCCTCCTCGTCCAGGGACTCCGAGTCCATCCGCAGCCGCTCTCGGTCCAGCCACTCCTTCCCAGGCCCATCCAGGTCGGGGCCCTCCCTCACGGCGCTGGGGGAGAATGGTAGGGGCAGAGTAAGCAGGCCACCTGTCTGTCTGCCCCCTCCTACAGAGCCCAACTCGCTCCCCTTGTAACCCCGCCACACATAGGCAGGCACCGTTGTTCCCCACGGCGGGGGTCAGGAGGAAGCCAGCCCACCCCCCACGCCAAGCCCAGGCTCAGAGCAGCTCTGAGTTCAGAGCTCCCTCCATGGGGCTGGGGGATCAGCGTGCGGCACAGAAGTCCCTTTGGCCCAGACCCCACTGAGAGTGGCTCAGACACTGGGGTGCCTTCTCTGGATATGGGCCCTGCAGCTGGGGTGACACTTACTCATTGTGTAGCAGGTCTTCGGAGGAGCCACCCCCCAGCCCCTCCTCCGAGTTCTGTACTTGCTCTGGCTCCTTGTCCTCGGCGCTCTCCCCTTTCTGGGACGCGGCCTCGCCGTTCACGGGAGCTGAGAGGTCTGTGGGAGAGAGGCTCATGGGTCACGGCAGGGGGCTACCATCGGGGACTCTGCAACCCTGACTGACGTGAGCCACATGCAAACCTCAAGGGCCCTCAACCTGTTTGTCTCTGCTTTCACCGCTCCACCCCTGAGCCAACAGACACACGGGGACAGCAGGCTGCGTGTGGGTCCTTCTCTAGCCGGCCCCAACCATGCAGCCTAAAGATGGGGAGGGGCTGGTCAACTAACAGCCAGCAACACCAGGGAAAACCCTGCCACGGCCAGATCCAGAAGACACAGGAAAAACACGGCCTCAGTGTTCCTGGGCAGCCTTGGCTCTGCCGACTCCCTGCCAATGCCCACCTGCCAGGCTGCTCCAAGCATCTCACCAGGCCCACCTAACCCCTCCGCTCCCAGAAGGCACGCCCTCCTGGCCCAGCAGCCTCGGCCCTTGCTCCTCTCTGCTCACCCGTGGCCCTCCCTCCTCCCAGACCTCCATGACTGCCTGCTCCAGCAACACTCGCACACCGGGCAGCACACACATGGCCTCTCAGACTACCTGACTCTGAGGGCAGTGCCTGTGAGCGGCACAGGGGTGTGTGGCCCAAGCGCCAGCCACCTTGTGGACACAGCCAGCCTGCACGGCCAGTGCCAATGGATCATGCCCCCAGGCAGTCTGGGGGGAGCACCGGCCTATGCTCAGAGCCCTGCCAGCCACCCTGGTCCCTCCCTTGAGCTCCTCACCAGTGCTCGCCTCATCCTCCGCCATCTCTGTGGGGGCCTCCTCTCCGGCCAGCACTTCCTCAGCCTTCTCCGCCTCGGCCCTCTCCTTCTCTGACCCGGTTTTGGTCGCCTTCTGGATGGCCTCGATCTTTGGTCCCAGGACCCGAGACTTGAGCCGGGTGTAGACCTCCGCCGCCTTCTCCATCACTTCCTTGTTAGCCTTGTAGCGGCGGATCTGGCTCACCAAGAGGCCCGGCTCAGGAGGTGCAGCTGCCTCACCCTGGTCCCGACACCCTCCCTCATCACCAACCACCCCTGGCGGTGCCTCCCATGAGCAGGGCTTCCTCCTCGCTGACCACAGGCAGCCCAGCTCCCAGAGCAGGCCCATGCTCCCAGCCCCTTCGATCCCTTGGCCCTGCCATACCTTTTTCAACGTGGCCACAACATCCGTGTTCTTCTGAAGGATCTGTGAGGTCACCTGCAGGGTCCCTAGTTCCTCCAAGGCATTCAGACACCTCTTCACATCCTACAAGTGGGGAGAGAAGTCAGCAGCATCAGCATCTAGTTGAGGGGGCTCTTGGGGCCCAAGAGGGTGGGGAGGGAGACCCTGGGGCTCCCCCTTTGGGGGAGGGCCAAGTTACAGGAAGCCTGGAGCCCAGGACAGGGGAAGGACCAGGACTCACGTGGCACCACCTGGTGGAGGTGCAGAGAACTACGCCCAAGAGGCCAGGCTGGCCCTCATGGAGGGGCACCCACCCTGGGTAGCCTGGTTTTGCCTCAGGGTTCTGAGACCTCGCAGGAAGCTCCAGCAGTCAGAGAATGGGGGACCTAGCCATGGCCTCTGTACCCCAAGGAAGGGCTCACCGGATTGTCAACCTTCAGGGCGAACTTGATCTCGCTGTGCAGCTTCTGTAGCTTCTCCTCCACGGAGGGCTCTGCAGGTAGGAGAGCAGGCAGCGCCGGGCCTGAGCGGAGTCCCCGCCGACAGGAGCCACTTGCTCTTCCAGGACCGCCCCTCGTCCCTCCAGAAGACCCCAGGGTGCAGCCAGTGCTGTGCAGCCCCTCACCTTTCTTCTTCTCAACCTTCCGGTCTGGCGGGAACCCTTCTGACCGCTTCCGGGTCCGCTCCACCTTCACGGGCCTGTGGAGAGTCAGCCAAAGTCAGCCAAGCCCTTAGCGGGCCCCTGATCCATGTCCCCACCAGGGACCAGGGCCCACTTGATCCAGTTGAGGGCAGTGCCCGAGGGGACCAGAGAGATCAGTCCTTCCTCCAGGAAGCAGATAACAATTTTTTTTTTTTTTAAACAGGTGACTAACGGTCAGTGGCTAGTTACATAAACCCCAGTGCACGAGTTACTAGAGGCTCTGATCTGACGCTAGGAAATGGTGGCAGACATGTTACTACAGCTCCAATTCCACGTCCTGCTCAGCAGTCTGGGCTGGGTCATCCTCTGCTGGCTGATCTCGGCGTCGTGGGGTAGGAGCAGCCTCTCTGGCCCCCACCCATCAGGTGCCAGGAGCCCCCTGTGTGACAATCACAGGTGCCCCAGATACAGCTTGGTGCCCCGGGGATAGGGTCGCCCAGGGGAAGGCTCCTGCACACCCTGATGGGGTCCTGAGAACCAGATACTTCAACTGCTGCAGTCTCCAAAACTGACTTTGGACCCCAGGGCCCTCCCCTGAGTTGTGGGGACCAGGGGCGCCGTGGGGGGGGCAGCATGGGATCAGACCTGGCTCGTGGCTTTTCCTCAGAACGCCCCCTCTTCTCCTTCTGGCTGGGTCTCCTCGCAGGCTCTGTGCCCTGTGGCTGCAGCTTCTTAGCTGATTTCTTCACCTGCAGCAACCAGGGAACAAAAGGGCCTGGAGCAGCGGGCAAAGATACAGCTCAACACACCCTGCCACCACCTCCACCTGGATGGGAGCTGCGAGACCAGGTGGGATGGACCTCATGTCCAGCCCATCCCCATGCAGAAGCTTCTCAGCCCTGAAAGGACTACCCAGCAGTGGGGGGCCCCACTGCATTCCTCTGGCTGAGCAGGACACTTCCTATGCCAGGGCACTTGGCCTCCCTACTTTGTGACAAAAAGAGTGCTGGGGAGAGAACAGGGCATTGTTCCCCTCCACCGTCCCTAGAGTGGGCTCCTAGGCTCACACCAAAAGGCAGTAGGCCCGGGAGCTCTAATTCCTGGGCTCAGGCTGGCCTGTGAGAGCCATGAGGCGAGGAGCTGACAGTCACAAGAGGCCTCACTGCTCCCTCACTCACCCACAAGCCATCCCCCAACTCGGCAGCCAGAGAGCACCCATGAGCACCCACCCCATCTCTGCTCAGTCTTCCAGGGCTCCCACATAAACAACCAAGTCCTCCAGAAGGCTACCAGGTCCTGCATGAGCTGCCCCATGCCCTGGCTGCCCTCCCTGCTCCCTCTCCCTGGCTCACTCTGCTCCAGACACACGGGTCTCCTCACTGTTCCTCCAGCACACCAGGTGCAGTCCTGCCCCAGGGCCTTTGCATGTGCTGTGCCTCTGCCTGAAAGCCCCTCCCCCAAGTATCTTCCCAAATCTCTCACTTCACTCCTTAATGTCAGCTGCCCACCTGCAGCCCATGAGGTCCATCCTATTTGAGATAGAAGCCCTGTCGTCCCAGTTGTCACCCTGCCCGCCCCCAAGGCACTGACCCCTCCAGTGTCAGCTCATCAGCAGGGGGTTCCTGCATTTCCAGGCTGCCTTTGCTGCCCCATCTCTGGTCCCGGCACTCAGCCGGTGCTACACAGACGTACCTCTCTGTCCAGCTCAGCCTCAGGCTCCGAATCGGAGGACGACTGCGGGCCCCGACCCCGGCCCTTGCGGCCACGCTTCTTGACCGGCTCGTCGTCGTCCTTGAGCTCGTCACCGCTGCTGCCCGCGCTGCCCCCAGGCGCCGCCTCCCCGCGCTCACGCTCGCGCCGCCGCTCCTTCTCCTCCTTCTCCTGCTCTCTCAGCCGCCGCAGCTCCTCCTCCTGTTCCCGGCGCCGACGCGCCTCTAGCTCGCGCCGCCGCTCCTCGTCCCGGCGCTTCCACTCGCTGATGCGGTCCACCTCGTCGCTGTCGCTGAGGGCGCGCGCGGGCTGGTTAGCACGCCATCATGGGGCCTCGAGCCACACCCACCCGCCGCCTGCGCCCCCCCAGGGCCCTGCACCCACCTAGTGCTCCCCATCCAGGGCCCCGCACCCACCCGCCGCCTGCGCCCCTCCCAAGTCCCTGCACCCACCTCTCGCTGCTGGAGCTGGTGGGCGGCCGCTCAGGCTTAGGTTTCCGCCCACGGGGCTTGGGCGGAGGTTTCTCGGCTGCAGAAGAAAAGGAGTAAGCTCGCCAGCATCTGGTGGGGGGGGGGGGGGTCATCTCTTGGAGGGCCTCCCCCAGCCCCACCCAGCCCCAGGCCCCACGCAGCAGCCCCAGCCAACCTACCTGGTTTCCGGCCCCTCGGAGGCTTCTTGACTGACACTTCCGAGTCCGAGGAGGAAGAGGAGGAGGAGGCAGAGGACGACGACGGTGACCTCACTGGGGGCACCGGCTCGGCCTTGGCCGCGTCCGATTCCGCTTTGGAATCCGAGTCTGATGCAGACGGCACCTTCTGGAGGAGGCCGGGCAGGGTGAGGGGGGGGCGGGCACCCCTCCCCCAAATGGAGACCTTTCCTTCTGGCCCGGAACCAGGAAGCCCAGGCAGCAGCGATTCACCCGGTCAGGGTGTCGGCACCCACCTGGACCACCCCCTCCACTGCAGGAGACACACTAATTGAGACATACTGACACACACAGGTACGTGCAGCCCACGCTCACACAGACACACACACTTGTACAGACACACACCACACTTGTACACATGCAGACAGGACACATGCTTTCACACACCTATGCAAATTCTATTATACACATAAAACAACACACTCCAACATACATGTACACACTATATCATGTCCACACTCGTACACACACACTGGTACATGTGCACACCAGACACCGTGCTTGTATATACATGCTTATACACACACAGGCCCTTGCACATGTGAGAACACAAACTGCTACATACACACTCATGCACACACACCATACCCATATACACATATTCAGGCGCGCACACACACTCTCTCTCTCTCTCTCTCTCTCTCTCAGGGCCCCTAATAGTACCCTGGCCCCTTCGACCCGGGCTTCTAAGTCCCTCTCCAGGGAGCAGGGTAGCCTCCTCCAGGGAGGTGCTCTGTGCACACTGTGCTTGGAAACCACAGACCAAAGCCAGGAGTGAAGGTGAGGCAGATGTCAGTGGGCTCTGGGGTCACTCTGGGGCTATGGCCTCCTTTCCTCCAAAAACAGACCACCCCTAACAGAGGGCCCTGGCTGACCATGGAGAGATGCGCAAGGAATTTTCCCAGGCCACCATGTGGGAAGGAAACAAAACCAAACCTCTGTACCTTTTTCTTCCGTCCTGGAAGGGGGCCCCGCCGCGGGGCCCGGACAACAGCTTTCTTCTCAGGGGTGAAGTCCTGGGTGGAGAGGAGGGAGCCGGACATGGGGCCCACAGGCAGCAGGCCCACGTGCGGCCCTGCCCGAGCATCCCTCCCCTGTGCTCTTGCTCTGGCCAGCTGCTCACCTGGTCACTGGTCTTCTCTGACTCAGAGGAGCTTTCTGAGTTCTCCTCCTCAGATGGAGACATGCTGGCTTGATCCAGGTCGCTGGAGGCCTTTCGAGTTCGTTTTGAGACCGACATCTAAAAGGGGAGCAGCCCAAATGGATCAGCAACTGAGAAAGGCCTTGTGCTTGATGGAGCACCCATAGCCTAGGAAGCTTTCGGAGGGGGAGGAACCCCTTTGAGAATCTGATAAAAACCAGGTATACTGAACCTAGACATGATGCTCAGTGAGAGAAGCCAGTCACAGAGGACAAATACGACCCAAATACACTCATGAGAAATTCCTAAAGGACTCAAACACATAGAGACCTGGCAAAAAGACACAGACCATCCCCCTTCCCTGCCCCTGCCAACCATGGGGAAAGAACACCAAAAATGAGCTGGGGTGCTGGGTGAACAATGAAAGAGGTTGTCTAAGTGTCTCCCTAGTATGGGGGAAAAGGAACTGTAATAATGACATTCATTTAATGCAACGATGAAAGCAAAAAGTAAAACCTGGATACATATTAACCTACAAATTCTGGTTTCTCTCTAAGGGGCAGGATGAGAGGAAGACATTTGACATATTTCTGTTAACTCCTCCAACAACTGTAAACAGAAACAACTGAGACTTTCAAAGAAACAATGCCAAGTGGAGAAGCCAAAGGTCCAATACTCTTAACAATGCTGGTCAGAATTCATCCATATCAGAGATTACTTCTCAACCACTGAACATTGAACCTTCAAGTAATAGAAAATGCTTGTCTATTAGGTGGAAAACCAGCAAGACACATACTGTGTGCATGATTGCCAGTCTGTGCTTTACACACACACACACACTTGATCACACTCAAGAGCACACAGAAACAGCAGAATGCTTCCAGTCCTTTGGCACAAAAGCCCCCTCAGAGAATTTGGGCGTTTTTCACTCACTGCTTTATGCTTTTCGTATCTTTTAAATCTACAATGATGATGGCTTATTGTTATAATTGGAACCAAGTATTATTTTAAAAAATCATTAAAAAGGGCCTTCCCTGGCGGTCCAGTGGTTAAGACTCTGCACTTCCACTGAAGGGGGCGCGGGTTCAATCCCTGGTTGGGGGACTAAGATCCCGCATGCTGTGTGGCAAGGGCAATAAATAAAAGAATGCCTCCCTCCATCAAAAGAATTTGCTGTTAGATCCTAACCCTTTCACTCTGCACCCGAATATTCAGAAGCAGTCACAAGGCAGAGGAAGGGGATGGGAGGAAGCAGGAAACAGAATACATCCAAAAGAATTTAAAACTCACGTCCACGCAAACTCTTGTACATCAATGAATGTTCACAGCTGTGTTATCTGTGATGGTCCCCCAGTGGAAAAATCCCAAATGGCCAGAAACAGATGATGGATAAACAAATGTGGTCCCTCCACACCTGGGAGCGTCTCTCAGCCACGCAAAGGAGAGAAGCCCTGACATTCGTTATCACGTGGATGGACTCTTAGAACATGGTACTCAGGGAGAGCAGCAGACGCAGGACACGCAGGGTGGGACTCCACTGCTGGAAACGTCCAGAACGGGCAGATCCACAGACAGACAGAGTGGGGTCGTGGTTACTAGGGGCTGTGGGTAGGGACACGGGGGACTGCCAAAGAGGATGGGGTTTCTTTTGGGGGTGATGGGAAGTTCTGGAACTGACAGAGGTGACGCTGGCACAACTTTGTGAATGTACTAAAAACCACAAGGAAAGGCCGAGGAGGGAGAAAAGGCGGCCAGATGGGGCCTCTGAGGAAGAGGAAGGGCCCCAGCCCCCACAGGCAGGCATGCCCGCCCTGTCCCTACCTTCAAGGCCACAGCCTTCCGCTTGAGGCCGCTGTTGTCGCTGCTCTTGTCAGAGTCAGAGTCGCTCTCCATCCTGTCACTGGTGGCTGCAGCGGTCACGGCTGTGACGGCCACGACTCCCCGGTCCTCATCATCCTCACTGCCACCTGCCCGGTCCGCTTCAGCGGCCTCGCTGTCAGAGGAGCTCACCGGCTGGGGGATGGGGGACAGAGACAGCAGGTCACCACAGAGCTTGTCGCACGGACCGCATCCACTGGCCAGGTCTCGAGCGTCAGGATCCCGTCTGCTTGCTCTCCAAACAGGGGAACTGAGGCCCAGGGAGCTCCAAGGGCTGAGGCAGAGGGCGAAATGGACCCGTGAGTGCTGGGCACTGCGGGATCTGAGGGCAAACCCTGGGCCAGTGACGTAAGCCTCTGGGCCTCCGTTCCCACATCTGAGCCGTTGGGACAGGACTGCTTTGGTCTCACAGGGCTGTGGTCGGGTGAGACAAAGTGGCGTACTCAGGCCAGTGCCCAGACTGGTAGGAGGTCCGTGGAGGTTTGACTTTTGTAAAAAGTATTCCAAGTACTGATGAGGAGGAGACCGACCTAGGACAGGACCTCTGAGGTGAACTTCAAGGCACTTCTGTTTTACGCAAAGCATCAGTTCAGGCAGTAACAGCCAAGGAGACAGCAAACACAGACAGCACTACCCCATGCTCACCGAGTGCTGGGCTCGTCTGTGAGCAGAGGTCAGGTGCCAGGCACTGTGCTGGGAGGATGGCACCACCCAGAGGAGAACATGGTGTGGGCCCTGCCCTCGGGGAGCTTACAATCTAGTGGGGGACCAGCCACGGCCATTTCAAGAGACCCTTTCAACACTGCTGGTGGGAATGTAAACTGGTGCAGCCCACTATTGGAATCAGTATGAAGGATCCTCAAAAAAACTAAAAACAGAGTTGCCATAGGATCTAGCAATCCCACTCCTGGATTCATATCAAGAGGAAATTATAATTCGAAAATATACATGTGCCCCAGTGTTCACTGCAGCACTGTTTACAATAATAACCAAGATGTGAAAAACAACCTGTCCACTGATGGGTGAGTGGATAACGATGTGGTGTGTATATATATATATATACACACATACACACAAAGGAATACTACTTAGCCATAAAAAAGAATGAAATAATGCTATTTGCAGCAACATGGATAAGCCTAGAGATGACCATACTAAGTGAAGCAAGTCAGGAAAAGACAAGTACTATATGATATTGCTTATATGTGAAATCTATAAAATGGTGCGAAGGAACTTATTTATAAAAGAGAAATATAATCACAGATGTTAAAAATGAACTTATGCTAATCATGGGGGAAGGGGAAGAGGAGGGATAAATTGGAAGATTGTGACTGACATGTACACACTGCTATATAGAAAAGAGGCAACTAATGAAGACCTACTGCACAGCACAGGGGACTCCACACAACACGCTATAATGACTTAATGGGAAAAGAATCTGAAAGAGTAGATACATGTATATGCATAACCAATTCACTTTTCTGTACTCCTCCTGAAGCTAACACAACATCGTGAGTCAAATATACTCCAATAAAAACTTTTTTAAAATTATGAAGTATGACACAAATGAACATACCAATGAAACAGACTCACAGACATAGAGAACAGGCTTGTGTTTGTCCAGGGGTGGGGGATGAGAGAGGATTGGGAGGCTGGGATTAGCAGATGCAAACTACTATATATGGCTTCCCTGGTGGCTCAGACGGTACAGCGTCTGCCTGCAATGCAGGAGACCAGGGTTCGATTCCTGGGTTGGGAAGATCCCCTGGAGAAGCAAATGGCATTCCACTCCAGCACTCTTGCCTGGAAAATCCCATGGATGGAGGAGCCTGATAGGCTACAGCCCATGGGGTTGCAAATAGTCGGACACGACTGAGCGACTTCACTTTCACTGGACTTCCCTGGTGATCCAGTGGTTAGGACTCCATGCTTCCCCTCCCTGCAGGGGTCATGGGTTCAATCCCTGGTCCGGGATCTAAGATCCCACATGCCTCAAATAACAAACAAAACAGCATACCAACAACAATAAGGTCCTACTGTATAGCAGAGGCATGAATGAAGCTCTCCTTAGGAACCAAAGAGGTGGGTGTGCCTGGGGTGCAGGGAAGAGAAGAAAGTGGCAGGAGAGGGCACTTCCCTGGTGGTCCAGTGGCTAACACTCCGAGCTCCCAATGCAGGGGGCCCAGGCTCAATCCCTGGTCAGGGAACTAGACCCCATATCCAACAACTAAAGATCCCACATGCCAAAATACAGATTGAAGATCCCATGTGTGGCAACTAAGACCCAATGCAGCCAAATAAATATTAAAAAAAAAAAAAAAAAAATTGGGGGAAAAAACTAAAAAAGGCCACATTTCCTTGCTGTGATTACAGTGAAGGGTCACGCTAGTCGAGAAAAAAGCAAGGAATGAAAGAGTATGAGGGTGTGTGTGCGTGGCGGGGCCTCCAGGGTGATGGGAAACACCATAGAAGCTAGGAATTGGGAGCCAGAAGCAGTGAGGGTGAGCAGCCGGGTGGCCAGAGGAGGGTGGAGGGCCCAGGTCAGGGCTGGACAGAGGCTGGTCAGTCTCCGGGCCTGCCTGCCTTGCCAGGACCCCACCTGCCTTGCAATGGCCAGAAAACCATTTCAGCCTAGGAGATGTGAGGCCTGGGTTTGAGTCCCAGCGCAGCACAAACCGGATAGTGGGACGGGTCCCTTCATCTCCTCTTCTGCCAGGTCACAAAGAGGTATCAACTGGGATCCTAGGTAAGTGGTTCTCAGCCAGGGGTGATTGTGTCCCCCAGGGGGTATCTAGCAATGTCTAAAAACATTCGGATTATCAAGATGGTGGGGGAGAGGGGTCCTGGCATCAAGTGGGTGGGACCAGAGATGCTGCTCCATAGCCCACAGTGCCCATGACGCCCCACAGAGTGACCAGCTGCAAAAGTGTAACAGCCCTTGGTCCAGGTCTCACATTCTAGCTAGGTCCCTCTGGGCAATCCAGTGAATGCTCTGGGCTTCAGTGTGCTCAGCTGTAAAGTGGGGAAGAGGCTGCCAACCTCCCACCTCCACAGCCCATCTCAGCTGGGACACAGAACCACTCTGAGACACTGTTTCCTACTTCCTGGCTTGGCGGGGGGACGTGGGAACAGGTCCGGCCGCACGCTCCTAGTGGGAGCACACCAAGTGAAGGCTGTCGAAAAAAATGAAGCTGTTCTCTGCATGACAAAGGGGACCAGTTGTGCGGAATAAGGCCAAGTGCATTTCCAAAAAGGCAGCTATGCAGAGTGCTATGTGAACACACAATTTTGGAAGGAAACACAAGGAACTGGAGGCTGGGGCTACCTTACGAAGAAAGGGAGACAGAGTGGCTGCTCTTTTGTACTTTTCAGTCTTGTACAGGAGTCTGTACTCCCACCTGAAATGTAAAAATAAACTAAAAACGTATAGGATGAAAAGACAGATTGCTGGGGCACCCTCAAAAAGCAGCACTTTCAGACGACTGCTGTGGATGGGCCCTGGGAGAAGTGACAATGAGGGAGAAAAGCCTCGAGGTGCCCAGGCCTCAGCCCTAAACCACCACACCTAAACCTCCCAGGGTGGGGCCCTGGGATCCACGTTTTGAAACCAGTGTTCGCTTTGGAAGCACTGACAGGTCCGAGAACCAGACAGCAGTAACACGTTACAGCAACTTCTCAACTTGGGGAGTCTGTGCGGAGATGACTGAGTATCAGGGCCACACTCTTTTCAAGTTTCATTTCCTCGAGGGCAGGCATCTATCTATTCTGTACTTTACAGGCTGAGGGTGTGTAATAAATACTAAATGGTGCGATGATTCACCAGGAGGTGAGAAGCTTAAGACAAGACTAACTAGAACTTGGGTTGGGGCCAGAAAAGGATCTCGTCAACTACCTTAAAGGATGTCCAATCCCTTTACCCAAGTTGGGAACATGCAAAGCCGGGAGAAAGGCTGGCACCAACACAAGGGCAACATCCATCTCCCAGACTCTTCACAGGAGGTGCAAGTAACAGCACACACATGCAGGAAGGGTGGGCCTGCCAAACCTTCAGCAGGAGAGATCCGCTGAATGGACTCCTGAGTTCTGGACAGTGAGCTCCCAGAAGACAGGAGGTGCGTCGGTTTCACCTGGGATTCCTGATCCCCAGCCTGGTTCGCGGCCCTCACGCCCCAGGGGTGTGTCTATACAGGAGGGTGGGCCAGGTCGGTGGGTGGACAGAGCTACAGGAGAGGCACATGAAGACCATCTCGAGACCCTGTGTTCTCAAGCAGGACCAGATGCTGCAGAGCTACACAGACCTTCATTCACAGAAACCAGACAGATCCTCTGACTCCCGTTTCCCTGCCCACAGACCACGCCGGATGTCCATTTCTTCCCTAACAGCTGAGCTCTGAGCCCTGCAGTCAATTTGCTTAGTCTCTCGGCCAACCTAGAGCCCACAACTCCTGAGGCCAGGCCACCCCGCCACCCCCTCTGCATCACTCCCCCAAACACCCTGAGCGAGGCACCCATCCCCCATTTCGCCCTCAGCTTCCCATGACTTTTTTTTTAAAAACAAATTTAACTTCAGCTTCTCTAAATTCCCTTTTTCCCCTGAATGTTCAGATGGTAATCTGGCACTCAGATGTTGTCTCTGTGACTCTTAGGGTTTCTTTCCCACCTCAGCAAGAGTTCTCATTACACCATTTTCCCGTGTCTGGAAACCTGGCAGTAAGGGGGGAAGGAAACGGTGTTATTCAAAGAAAAATATTTTTTTCCTTAGAAAACAAAAGGTTTCTTAGGAGCTCTCACAACACTGCTATACATTCAGGTTAATTCTAGAGCTGTGGGTCTGGGGGAAGCAGGGTGGGACCCTGCAGGCCTCCACCTGACTCAGGGGACAGTTGGCAATTCATGCAGATATGTTTGCTTGGCACAACTGGGTAAAGGAGAAGCTAATGGCATCAAGGGGATGAGGGGCTGTGGATGCTTCCCCCTCCCCAATGGTACCCAGGACAGCCCCCTACAGAAAGCGACTGGGCCCCTAAATATCAGCGGTGCCCAGTGGGAGGAGCCCTGGCCCAGAGGCTGCTCCTTTTTGATGGGATAAGCTAAGACGACCTCCGGTCCCTGGTGCATGAGTGCCCGCTGCCCTCTCCTGCACGGACTTACCAGAGGCATGCTAAGATCACCTCTCCTCCCTGGTGCACGAGTGCCCACCGCCTCCCCCGCCCCGACTCACAAGAGGCACGCTAAGACCACCTCTGGTTCCGGGTGCACCTGCGTGCCCGCCACCTCCCCAGGCAAGGACTCACTAGAGGCGCGCTGTAGCTGGCGTGGGGGTTGTTCTGGATCTCCCACAGGCCCTCATTGAAGCCTTTCCTCTTGTTAGGCTTCCCGTACTTGTCTTTACACTTGTCGTAGGGGAACAGGTCCTTGGGTCCCAGGAAGGCTCTGGAGAAAGGAAACGCAGGGCCAGGCCCTGTGAGCCAGGCCACCTTGGAGGCACCAGGTAGCAAGAAGCCACCCCCCAGTGGGGGACACTTACGTTTCGTGTGTACCAAAGAAGAAGATGGGGTACTTGTTGGGCGGGGGCTTCACGGCACCGTCGGCAATGTCATCAATCTGTAGGAAGAGGCCAGTGAGGGGCCAGCTAGGGGGTGGGGAGCAGCTTCACCCAGTGACCCAGGAAACCCGTAAGAAATCGGCTGTTACTTGGAGAGAAGCATGCTGAGGGGAGGGGCCCTTTCAGGGAGGAAGACGCATCACCTTCTAATTAGGCCTCTGCCTTCTTCTGAGCAGTGCTCCCCCCCAGAAACACTGCATACCTGTGTCGTCGTCCACCCCCCCCCACCCTCCCCCGCTCTCTCTTCCCCCAAGGTAGGTGTTTCACCTGGGCAAAGCCAAAAGCTCTAAGCAGCCAGGGGGTGGGTCCAAGACCAGCTTCTGTGAACTCTCAGGGCCCTCGCACAGGACGCCCTCCCCCAAAGAGGCGATCGGTGATCCGGCTCCCAGAGGCTGCAGCTGGCAGCTCCAAGGAGGCAGAGGGTAGGGGGTGGGCTGCAGGAGACAGGCCCCGAGCATCCAGGAAGTCCCACCCTCTCCCTGCAGGCCCATGGGCTCCAGCAGTTGTCAGTCATCTCCCCACAGAAGGCTAGCAGCCCCTTCCCTTCCAATCAGGTGCTTGGAAGCTCTCTGGGCTTTGAGAGCCAACTGAGGCAGTGGGGGGTGAGGGGGGGGTGGGGGGCGGGGGGCGGAGGAGAGGAAGAAACTGGTACTTTGGGAGGAAAGGAAGTGTCGGTAAAGTTTCATCACTCCGGTGCCCCCAAGAAAGTAAGCCCGAGCAAATCAGGTTAGAATGGGTTCTCTGGTCCCCATGAATTCCTTCCTGTCCTCTTCACAGCCTGGGGGCAGTTGGAACCTTCCCTGTCCTCTACCCCAAACATCCTTCCTCAGTTCTCTGGGCTACTCTTCAAAGTCCTTGGGGCCCAGATGTCCATCGCAAGCATCACCAAACTGCATCACCCTGAAGACCAGCTGGCCAGGCCTTCCAGGCCTGCTTCTGCTCTGACCTAACCCAGGACCTGCCTCTGAGCCTGAAGCCTAGACATCTTGGCGGCAGCACCACCAGCTGTGGACCACTCTCAGCACTGCCTGGTTAGTGGTCCTTGAGCCCACTCTTGGCATCTTATGGTGGCCTCTCTGCAACCAAACACCCAGCCCTGGGCAATGCCTTTCTGCTTACTTCCACCCAGAGGCAGGCAGGGCAGGCATCCCAGAGTACCTCCCAGGCCACTTTTGTTCCTGATGAACCTTCACCTTCATCCTTCACCTGCTTCCCCCTCCAAACTCCTTCAGTCCTACAGTGCATATTCCACTAACCCTGGTCCTGGGGTGACTTTGACTCAGGGATGACAATAACCTCGGGGCCCCTCCTCCACACCAGCCTGCCCCACAAACAGTGCCTGAAACTTCACTCTGGAAATCTGGGACTCCTGCTCAAGACTCCGTCAGACCTGGACCCTTCGCATCATCTCTGGATCCCAGCTTCCTCCAAAGGGGATCCCCAGAGTCCTCTTGACCCAACCCCCTCCTCTAGCACTCTCTTTCCAGCCTGAGTACCAGTGGCTGCTCTCTGATTCAGGCCTCTCTCCATCCCAAGCCCTCCTTCCCACCCCCTACCCCCAACTCCATGCCCCAACCAGACTCCTCCACCAGGGTCTGGCAGGGGTGTCCTTCCAGGGCACAAGTGCCAAGGGTCCCCCAAACAAGTCTTACTTCAATCTCTGGTCTCTGATGCCTAATATTTTCAAATCAAGTCCCCCACAGCTTCAGCGACCTTGTAAACACAGCCCCCAGCCCTATTTCCAAGCAACAGCCCTCCTGAGCATGTCTCAACCTTGACCTTCAACTCTTCTCCCTTACTGGAACCCTTATCCCTAGACCCCTTCACATGTTTCTCCAGGACCCCCCTCAGAACTTGGCTTCCTCTTGTCCCCTCAAAGATATCCTTCTCTCTGGGGCACCTCCTTCCCTTAGTTTGGGCTCTCTCCTCAAATCCCAAATTCCTCAACTCCGTTCCCAACCTTCAAACTTGAACCCTGGGCCGTCAAGCCCCAGGTCCCTCAACAACCATGTCCCTAGGCTCTGGGATCCCAGGCTCAGGACACCCCACATCCCCGGAGCTAGGGTTCCTCAGGCCCAAGTTCCCCCCACAGCCCAAGCGGGCGAATTCTTCAAGTCTAGGAGGCTCACACCTCCGAGCTCAGGTTCTCCCACAACCACTGCGCGAGGGTCCTACAGGCTGGGGACCCCCACACTTCGAGGCAAGCGGATCCCCCAGGCCCAGGTCCCCCCAAACTCCGGGAGCGCGGGTTCCTCAGGCCCAGAGCCCCCCAGACCTCCAGTGTCCAAGTCTTTCAGGCAGTGGCCCCTACTGCCCCACCCCCCACCCCCGACTCTCCGTCGCCTGGCCCATAGCCCTCGCGGCCTCACCCGGGCAGGCCAGTGCGGGTAGCCCTTCATCTTGGCGAACACCAAGTCCCCGGGCTTGAAGGCGTGCGGCATACTGGCGGCGGGAGGCCCAGGCCGCGGAAAGCGGCAGCAGCGGCAGCGGTAGCGGCTTCGGCTGAGGCGGCGGCAGCGGGAGGCAAAGCCGGGGGCGGGAGCAGGGCGTCGAGGGGGCGGGGGCGGTGGCCGGGGTAGCGAGTCGAAGCGTGTTTATTGGCCAGCACCCCGCAGGAAGTCCCGCCTTCCAGCCGTCACGGGCGGGCGACGACGTCGCTCAGAACCACGTGCGGGGATAGAGGCACAAGGAGACCAATGAGAAGAGGGGTTGGAGCAGAGCAAGTTAACGGGATTGGATAACGGGTAGATCCAAGTGGGCGTGACCAAGAAGCCTAATGGGTGGGGAAGGAGGTTATGGGAGGTGAAAGAGGAAAGGTGGGTGGAGGGAAACACAGGCGCTCAAAGAGTGAAGAGGCGGGCAGCCAGGGCAGAGAGGCGGGCCATAGACCGCCATGGGAGGCGGAGCCTTAAGTAGGAAGCATGCCATTGGATAGTAAAAGAAAGAAGGCCCAATCACTGTAGGGGGCGCGTCATTGTTAGCCTCCGCGCCTCTGAGGAGGGGCAGAATATGGAGTTAAAGGCCATTGGGTACCACAAGAAAAGCGGCTCAAGGTAAAGAGCGCGCATTGGCTATCACAGGAGGAACGGCTTAAGCGGTTGTCTGCCATTGGATGTTGTAAGAGACAAGGTTTAACTCAAAACAGGGATGCGCCGTTGCCTTCTGGGGGGCGGGGCTTAGGTGTAGGGGCGGGCCATGTGGAGATTTGAGGATAACCAGCCAAAAACTGCAGAAAGCATTATTTCTTCACTCGCGACAACTTTGTTGAGCACCATGTTGCAGCCACAATACACCCAAAATACATATTAATTCAGTCGAGAAAATTGTATTGAGCACTGCCTGGACGAGTTACCTAATCTCAGTTGTCTCCGTCTCCCCACCTATAAAATGGGATTCATGATGGTACCCATCTTATGGAGGAGTAAAGTTTAAACGGACATCACCACCCCTGTACTCTGCCAGACAGTAGCAAATACTGGAAGCGCTGAGATGCTGTCCCCCTCGCTCTTGAAGTATTCGAGTTTTAGCATGTAAAAGAAATATCAATTTCTTTATAATTAGGACCCAGGGAAGGGACTAGGGGTAAGATAGGGCTCTTAAGAAAGAGCTAAATAGGACTTCCCTGGTAGTACAGTGGGTAAGAACCCGCCTAACAATGCAGGAGACACTGGTTAGATCCCTGGTCCTCAAGGAAGAATAGCGCCCCCCGCCCCTCCACTGGAGAAAACCCTAGCGCAGCAACCAAGACGCAGTGCAACCATAAATAAATTAATTTTTAAAAAGAAGAGATGAATAATCAAGGTCGTAATGTGTAGCACAGGGAACTATATTCAATAACCTGTCATAAACCATAATGGAAAAGATACGTGTAACTGAATCATTTTGCTGTACAGCAGGAATTAACATTGTAAAACAACTATATTACAATTAAAAAAAAAAAAGAGCTGAGTAATGACGGAGAATTCGTCTATCCTGGGGGAACAGAAGGATTTGCTGTAGGAGATAGTAGTTTAACCAGAGAGAGAAAAGATGACTAAACATAGGTCTATATAGTAAGGTGGGCGCTGGAAGGGACATTTGAGGTAGAAGGGACAGCAAAAGGGTCCATTTGAGTACCTGTCTTGTGCCTTGTGAATATCAGTGAAACGCTTGGGTTTTAACTTCTTGGGGAAAAAAAATGGAGGGATTTGAGCACAGAGTACGGAGATAGTATGTTAATCTCAAGAAACATCCTTGTGCACACGAAATATATCTCAAAAGGGCAGGGTTGTTTTTTTTTTTTTTTACAAAATTTAATATGAAAAGTTAAAATGAACGAAGTTTAATATGAACCAGCAATTCCAACTTTATGTATCTACCCAAAAGAAATGAAAACAAACATCCATGCCAAAATTTACGCAGCTATAGTCATAACAGCATTATTCACAAAAACAAAAAAGGGGAAATAATGCACATGTCTGTCAACAGGTAAACAGATAAACCAAATAAGCCATGTTTTGATGAATTTTATTGCCGACCCTCCAGCAAGAAAACGAAACCTGGAACTGATAATACACTACAACAGGGATTAACCTCAAAAATATACTCAGTGGAAAAAAAGCAGACAGCAGGTAACACACTCTATGATTCCTATGTCATATGAGAACATCCAAAAAAGGCAAAATTTTCAAGACAGAAAGTAGATCAGTATTTGCCTCAAGCTGAGGCTGGGAATACAGAGTGACTGTAAAGGAGCATGAGGTTTCTCTCTAGGGTGACGGAAATCTTTCAAGACTAGATACTGGTAGTGGTCCTTGTTGTTTAGTTATTGTCATGTCTGACTCTTTTTCGAACCCATGGACTGAAGGCTGCCAGTCTCATTTGTCCATGGGATTTTCCAGGCAAGAATACTGGAATAGGTTGCCATTTCCTTCTCCAATGGTCCAAGAGCTCTGTAAATATAAAATGTACAATAAAATTCATCCAACTATACACTTTAAAAAGGGTGAATTCTAGGGAATTCCCTGGTGTCCCAGTGGTTAGTACTCAGCACTTCCACTGCAAGGGGATGAGTTCAGTATCTGGTTGGGGAACTGAGGTCCTGCATGTAGCACAGTACAGCCAGAAAAACAAAGAAAGAAAAAGATGAATTTTAGGGTGTGTAAATGATATATTAATAAAGACATTTTAAAAGAAAAAGTTCTTTAGGCTGCTATATGAAGAAAGGCTGTAGGTAAAATTGACAGATAAAATTCAGGAAGCCTGGGGCGTCCTTCCCTAGTGGTCCAGTGGATAAGAATCCACCTGCCAATGCAGAGGACCTGGGTTCCATCACTAGTCTAAGAAGATCCCAGATGCTAAGGAGCAACAAAGCTCATGCACCGCAACTATTGAGCCACCGCTGTAAAAGCCCGTGCTTGGCAACAAGAGAAGCCATCACAGTGAGAAAGCCACACGCCTCAATGAAGACTCAGCACAGCCAAAAATAAGTAAATAAATCTTTTTTCAAAAAAATTCAGGAACCCCATGAACAGTATGAAAAGGCAAAATGATAGGATACTGAAAGAGGAACTCCCCAGGTCATTAGGTGCCCAATATGCTACTGGAGATCAGTGGAGAAATAACTCCAGAAAGAATGAAGGGATAGAGCCAAAGCAAAAACAATACCCAGTTGTGGATGTGACTGGTGATAGAAGCAAGATCTGATGCTGTAAAGAGCAATATTGCATAGGGACCTGGAATGTCAGGTCCATGAATCAAGGCAAATTGGAAGTGGTCAAACAAGAGATGGCAAGGGTGAACGTCGACATTCTAGGAATCAGCGAACTAAAATGGACTGGAATGGGTGAATTTAACTCAGATGACCATTCTATCTACTACTGCGGGCAGGAATCCCTCAGAAGAAATGGAGTAGCCATCATGGTCAACAAAAGACTCCTAAATGCAGTACTTGGATGCAATCTCAAAAATGACAGAATGATCTCTGTTCGTCTCCAAGTCAAACCATTCAATATCACAGTTATCCAAGTCTATGCCCCAACCAGTAACGCTGAAGAAACTGAAGTTGAACAGTTTTATGAAGACCTACAAGACCTTTTAGAACTAACACCCAAAAAAGATGTCCTTTTCATTATAGGGGACTGGAATGCAAAAGTAGGAAGCCAAGAAACACCTGGAGTAACAGGCAAATTTGGCCTTGGAATGCGGAATGAAGCAGGGCAAAGACTAATAGAGTCTTGCCAAGAAAATGCATTGGTCATAGCAAACACCCTCTTCCAACAACACAAGAGAAGACTCTACACATGGACATCACCAGATGGTCAACACCGAAATCAGACTGATTATATTCTTTACAGCCAAAGATGGAGAAGCTCTATACAGTCAACAAAAACGAGACCAGGAGCTGACTGTGGCTCAGATCATGAACTCCTTATTACCAGATTCAGACTCAAATTGAAGAAAATAGGGAAAACCGCTAGACCATTCAGGTATGACCTAAATCAAATCCCTTATGATTATACAGTGGAAGTTAGAAATAGATTTAAGGGCCTAAATCTGATAGATAGAGTGCCTGATGAACTATGGAATGAGGTACGTGACATTGTACAGGAGACAGGGATCAAGACCATCCCCATGGAAAAGAAATGCAAAAAAGCAAAATGGCTGTCTGAGGAGGCCTTACAAATAGCTGTGAAAAGAAGAGAGGTGAAAAGCAAAGGAGAAAAGGAAAGATATAAGCATCTGAATGCAGAGTTCCAAAGAATAGCAAGAAGAGATAAGAAAGCCTTCTTCAGCAATCAATTCAAAGAAATAGAGGAAAAGAACAGAATGGGAAAGACTAGAGATCTCTTTAAGAAAATTAGAGATATCAAGAGAACATTTCATGCAAAGATGGGCTCGATAAAGGACAGAAATGGTATGGACCTAACAGAAGCAGAAGGTATTAAGAAGAGGTGGCAAGAATACACGGAAGAACTGTACAAAAAAGATCTTCATGACTCAGATAATCATGATGATGTGATCACTAATCTAGAGCCAGACATCTTGGAAAGTGAAGTCAAGTGGACCTTAGAAACCATCACTATGAACAAAGCTAGTGGATGTGATGGAATTCCAGTTGAGCTGTTTCAAATCCTGAAAGATGATGCTGTGAAAGTGCTGCACTCAATATGCCAGCAAATTTGGAAAACTCAGCAGTGGCCACAGGACTGGAAAAGGTCAGTTTTCATTCCAATCCCAAAGAAAGGCAATGCCAAAGAATGCTCAAACTACTGCACAATTGCACTCATCTCACATGCTAGTAAAGTAATGCTCAAAATTCTCCAAGCCAGGCTTCAGCAATACGTGAACCATGAACTCCCTGCTGTTCAAGCTGGTTTTAGAAAAGGCAGAGGAACCAGAGATCAAATTGCCAACATCTGCTGGATCATGGAAAAAGCAAGAGTGTTCCAGAAAAACATCTATTTCTGGTTTATTGACTATGCCAAAGCCTTTGACTGTGTGGATCACAATAAACTGGAAAATTCTGAAAGAGATGGGAATACCAGACCACCTAACCTGCCTCTTGAGAAATCTGTATGCAGGTCAGGAAGCAACAGTTAGAACTGGACATGGAACAACAGATTGGTTCCAAATAGGAAAAGGAGTACATCAAGGCTGTACATTGTCTCCCTGCTTATTTAACTTATATGCAGAGTACATCATGAGAAACTCTGGGCTCGATGAAGCACAAGCTGGAATCAAGACTGCCGGGAGAAATATCAATAACCTCAGATATGCAGATGACACCACCCTTATGGCAGAAAGTGAAGAGGAGCTAAAAAGCCTCTTGATGAAAGTGAAAGTGGACAGTGAAAAAGTTGGCTTAAAGCTCAACATTCAGAAAACTAAGACCATGGCATCCGGTCCCATCACTTCATGGGAAATAGATGGGGAAACAGTGGAAACAGTGTCAGACTTTATTTTTTGCGCTCCAAAATCACTGCAGATGGTGACTGCAGCCATGAAATTAAAAGACACTCCTTGGAAGAAAAGTTATGACCAACCTAGATAGCATATTTAAAAGCAGAGATATTACTTTGCCAACTAAGATCCGTCTAGTCAAGGCTATGGTTTTTCCTGTGGTCATATATGGATGTGGAGTTGGACTGTGAAGAAGGCTAAGCGCCAAAGAATTGATGCTTTTGAACTGTGGTGTTGGAGAAGACTCTTGAGAATCCCTTGGACTGCAAGGAGATCCAACCAGTCCATTCTGAAGGCGATCAACCCTGGGATTTCTTTGGAAGGAATGATGCTAAAGCTGAAGCTCCAGTACTTTGGCCACCTCATGTGAAGAGTTGACTCATTGGAAAAGATTCTGATGCTGGGAGGGATTAGGGGCAGGAGGAGAAGGGGACGACCAAGGATGAAATGGCTGGATGGCATCACGGACTCGATGGAGGTGAGTCTGAGTGAACTCCGGGAGATGGTGATGAACAGGGAGGCCTGGCGTGCTGTGATTCATGGGGTCGCAAAGAGTCGAACACGACTGAGCAACTGAACCGAACTGAACTGAGTTAAATATGAATTGTAGATATACAACAAATACTTTTTTAGTATAAATATGTTCCGTGCAATATTCGTGACATTAGCTATACTAAAAAGGTATATACTGGGTTGGCCAAAAAGCTCATTTGAATTTTCTGTAAAATGTTACGAAAAACCCCAACAAACATTTTGGCCAACCCGCTGCTGGGAAAGATTGAGGACAGAAAGAGAAAGGGGCAGCAGAGGATTAGATGGTTGGATGACATCACTGACTCGGTGGACATGAGTTGGAGGAAACTCTGGGAGATAGTGAAGGACAGGGAAGCCTGGCGTGCTGCAGTCCATAGGGTCTCAAAGAGAGGGACACAACTGACCAACTGAACAACAACAATGTTGTACATTTTACACCATGAATAAACCCTGAGAACACTGTGCTCCATGAATAAATCTAATCAAAAAGGACAAACACTGTCTGATTCCACAGGAGGTCCCTAGAGGAGTCAGATCCACAGAGACAGGAAGTAGATGGTGAGGCCAGGGGCTGGGGAAGGAGGAAGGGGAATCAGTGTTTCATGAGGACAAGAGTTTCAGTTTGGGAAGACGAGAAAGTTCTGGAGGTGATGGTGGGGATAGTTACACAATGTGAGTGTGCTTAATGTCACTGAGCTGTGTACTTAAAAATGGTTAAGACGGTGACTGGGTCATAAATATTTTATACAGATAATTAATAATAAATACATATATCATCCTTGGAAGAAAAGTTATGACCAACCTAGATAGCATATTCAAAAGCAGAGACATTGCTTTACCAACTAAGGTCCATCTAGTCAAGGCTATGGTTTTTGCTGTGGTCATGTATGGATGTGAGAGTTGGACTGTGAAGAAAGCTGAGCGCCAAAGAATTGATGCTTTTGAACTGTGGTGTTGGAGAAGATTCTTGAGAGTCCCTTGGACTGCAAGGAGATCCAACCAGTCCATTCTGAAGGAGATCAGCCCTGGGATTTCTTTGGAAGGAATGATGCTGAAGCTGAAACTCCAGTACTTTGGCCACCTCATGCGAAGAGTTGACTCATTGGAAAAGACTTTGATGCTGGGAGGGATTGGGGGCAGGAGGAGAAGGGGACGACAGAGGATGAGATTGCTGGATGGCATCACGGACTCGATGGAGGTGAGTCTGAGTGAACTCCGGGAGTTGGTGATGGATAGGGAGGCCTGGCGTGCTGCGATTCATGGGGTCGCAAAGAGTTGGACACGACTGAGCAACTGAACTGAACTGAACTGACATATATCATCAAATAACAATATTTAACACATAGTTTATATCATCCAATAAAAATATTTGACATATATTTCTTTCTGAAATGGTTAAGACTACACCTTTTGTTTGTTTGTTTGGCCATGCCGGTGGGCAGGTGGGATCTTAGTTACCGGATCAGGGATCAAATGTGGGTCCCAGCAGTGAAAGTGACGAGTCCTAACCATTGCAACACCAGGTATTCCCAGGAATTCCCTATAAATTTAAACTATGTATGCATGTGTGTGCTAAGTCGTGTCCAACTCTTTAACCCCATGGACCACAGCCCACCAGCCTCCCCTGTTCATAGGATTTCCCAGGCAAAAACCAACTGGAGTTGGTTGCCATTTTCTCCTCCAGGAAATTATGCTTATAAAACAGTAAAGTATTTGTATCTGAAACTCAGATCCTATAGGTCATTCCATATTTTTATTTGCTAAATCTGGGCATCCTCATATAGGGAAGAAGTTGCACAATAAATGAGGGACTTGGTTACAGAGGGGTCTGGCCTAGGCCAGAGTACAGATGGGGATACTGAGGCCCAGAGAGGGGCATACATCCAGTCTGTCCAAGGACAAGAATGCCACTTCTCTGGGTCCCCACCGCCAAGGCCCTCCTGATTCAGTGCAAACTTCTCCCCCAGACTTTGAGCCAGTGCAGAAAAACCAGAGCTTCCTGCACAGACCTGACAGAGCTATGTTGCTGTTTAGTCGCTCAGTTTTGTCCAACTCGTTTGCAAGCCCGTGGACCGTAGCCCACCAGGCTCCTCTGTTCATGAGATTCTCCAGGCAAGAAACTGGAGTGGGTTACCATTCCCCTCTCCAGGGGATCTTCCTGACCCATGGACTGAACCTGGGTCTCCTGCATTAGCACGTGGATTCTTTACTGACGAGCCACCTGAGAACAGCTAAAAGCAAGTATCAGGCTCTGCTGGGGCAGAGTCCCCAAGAGGGTTGGGAAAGCCCCAAAGTGGCCCTCTGAGAAGGGAGAGGACCCACACTTTCTGCTGGATCGGCGGTCACTGAAGCAAGCAGCTGAACTGCTAGTCATCACTAGTGGGGAGGTGACGTTTCTTCCTGGTGCCTCAGAGAATAGTTCCTGGTACTTGGCCCCAGGAGGCAAGCTGGGGAAGGGGCTGCCCTGTCTGCTAGAACTGCATGAAACATCTCCTTCTTATTAGCAGGTGACCTGAGCATGCACTGTGTGTTACAGGTTTGATCTCCAGTTTACAGACAGGGGCATCAGCTTTCAATCCTATCACTGACAAGCATTTACTGCACACTTATCCAAGTAGGATAATAATTAAGATTTATTGGGGCTTCCCAGGTAGCCCTAGTGGTAAAGAACCCACCTGCTAATGCAGGAGACTTAAGTGATGCAGATTCCATCCATGGGCTGGGAAGATCCCCTGGTGAAGGAAATGACAACCCACTCCAGTATTCTTGCCTGGAGAATCCCATGGACAGAGGAACCTGGCAGGCTACGGTGCACAGACTCCCAAAGAGTTGGACACAACTGAAGTGACTTCGCATGTACCCTGGTGGTCCAGTGGTTGAGACTCCGTTCTTCCAATGCAGGGACTCGGGTTCCATCCCTGGTCAGGGAACTGGATCCTACATGCCCCAACTAAGAAGATCTCGAGTGCCGAAATGAAGATCAAAAAGCCCATATGCCACAACTAAGACCCAGCATAGCCAAATAAATAAAATAAATATTTTTCTAAAATAAAATTTATAGAGCAGCTACTATGTTCCAAGTCACACACAGTAAGCATTTAACGTGGTTAATTTCATTCACATGTTAGTTGTTATTTCTCACTTCTGCTTTCCAGATAAAGAAACTGAGGCAGAGGATTAACACTAGGGGATTGGAATCTGGGGATGTTGGACATTTGACCCAGACCTTCTCCCTACCTAAGCACTGGGGGTGACATTCATTCATTTCATCCTCATTCATTCTCCCCTGGGAGGATGTTATCAGAAATGCAGAATCACAACCCACTGGAGACCAGAGACATCAGAATTTGCCTTTAAATTTATTTATTCATACTTATTTATTTATTTTTGGCTGTGCTGGGTCTTCCTTGCTGCATGTGGGCTTTCTCTAGTTGTGGAAATCAGGGGCTACTCTCTAGTTGACATTCACTGGTTTCTCTGCGGTGGTTGGAGTCCATGGGGTTGCAAAGAGTTGGACACGACTGAGCAACTGAAACAACATTGGGGTGGCCTCTCTTGTTGCAAAATATGGGCTGTAGCATGCTCAGGCTTCAGTGGGTGTGGTTCTCAGGCTTAGTTACTCTAAGGCATGTGGAATCTTCTGGGACCAGAGATAGAACCTGTGTCCCCTGCACTGGCAGGCACTCTTAACCACTGGACCACCAGGAAAGTCCAGAATCTGCCTTTAAACAAGCTCCCCACAGCTCCAGGAGCACGCACTGAAATGTAGCTGGAGTCTGATGGTCCTGGGTTTGAATCTTCCTTTTGAAAGCTGCAGGGATATGGACAAGTCTATCCAATACTTTGCAACCTTCCCTATACATTAGTGAGAAATACCAGTACTTGTTTCCTAGGGGGTGTTTAGTCTAGGAATTGTCTTCATTTCCTTTTGCTTTTGTAACAAATCACTACAAACTTGGTGGCTTAAAACAGTGCAAATCTATTTTGACCATTCTGGAGGTCCGAAGACCCATATGGATCTCACCAGGCTAAAATCCAAATACAGTACAATCAGGGACTTCCCTGGTGGTCCAGTGGCTAAGACTCCGTGCTCCCAGTGCAGGGGCCCTGGGTTCCAACCCTGGTCAGGGAACTGGATCTGAGATACTGCAACAAAGAGTTCGCGTGCCACAACAAAAGATCCCATGTGGTGAAACTAAGACCCAGCACAGCCAAACAAATAAATACATTTTTAGAAGAAACAAATATAGTATGGGCCGAATGGCATTCCTTCTAGAGGATTGCAAGGAGAATCAATTTCCTTGCCTTTTCCAGTTCCTAGAAGCCACCTGCATTCCCCGGCTTGTGGCTCTTCCTCCATCTTCAAAGCTGCAACAGCATTCTGGGTCCTTCTCACATTATTGTCATCACATCTCCTCTGATTCTCCTGTTCTCCTTTTATAAGGACCCTGTAATTACATGTTGTTGTCCAGCTCTTTGCAACCCCATGGACTGCAGCACTCCAGGCTTCCCTGTCCTTCACTATCACCCAGAGTTTGCTCAAACTCATGTCCATTGAGTCAGTGATGCCATCCAACCATCTCATCCTCTGTCGACCCCTTCTCCTCCTGCCCTCAGTCTTTTCCAGCATCAGGGTCTTTCCCAATGAGTCAGCTCTTCGCATCAAGTGGTGGAGCTCCCAAGTATTGGAGCTTCAGCTTCAGCATCAGTGCTTCCAATGAGTATTCAGGGTTGATTAGATGGTGCCCATCCAAATAATCCAGGATCATCTCCCCATCTCAAGGTCCTTACTTTAATCACATCTGCAACATCCCTTTTGCACAAACGTTACCATGTTCACAGGTTATCAGGATCAGGACATGGTCATCTTTAGGGTGAACTATTCGACTGATCTTGGGGGTTAAAATCTCGATCTGATAGAACTGAAGTCTTATTTTTCTATAGGGCAACTAAACTGCCACATGAATACACAAAAACAACCTCGACTCTTACTTTAGATCATACACACACAAAAATAAATCTTAAAATTAAAAAAATGACATGCAAAAGAAATCTCAAAATTAATTGTATCCCTAAATGTAAAAACTAAACTACGAAGCTTTTTAAAGACAACATAGGAGTTTTTTGTTTTTCGTTGTTGTTGTTGTTGTTTTTTTTAACAACTCAGATACCTTTTAACACAAAAATCAGAAGCTATGGAAAAACCAGGCGACCTAGAGCAAGTAATTTGATTTTTCCAGACCTTAGATTACTCATCTGTAAAATGGGAATCCCAACAGTGTTTGATTTATAAACAGAGCTGATTGTGAAGATGACACATAGAATATGGCATGTGAAGAGCATTCAGTAAGGGACTTCCCTGGTTGTCCAGTGGTTAAGAGTCTGCACTGTCAACGCAGGAGGTGCAGGTTCAATCTCCGGCCGGGGAACTAAGATCCCACACACTGCATGGCATGGCCAAAATACTTTTTTAAAAAGAATATGGACACATAAACGCACTCAGCAAATATTACCAGTGATTTTTATAAGAGGGAAGTGCTTGGGGAACTCAGAATAGACTACAACCAGTATGAAAAAGGTAGTCATGGAGGGCTTCCTGGAGGAAGAAGATTGCTTTAGAGAGATTGGGTAGAGGTCTCTTCCAGTAGAGATGACTACCTGGACAAAGGTCTGGAGGTAATAAGGCAAGAATAGTTCCAAATAGCTAAGGGAGAGTGGGCAAAATGGGTGGAGAAAAGAGATGAGGCTTTTAAGAATACCGGGAGCCTCCTAATCTTCAATGGACAGACAAAGTAGTCTGATAGCACTTTACTCTCAGGGAAGTGGGGGTGGGTCTCTAGCATTTTCTGACTGTGCGATTTGGGGCCAGTCTCTTTATCTTCATTTGAGACTATAAGGAATATGACCCTTTATTTCACAGTGTTAAACTGGAATTTTCAATATCAAATATTTAGAAAAGATGATAATAGTAACCCATTGAACACAGTGTGTTATTCTATTAGTTAGCTATTGCTGCCTAAGAAATTACCCCAGAATTTAGTTGCTTAAAACAACAAACAAGGATCCCCTTGTGGTCCAGTGGTTAAGAATCTGCCTGCTAATGCAGGGGACGTGGGTTCAATCCCTGGTATAGAAAGCTTCAACATGCCACAGAGCAACTAGGCCCATGTACCACAGCTACGGAGCCTGTGGTCTAGAGTCTTGCAGCCACAACTACTGAAGCCTGAGCACTAAGATCCTGGGCTCCCCAACAAGAGAAGCCACCCAGTGAGAAGTCCAAGCACCACAACTAGGGAGCTGCTCCTGCTCACTGCAACTAGAGAAAGCCTGCATGCAGCAACAAAGACCTGACACAGCCGAAAATGTATTACTTATTTTAAACATTAAAAAACTACAACAATAAACACCAGGATTTCCCTGGTGGTCCAGTGACTAAGACTCCACATTCCCAATGCAGGGGCCGTGGGTTTGATCCCTGGTCAGGGACCTAGATCCCACATAACACAACCAAAAAAATAAATCAAAGATTCCACATTTTGCAACTAAGATCCAGTGCAGCCAAATAAATACATATTTAAAAAAAAAAAACAAACAGAAAACATGTATTGTTGTTGTTCAGTTGCTAAGTTGTGTCCTGCTCTTTGAGACCTCATGGACTGCAGCACGCCAGGCTTCCCTGTCCTTCACCATCTCCTGGAGCTTGCTCAAACTCATGTCCATTGAGTCAATGATGCCATCCAACCATCTCATCCTCTGTTGTCACCTTCTCCTGCCTTCAATCTTTCCCAGCATTAGGGTCTTTTCCAATTAGTCAGCCCTTCACATCAGGTGGCCATTTGGAACTTCAGTTTCAGCATCAGTCCTTCCAGTGAATATTCAGGGTTGATTTCCTTTAGGATTGACTGGTTTGATCTCCTTGCAGTCCAAGGGACTCTCAAGCGTTTTCTTCAGCACCACAATTTGAAAGCATCTGTTCTTTGGCACTCAGCCTTCTTTATGGTCCAACTCTCACATCCATACATGACTACTGGAAAAACCATAGCTTTGACTATACGGACCTTTGTCAGCAAACATTTGTTGTCTTATGCAGATTCATAGAGTGTCAGGGGTCTGGGATGTTCTGGCTCAGGATCTCTTCTGAGATTGATGCAGCCAGGACTGCATCATCTGAAGGCTCAGATAAGGCTGGAGGAGCCCCTTCCATGGCAGCTCCCTCCCATGGCTGTTGCCTGGAGGCCTCAGCTCCTCATCACAGGGCCCTCTCCGTATCACAGCTTGGGCATCCTCACAACATAGCGGCTGGCTCCTTCCAGACGGAGTCATTCAAAAGCGAGAGCATAGGGCCTTCCCTGATGGTCCAGTGGTTAAGAATCTGCTTTCAATGCAAGGGACATAGGTTCAAGCCCTAGTCAAAGAACTAAGGTGCCACATGCTGCAGAGCAACCAAGACTCTGAGCTGCAATCAGCCACAGCTAAGACCTGACACAGACAAAAATAAATATGTAAAACAAAATCGAGAGCATGAAGGAAAATGCAATGTCTTTTATGATCTACTCTCAAAGTTGCACACTACCACTTCTACCCTACTCCATTTGTTAAAAGTGAGTCACTAAGTCCAGCCCACATTCAATGGTAGGGGAATTAGGTTCTACCTTTGGAAAGCAGGAGTGTCAAAGACTTTATGAATATATTTATTTTGTTTGTATCTGGCCATGCTGTGCCACATGTGGGATTTTAGTTCCACAACCAGGGATGGAACTTGTGTCCCCTGCAGTAAAAGTGCAGAGCCCTAACCACTGGACCACCAGGGAAGTCCTGGACATATTTTTTAACCACCACAATCCTACACCTACAGTCAACAATTTTTTAATACTTATTTTTGTTTATTTGGCCTTGGTTGCTCCTAGTTGTGGCATGCAGGATCTTAAATCTTATTTGCAGCATGTGGGATCTAGTTTCCTGAAAGTGAAAGTGAGAGCGAGAGTCACTCAGTCCTGTCTAACTCTTTGAGGCCCATGGACTATACAGTCCATGGAATTCTCCAGGCCAGAATACTGGAGTGGGTAACCTTTCCCTTCTTCAGGGGATCTTCCCAACCCAGGTCTCCCACATTGCAGGTGGATTCTTTACCAGCTGAGACACAAGGGAAGCCCAAGAATACTGGAGTGGGTAGCCTATCCTTTCTCCAGGAGATCTTCCCGACCCAGGAATCGAACAGGGGTCTCCTGCATTGCAGGCAGATTCTTTACCAACTGAGCTATCAAGGAAGACCGGGGAAATTTCCTGACCAGGGCTCTAACCCAGGACCCCAGCGTGGGGAGCCCAGAGTCTTAGCCACTGGACTACCAGGAAAGTCGCTAACAACAGTCAATATTTTTGCATATGTGCTTTATATTCATGTGTGAATATATATGCATTTGCTTTTAAACATTTGAAAGTAAGTTTCATATATCCATCAGCACACGTCACCCTAAATACTAAATGCTTCGTCACACTAAATACTTCGGCATTTCCCAAGAATAGGGACATTGAATTATATGCTACCTTTACCACACAAAGAAAATTCATATTTATGCCATGATGTTATTTAATATTCAGTCCATTTCCAATTTTCTTCATTGTTCTATGAAGTTTTTGCAGCTTTTTCTTTTGAACCAGGATCAAATCAAGGTTCATCCACTGCAAGTAAAGATTACATTATTCTAGTCCATTTTGATCGGAGAAGGCAATGGCACCCCACTCCAGTACTCTTGCCTGGAAAATCCCATGGATGGAGGAGCCTGGTGGGCTGCTGTCTATGGGGTTGCACAGAGTCGGACACAACTGAAGCGACTTAGCAGCAGCAGCAGTCCATTTTTATGAAAATCTTGTTTATTTTTCACAACTTTGACTTTCTTGAGCAACCAGATAAGCTGGTTTGAAGAAAGTCTCACATTCTGGATTTGTCTATTTCCTTGTCAGACTTTTTTTTTTTTTTTTTTTAAGTTTGAGTCTGCCACAAAGCATGTGGGATCTTAGTTCCCTGACAAGGGATTGAAGTTGCAGCCCCTGCAGTGGAAGTGAGGAGTCTTTACCACTGGGCCACCATGGAATTCCCATGAGGCTGTTTTATTGTTTCTCTGTCCTTTGTAATTCTCATGAATTTAGACCTAGAGGCTTAATGCAATTGTCTTTTACTTTAAAATGTTATTTTCTATCATAAAAGTCAAAGAACCCCATTAAAGAGAGTTGAGAAAGAGGAGAAAAGTCCCCTATAATCCCCCCAACTCTAAATAACCAGTGTTAGAATTCTTCCCTTCTTCCTTGTTTTTTCCACAGCATGTTTTCTACCTATTGTAAACCAGTGGGCAGATAGCATCATCTATTGCATTTAAAATTTTTATTTACTAATTTGTGGATTTATGACTGTGTTGGGTCTTTGCTGCTGTGCTCGGGCTTTCTCTAGTTGTGGTGTTCAGGCTTCTCATCACAGTGGCTTCTCTTGTTGGGGAGCATAGGTCTTAGGGCGTGGGGGCTTCAATAGTTGGAGCAGGCAGGATTAGTAGTGGCTGCACACAGGATTAGTTACCCTGTAGCATGTGGAATCTTCTCAGACCAGGGCTCAAACCTGTGTCCTCTGCATTGAAGGTGGATTCTTAACCACTGGACCACTAGGGAAGTCCCAACCATTGCATTTTTACTCAACACTGTAGTGTGGTGGGAAGCCTTCAAATTGGACCCCAATGATTTCCACCTCCTGACATTCACATTATTGTGAAGTCTCCACCCACATTGAGCGAAAGTCTCTGTCTGTGAGACCAATAGCAAATGTCAGAAATGATGGTATGTTAAGTCTGATACTGGGTTATAAAAAAGACTGTGGCTTCTCTCTTGGGCACTCCTCTCCCCCCGCCTTTTAATTTTTTAAAATTGTCTTGGTTGCGCTGGGTTTTAGTTTCGGCATGCTGTATCTTTCGTGCTCTTCACTATGGTGCATCAGCTTCTCTCTAGTTGTGGCTCTTGGGTTTATTTGCCCTGTGGCATGTGGGATCCTAGTTCCCCAACCAGGGATTGAACCCTTGTCCCCTGCATTGGAAGACGGATTCTTAACCACTGGAACACTAGGGAAATCCCACTCCACTCTTGCTCCCTCCCTCCCTCTCACTCCCTTTTTATTACCCACACAGGTCACACACACTGGAGGAATCCGGCCACCATGTTATGATGACCCTCAAGTGGTGTATAGAAAGGTCTATACAGGGAGGACCTAAGGCCTCTGATCAATAGCAGTCAAGGCACTATGGCCTGCTAACAACCATTTGAGTGAGCTTGGAAGCAGCCCCTCCCTCAATGGAGCCTTCAGATGTGGCCATAGCTCCAGACAACACTGACTTCAGCATATCCTGAGAGCCTTGAGCCAGAACCACCTAGCTAAGCCACTCCTGATTTCTGATGCACAGACATTTTGAGATAATGGTTGGTCTTTTAAGTTGGTAAATTTGGGGACTGCTTGTTATGCAGCAACTACTAACTTATACATCTCCTGAAGAATTTTCCCCTGGCTACAAATTAATTCACCAGACCACAGTTCCTTGCGGCTATAGACTGTCCAATAGAGGGGATGATCAGACCACACATTACCTGCTCTCAGCAGAAGGTCCACTCTCCCCTTTGCCCACCCTGCTCTGGGCACAGTGCTCTGGGAAATAAGCTACCACCTCAGGGCCATTGCCTTTGCTGTTCCTTCTGCTTGGAATGCTCTTCTCCCAGATACCTCCATGGGTTTGCCCCTTGTCTCCTTCAGACATTTCTATTCAAATGTCAGACCTTACTAGCCTATCTGAAAGAGAATTCCAATTGCTCTGTTTTTTTTTTTAAATATGTATTTACTTATTTGGCTGCATGGGGTCTTAGTTATGGCAAGCCATCTTCATTGCATCATGCAGGATCTTTCATTGTAGCACATGGACTCTGCAGCTGCTGGGCTTGGGCTTAGTAGTGGCAGCTCATGCGCGTAGTTGCCCTGTTACATGTGAGATCTTAGATCCCTGACCAAGGATGGAACCCAGGTCCCCTACATTGCAAGGTAGGTTCTTAACCACTGGAGTACTAGAGAAGTCCCTCCCATCATTCTTGATTCGCTTCCCCTACTTTATTTTCTTTCACAGGAGTTGTCACTATCTGTCACTATATGCTTATTTAATAGTTGTATCCCTAATTGACTGTGAGCCCCTTGAGGGCAGGATCCCATCAGTCTTATTCTCTGTTGTGACTGTGCTGGCCTGATACACAGCAGATGCTCAGTAAATGTTCTGGGCATAACTGCTCTTGCACTCAATCACACAGAGAAAATGCAGCCATGAGAATTCCAACCTAAATGTGTGCACACATGCATGTGTATCTTTTTTTTTTTGCTAGGGTATTTGGGGTGGGGGGCTTCCCTGGTGGCTTATATGGTAAAGAATCTGCCTACAGTGCAGGAGCCCTGGGTTCAATTCCTGGGTTGGGAAGATCCCCTGGAGAACGGAATGGCAACCCACTCCAGTATTCTTGCCTGAAAAATCCCATGGACAGAGAAGCCTGGTGGGCTATAGTCCATGGGGTCACAAAGAGTCAGATACAACTGAGCAACCAACATAAGAGTATTTTTTAAAAATAATTTTATTTATTTATTTTGGCTGTGCTCATTCTTCGTTTCTGCACAGGCTTTTCTCTAGTTGTGACTAGCAGCGGCCACTCTAGCTGTAGCGCGGGGGCTTCTCATTATGGTGGCTCCTCTTGCTGTGGAGCACAGCTCTAGGGCACGTGGGCTCAGTAGTTGCGGTTCCCAGCTCTAGAGTTCAGGTTTAGCCGTTGTGGCGCATGGGCTTAGTTGCCCTGAGGCATGTGGGATCTTCGCAGGCCAGGGATCAAACCAGTTTCCTGCATTGGCAGGCAGATTCTTTACCACTGAACCAAAAGGGAAACCTTGCCAGAGTACTTTATTATTTACTTTTTTTAAAGATTTTCTTCCATGTAGACTATTTTAAAGTCTTTACTGAATTTGTTACAATATTGTTTCTGCTTTTATGTTTTGGTTTTCTGGCCCCAAAGCATGTGGGATCTGGGGCTTCCCAGGTGGTGCTAGTGGTAAAGAACCTGCCTGCCAATGAGGGGAATGCAAGAGATGCAGACTCTATCCCTAGGTCAGGAAGATCTCCTGGAGTAGGAGCCTGGTGGGCTACAATCCACTGCGCCACAAAAAATATGACACAATTGACCAATTCAGCACAGCACATGTTTTATCTTAGCACCCCGACCAGAGATTGAACCTGCAGCCCCTGAATGGGAAGGCAAAGTCTTAACCATTGGACTGACAGGGAAGTCCGTTTTCTGGAGTATTTTAAAAAATATCTGATAAAAATGGTTCATATAAAAAATTTTAATAAAAACGAAAACCTATCTGAGATGTTATTTCACCCACAAATACCTCAGAAAATATCTCTAGGTGAAAAAAAATTTATTTTTAAACATCAATACAATGTCATTACCATTCTTAACAAAATCAACAATAGCTCCTTTATATCATCTAACACTTGGATCCAATCAAATTTCCCTGGTGATCTCAAGCAAGCTCTTTTCCTGTGTCGGATTCTTATTTGATGTTACAAACTGCGTCCACCCTCCCATCCCCTCAATCCTGTTTCCCCGCTTAATTTTTCTCCATACCACTAACACCATCCACTCCACCATAGATTTTTTATTTTCTGGCTCTCCTCCAATCAAAAAGATCACGAGTTCTTTGAGGCAAGTGATTTTGTTTTCTTCACTGCTGGTACAGAACGGACTCTCAAGAATTGTTCTTAAAGAAGTAAATCTGCAGTCCATGGGGTAGCAAAGAGTCGGACACGACTTGGCGACTGAACAATAACAAAATCATGATAACGTCCGCGATTTATTCAGAGATTTCGAATTGCAGCATCGTCCTCACGACCTCTATGAAGCCGGTGCTATTCGTATACTCATTTCATAGCTAGGAAAATAAAGTTCAGGAAGGCTAAAGTTTGGGCTGCACTTCGTTGAACTCCGTCAGCACTCTGAGGATAATCTCCGATCTCTTTAAGTTAAACCCCTCGGTGTTCCGCCATCGGGGGTCCCCAAGCCCTAGCTCTGTGCGACCCATCCTCTTCATTTTTTCGCACATTGTGTTTGTTGAGGACTATTGGCGCTGACCACGTAGCTGGGTCGTGGGGACTTTGCCCCCACACAGAGCTGGGACTTTTTCACGTGACCGCTGGGTAGTCAGGGAAGGTTCTTGAGTAAGTAAAAGGACAGGGCTAGCGCTTTCTCCGCGGGGTCCTCGGCCTGTCCCTCTCCCTCTTGTCTCTCCTTGGGGAACGCAGTGGAAGGCGCTCAAGCACAACCTCCTGGAAGCACCACCTCCCTCTGGAAGCACCGTCGTTGCCCCTGGCAACAGAATCCCGACGAACCACCGAGACGCGCCCCGAGAGTGCAGAGTGGTCACTTTGGGCCAGCAAGACGCAGAGATCTAGAGAGGCACGCTGCGTCGATTGTCACGTGGACTGCCCTCGCGAAGGCGGGACTTCCGGCGGCGGCGTATTTTTTTTCCGGTTGTTGGCTCCTGCCAGCCCCTCCCGTACTGGGCCCTGCGCCCCCCCTACCCCCCCCCCCCCCGCGCGGCCCCCAGCCGCCGGGCCCCCCGCCACTATGAAGAAATTCTTCCAAGAGATCAAGGCCGACATCAAGTTCAAGAGCGCGGGACCGGGTCAGAAGCTCACGGAGTCGGCGGGGTGCGTGACAGGCGTTGAAGCTTGAGACCCGGGGACGGGGATGGGCGGGTGGGGTGGGGCGCGGGAAGTCTAGGGAAGGCGAGGGGCGTGGAGGGGTAGCTGAGAGAACGTGGGGGACACCTCCGGGGGCGGGGCACGAGGGAGGGGTGGGAGTAGGGGGAGGGGAGGCCTCTGGGGGCGGGGCAGAGGGAGCTAGGCTCGAGGGGGCGGGGCTGCAGGAACTGAGGGGTCGGTTAAGAGACCCTGGTCGGTTAGGGCGGGCCGTAAGGGAGAGGCTAGGGATGCGGAGAACGGCCCCTGAAAAGTCATCGCCTAAGATCTGAGGGCATCTCGGTGATCAGAGGTTGGGGACTGATCCTGGAGAAACAAGAAGAGCTGGGGTCGCAAAAAGTCGTGAAGCTTAAGCTCCGTGGCGATAGAGAACTGGGCCTTGGTTGTGGGGCAGGAGGGTGGACGGGAGGTGAGGATCCGGAGGGCTTAGGCGTTGTTGGAGGTGTGGTCAGGCTTGGGAGGTGCGGGTGAACTGCGGGGGGGAGGGGGAGGTGAGTGGCGTTGTGAGGGGCTGTAGAAGGTCCGGGAGAAGAGAGGCAGGTGGGTGGAGGTGAGGACCTGGGGGACTCCGACTAGAAGGAGATGGGGGTCCTCCTCGTGGGTGATCGCTGAGTGGCCTGAAGGCTCCGGAGGGAGACCTGGGAGGGGAGGGAAGGTGGCCTGCACTTCCAGGCCTCTGTAACTTGACTGGGGAGAACTTGAAGAGAGGGGCCTGGGGCCACACTGCAGACTCCGTGGGGAAGTGTGAGGGGCCAGTGCTGAGCAGAAGGTAGTGATGAGCTGGAGAGGCAAGGTGGATGGGCTGAGAAGGCTCCACTGTGGGGAGGGATGAGCAGAAGGAGTCTAGAAGGAGCTGGGATTCCTACAGGGAGCTACAGAGAGGGCTTGGGGGCCCGAGGGGGTTTAGGATGGGGGGTGACTTAAGAAAGCTGTCAGCCTGCGGGGGGGGATCTGTGAGGCATAATGGAAGGGACTGTGAAGAGGTGGGGGCTGGGAGGAGAGACTGGGTGGCTGGCAGTAAGGGTTGGTGAGGGAATGCTGAGGCAGTGGGGTGGGTGAGGGAGAGTGGGTGCATGGTAAGGACATCCAGGCATCTGTCATGAGGCTTGGGGGTTCCCTGGGGTTCTTGGGAAGGGATCACTGAGTGCGGTGAAGGAGGCCCATGAGGGCCAGATCTGTGAGTCAGGAAAGTGCAGGTCCCGGGAGCCTGGGGGTAAGGGGGTGGAGGAGGACCCCTTTAAAGGGGCCCAGGGACAGTCGTGGGCCAAACAGGGGAGTCCAATCATTTGTCCATCAAGTAGTGAGTGGAGGTGGGAGCTGGGACTGGAAGGAGGTGAGGGCTGATGGTTTTGTCAGACTGGAAGCCTGGAAGGAGAGGGGAGGGAAGTCATGTGGAAATTTGGGCTTCTGTGATGTGCCTGGAGCCAGCCTGGAGACTCAGGGTGTGTGTACAGCTAACTGCCGTGGCATGAGAATCCCTGCCCTCTCAGGACTCCCCTTCGTGTGAGGGGAGGTGGACAAGTAAGCCAGTACATAAATGACGGAAGGTTGGCCATGAAGGGAAAAAAACAAGGTTGAGATTGCCAGTGATGCTGGGGACTGTTAGGTGGTCTGAGAATGTCTCTCTAAGAAGGGGAAGTTTGAGCTCAGATTTAGCCGTGTGGAAATCAACCCATACCATACACATGCATGCACTGTTGAAGTAGCCCCTGTCCATCCCAGGAGGAATACTCCCCCAGAAAGCAGAGTGTGAAGGTCCTGTGGTGGAAGAGCAGCAGAGCAGAGATGGGAGCAAATGAGGGAAAGGGGCAGCTCGTGCAGGGCCTGTGTTTGCAACAGGGTTTTGTCGTTCTTGGGGTGAGGGGGCTGTGTATGCAGAGGAGTGACTGGGTTTTAGAAGAACCCCTCTGGCTGCCAGGATGAGCCATGAAGGGAGGAGGGGGGAGTGAACGGTTTGGAAAATGGTGCTTTTATGGAATGGTGGGGCTTGGGCAGAGCTATCCATACGTGACTTGTCTGTTCTTCAGCCTGAAACTTTCAGCTGTGGACAGGGTGGGCAAGAGGATCAGGGATCAGAAAAGAGGGCTGCCCTGGGTGTCTGAGCAGAGAGGGGGACCGGGGGGGGGGGGGGATGTGCAGCAAGGCCATCAGTGCAGATTCTTGGCTCCCTCTTGAGATACAGCATAGATGATTCCAGCTCCCAAAGGGAGAGTCCTGAGGGAAGGAGAGCAAGGCAGGGTCAGACCTGGGTGGGAGGCAGGACTCTGCTGGAATGAGAAGGAGGCCAGGTCATTTCCTGGCTGGGTCAGGGCTGGAGGGTGCCCATCTTACAGGGCAATCACCCTGCTTCCCAGGGTGGAGGCAATATCAAACCAAATCTCTGTAGCCTGCCTCACACAGGGCCTGTGTGCAGCCTGGCATACTGCCCCAGCTTCCATGAGCCTCTGGGGCTTGTGAGAGAGTGGCTGGAGCCCTCGCAGGGAGGAACATTTCCCTGAGGAGCAGACATGATGAGCCTTAGCTCCTGGCATGCTGTCTACCTGGCACACAGGTGGTGCTCAGTAGACGAAGTCTGGATGGGTCTTACCCTTGTAGACAACAGGGGTGGAGACTCTCCCATGGGGAAGGGGGCACACGGTGGGTGTGCTCTCCCGCTGCCTGACAGGTGATGACTCCGAGGCCCAGACCAGGGCAGGATTTGCCCAGAAGGGCCAAGCAGGGAACAGAACCACCATCTGCCTCCAGGGGCTCCTCTGTCAGCGTTAGAACCACTGTCTGGTGGCCCCCAGGGAAGAGGCACGGCTGTGTCTGCTGGGACAGGAGGAGGAGGGGACAGAAACTCTCCTGCCAACCCCATGTCACCTCACCATCCCCTTGCGTCTCCTCAGGGAGAAGGCCCCCAAAGAGAGGCCCAGCCAGCCACCAGTCCGGCAGCCCCGCCAGGGACCCACCAATGAGGCACAGATGGCGGCAGCGGCGGCCCTGGCCCGGCTGGAGCAGAAGCAGCCCCGGGCACGGGGCCCCACATCTCAGGACTCCATCCGGAACCAGGGTGAGCCTCGACTGTCCTCCAGCCATGGTGGGGGGACATGGGGCAGGTGGAGCAGGCCTATCTCCACTGTCCTCTGGGCGATCCTCTGCTTCTCACGGGTCCTGGAGCCTTCGGGCTCCCACACTTTGAGGTAGGAGGAGGTTTAAATCACAGTTGTGAGGAAGATCTCCTGGAGAAGGAAATGGCACTCCACTCCAGTATTCTTGCCTGGAGAATTCCACCGACAGAGGAGCCTGGCAGGCTACCATCCATGGGGTCTCACAGAATCATACATGACTGAGCAACTAACACTTTTACCACAAAGGGGAAGTGCTAGTGAAAAGGCTGAGGAGGGGTCTGTCCGTGACCTGGGGCAGGGATGTCTGGGATGGTGGAAGGAGACAGAACCAGGACTTGGAGCAGGAGGAGGGCATGGTCTGGTGCAGCCTGAGCCTGGGGGCATGGAGAGGTGTGGGGGCCGGGAGCACCTCGAGCTGGAAGGACTAGAGTGTGACCCATGTGAGGATTCAGGCCTGGACGGGGCGTACAGGCTCACTCCACACACCGGCCTGTTCTCCGTCTCCCTGCCTCTCCCCACAGTGAGAAAGGAACTCCGAGCTGAAGCAACAGTCAGTGGGAACCCAGAGGCCCCAGGGAGCGACACGGTAAGGACACTGTGGCAGCAGCAGTGGGGACCCCCAAAGTGGGGCCTGGGGAGGGGGACCTGGAGAGCCTGCTTGGGCTCTTTCCTGCTGTGGTCTGATTGGTGCCCAGTCCTGAGCTATAAGCATCTGCTGCTGGGGATGAGAAGGAGATGCAGCTGTCAGGGTGGATCGAGGTCACCTCTGGCCTCAAGGTACTGAGGCAGGTTAGGGAACCCCGTGGTGGAGGGTGGTGTCATCTGGGACCTGCACGCGTGGCGCATAATGAAACCAAACCCAAGTGCTGGGGGAGGGGCTGCACGTCCATTCAGTCACTCCCCTGTAGCCGCACACAGGGTGGAGCTGTTATAGTTCTCATTTTTCAGAAGAGAAAACTGAGGTTCAGAGAGCCCAGTGTCCTCAGTTTGCACCTCGAAACCAGCAGGGGCAGGACTGGAATTCCCAGGCTGTCTGACTCCAAAGCCCTTTCCCTTAGCACTGCCCTCTGCTGCTTTCCTTGGTGGTGGGGCACACAAAGACTGGTGTAATCTGTGAGGCATTCCTGGAGGAGGCAGGCCTTAATGGAGAGCTTGGCGGAAGGGGTGTTCTGATCAGCACCACCCGTGAGGCCTGACTGAGTTTTAGAAAGGAAGGAACCTTGAAGATGACCTAGGAATTGAGTTGCAGAACAAGTCCGGAACTCACCCAGGGCACCGTTGACCCCCTGACTCCCTTTCCAAAGCCCATTCCTCACTCCTCAGTCAGGGAGAGCAGGAGCCTTCGGTTGAGCACTTGCTCTGTGTCCAGGGATGCTCTCTGTTCCTTACCTTGTTGAATTCTGAGTTGGTCCCTCGAGGACATCTTACAGCCCCGAAGATGAGCTCCGAGGGACTTGGGCTCTGGGCCACAGTGTTCCACAGGAGGCTGCCTGGCTCCCAGGGCCACGCTCTCAGGACTGTGGTACTCAGGGTGGCTTTTGTCCACAGTCCAGGCTCAGACACCTTCCCCCATCTTCCCAGGTGCCAGAGCCCAAAGAGGAAGGCTCGACCCACCTGGCGGTGCCCGGAGTGTACTTCACCTGCCCTCTCACAGGGGCCATCCTAAGGAAGGACCAGCGGGACGCCCGCATCAGAGAGGCCATTCTCATGGTGAGTGCCTGCCCCTGTGCCTGAGCCGCCCCCGGACGTCTGGAAGGCCCGGCAGCCCCTGCAGCATCACCACCCGGGTGTGCTCCGGCTCTGCGCTAACCTCCCTCACCTATGGGACAGAATTCACAGTCCGGGAGGGTAGGTGGAGAAAGCCACCTCCACCCTCCCCAGGGCACCAGCTTTGAGCATGTTATATCTGTTTTCAGAGATGCTCCAAATACAAACTACCGAGGCATCTGTATCTCCTACATGGGCTGCATTTTTGTTTTACATAAAAATCAATCTGCCATTCACATCTGAAATGGAACTGCAACATTTATCAGTGCAGGAAGAACTTCCATATTATTTTTTTTCCCTTAAAATTCTGTATTTGGAAATAATTCCAAATCTAAAGAAAAACTACAAGAACAGAAAGAACACCTGAATCTTCTTCACCTAGGGCGGGAGTGACCTATTACTGTTCCAACAGATTATTACAAATATTACAAATGCAGTGCTTCCAGACAGCACATCTCTGCCCTCACAGTTGTGGAAGTTACAAGTGGGCTACAGTCAAGATGGCCACAGGGCTGTGTGCCTTCTGGGAGCCCTGGGGATTCAGGCTGTTTGTGTGCTGTTCCTTCTCCTCCTTCACGGCCAGCTGAGCCAGACCAGGCCTTTCCCAGCTGCCCGCTCTCTGCTTCTTTCTCTCTCTTCCCCCTCTTATTGGGTTCACCTGCTAATCCCAGTTAATCTCCTTATCTTAAGGTCCGCTAATCATCAGCCTTAACTCCATCTGTGCAATCCACCCCTGCCCCGTAACCTACATTCTCCCAGGTTCCAGGGATCAAATTACAAATACCTGTGTCATTCTCCCCACCTTACCCAAATCTGCCAGTTGTTTAACGTTTTTACCTCATTTGCTCTGTCACCCCCTCTGGGTTTTTTTTTTTTTTGCCACACCGCATGTGGGATCTTAGTTCCCCTGCTAGGGATGGAACCCACACACTTTGCATTGGAAGCACAGAGTCTTCACCACTGGACCATCATGGAAGTCCCTCCATTTTTTTCTGAGCAGTTTGAAAGTCTGCTTTCTCCATAGTGACTGCACGGTGACTCCTGTAAATTGTCCCTTGACTAACCAGCACTGTGTTGATGAGCATGTAGGAAGTTTCCAGTGTTTCACTAGAGAGGACAGTATTGATGCTGAAAACCTGGTCTGTACAGCACTTCAGGTTCCATTCCAGAAGCTGAGTTGCTGGAACAAAGAACATCTGCATCAGGCTTTGGATAGTTGTCACCAGGTGATCCTCCATAGTTTGTCCAGATTCACTCTTTCCCCAGCATTGTGGGAGAAGGTTCCCATTTGCCCTGTCCCCTGACTGTCACTGTGGGTGACCAAATGTTCATTGTCTCTACCCAGATTGATAGGTAAAAACAACGTCTCAGCAGTTTTTAGTTTGCGTCTCCCTTTTTAGGGTTAGGTTGTCTGTGTTTCATATGAGGATGCATCTTTTGAGCATTTCTGTAATGGGTATTTTTTTTATTATTGATTTGTAGGCATTCTTTACATATTAGCAAAATGAGGTTTTTGTCTATGATCTGGGGATATTTTACGCCAGGTGTTTTTTTTTTTTTTTTTCTCCAGCTTATTTTTATATTCTGCTTGTGGTCACATAGCCATGCAGAAATTTTTTCTATATAATTCAATGCATCGATTTTAATTTATGGCTTCCAGGTTTTGTGGCATACTTAGAAAAGCCTTCCCCACTAAAGAATTAAAACAGTTCTTCTGTGGTTTTTCTAGTGCTATTCTGTTTTGCTTTTTAATGTTTAAAGGTTTGCTCCAACTAGAAATTATCCCTGTGTAGAATACGATGCATGCAGCTAGGGTTATTTTCATTTTCAAAAAATTTTTATTGGAGTATAGTTAATTTACAGTGTTGTGTGTGTTTTATTTTTTCCCCAGATAGTTACCCAGTTTTCCCCAGTCCTTATTTGTTGAAATACCTGTCTCTGGCCACTGTGAAGTCCACCCCCATCACAACATGAACACCTACATGGATGTTGTGTTCCTGTGTCCCTTGTCTGTTCACATGCCCTGGTCCTAATTTAAATGAGGCTGCGGGCTGCCTGGATACTTCTGAGAACAGCACTGAGAGCTGCAGCTCTTTCCTGGGGGTGGGTGTGCTTGTCCCAAGGCGGCTGGTGTAGGGGCCATCAGCCTGGCTCAGCCATATCCTGAGGACGCCCCGCTGCCCCCATCTCACAGCTGCTTCTTTGCAGACCCACTTTCTTGGCCCGTCTGAGCCTTTTTGTCTTATGCTGGTAACTTAACTGGCAGACTGAACGGGGTCCAGATTTGAAGTCCCCAGGAGAGTTGACCCAGTTCACATCAGACGTCAAGTGACACATACATGACTGCTGAAGGCTGACCCCCACTGTAGTTCAGAGAGGCGGGCCGGAGCAGGCAGAGGCTCCACACTGCCTTCCAGGAGCTCTGGCTGGGCTTCTGTGGGGGTGCATAGGTAGATCTGAGTGGCCAGGTGGTCTCTGCTCTGATCCATCACCTCTAGTGACCCCACTGTTCACCCCCACCACTGTTCAGGCAGAGCAGATGTGTTTGGGGCTGCCATAGGTACCAGCCCCACTGGCCATGTAACTGCTGACTTTCTGGGGCTGCAGAAAAACAAGACCCCATGGTGAGGCCGTGTGCCTAGCTGTCCAGAGTGCGAACACACTTGCTGCCTGACCTTGCTCCTCTCCTCAGTGACCCATTCTCGGTCTCTCCCTACTGGGATGCTGTTTGCAGGGTCCCTGGGGTCACCCAGAGGCTAGGCCAGCTGAGGGATCAAACATGGCCCCTCCAATCCCCAGGGAGGCAGGTGCCACCCCCAAGGCAGGGGGACGAGTCAGTGGCGTCTCCACTGTTTTGCCTCCCTGGCTGTGCACTGGGCAGCCTCAGGTCACAGACCTTTTTTGCATTCTGTTTCTGCCACTTCAGTCTGTTTCTAGAACGTCCCTTGCAGGGCTGGGGGATTAGGAGAGGCAGTGCGTCTGCAGTGGCTGGCGGGTTCCAGACATGCTGCCAGTGCGTGCTGAGAGCCGGCCACGCAGCCAGTGTGGCCCCCAGGCTCCCGGGAGGGTGCTTCCTGACCCACTGCTTTCTTCACTCCCCCAGCACTTCTCCACTGACCCAGTGGCTGCCTCCATCATGAAGATCCACACGTTCAACAAAGACCGGGACCGGGTGAAGCTGGGCGTGGACACCATCGCCAAGTGAGTGGGCAGCCCTCTCCCACCAGGTGCCAACTCCTGCTGAGGAAGCCTGTAGGGAGCATAGCCCTCTCCCTGGGCCCTCAGGGAAGGGGTCTGGCCTCTCTGGGGCCATTTATCAGTCTTTAAAATGAAGAGGTTTACTGCATCAGTTCAGTTCAGTCGCTCAGTCGTTTCCAACTCTGCAACCCCATGGACTGTAGCACACCAGGCTTCCCAGTCCATCAGCAACTCCCAGAGCTTACTCAAACTCACATCTATTGAGTCAGTGATGCCATCCAACCATCTCATCCTCTGTCATCCCCTTCTCCTCCTGCCTTCAATCTTTCTCAGCATCAGGGTCTTTTCTACTGAGTTAGTTCTTTGTATCAGGTGGCCAAAGTATTGGAGTTTAGCTTCAGCATCAGTCCTTCCAATGAATATTCAGGACTGATTTCCTTTAGGATGGACGGGTTGGATCTCCTTGCAATCCAAGGGACTCTCAAAAGTCTTCTCCAACACCACACTTCAAAAGGATCAGTTCTTTGGGACTTTAGTTCAGTTCAGTTCAGTCGCTCAGTTGTGTCCGACTCTGCGACCCCATGAATTGCAGCACGCCAGGCCTCCCTGTCCATCACCATCTCCCGGAGTTCACTCAGACTCACCTCCATCGAGTCCGTGATGCCATCCAGCCATCCCATCCTTGGTTGTCCCCTTCTTCTACTGCCCCCAATCCCTCCCAGCATCAGAGTTTTTTCCAATGAGTCAACTCTTCGCATCAGGTGGCCAAAGTACTGGAGTTTCAGCTTCAGCATCATTCCCTCCAAAGAAATCCCAGGGTTGATCTCCTTCAGAATGGACTGGTTGGATCTCCTTGCAGTCCAAGGGACTCTCAAGAGTCTTCTCCAACACCACAGTTCAAAAGCATCAATTCTTCGGCACTCAGCCTTCTTCACAGTCCAATTCTCACATCCATACATGACCACAGGAAAAACCATAGCCTTGACTAGACGGATCTTAGTTGGCAAAGTAATGTCCCTGCTTTTGAATATGCTATCTAGGTTGGTCATAACTTTTCTTCCAAGGAGTAAGCGTCTTTTAATTTCATGGCTGCAGTCAACCATCTGCAGTGATTTTGGAGCCCCCAAAAATAAAGTCTGACACTGTTTCCCCATCTATTTCCCATGAAGTGATGGGATCGGATGCCATGATCTTCGTTTTCTGAATGTTGAGCTTTAAGCCAACTTTTTCACTCTCCTCTTTCACTTTCATCAAGAGGCTTTTTAGCTCCTCTTCACTTTCTGCCATAAGGGTGGTGTCATCTGCATATCTGAGGTTATTGATCTTTCTCCCGGCAATCTTGATTCCAGCTTGTGTTTCTTCCAGTCCAGCATTTCTCTTAGCTTTCTTTATAATCCAACTCTCACATCCATACATGACTACTGGATAAACCATAGCTTTGACTAGACAGACCTTGCATCAGGGGTTCCCAACCCTGGCTTCCTATTGGGATCATCAGAAGAGAGTGAAGAGGCAGGGTCACCCTGTTCCTCTTGTTGAGCAGGTCTGGGTGGGGGTGCCTAGCAGTTTGTGCTGCTCAGGAGCCCCCCAAGCTGGGGGACCTCCAGGGACCCATCAGCTCCAGAGGCCGTTACTCTGGCCCTCCCCCGCTTCACCCACCGTGGTGGGTCATTGGTGCCCTGGGAAGGCAGGACCGAAGGGGAGGCCTGGTGTGCCAGGGGTTGGGCTCTGTGGGGTATCCAGGTATGATGGCACCTTGCTTGGGGTCACCCTTAATGAGGTGGCGTGGCTCTGAGCTGTCGGCCCCTGTCCACCCTAGGTACCTGGACAATATCCACCTGCACCCAGAGGAGGAGAAGTACCGAAAGATCAAGGTGCAGAACAAGGTGTTCCAGGTGAGGGCTGCTGGCAGAGGGACTTGGCCTGGTGTGACTGGGCCCATGAGGCCCCCCAGGACCCTACCCATCACAGGGAGCAGCTGGCTTGCAGACAGACTGGGATGGGGGCTGAAGCTGGCTGCAGAAGGGCCCCTGCTTGGCGGGCGGGTGACGGGGGCGTGGTGGGGAGCAGTCCAGGCGGGCTGAGGTAGTGGGTGGGAGGGTGGGCTCTCTGAGCACCATACACCCTCTGCCCTGCCCACCACCCACAGTGTAGTGTGAGTTCTCTTTGAGTTAGTTGAGAAAACATCAGCACTGGGGAGGTTTTCCACACAAAGGCAGGCTTCTGGCATCTGTGGAGAACGTGGCCCACCACCCTGGCCCGTGGTGCCTGCCCCTGTGGCCGGCAGGGCCCCACTTGCTTCTGGTGGCCCCCACCTGAGTCCAGCATCACGCAGCTGGCCTCCCCCACCTTTGGCACTCCTTCCTCACGTTGTCCTTTGGCTCTTCAGCCTCCTTCACCCTGGTGTTGACCTTTCGCAGTCCTGGGCCCTCTGTGAGCTCAGCCCCTCAGACGGCTTCAGGGGTTCAGCCTGTCCAGGGACAGCAGCTACACTGAGACCAGGGACTCTGGGCTGGGAGGGCCAGGGTGGGCAGTCTTGTGGGGCACAGGGAGGCCCCAAGGGTCCCATGTGACCTCTGCCTCCGCTCTCAGGAGCGCATTCACTGCCTGGAAGGGACCCACGAGTTTTTTGAGGCCATCGGCTTCCAGAAGGTGCTGCTTCCAATCCCTGACCAGGGTAAGAGCCCAGAGTTGGGGCGGGAGGGTCCAGTGAGGGGGTCTCCCTGACTAGGCAGTGACGTTTCTACATGTTCCAGAGGGCCCCGAGGAGTTCTATGTGCTGAGCGAGGCCGCTCTGGCCCAGCCTCAGAGTCTGGAGCGCCACAAGGAGCAGCTGCTGAGCGCCGAGCCTGTGCGCGCCACTCTGGCCCGCCAGCGCCGTGTCTTCCGGCCCTCGCCCCTGGCCTCGCAGTTCGACCTGCCCGCGGACTTCTTCAACCTCACGGCCGAGGAGATCAAGCGGGAGCAGCGGCTGCGGTCGGAGGCTGTGGAGCGGCTGAGCGTGCTACGGACCAAGGCCATGCGTGAGCGGGAGGAGCAGCGGGAGATGCGCAAGTACACGTACACGCTGCTGCGCGTGCGCCTCCCCGATGGCTGCCTGCTGCAGGGTGCGTTCTGGGCACCTGTGCGGTACCCCCGGGCTGCGTTCGTCCCCGGGGAGGTGTGCGTGCGCGTCCCCGACAGCTGCAGGGTGCAGGGTGCGTGCTGGGCGCCCGCGTGGCCTCTCTGGGCTGCGCTCGTCCCCGGGGAGGAGGCTGAGGGCTCGCGGCCGGCTAGTGCAGAGGGGCTCCCGCGAGCTCCAGCGCCACTCGACTGTCCCACCCCTAGGGACCTTCTACGCCCGGGAACGGGTGGCAGTGCTGTATGGGTTTGTCCGGGAGGCCTTGCAGAACGACTGGCTGCCCTTTGAGCTGCTGGCCTCAGGCGGACAGAAGCTGTCGGAAGATGAGAACCTGGCCTTCAACGAATGTGGGCTGGTGAGTGACGGCTCCCCGCAGGTTAGCCCGACTCTCTGGGCTCTTGTTAAATCAGCACAAGCCCCCAAGAGGGGATGGGATGGTACTGGGGAGGTGTCTCTGGGTTAAGACCCACCATCCCACTTGTGGTGTGGCCTTGAGTAACTTCTGTCTGTAAAATGGAAATGTGCCAACTGTGTTGAGAGTCCTCTGCAAAGCAGAGACAAGGCGGCATTCAAAATGCAGGAATTCCTTGAGAGGATGGAGGGGGCCGGATTGTGGTCAGACCCTGATTCAGGGAGACTGGGAAGGAGGCCTGGAGAAGAAGTGCCAACTGCTGCCCCGGGCTGGGTGGGCTTCAGCCAGGCCACGGGGCAGTCATCTGATGAGCCCTTGAGGGCACAGCGGCGCTATCACCCGTGGGGAGCAACCCTGGGCGAGTGTGGCCCGGGCTCCAGAGGGGAGATTTGAATGTGAAGCTGGAGCTCTGCGCCTCTTACCCTGCTGCAGGTGCCCTCTGCCCTCCTGACCTTCTCGTGGGACGCAGCTGTGCTTGAGGACATCAGGGCTGCAGGCACCCAGCCAGACACGTCTATCCTGAAACCCGAGCTCCTGTCGGCCATTGAGAAGCTCTAGTGAAATAAAGCAGGGTTGGCTCAGCCCCACCGTGGGTCTGCCTCGTGCTGTCCTCCACGTTTTCCCATCCCGGTCCCCCTACCTCCTCCAGAACCACTCGCCCTGCCCATGGGGCACTGCGGGCATGAAGTGGGCGCTGGCTGGCCGGGCACACAGCCATGACCACCGCCAGGAGAGGGCATCACTAGTAATCTGTTTAACAGAAGCCGTGGGCGCCTTCCAGGCAGAGCAGCCTGCAGCCCCGGCCAGGATCCTGTGTGCTCCTGGGTAACTGGCCAAGGGAGGCCTGGGCCTGTCAGCACAAGTTCTGTAAAGTTATAAACCTGAATAAACAGGATGTTGACTAGTTTCCCGGTGGAGTTCAAGCCGTGGGAGGCAGGGTCAGCAGCTGTGGAACCACCAGTGAGCAAGGCTGGCTGTGACTCCTGGTGAAGCAGGGTCAGGTGGACACCTGCTCTGGGATGGTACCTGGGGTCCCACGAGGCCGTGTCCAAGGTGAGCTCTTCACTTCCCCTGCTTTCCTATGTTGTCCCCACTGTCTACGAGCCAGCCCTGCTGAGGGCTCCTGGGGCCAGAGCCCGTGAACATGACATTATGTGCCAGAGGGGCTTGGGGTGTGGTCAAGGACGAACTAGGGGACTGTCCTGGGTTATGCAGTGAGCGTAGGTGTCCCCATGGGAGCTCTAACATGTGGAAGGAAGTAAAGATGGGAGATGTGATGATGCAGGTCTTGACGATGGAGGAGGGGCTTCTAACAGCTGCGAAAAGCAGAAATGGGGTTCTCCCTTCCAAAAGAATGGGTTCTTCTGGAAGAATGAAATGGGGTTCTCCCGTTCCAGAAGAAACCATCCCTCCCCTCAATTTAACCCAGCGAGGCCCTCATGAGACTTCTGCCCCTAGAACTGTTAGGAACAACGTGGGTGCTTTGTCAGAGCAGCCACAGGGATCTAACAGACAGGAAAACAAAGGTCTGGAAGGTAGAGGACCTGCCCTGTCTGGACCCCGCCTTCATGGAGGCCAGTGGTGACTGGCTCTCTGGCCACTGTGAGGTGAGAGCTTCCAGGCCCCTGATGTGATTAGACATCAAAATTTCCTGTAACCCAGAGCCACTGAGTAGCCCCCACACAAGCTGTGCCTCATACTTGGGCAGCCCGCAGCTGTCCTCACATGGGGGCAGGACCTGGGCCCACCCTCCTTGGCTGCCTGATCCCCAGAACCTGCCAGTGGGTAGACGGTAAATTGTCAGGTGGCAACTAGCAAGGTTAAAGGCACGTAACCATGATAGAGGCTGGCGGCCACACCCACAGGTGGGAGCTGCACCCATGCCTCACCCCTGTGCCAGCAACCTACAGCACTTATTCCCAGGTGGGGCCAGGGTCCACACCCCACCCCCACAGAGCTGGAGGGAGAGACCCTCTCCAGGAGGATCAGGGTGCTGCCAGGAGAGGCAGGCCCAGGGTGGGGTGGGGGTCTTAGCTAGCAGACGGTGTGGCCCCCAAGGGTGGGGTCATGTTGCCCCACCTCATGGTTGAGGCATCCACAGTCGAACAGGTACTCACGCTGAGATGCCAGCTGACTCTTCTTCCAACAAAACAACGTGCTGTGAAGGGCTAGCAGGACTGGAGCCTGGTTCCAATAGTCGGAATTCTGCCAGAGCCTCGCTGCCCCAGGCCCTCGGTACATGCTGATGCCTCTGCTGGGCCCGTCACAGCCCTGGCCTAGGGCCACTCCAGGGTCCAGTAGGTGCAGCGCCTGGCTCCACAATTCCTAGCTTCAGCACTCCGGAGGTTGGGAACACCCTCTGCCCACCCACCAAGGGGCAGGAGGGGTTAACCAGCACAAGCACCTGCCGAGGAGCCCAGCCCTGAATGAGGTAAGCAGAGAGGCCAAGGACCTCACAACAAAGAGATAGGACAGAACTTGTACAAAGCGTTGAACTTTAAACAAAGGCCACAGGTCCACGCGTGGGGGAACTGGGGGGCGGACACTGGACAGCAGAGCGCTGGCCTCTGGACACACCAGGCACAGACACCATGTGTTGGAAGAGAAGACAGACACGCCAGGTCGGGCTAGACAATAGTTTATACAGGTCCATGTCAGGTCCGGGTGCCGCGCCGCATCCGAGGGGCTTCAATTCATTCACAAGCATCTCGTCACTGTGCCTGCTCAGGGTCCACGGGGCACGACTAGGCCCTCCCCATGCAGGTCACATCACAATAATGCTTTATTAAAGGGCAGATTAATATGCAGCTTTGGGAGGAAATTTTTTACAAATATCAAAAAAAACTAACCAAGTATCCTATATAAAACTTTCCAGACCTCCAGGGAGGTCTGCCAAGCAGGACAAAGTGCTCTTTACACAGGAGTCAGGACTTTCAAGTATCTGAGAGGCGTCGAGAATACCCTAACCATTCTACATACATACACGGGCCACTTGGGCACTCAGGACAGGCCAAGTGAGCTGGGGGCCACGAGGGTCTCACTGGTGTCCATCCCCACTGAGCCCCCAGCTCCGGAAGTGGTTCCGCATGGGGCCTGGATGTCTGCAAGGCAAGAGAGGGAGGGGCTTCAGCCTTGGGTCCACTCTGGGGGAGGGCAGGCAAGCCACCGCCTTCTCACTGGGGCTTCAGCTGTGTTCACCCTGAGCCTGTGTGCTTCTGCAGCCCTGTCCAGCAGGCTCTACACTTGACCCTCCAGGGCAGGGGAAGCCTGTGGTAAAGATAAAGTGGGCAGCAAGGCTCAGTGGCCAGCCTCAGGCTGGCTGGCCTCAGGCTGGCCAGCCTCTGGCTCCCTGCCCTGGGGAAGTATGGTTCAGAGGTCCTACACCCCTCCTCCCTAACACAGCTCCTCACCAACCCTCGGGTCTCGGGTTTCCTGAATGTAGCTTTCAGACCAGGGCAGGAGGCCCGATACCCACACCGCCATCACACCAGCCTGCCTGGCGCCTTTCAGGACCTCTTCCTTAGTCCTCATCACAGGATGCGAGCTGAGAGGTGACTAACTGCCCCTTCCCTTCCCAGCTGGCTTGAAGGAAAAGAGAAGGGTGTGGTACCCTGCTCACCCCCAACATCAGAGATGTCCATGATCACACAGTCGCCTTCCTCGTCGTCGTCCTCCTCTGTGTCTGCCTGGAAGCCGTCCAGGTCTCCAGTGCCAACCTCAACAGACAAGGCACACTGTGTCAGCAGCAGCAGACAGGGTCGGTGTGACCCCCACCCTGCCACCCACTGCTGCACACCCAACCCCTCTCTGCCCATCCAGGAGACACTATCTGAGGAGCCTGATGAAAGTCAAAGTGTTAGTTGCTCAGTCGTGTCCGACTCTTTGAGACCCTATGGACTGGAGCCCACCAGGCTCCTCTGTCCATGGGATTCTCTAGGGAAGAATACTGGAGTGGGCAGTCATGCCCTCCTCCAGGGTCTTTCCCACAAAGGGATTGAACCCAGGTGTCCTGCACTGCAGGCAGATTCTTTAAGGTCTGAGTCAGGGAAATCTTAGTGTCTCAAGAGTTACGATCAAAGGAAACCTTGGGAGTACTCTCAAATGAACTAATTTATTTACCTTGTTAGAAAAATAATGCATTATTGTTTGTAAATTAGAATTGGGAGGGGGGATCCTCTACTTTGGTTTCAAAAGGAGATGGACAAAACACATGCTTTCTCTGAATTATTATCTGCTGGAATAAGTAGGTGGCTAAGAAGTTAGTTGGTCAGTGTTTTCTTCTCTGTCCAATAGCTTGGTCCCTCCGCCCAACACTTGTGAACTCTTTCCTCTGATGCCCACTCTGCCCAGTTCTGCCCATGTGGACGCCACCAGCACCCCGAGAATGGGCATCAGGAGGGGTGGGTTGTTATCACTAGCTTCCACCAGAGGGGACAGAGACACAGAATGGGGAAGTAACAGGACCAATCCTAAACACCGCCCATGCACAAGCGCTGGCACAGGCAGTGGAGCTGGGCTCCCTTCCAAGGGGCTCAACACCCTCCTAGAGCCCTTCTACTCTGCGAGTCTGCCTGCAAAAGGGACAACAGTACAGCAAGGCTGTCCGCTGTGCCCACGGTCCCAGCCTGGCTGGCAGACAGCATACGCTCACAGACTCCTCAGTTCTAGTGTAGAAGCTGCAGAAGGGCTCCATGGGCTGGGGGCCCCCGAGGCAGGAATGGCCCCAAGCTGGCATTGGGGCTGCTGGGAGGTGCAGGGCAGCTTCCAGGCACCTGCTTCAGAAGCACAGACAGTGCACTCTCCACTCCCCAGCCATGCAGGCTTGGGTCTGGTGAGCACAGGGACAGGTGGGTCTCCTAGCCTCCCCAGTCCCGGGCCTCCACACTGGGAGCCAAGTGCAGACGGAGGAGGACTGCTCTGGGCCCAGAAGCCCTCTGTGGGAGGAACAGCAGCCCACAGCCCCACAGGCACATGACGGGTCTCAAGCCTCTAAGGTGAGGCTCCAGGATGGGGTCCCACGTGCTGGGCTGAGGGTTGTCGGCACATGCAGCCGGGGGAGAGCCCGACATGCTGCTGTTGCTATCGCAGGCAGAGGGCACAAAGCCAGCCATGCAGCCCTGGGAGTTAGGAAGACATGTCACCACCACCAAGCACTGAGGCTGGAAACGACAGACAGAGCCCCTGCCGGTGCAAAAACAGAACAATGCTGAAGAGCTGAGTTGCCGGGGGGGACAGACGGACACACACACTCACTCACTCACTCACTCTTTGGGGCAGAAGTGGCCCTAATAGCCGGCTCATCTCACTTGATCACGGTACTGTGTAAACCCATAAAGTATAACACTAGCTGGAACTCTAAATGAAAAGCTTCTAAAATTCCCATACGTTAAAAATCCCAACCCGATCTAAAATATTCATACACACCATCCACGTTTTCCCAGGCCACCAACCCGGCCTTCGGGAAGTCTCCCCAGCTCCTGTGTCCTGCCTTGCACGCCAGCTCAGTGCACACCCAGAGCTCTCTTCTGGCCTGCCTGTCCCAAACCACCAGGATTCTGCTGGAGGTGGTCAAGGTCTCAAGACCTCAGCCTCTCTTTCAGCTGGGTGGCTGGGTCAGAACATTCCAGTCAGAAAGACACAGGTGGAGTCTGCTCCTCCTTCCAGGTAAACGGGACTCCTCCCCAGGCAGGCTTGGCCATCCTCATCTCGCAGGCTGGCAGTGCAGCAGCTGTTCTGCGGCCACAAACAGGCAGGAGCAGCAGGAGACAGGAGGAGCCTGGCCCCGGACCACACTGCTCACCAGCTCAGGACCTCCTGTTCCTGCAGACCACCTTCCATGCATTTACGGTCCCAAGGCCTACATGGTCCCAGGGGTCCAAGCGCTGTTACAAGCGAGGATGTGGGATCTACTTCCTGACTAGGGACTGAACCCTCGCCTCCTGCATTGGAAGCTTGGAGTCCTAGCTACTGGACTGCCAAGGAAGCTCCAAAAAGGGGTTTTTAAAGTGCAGACATTACCAGCTACTCTCAGACCCACTGAATCAGAACCACTGGAGCCAGCATGCCCAGAACCACTGGACGTGTGGCCCTCTGTGAGATCCTGCCACACCTCGGAGCCCCTTTGAGGCCAGTGAACGGGGAGAAGCTGAATAGCACTGACTGCTATGGGTGCCATCAGATGAAATGCCCCATGTCACTGCCTCTCACAGACCAACCCCTTACCTGAGGAGAGGGGCCCCATTTATTGGGGAGCACTTTTTCTCAGTAAATAACAAAGCACCAAGAGCAGAGATCCACGTCAAGTACAAGAGGAAACAGGTGATAAGGGCTAACCCGTCTTTCTCCACATAAAGACAAAGACTGCGAGCACGTGTGTGGATGCCGTCGGAGGGGAAGAAGAGCAGAGGGGACTCAGCAAGGTGGCTGTGGAGGGCTGATGAGGGCAGCAGCCCGCAAACCCTGCCTGGACTGGGACACCAAAGGGTCCTTCCAGCCCTGGCCATGTTCACACTGGCTCCCCAGCTGGTTTCAACCTGAGCATCCACAGATGCAGTCTTCTGAGACTGTCTGGTTAATGATGACGTTGACCCTAATGAGCTCTGCAGCTCAGCACAGCTTGAACACATGAGGGCCTGTTCTGGGTCCAGGCCCAAGGAGGGAACTGTCTGAGGGGCTGGGTCCCTCACTCCTAACCAGATGGGCGCTACTGTATCAAGCCGTGTCCACAGCTGACAGGGATGGGGTGGGGGAGTGGCAGGAACAGCTGCCATGACTGCACAGGACTGTCCTAGGCTCCCTCTTGCTGTGATGATTCAGGAAGAAGGCTTACATCGCACCCAAGACCTCATCTGTGTGCGGGCATCACTCCAGGAGCCAGCCCCCTGCCCATTCTGCCCCCACACATGCGGCAGGAGCAGGGGTAGGGGACAGGGAGCACACGCGGGCTCCCTTTATTCTCCCTCACCCCCAGCAGCACCTCCTGGAGCGACAGCACCCTAGGAGAGCCCCGGAGGCAAGCAAGAGACCAGCTCTCACCACACCGTCTCACCCACATAAACTCGAGTCTCTAAGATCTTCAGCTGCGCGAGACCCTGGCCTCAGGGAGGACTGGTGTCCACACCAAGACCAGGCTTCTGGTGACAGTAGCCAGGAGACTAAACCCATCACCTTCCCATGCCACTAACAGAAACAAACGTCAAACACGGACCAAGGCTGAGGCGGGGGCCCAGCCTCCGTGTGTCCAGGCAGTGCGGGAGCCTTCGCTCTGGGGACCAGCAACTCTCAGGAAGCCCACCTGACTCCAGGTGAGGCGAGACCCTCCCTGTACGTGGCCTATCTACGTGAGGCCACACGCTTCCTCCTCCATGTGCTGTCAGGATACAGTTACTTGGCTGCTCCCACCATGGACTCCAGTCTGTCTCCCCTTTGATGGCGTTTTGCTCACCACTGTCTACAAGGCCTAGCAGGTTACCTGGTATGGAGTAAGTACTTAGTAACTGTGTTAAATGAACACCAAAACAAACCAAACAGAAGCTGCTGCATGGAAAAGATGCACTTTTCATTCAGCACTGAAAAGAAATGAGCTGTCAAACCATGAAAAGACAGGAAGAAAGCATAAAGGCACAGAACTAACTGAAAAATCCAGTGAAAGCAGTAGGCCCAGTGGCGGCCCAGGGTAAAGGGAGGGAAGGACCAACAGGCAGACCACGGGTGTGAAGGCAGTGACATAGCTGTGTGACACTGTGATGCCACACACGCCATCACACATCTGTTCAAACCCACAGGACGCACAGAAAACCTTGGAGTCTGGGTGACAGGGGGGCGTCCACCTAGGTGCATCAGCTGTGACAGCCACGCAGACTTTGCTGCGAGTGCTTGGTGGGTGGGGAAACCTCTACACCCACGCCTCTATTTTGGTCAGTTCTGTCACCTCAGTTTTGTTATAAATCTAAACATGCCCTAAAAGGAAAGTTTGCTACAAACTACAAGCCGCGGCGGGGTCTCACCTGCCCATCGTGCCGGCGCTTTTTCATGAACTGGGTGATGCACATGCTACCTGCCGACTTCCTCTTGAGTGAGACAGGCATACCCTGGCCGGGCCCCGGGGCGGGGACGCTGCCACTGTCCTCCTTGGTGGCCGAGGGCACTGCGGTGACATAACTCCACTGGCAGGGCACAGGCAGGTGCTCCTGGGCGAAGCTCCTCAGCACCTGTGGGTGGACGTACCAGCACATCCTGAAGTCGGGCCTCTTCTCATACACCGAGTTCTCAGAAATAATCCGCTTGAGCCTGGCCTTGGAGGGCACGGCCATGTCCTCGCCGGTGGGAGGGGTCTGCGGGCGGGCAGGGCCAGGGCTCGGGGGGCTGCCGGCGTCCCTGCTGAGCAGTCCTCGGCGGCAGCACTCCTGGAACTCCCGAATGATCACCTTGCTCCCATTCACGTTCCCATGCAGCAGCGGGAGCAGCTGGGCCAGGACTGGTGGGGAGAGGGAGCAGGGGGAGATGGAATGAACACGGCCCCTGGGAGGCTGAGACACAGACTGCTTTGGGTGGCCTTGTTATCCTCCTGGCTTACTGAGACATAACTGACACACAGCAGTGATTTGACTTATATCGCAAAATCACCACCACCACTACAGGTTTAGCGCAGGTGGCTGCTTAGGGGTGGATTTAAACACAGGAACTGCTCCAGGAGAGACTCTGGGAGGCCCACACTTCATGAGGCGGGACTGGTTGGAATAAACTGTCAGGCCTCCCCTCTTGTGTCCATTTTCTTAGTAACTGCCCTCATGCACCCATTCTGAGTGGCCCTCCTGGCTCTGAAGAACTAAGAATGTGTGTGACCCTCAGGGAAACAGGCTGACTTAAGCAGCCACCCTGTACAGCTCTCATGAGCGTCACAGAAAGGACACCTCCTCAGCAAGCACTGGCTCTGGCTGTTTCTTTGAAGCACCAGTGAGTTACTTGGCCACCCTCAGAGGGAGTCTCCTGCCCCGCGCCCGCCCAGAGCTGGTGCTCACTCTGCTGGTCCCTCTTCTCTCTCTTTGAGGCCTTGGGCGTCTGCTCCTCCTCGGGGGGCACCGTCTCCAGCAGGCAGGCCGTGAACTGTTGCAGCACCTTCAGGTCAGCACCGCTGTCCTTGTCAGCCGCCCAGATGCAACCGATCTTCACGGGCTGGAGAATGCGGAACCGCTTTCCCTTGGCCAGAAACTCGTCCCACTCCTTGGCCTTCAGTTTCTGGCGCACCTTGTGATTTTCCGGGTCGGCACACTCCTGGCAGGTTAGAGAGCAGACACTCGCTCAGGATCCCTGCTCCCCAGTACCCCTGGTGCCCACCTCTGGGACAGTGAGAGAGCATATGGGAGGTGGGCAGAGCTCTTCACAGACTCAGGGCCAGTGTGGATGGCACCTGACTGGTGATAATACAGGCAGAGAATGTTTTCAGACTGAATAACTGGCACCTTCACCGGCAAGTATCTTAGGTGCACCTGCCTTTCTAGCCCTCACTGGAGAGTCACAGGTATTTATTTTTATTACCTCTTCAGTAGACCTCTTAGCACCACTCTGGGTTTTCTGCTTAACATGTGATCCTAGAGCTGAAATCACCATGCTGGGCCTCTCCCACCTCAGAATGATGCCACTGTGGGCCAGACAAGACCCATCTGCCTTGCTGGTTGGAAATGTATGAAGGACAAAGGTCCCCAAGTGTGACTCTGAGATGGGTCACACCTGCCAGTCTCCCAACCCGGCAGGCCTTCAGAGCTCTGGAAATGGCTCCCTCAAAAGTCCCACCATCCAGCAGAACTGAGAAAGCTGGGGGGTGAGGCTGAGCCTCTGAGGAGCGAGGTCCACAAGGAATCGGCTACAGGGTGGGCCAGGACCTACGCAACCACCCCCAGGTCAGCAGCCACCAAGCTCTGGCCCAATCACCTCCCGTCCACCCCTCACCTCAGTTACTCCTTCATCCTCAGACAGGTACCCGTGGGGCACGAAGAAACCATCGTCCTCATCCTCATCCTCTCCCACGTCATCGTCCTCGTCCTCAAGAGAAAAAAGCACAGTGATAACGTGTGGAAACATGTGCTTTACTTATAATTCACTTGTGAACACATAAAAAGGAAACAGCCTTCGAGTGCTTCATGTGTCATTTCTACGGACACCCTGAGGATCAGCCAGGATCCCATTAACTAGCCCACTATACTCTGGTGGGGGTGGAGGGCCAGGCAGAACATAGATAAGTGGGGCCCAGAGTAAGGCAGCGGGTGTGGCAGGAGACGGGCGGGCCCACCCAGGAGTAGCTGGGCACTTTCCTGTCCACATCAGGCAGGTAAGTGTCACCAAACAAGGGTTTCCAAGAGTAGCTATAAATCTGGTGCTGAGATGCTGTCTGAGGGAGCCCTCTCGCCAGAACTCTCAGCCCCTGCCACGCTCACCCCTTCGCTGTGGGACAGGGACTCTCCCGGCTCCTCCTCTTCCCACTCCTCATCGCTGTCCACCTCGTAGTCAAGGAGGTCCTGAGGGCACACACACAGCAGTCACTGTCGTCTCCAGGGTCGGGAAGGAATGGCAGAGCTAAAAAGCTAGAACTCTGTGAAGCCCCAGGGCCGTGGGAGAAGGCCACGCTGAGAAGGATACGCAAGGGTTGGAGCAGTGCCCACACACTCACCCTGTCCTGGGCCCAGGGGTCCCTTGGGCGGATGACTGTCGTCTGCTTGTTCCACGTGCCCCAGTATGCTGGCCGGTGGTTCTCAGAGAACTGTAAAAGCTTCATCCTGCCAAACTTTCTCCGCTCAGGAACGCCGTCCACTTTGCTGCTCTCCACAATCACCACATCGCTGGAGACAAAGCCTGGCTTAGAAGGCTCCTCATGGTGCACTCGCCCACCACAACATCCTTCTTCCCGGGGTGGCAGGTTGTGGGCACTAGAGATTGGCAGCCCTAAAGCAGGCCAATGTTTACTCCAGGGACATGGCGTGAGAAGGAGAGAGGAACCAGATGGGGAGCTGCTGCCCCACAGCACGTACAGAAGTGGGCATGTGAAAACAAGTACACTGGCAAGAGACGGGGAGCAGCCCTCCAGGCAAGTGGTCTAGACGTCAGCTCCATCCGGGGAGGGGTCTGGGGACCCAGGAGAGGCAGCCTGCACTCCAGAGCTGGGACTTTCTGCAAGGCCACCACACCTGGGAGACTTCGGAAGTGAAACCAGGAGAGAGCTGATGGAGCAGTGGAATTCGGGGCCTGAGGCCAGGGAGGGAGCTGACCGGTCAAGGCCAAGGGACTCAGCAGTGACCGGGCTCTGCTTGGCCACTCAGGACTCTCCAACTTCACCAAGGGCAATTGGTAGCTCCCCTCAGAACTAACCTGTTTGAGAGGTTTGTGTTCCGGTTAGACACCACAGTGGGCCCAGACCTGAGCGGCCGCCGCCTTTTCAGATCTTGGAGGAAGGAGAACTCACTGCTCTGCTGCTGGAGGAGCTGGTCAAGCTGGTCACACAGGTCTTGATCAAAGGCAGTCCGGCATCGAGGGGCGAGGACCATGTGCTCTTTGATTTCGAAAGGGGCAAACTTCCCACAGGAACCAGCCAGGGTCTGAAATGGAAAAGGGATGTGATGGCACCACTGTGCTTACTGTGTGACGGACCTGCACAGCAGGTGTTGAGGAGGAGCCAAAGGACGTGGGACCCAGTGTCAAAGGAGACACCTCACCAAGAACAAAAACCAAGATAATATAAAGAACCAGAAATTAGAAGAAAGCCAATCCTGCAGTAACCTGACAAAAAAGAGGAATTGGCAGAAAAAGAAACAAAATAAATAAAAAGAAATAAAATGATAAACACAAAGAGCTGTTCAACTGCATCAAGAATCATGGAGAAACACAAAGAGAAATACATGTTTTTCTTCACCCATCAGTCAGGTCCACAGAAGTGTGAGACACTCACGCACTGTTGGGAGGTGGGGGTGGAAATCATTGGCAAGGGGGTACCAAGTATGATGCACCCACACCATGACACGGTACTGCAGCAACGAGAAAGAACGAACAAGGGCCAATGTGGAAAGAATCCAAGATACAACTCAGCAAAGCGGTAAACAATAAATTCATAATTTGTTAGGTACATGAATACACAAACATAGGAGGGAGGGAAATGCTCAGTGAAAGACCTGGAAGGATACCCTTGCACCTCTGGAGCATGGAGGAGGGAGAGGATGGAGGTCTGTGGTTTTCACAGGCAGAGCCTGGTCTAGAAGGTGACAGGAAGCAAAATCCTGTGCTGAATGAACCCCATGGGTTGTTTTACGCTCAATCCTGCCTCTTATCTTGAGCAGACATCCACTGAGGGTGAAGACTGGTCTTTCTCCCTCAAGGAGCTCAGCACAACCTCTATAAACACTGTAGTTTGAGCAAACGTGCCATTTTTTGCCTTTCTGAGCGCACAGTGGATGGTAAGAATTAAACCTCCAGATTCTACTGAAGATAGAAGCTCCCAAGGCCAGAGGACATCCCTCTCGATGAAAGCCACAGCCAGTGGGTCAGAAGAAGCCTTTTTATTTTTCAAACAGTACAGCCTGACAGAGACCAAAATCAAAGCCAGAGGAAGCAGGCTGCTCACCTTGGGGGCCTGTGGGGTCTTTGGTTTCTGGAAGAACCTCGTGATTTCGGCCTTCTCGGCTTTAATGCGCTGCAATGCAAGAGAAGATGAGGGTGAGAAAGAAATAGAGAACTTAAGCATGTAAAAGCCCCTGTAACTGAATTCCAAGAATTTTTACGTTGAAAGCATTAATTTAATGCGAGTTCGCCAAACCCACAAATGGGTACCAGGCAACTCCAAAGGTTAGAGCTGCTCCTGTGGGCAGAGGGGCCAGAGAAGACAGCCAGCTGGGCAGGGCTGGGCCAGCACCCAAACTGGCCTAGTTACAGGTGTCAGTCCTGCCCACCCCCCTCCACCACCACCTCAGGGAGGACACGCAATACCCAGCAGCAATCAGGCAGAAGCCCTGCTTCTCAAACACACGGGAAGGTGCACGATCTAGAAACACATTCTACCTTTTCTTCTTCTCTCAACCGTTTCTCCTCTTCCTTTTTCCGCTTCTCCTCCAGCTTTGCCCTATGAGACATCACACTCAGTGACACCTGCTGGCCCAGGCCTGTGCTGATGCCCGTGGAGGGGGGTGGGGTAAGGTGACAGTGGGACAGGCAGAGGGTGTGGGACCCCAGATGAGGGGGCGGGGCACGCACTCCAAAGCCTCCTGGCGCTCCTTGCGTCTCTCCTCCTTGAGCCGCTGCTTCTCCGCCTTCTCCTTCTCGTCCTTCTCTCGCTTCTCCCGCCGCTCCTTCTCCTTCAGCTCCTTCTCCTCCTCCCTCTTCTTCCTGGCCTCCTCCTTGGCCCTCTTGGCCTCCTCCCTCAGCTTCTCCTTCTCCTCCTTCTCGGCCCGGAGCTTCAGCTGCCTCCGCAGACGCTCCTTATCCTGCATAGAGACGGCACACAGCTCAGCCCGGCGGGTGGACACTGGGGAGGGCAGGCTGTGTGCAGGCGGACGGGGAGATGCGAGGCCCGCTGGCCAGCACACACACAGAGAAGGGAATATCTGGTCCATTACATCTCCCTTCGCGCTGAGAAAGGCCATGAGGATTGGCCAGCTGCCACAGGGCCTCGTAGGCGAGTAACAGTATGATGCGTTTAAGACACCATTTTCAAGCGTGGAATGAGGGTCAACTTTTACTTAATTAAAAAAAATGAAGTAACCCCTTCTCGGCTGCCTACATGGGATACCCGCTGTTGGGTAGGAGTAACATTTATTTGCTCAAAAAAGTGTGGTAATAAAGACACATTTAAAACATCTTGCCTCCCTGTCCTCAAAACAAAAACATTTTCCTGGGGCTTCCCTGGCGGCTCAGTGGTTAGTACTCTGCGCTTTCACTCCAGGGGGCACAAGTTCCATCCCTGGTCAGGGAACTAAGATTCTGGCAAGCCACAGCCGAAAGACATTTTCTTTCCATTCCCTCCAAAACTATTCTAGACAACAGGGTTTATTTCATTTCTCTGGAAATGGGAGAGCAGGATGAGGCAAGGCCCAGAAACCTGACGAGTTAAGTTTTAAAACAGTGGGAAACAGATGAGAACACATTAAAAAACATAAGCAAAAAAACCTTTTTAATCTGTGAAGCCATTTCTCAAAAAGGTTTTTTTGCTTATGTTTTTTAATGTGTTCTCATCTGTTTCCCACTGTTTTAAAACTTAAAACCATTTCTTTTAAAAACCATTTCTCAAAAAACCAAACAAACATCTTTCAGGATCTGAGAAGGTCAGAAGGTAAGAAAAGACATCGTGATTTCCGTGACAATGCCTGGGCCTCCTCATCACCAGCAGGAGGAAACCACTGGTTTCTCTGAAGCATGAACATCTCATTTTATCGGTTCCTCATTCCCAAGAATTTGTATGTGGCCTGGAGCACTGACTTAGTATATAACATGGCATTCACACTGAACAAGTTTCAGCTCTCAGACAGAAGGGATGGTACCTTCTAACATCGCCAGTCATGTCGGAGGCTTTGCGACTCTCTGGACGGTAGGCCACCAGGCTCCTCTGACCATGGGATTCTCCGGGCAAGAATACTAGAGTGGGTTGCCACTCCCTTCTCCAGGGTATCTTCCCAACCCAGGGATCAACCCCGCCAACTCCTGTGTCTCCTCCTGCACTACAGGCAGATTCTTTGTCCACTGAGCCACTGAGGAAGCCCTACCTTCTCACAGCACTGGGTAATTTTCCAGGACAAGAATCATCATAGGCTTCCCACCTTTGGCAGGAGCCAGACAGCTCAGCTCTCCATCTGGGCCTATGACTGTGCCTTTGTCCCTAGAGAACACCCTGCCCTGATCAACCTTTGCTCCCTATCACAAAAGCCATGGAGGCATGCTGATAGAGACCTGAGAACGTCCTTGCCAAATGTCCTCGTGGGACCCTTGGAGCAGGGGCTTGAGTAACTGATCAAGTAACAGGGTGAGGAAACCAGAAGCAATTGCAGAGTGGTGGTGGGGGGGAGGGGCTCTCCTTGCTAACTGCAAGGACAGGAGGCTTCTGGAATTAGGCATAAATCAGACCTCTTCAGCTACACCTGCCAAGCAGGTGTCTAGTTCTGAAATTCCAACAAAGAATGAGATAAACTTTCAAAAAGACATCAGGAGCACTTCCCTGGTGGTCCAGTGGTTAAGACTTTGCTTCTAATCCAAGGGGGTGAAGGTTCAATCCCTGGTTGGGGAGCTAAGATCCCACATGCCTCTGCGGCCAAAAAAAAAAAAACAAAACACCAACCCAATACTGTAACAAATTCAGTAAAAACTTAAGAAACATTAAAGCCATCAAACCTGAACACAAAAACTGAACGCGGCCATAAGGCAGACAGCACAAGAAGCACCTGATGAGTGCCCCTCCCCTGAGCTGGTGCTGAGAGGGGAGGAGTCCATGACCTGCCTTGCAATTCACTCAGTAAGAAAGAAGGCCCCCCTGCACTGCTGTGTGTAACAAGTAACCCCCCAGATAAAAGAAGACTCAACAGGGAACCCCTTTACAGTAATCACCCATCTGGTATAAGGGCCCTGTTACAGTGCCTCAGAAGGAGTGTGTGTAACTTCGATCTACCTGTAGGAGCATGGGGCGCAGGGAGAGGAACTGGGTTCTTTTTAAGGCGATTTTAAATTACAATGGGGGGGACTTCCCTGGTGGTCCAATGGCTAAGACTCCAAGATTCCACTGCAGGGGGCATGGATTCAATCCCTGGTCAAGGAACTAAGATCTCACATGCCAAGTGGCTCAGCCAAAAATCGAAAAAAAGACAAAAAAAAACCCTACAATGGGGATGCCTAACTATTATGACAGTACTGATTCTAGTAAAAGCTTAAAAAAGACTACAAGCGAAACCTCCGGATTCAGCAAAGCTCAGAGTGATGCAAGCTACAAACATGAGGCCCAGTTATGTTAAATGAAGCAAGATTCGAAATGCTGCCCAGGGCGAGCAGGGAAAAGTGAAAACTGGGTCAGAGCCATGCAAAGGGCTTTGCTTCCCATTTACTGCGAAGAGTGCAGCTGGGGAACTTGCTACTTCAGGGGACAAACCTTACCCTTTGCAGTTTCATCTTGTTCTTCTCTGCAGAGCCTCTGACCAGTTTTTTAGTTATCTGAAAGTAAAGACACTGAAATGAGAACACGGGTTCTTTCAATCACTTTAACACGTTTAACACACTAAACTGTCCTTGAGGGGAGGTCTCCGGGAGGGCAACACTGCAAAACAACAATGGAAACCTTTCTGGGTGATGGTTCCAGCAAACAAAACCAGAAGGTCTTGGTTGGGTCATAAGCTCCAATGAAAGCACATAAGCATACATGTGGAGATATTAAGGGAGGCCAGAAGGCAGATGACCAAAAATGGAGGCCAAGTTTGGTATCGAGAGCCACAGGCAAGGCCTTGGTGTTGGGGAAACACAGAGCAGCAGGCCTATAAGCAACTGTGGAGGCCGAGTCCCGAGTCCTGCAGACACCCAGCCCTGCACGGCTGCCCCTTCTACTTTTCCCCAGGAAGGCTGACAGTGGAGGTTTTCTGCGACTCCAGGCACACCTTGCTTTCTTTCACTTCCAAGATAACACATTTAAAAAAAAGGGGGGGGTGGACAACTCTGCATTGGGCAAGTCTTATCAACGCCATTTTCCCAACAGCATTTGCTCCCTTTGTGTCTCTGTGTCACATGTTGGTAATCCTCAAATTTCAAACGTTTTCATTGTTATAAGTGGTATGCTGATCAGTGGTCAGTGATCCTTGACGTTACTACTACTACAAAGACCACAACTCACTGAGGGCTCAGACGATGGCATTTTTTGCAGTGAAGTTTTTTTTCTGGCCATGCTGTGCAGCATGTGGGATCTTGGTTCCCTGACCAGGGATTGAACCCACTTTCCCTGCAGTGGGAGAGCAGAGTCTTCACCACTGCATCACCAGGGAAGTTTCACAGTTAAGTATTTTTTAAATTAAGGTATGTACTTTGGGCAACCAACAGAGCCACGTGACTTGCTTTACTGTGACATGCACTTTATGGCAGGGGAATCTGAAACCAGATCCACACTAGCTCAGAGGTCTGCCTGTCATGTCTACAAATCAATACCATGTGACTCAAGCAACCATGCGTGGGCTTGGATTCCCATGGGCCACGAACTTGTACTCCTTGCCCAGTGAGGCTTTACCTCTTAGAACATGGCATGAATGTCCAGGATAAAGAGTCAGCTTGCCGGAAGTGGTAATCCGGTCCAGAACCCCTATATTCTAGAGCACAGCATTCTCAATTGCCCTGCTGCATACTGTGCCTGGGCTGCAAGGACAGACCAAGACACGTGGCTGGGCTCCCTCACCATGCTGGCAAAATGGCTCTATGGGGTCGCACAGAGTCAGACACTGAAGTGACTTAGCAGCCGCAGCAGGAATACACACAAGACCAGCCTAGTGGGCTAAGCTCCCTCCAGAGCAGGGTATCCTGGCAATCGTACCATTCACTGGACAAGCAATGAGGAGAATTTGGGCTGGAAAAAAACACGCCCTCCCTCCCTGGGCTCATCTTATGCAGCCAAGAAATGAGACAAGATGAAAGATCAAAAGCCCATCTCTCTCAAAACTGTCTGACACACTGACAAAACTATATGAAAACAGTGCTTTCTCTCTTAGGGCAGGAAAGCCCGGCCTTAAGACTTCCTACAGATTAACACATACAGATAAGACACCTTTCTTACTCGGGACACACTGAGTCCTTTCTAGACCGAGCCTTCCCTCAGCAGAGGGCTGAGCCTGGCCATGTGAAAGCCACGTGACTGGCAGAGTGCTCAGCCTCACCTCTTTAAGCCAGGTGCCCACAGAAACACCAAAGCTGTCTCATCAAGCGCTTAAGAAAAAGCACCCACTTCTCCAGCATCCACTCTGCCTGTCAAACCTGCGGACTTCACCCCCACAACAAAGGAGAAGGTAGCAGGGTTTGGAAGGTGCTGTATCTATGTCACTGTCCTTTGTATTCAAAGAATACAGCACCAAACGTCACTGCCACACCCTGCTGTACCAGGGCGTTTGTGCAGGAAGACGTGTTAGGTCTCGCCCATACTTGCTAAGATTCAGCTGCAGAATCAGGCGCCTTCCAAATCTTACCCTGTGTTATGAGTTCAGGAATAAAAGAGTTCACGTGATTACCAAGAGCTGGCATCATGATATCCAATAATCACAACAACTGCAATTTAACTTACAACTAATATCTCTTCTGCTTTACCATACATTTGGATAAACCTTACTGAACGGCTATAACTTTATCTTCTTGAGATTTGGCCTAAGTATTTATAGAACTCTTTCAAAATACAGGCCACACATTTTACTTACCTGGAAAGTGTTAAGTGTTCAGCAGCTTAGTCGTGACCAAATCTATGCAACCCCATGGACTGTAGGCCGCCAAGCTCGTCCATCCATGGAATTCTCCAGGCAAGAATATTGGAGTGGGTAGCCATACCCTTCTCCAGGGGATCTTTCCGACCCAGGTATTGAACCTGTCTCCTGCATTGGCAGGTGGGTTCTTTTACCTCCTAAGACACCAGGGAAGCCCTATCTGGAACTCAGCTACCAAAAGTAAGACCCAGGATTCTAGTATGAGGTAAAAACAGATACATCAACTACCCAAGAGTCAAAACATATGTAACCACATCCATGCAGTAAAATTCCTGCACTGTATTCTGGAGACTCCAGAGCCCCCTCAGTCTGGTGAGAGCAGTGGGAGGAGCGGCGAGGTGAGGAGGGAGGTCCCACAGCAGCTAGTACCCTGACAGCAGGGGAGGGAGAGCAGGTGGAGGGGAGACACGACTCCAAGTGCCCCAGGCGAGGGGGACTGTCAGCACGCAGACACTGACACGACCAGTCCTGTGAGCCTGCACTTCTGAACCACCACCCAGGGAAGCTCAGGACAATTATCAGCCATCAAGGCTGAGAGTCAAGAGACGATAGAAATGTCCATTGGGACTCCCCTGGTGGTCCAGTGGCTAAGACTTAGGGCTCCAAATATAGGGAACCTGGGATTTGATCCCTGGTCAGATTCCGTACGCTGCAATTAATCATTCTCATCCCACAACTAAAGATCCCACATGCCACAATGAAGATAACTGGAAAATCCGTCAGGCTGCAACTAAGACCCAGGGCAGTCAGATAAATACTTTAAAAAAAAACAAAAAAAAAGAAAGAAATATCCGTCAACAAGTATGACTGTGCAAACTGCAGTTTATCCATACCATGGCACCATCTGCATACAGTATAGCAGTTAAAAAGACATACATCTTCCCATCCCAGTGTAAAATACAGGTAAACATACCCTGGAATAAAAAAAGAAACATACTGACAGTATATGGCTCATGTAAGGTAACAAAATGATACTGAATATTCCCAGGGATCCTTCACATACACACCACACAGAGCAATGTAAGACAACTACAGTGGCAACCTGCAGGACAGGAAAAAGCCAAAAGGGACTTTGACGGTCAGTGATACATTTTTTAAAAAACAGAGCATTTAATATAATTTATTATTTATAATAAATAATTTACCATCATTTAATATAATTTAAAGAGTTCCAGCAACTGTACAGAGGCAAGGCGTAGATTCCGGTAACACCACTGTATCCACACAGTCCTTTAGGGAACAAACATCTGAGTCAACAATAACATGGACTAATCACACGTGTCTCTGCAAACAAACTGGAGAAACAGCTCTATCCCAGGTGGTAAAAGCTCTGAGGCCAAACAGCCACGCTTTGGCTCGTCAAGAGACCTGGGGTTATCTAGAAAAGGCGTTCCTAAGTGTTTTTTCAAAGTCAGGCTCTCTAGATGAAGGGATGGGATGATCTGCATTTTAACGAGCTGGGTCTCCCTCTCGGCCACACATGCACGCACACACGGACCAGCTAATGTTTGGGGGTTCCCAATGCAGATTTATGATACCAAGTCCAGGATAAACTGAGCCCAATAAAAACCACACACATGACATGGGAATAAGAAACAATCTGCAAGCCTACAACAAGCTTCTGCCTACAATCTGGAGAAGAGAAGGCAGAGAGAAAATGGAAAAAGAATTCCCCACAGTAACAGGGGTCAGGAAGAACCTGGGCCCACACCAGGGAAAGTTGTAAATGTTAGTTACCAACTACAAAAATCAACCACTCAGGAAATCCAGCACTCCTGAAAGTGAGGAGATAAACCAGAAACTGAGTGCACAAGGCCCTCGGGCATCTCCTGGTTGTCACTCCATTTCACTCTCACACATGGGGCGTCACCCAGCATCAGGGGGCTCTATTGCACACTGTGGGTGACTGGGGCAATTCTGCGCCATAGGCTGGCGGGGAGGGCTGTAAGGCCTCACCACCTGCAGCATGAACTGTTTGCAAAGCTGAGTGATAACACTGTCTTCTAGAACATCTAAAACCCCAAGCCTGTGTAGGGAGTCAGATCAGGGTCTCAGAGGCAGGCTTTGGTAAACTCAGCACACCTGGTTCACGTGCGCAGCGTTTAGGCCGGTGCACAGGAAGTAGCGCTGCTTGGTGACAAGCCCCAGCAGCGTGGCCTCCCAGTCCTGGGACCTGGCTATGTGCATAAAAACAAACTTGAAAACAAAGCTATGAAGGAAAATGAAAATGTGTACATGTCCTGTTCTCTGGGCTCAATGGCTGTCACCAGTCATGTGACAAAGTAGTTCTACAAAGCAGAAGCTGCAAGGATTCAGTGTGACTGGAGGGTCAAAACAGAACAAGATGGCTGATGGCATGGGACCCAAACTCAGGTTCTGAGAGTCTGGGTGACAGCTCAGATGGGAATTTAAAAGCTGAGTATCTCAGTCTGACACATCTAGAAACTCAAAAGGAAAAAAGATGACCCTGGACTTGATTGCTGTGAACCTAAAGAGGAAGCCACTTTCCCCATTCTCCAATCTCCTCGGGAGATAAAAAGATAAGAAATGGAATCGTCTAGAATAATGGCTAATATGCTAGAGATAGAATTTCAGAAAGCAGTCAAGATAGGCAGTTTATGGTCAAATGAAGCAGGTACAGTAGAAAATAAACGACTCACCCCAGGATCCAATCTTATGTGAAAACCCTATATGAACACATGCAAGTGCTACAAAACCCTCAAACCACAGACACTGTGAAATATGCTTTGTGATTCTTGACTAATTGATTCAGTTCTACCCATAGGACCTCAAGGACAGGTGAGAATAGAGACATTTGCCATTATGTCCTTTGGAAGCCAATAATAGAAACAGAAATTTCCAAAGCGACCTGCCTGGGGCCTTAAACACGGAGCCAGGTCTTTTCTGTTCTCATTTCTCCGGGTTAGGTTTTAAAACAGGCGATCATGAGAGCTGACCCTTCAGGATGCCCCATTTTGTTCTTCCTGCTGTCTTTGGGTCTCGTCACCAACGCTGAGTGCTTACCAGCAATGACTGTATGCCTCTTGTGTTGGAAGAGGAGTGCCTAGAGCTGAAGTTAAAGGCTGACTTGAAGGACTTCCCTGGTGGTCCAGGGGCTGAGACTCTGCGCTCCCAATGCATGAGGACCCAGGTTTGATCTCTGGTCAGGGAACTAGATCCCACAAACCGCAACTAAGAGTTCACATGCTGCAACTACAGATCCTGCATGCCACAACAAAGATCAAAGACCCTATATGCTGCAACTAAAACCCAGTGCAACCAAATAAACATCTAAAAAAATATGTGTGTGTACACACACACACACACAAAAAGGCTAACTTGAGGATCACAGCCATTAAGTCACTAGTGTGGCTAAGGTGACCAGCACCATTATTAAAGTGTGAACAAGGCTACCAGGAAGGCACGAACACACACACTGGTGCACATCGCAGCATGCACAACAATGAACATTTCAGTGGCTCTCGGTATCAGAAAGAATTCTGCAATGGACCTGCCCAGGTCACAAGAGCTCATCTGTGGCCACACTCACTCAGCCACTAGCCAGCTGGGCAACATAGGATCCCTGGGTGAAGAGTGAGGGGCTGGATGGAAGCCTTTAGGTTCAGGCAGCACTGACTCGGGGGAGGTACTCACTCTGCAGACAGGTGTGGAGGCAGGGAGGGGGCTGGGGCCTGTATGCAGCTTTGTGGGCACAGACTGCCCCTCGGGGGAGCTGGTGGGAGAGGAAGAGCTCAAGGACGAGTGGCTCAGTGCCAAGTCCTCTTCTGGGCTGGACTCCGGTGTCTCGCTCTCAGAAGGCACAGCCTGGCCGGGAGGAGTGGCAGGAGGAGACCTGGCTGGCGGTTTGGGGGCCAGGATATCCTGCAAGAGAACCACGGGCATCTTCCCCTTGAACAGGATGCCCCCGGCTTCACGCCAGCCGTCCCGGTCCTTCTCAGAGCACGTGCTCAGGCCACCAGTCAGCTTGGGAGAGTTTTGGGGTGAGCCCCTCTGTGCGAGTCCCCTCCTGTCTACACCCCCCGAGTCAGCACCCCCTGCCTCTGTCTTGCACGGAACTTCTGAAAAGGCCTCTTCGGGACTTGCCAGCTCGTCCTTCTGATTGGCCTTTGGCAGTCCCCTGTCATCTCCAGCTTTGTCTGGGACTCCATTTATGTTCTTCTGAGCTGGGGAGGCGGCAGAATTCAATTTACTGTGGCCCACCATGTTGTCCCGGGGGTTGCTCGAGTCCTCTGTCAAATCGATTATGACCACAGCCTGGCCAATACTGGTTTCAACTTGACTTCTTAAAAAGTTATCTAAGGGTCCCTTCCCATTGACAAGTTTTGGCCTAAAATCGATGTCAGAACCCATGTGACAGTTCTCCAAGTGGTCCAAAGAGGTTTCTAAGTCGTGGACTTGAGTCTGCACAGGGCCACCCTGAGAGACCCCTGTGTCGTCCAAGCCATCGTCAACTTTCTCCTTGGGGACAAGATTCAGGCGCTTGAATGGCAGTCGGGCTGAAACCAGAAGAGAAGGAGGACCTCTTTTAAGCGATAGTGTGAACAATGACAATCAATACTTTAAAATTCCATATTCTCAAAAAATGAACAACCTTGATGTACTTGGGGGTAGAGAGGATATCTAAAGTTTAAAAAGGGATTATCTTTTCACTGGATATGAGTTTGAGCAAACTCCAGGAGATAATGAAGGACAGGGAAGCCAAGCATGCTGCAGCCCATAGAGTTGCAAAGAGTTGGACACGATTTAGTGACTAAACAACAAGTCTTTTCATTATGGACTTCTCCAACAACCAAATTAAAAGCAAAAACAAATGAACAAAAAAAACAAAAACAAAAAAAAAGAAATGGAAAACAAACAAAATCCCCAAACCCTGACAAGCTTTTAGAGCAGGGACTCTGCAAGAATTTCGAAGAAGACATTTTCTGATCTCTTTGAGATCCAGTTCAAATTCTAAAGTTATTTATTATGGGTGGAAATCCCATTTGAAGATAAGTGTATCTGGTTCCAAAAGCTAAAGAGACAGATCCATTTGCAGTTAAGATTTTGTTCTGCTCCTAGCACTCCAGGCTGTTAGCTTTTCTTGCCAACGAAACAAGTATCCTCCCACTGCATGTCAACCTTCTGGATGGTTCTGAGAGACAGGCACATGGAAGACTGAGGAAATGCAGATGGGTGACTTTCTTACAGAGTCTGCCTGTACTCAAACACCCAAACATCTTATTAACTACTTTCTAATATAGACCAAACATATAAACCTGTTCTGGCTTCGTTTATAAGATGATCATGCCCACAGATTCTTCGGTTTGGCCCTAATCCTTTAACCTCGGAAGGTGGCTGCCCTTCATACAACTCCTACCAACACCAACCTTGCTGTCAGTCGTTACAGGAGAAGGCTAGCTGCTACAGGGGAACCAGATAACCAAGCTTTGAAAACCCAAAACCATCCTTTTTTATATAGTCCAGCCACTAATCTGACCTAAGGGAAAATTCATTCCTCCCTTTTGCATGAAAGGATTTTGAGACACTTCCTGTAAAAAGGTGTTCAACCAGGGACAGCTGTGCCTGCCAGGGGACATCTGGCAACATCAAGAGATGTTATTGGCTTTGACAACTTGGGATCAGAGGCTAGAATGCCTGTGAAACTCTCTCCAGCCGTGGTCCTAGCCTTTTTGGCACCAGGGCCAGGTTTCATGGCAGATAGTTTTGCCATGGACTGAGGGTGGGGGGATGGTTACATTTATTGTGCACTTTATTATAATTACATCAGTTCCATCTCAGATCATCAGGCACTAGATCCCAAGGTTGGGTACCCCTGCTCTACGGTATATAGAATATACAGTATATTTTTCCTCCATGAGAAAAAATACTACAAAGTCAATATGCTGGAATCCAGCTGTAAAAGCAGCAACCTCTGCATCTGGTCCTGGGAACAGCACGCAGTGAAATGGGTTTCCCAGCTTCCAAATGTAAGATGCAACTGTCTTCTCCCCTCTACCCCCTTGATGCTTCTGATGAGGACCCCAGGAGATGGCCTGCCTCTGCTCAAGGGAAGTGAAAAATATAATAATTGAGAAAACAATGAAGGACATAAGCTAGGAACAAATATTTAACCCATTCCCAGAGTTACCTTGTATTAACTTCTTGACTGGAAAAGCTGGCCTGTCTTTGCAATCCATGGCTGTGAATGAATGTCAAAGGATATGTTATTAAGTGCTGGAAACAATGGAGCAAAAAATACAGTACCTACTATACAAAGTGGTTGTCCAGTGGGGCTCATCTGGGTACTCTCAGCACCATCCTTGGGCTTCCCTGGTGGCTCAGTGGTAAAGAATTTGCCTGCCAATGCAGGTGACACAGGTTCGATCCCCAGTCAGGAAGATCCCCCGGAGAAGGAAATGACAACCCACTCCAGTATTTTCGCCTGGGAAATTCCATGGACAGAGGAGCCTGGCAGGCTACAGTTCATGGGGTTGCAAAGAGTCAGGCACAACTGAGCAACTGAACAACAAAGGACATTTTTTGGTTGTCATGACTGAAGAGAGTGTATTACCAGCATCAAGTGGGTAAGGGACAGGAACACTGCTAAATATCTCACAATGCACAGGACTGCTCCCCACCACAGAGAATTATCTGATCTCAAATGTCAGTAGGTTGAGAAATTCTACCCTGAATGCTGTCACATCTTGTTTTATTCCCTTGAGCACTTAGCACACCTGAGACTTTTATGTTTCTGTCTCTCCCCTCATCTGAACACCAGCTTTGTGACAGTACACAGACTCGTCCCACACATGGGTTCAGGGCATGGCAGGTAGTAGGAAATCAAGTAAGGAAACTAGAGATGAGAGAAAACACTGCATCAGCTGATTTTACCATAATAGGAGACCAAACATTCTTCTCCAATCCAACCCCTCCCCACCAACAAATCTGTACAATTGGTATAGGGCTTATTTTCTCTTAAAATAGGGTTTATTATAAAAGGTGATACAACTTAAAGCATCTCGAGCCTGCCAAGTTGGAGCTGAAGCAAAGTCAAGAAATGATAAGGGAGGCTATTTTCCTGCACAGGGGGGAAAGAAATATGCAAAAAAAAAAAAAAAAAGGCATAACAGTATCAAAACTGGTACAGAAATGACCATAAACAGAACTAAGTCCTTGAATAAATATCTTCAAATGGCTAGAATAAGTTGAGAAGCTGACATCTGCTAGATCTGGCTTGGAAAAGTCTAGTTATTTTGGCTAATCTACATTCTTTTTTTTTTAAAGATACATACGAGTGAGTATTTTTAAAAATCAGATCCTGGCTTTCTAAAAAAACTCAACTGCCCACAGATGAACCTACTCTACCTGCTTCCAAGCTAGGAATACAAGAAAGGTACCCAGAAAACATTTCCTTTCTTCCCATTTCAAGATAGTATTATTCCCAAGTTTTCAGTTCTCAAAAACATGAACTCCTCCCCGCCCCCGTTGAAGGATACACAATCTTTAGCCACTTAATTTTCAGTCAATTACAAGGATTTATTGGCATGGCCTTGAGTCACCAGCTTTGATGCAAGCAGAACAGAGGTGCCCTCAGGTCGACATAAAAGGGATCCCATCCAAGGGACTCAGTCTATTCAAAGGTATACATGCAATTAACAAACATTTCTGTACACACTTACCACTGCTTTTTATTCTGAGACTATATCCCTCCTAATTTTATCTGGCATTAAAACATCCTCCCATTTTAGGATAGCCTGGTCATAACAACAGACGGTGCTTTGTAAATTTCTTAAACATCCATACTGGGTCCAATGACCGTCCATGACAATCAGCCCCAACTTTATATGAGTTCTGTCTGTTTGAAATCCCAGTCTGGAAACAGCACAGTGCTTCTCAACTAGGAGGCATTTTGACAGTGGATACATTTTTGGTTGTCTCAGATGAGAAGGGCTTGCTACTGAGATCTTATGCGTGGAGGACAGAGATGCTGCTACAGTGCACAGAATGACCCCCAGTGTCAATAGTGCTGAGGCTGAGAAATTCTGAACTAGATTAACGGATGTCCCTACCAACACTTAATTACTGGGCACCTACTACGTGTCAAGCAAGCACTGCGCCAAGTCCTGGGGGCAAAATGGGAGTGGAGCAGGTGAGACAAGCCGTCTGGTCCTCCTCAGTTCGCCACCCCATATAAGGGGCCTGCCAGGAGCCAGAAAGCCCCCTCCCAAGACACAGGAAGGAGAAAGATATGTCTTCCTGCATATCCGGCGGCATCAAGAACCCGGGACCCCTACAACCCGGGCCTCTTACCTGGGCTGGCCCTGACCCTTAGACGGAGCTGTTCCGGTCCCCCGACCCCATGGGACCCCGGACCTTAGTTTCCACATCCGGCCCATAGCGCCGCTGCAGGGTCCAACTTGTCCGGGGGACACAAACGCAATCGGTAACCAACAAATCCGGCCCTTTCGCCTCTTTGGGTCTGTTTCCCCTCCGGGCTACACACACACCCGTCACCGCAAAGCGCTCTGGAAGGACGAACTGACGTAAAAGCACCGGAAAAAAAATGGTCGCGCTGCAACAATAACGTCAAAGAGGTGCCTTTCGGGTTGCAAGGCCCTTTCCCGGGGTTGTAATGGTTCCACGGACCGAACGCCAGATGCAGAGCCGTGGGCCCAGGCCAGGAGGCCAGTCCGCCCCCAACCGCCGCTTCGGCCCACACAGGCCGCGCGCCGCGACCCCCCTTTCCCTCAGCGCGGGCTGGAACCGACCTGCGGCCTCTCCCCGGGCGCCCGGCGCCCCGCACTCCGGCTCCTCCAGCATTGCGCTGGCGACGTCTCGAGTTCCCCTCAGGCGGCGGACGAGCGGGCTCCGCTCAGGCGGCCGCTGCTGCTCGCCCTCCCGCCCGCGCCGCTGCTGCCGCGGCCGCCGCGCTCGTATTTGGCGGGAACCGCGGCGACCCCCGCGGCCCACACGGCGATTGGGTGATGCCGCGTCACGTGACGGCCCTACTAGGGAAAAGGGGAGCGCCGGGAGCATCATCGCGAGAACCGAAGCTTCCATTCCTTCCATGGCTCCCCTATTGATATTCCAGCTGAGGGCGGGGCTTCCTCACGGTGGCCTGCCATTGACGGGTAGCGGGTGTCCTGCGATTGGTGATGGGTGATGTCAAGTTGAGTGTTTGACACTGTGATTGGCTGAGCCCTGTGATATGTCTGTGGGAGGCGGGACGGTCAGGCTCCTACGTCACGACGAAGCGCTTTACGCAGCGCGCCGGTGACAGCCTGAAACTGCGATTTTGCTGAAGACTAATTTTTTTTATCCTGATTGCACATAGGTTGTGGCTCAGACGGTAAAGCATCTGCCTCCAATGCGGGAGACCTGGGTTCAATCCCTGGGTCGGGAAGATCCCCTGGAGAAGGAAATGGCAACCCAGTCCAGTATTCTTGCCTGGAGAATCCCATGGACGGAGGAACTTGGTAGGCTATAGTCCATGGGGTCGCAAAGAGTCGGACATGACTGAGCGACTTCATTTCACTTCACTTCACTGAATATAGCCACAGTAATTAAAGTTATAATTTATATAAACAATAAAAGCAAAATAAACTCTGGGCATCGCTTCAAAAGTATTTGAGATACGATATATATATATTCAGAGGAAATGAATGAAATGGATATTTCTTGTTTAATCCTCAGGGTTTTGCACATACTGTTTCTTCGCCGGAAACACTTTCCGTAGCTCCGTCCCTAGTTGATTTCTACGTCAGTTTCAGATCTTAGATTGAAATCCCAGGGGAGCCTTTCTTCACCAGCCTCCAAGATGAAGTTGCCACAACACTGTTCTTTTTCTTGGAACAATTACAGCTTGTGCTTCTTTATTAACATGTTATTGGCTAGTGAATTCATTTCTGTTTTTATCGTCAGCTCCATGAGGACATGAATCATTTATCACAGTATCTGCAGGACCTACTGGTGACTTATTCATTAGTAGGTACCCAATAAATATTTGAGTGAATACATAAATATCATTTGATTGAACTGTGTGATCATGTCAGTTAAAAACTTCACATGGAACAGAGACCTTCAGAGTCAGTCTTTGAGCCTTAGAACAGGTTTTCTTCAGCACCAATTTACTCTCTCAAGCAAAGCAAAGTGAGAAGCAAATAATTAACTTAGTCCAATTTCAGAATCCTATTTATCTTGTAGATTGGATAATTACATCAGTAGGGTTGGTTGAAAATAATGTGGAAAAATAGGACATCACTTTGGGCAAGTCATGTCTTACTCAAGGTCTCGGTTTCCTTGTCTGAACCTTTAGGATATTTTCCTTTCTTTCTCTGACATTTTGGCACCTGAAATGATTTAGGCTGGTGGGTCACCATTCAGGACACCCAACAAAATCACATGGGAGGTTTTTCACACTATTCGTAATAGCCCCATCAGGATCTTAGGGAGAGGTTGGGGCATGTATATTTTAAAGCAATAGTCTGATCAAGTCCAGTACCTTCTGTAGAGGCACTTGTAAACTTTCAGCAATCCTCTGCTTCACAAAATCGCTCAACTCTGTCAGAGATTTCAGTATGGAAGTTGCAAGCACTTTAGTTCTAGTCACTTTATTGTTCTTCTTACAACCTGTAGTCAGACTTGTTATCTATTGTGCAGCTGGCCCCAACCCTGCTCTTCTTTTTGGATTCATTTACTCATTTTGATTCATTCTTAACTTTCGATTCATTCAACAAAAAACAACTGATGAAAAAAAATCAATAGCCGTAAGCATATATGAATCTGAGAAGCCTTCCTGGAAGAGGTGACATTACAAATAGAGTTCTTTTATGCAGAAGGGATGGGAGGAAAAATTGGGGGAAATGAGCAAGAGAGGAATAATGTTAGCAAAGCCCATAGGCGAAAAGAATCATGGGTTATAGAAGTCAGAAAAGGTGATGGGGCCAAATTTTACAAGTTTTGTAGGCCATGTCAAGAAGGCCTTAGAAGTATTCTGAGGCCAATACTACTGGCTTTAGAACAGGCCAGGGAATCGTGTGATCTGAATTATGTTATAGAAGCATCTTGCTGGCAGCCTTGTAACGGATGAACTGGAGGGGAGAACCTGAAGCTGGGCACACCAGAGAGAAGACTGGTGGAATGGTCTGATCAGGGCAGAGAGACAGTGGGTAGCAGAAAGGAGTTACAAGTCATAACCTGATGTCTGATTTGGGCAACTGAATGAATGAACACGGGACTGGAAGGGAAGGTGGTGGAAGACCTCAGAAGAACTGTATATAGCTGAGATTAGCGAACAGGCATGTGAAGATTTGTAATCTCAGCCTCTGGAGTTCTACCTGCCCCTTGGCCTCCCCAGCCTCTAAAGAAAGGTCTAAGCACTTTTCCTGAGACGTCAGGGCCACCTCCGGGACTCCAGGGGTCGCTGCAGCCGCTACAGCCCCTCTAGGCTCGCTCCAGTCCACTCAAGCCGAGGCGGCCTCTCGGTTAGTAGGCGGGATGTGCGTGCACTCCCTCGCCGGCAGGGGGCGCGTGTGAGCAGACGGGGGGCTCAGGGCGCGCGTGCGCGCGCTGGGGCCGGCACCGGAAGTGTGTGGTTGCCATGTAATATCCTGGCCGCGCGGGCTCGCGAGGGTCTGAGGCGGCGCCGGGGCGGGCGGGGCAGGCTTGAGGGCGGCGGAGGCGGTGCCGTAGGGGCCCGCTGAGGCGCGCTGGGGGTTGGTGGCGCCCGGAAACCTGTCGCCTGCGCGGTCCCTCCAGTTCGCTGGGTCCGGGCGGCAGGCCCGACGGCGGGAGGCAGCATGTCGGTGGCGGGGCTGAAGAAGCAGTTCTACAAGGCGAGCCAGGTGAGCGGAGGCCGAGGCGGGGCGGGGTGGGGTGGTGTGCGGCGAGCCCCGGGCTCAGACTGCTCGGAGGGGGGCCAGGCGATGCCAGGCCTGGCCCTGACTCAGGAGGGAACCGGAGGTAGTGAGGGGGCGATCTTGGCACGCGTCCCTCGCAGGGTGGGTACAGCCTAGGATGGACAGGGTCTGCGTGCCAGGGCGCCCAGGCTCTGTCCGCCATGTGGGCTCCAGTCTCCTCGAGGATGGTGGGCAGACGGTGGAGGGGAGCAGAGATGCACCCAGAGGTTGTTCCCGGACATGGATCCCTCGCCTCCTGTCCTTCCCTCTAAAAGGTCAGGGAGGGAGCGGAGAGAGAGAAGAGGAAGAAGCCGTCCGGAGGCTGTCGACACAGAGAGCCCAGGGGCAGGGAATTCTGTGTCTAGAGCAATTCTTTTTTTCAAAGATGACAAACAGCCTTCTCAGTGGGCCGGGTGCAGAATTGAAAGGATTGAGTGAAAAGTCAATTTCCCACTTCAGTTCCTCAGACATCCAGTCCCTCTCCCCAGAAACAAGACTGTCACCAGTTAACCAAAGAGAAGTGTACGCCTCTTCTTTAAAAAACCCACGTAGTGGTAGCATGGTCTACATAGAACCATGTACTTGCTGGTTTTCATTAACTGTGTCTTGGAGATCATACTAGAGTCAGAATTCTCCACCTCGGGTCTTTCTCTGTCCTGGCAGCCATCCTGGGCACTCTGGGGCATTGAGCAGCACACCTGGCCCCCTCCCAGTCGATTTAGGAGCTCCCCCAGTTGTGACAACCACCGATGTCTCCTATGCTGCCAGATGTCTTTAGGGGAACCCCCCTTTTCCCCCCTCCCCCTAGAGCCCCAGCACTAGAGCCTACTGCTCAATTCTGTTGTTTTGTTTTGTTCTTTTGAAGAGATAAGATGTCATGTATTTCATCTTCCTCCTTTGCTTTTCCTCTACCTCCTCCTGGATCTTTTTAATGGGTACGTGATATTCCGTTCCATGAAGTCTACCGTGATTTTTTTTTAACTATTTGTCTATTGATGGATGTTTAGATAGTTTCAAGTAGTTTTCCGCCATGTACAGTACTGTTATGAATAGCCAGTGAGTATCTCTGCTCACAGGTAGGATTGGCTTTACAGGTTAAGTTCCCAGAAGTGGAATGTGGAATCCAAGAATGTTTAAGTGTTCTACTTGTGATGGACAGAATAGGTGTTTTGGAAATTCCAGGCCCCGTTGTTCACAAATCCGGTGAAAGCTGAGTGGATCCGCTCTTCAGAAAACTAGGCAAATGTAAAATTCAGTTTATAGGCTCAAATCCAAAAAGTTCCCAGATTTCTCCATCCCTTAAGAATCTTAGGTTTGGAGTTTGTATGGATGGACTCCAGGAGGAGCGAGCAATGGTCATAGGAATCCTTTAGGCAGTGCTGGCAAACCAGATTTTAACCCAGGGCTTGGAGAGGTCCAGCGGGAGGGAAGAGAAATGTGTCCCCAGTGATACACAGCCGGGACCTTTGGCCCCTTGAGGGGGAAAGTAATGATCCTAGACAGCGCTAAAGATATTTGGGGTCTGTCTCTTGACTCCAGGCTAAACACTGGAGGAAGAGAAACTTAATCTAGATGGATTCTAGGGTTGTTGCTCAGAGTACAGCCCTGTGCCCCAGCAGGATGGAATGAGTGGCCTGGCCCAGCAAGCCTCTACCTCCCCCTCCGCCCCGCCTCGCTGCACACTTGACCAGAGCACTTTGTAGTGCTGCTCACTATCTTGCACCCTGATGTAGCCCCTCATGTAAGAACTGTAGGTCTTGGAAGAACTCCTGGGCCACCTTGTTCCTTCCTGTGGATGGGTCTCTGGAAACCCTCCCCACCCCACCCTCAGGCTGGTAGCCCATCCTGCCCCCAGAAGACCCATTGTGCTGGAGGGACTAGCTGGGGCTCTCAGGGTGTCCACCTGAGCCTTTCCTCTCAGGGAAGGAAGAAGGCCCTGCATTCAGACCTGAATGTAGCACTTAGAGGGAGCGCTTAGAAACCTGGAAAGCTCAGTGCAGCATAAGCTGGTGGTTCAGATCAGTTTATTATCGCGGCATTCTGGGACCCAGTCCCGAAGAATCACCGCCATGGCCACGCCCTCCTCTGAGAGCCGCCGTCTTGGCCTCGTGACCAAGTCCCTGTTGAGCTGTGCTCTCAAGAATCACCCTGGCTGTGTTCCATTCCCTCTGCAATAGTTTCCATAGACCTCCACTGTGGGTCTGGACATGTCCACCTCTCTGTGTATTTCTTGTGTTGATTTTAGAAACACCGCCTTCATCCTCTTTCTGTGTCCTCAGGATAGGATCGTCTGGGCCAGGTAACATTCCTGTTGAGTCTTAATATATATTGAGGGTTCACCAAGTGAACATGTTTTAAACCAGTCTCTGTTGATCTCAGTCTCAGTCTCACTTTATCTGGCCCAAGGGTCAGCATACTCCCCTTTCTACACCAAAGGATTGGGGGGCATTTGTCTTCCAGTAGGACAGTGGTTCTCAGCCAGGGCCAGTTCCACCCTCTGGAGGACATTGGCAATGTCTGGAGGCATGTTTGGCTGTCAAAACTTGGAGGGAGGTAATTGTATTACAGTGTACTGGGCCCCAGATGTCAGCAGTGCTGAGGTTGGGAAACCCTGTTTTACAGTTTGAGAAAAGTGAGGATAATTTTACCCAAACCAAACCAAAGAGCAACAACAGAAATCCCTCCTGGGCATTCTTGTGGCAGCTGCCTGCTTTTTCTAATTCTTGAAACAAGAGATAACCTGATATATGCAGATGGACACATATGTAAAACTCAGCACCCAGACACCACATCTCCCCTGGGGTCCTCAGAAGAACCCCAGAGTATCTACTGGCATCTGTCAAGCTTGTATTGGCACCTCTTCACTTAGAGGTGACTAACCCTTCCCTCTTCCCTTTCCTCTCCGTGCAGCACCCCAGGGACATTTGGCTTTGTCAGGCCTTGGGGAGCAGACGCTAGTGGCACTGAGTAGGTAGTGGCCAGGAATGGTTGCTAAACACCCTGTAACACACAGAACAGCCTTCTATACCACCAAGAGTTATCTTGTCCGAATGACAGAAGCACCAACGTTGAGAAGCGCTGCTCTGAAACAGGTTCTTGATTTCAAGGGCTTGTAACAGTGTCGTCTCTAAATTGAGAAAGGTAGACGCGTGACAGAGAGCCAGGAGTAGAGAAGCTTGGTTTCCGGCAGGTCTCCCTCATTGATGACATCGGTGACAAACCAGCTTCCGGTAGCTGGCATGACCAGTTCCGCAAACAGTTCCTCTCTGGTGAAAGCTTTCAGGCCTTAAACAAAAGCGATTTGAGCTTGAGTGGGAAGTTTGTGAGTTTTTACTTCTGGTCACTGACAGGCTGAACTGGAGAACGTTGAGGAATCCATAGCATAAAGCAGAAAAAGAAGTAGGTGTCTGTCCCGGGCCCGTGGTTGTGGTCCTCTCCCGCCTCCCCATGTAATAATGCCAGTCAGTACTGCCTGGTCTTTGTGCACATCTAAACGGGGGGGAGATGCCTGTATGAGTCTTTCTGGGGAATAGAGGTGGGTTGAGGAACCCACTAGCGAGCTCCAGTCTCAGCAGCTCACTTGTCACTGTAGTGTGTGTGGGTGACATTACTTTCCACCTAAGCTGCTGATGGTTTCCTGGTCATTCTTGTGGCTGCGCTATGTGGAGATCTGAGAGTGTAACTAGGGGTAGATCTGGCAGCCGCCTGGAATGCTGGCCTGATTTCTTTTTTTTTTTTCTTTGCCTGAAAGGAGGGAGAGAGTTTGAACTAAAAGATTGGTTCCATCCAAGCTAGGAGGGGAACTCATGACCACCGTATCCCGTAACTTTGACGTTTGTTCGATTCTAGGCCCCGCGTTGGTGTCTAGGAGGAAAGATTGAACTTCATGGGAGAGGTGTGGGGGTGGGGAAGGACCAGGGGACCCCGACCCCAACTTGTAGGAGTAAGCAGTAGTTGGGGAAATGTCAGAGGTCTCCCATATACTGCCTGCTCCGACCTATTTTTTAAACTTCATTTTGTGGAATCACATTCTTGATTTCCCAGCAAAGTACTTGGCGTGCTGAGTAACAGACGTGGGTGATCTTAGGACACAAAAATCTGGAACGTATAACCCCTTAAGTGTCAGCAGGAATCAAAGTATGGAGCCTGGGAGTAACAGGTGTCAGGCAAGGTCTGGGGGTGGGGGTGGGCGTGGTCTCTGGCTCAGGACCTTGAGCCCAGCAGCTGCAGGCACTCACTCCCGGAAAACCTTCTGCCTCAGGGCAGCAGATGTGGGAAGGGCTTTTGGCTGTCGTGTGGCGGGGAACTGGGTTAAGTCCACTCTTGCAGGAAACCATTCTGCTGACTCATCCGTAGGAAGACCCTTGACCTCACCGTGTCCCTGCAGGACCCCGGGCGGAGATGATCCCATCCTGCCTCACAAGCTAGCTGGTTACAGTGACCAGCCCTGTGTTGTAGGCTGGGCTGTGGAGCTTCAGAAGCAACCCAAAACTGCCCTTCCCCGAAGGAAGCAGGGGCCTCTCATCTCCAATGCTTCCCAGGCCTGTCCGTAAAACCAGGTTAACCTGACCTGGGCAGGACCTACTGTTCGCCATCAGGGAGGCGCCCCAGAGTCAGGCAGCATCCTGCAGCTCTTCGTTATTAACATGCCAGGACCAGGGGCTCATCATGTTCTCAGTCCACTGCTCGTAACTGCTGTGTATGGAGCCTGAAGCTCACTGTGACTCATGAATCTTGGGTGTAGTAAAGGCAGTTTATCACAGAACTCAGTGGGAGCTGATCGCCCTGCCTATCTGGGTGTGTTTTGAGGCCAGGCTGTAGGATACTTAATTATACTCCGTGTGCCACTTAATAAGAGCCTGTTAGGTGAGAGGTTTCTCAGTATCTCCCTGCTCAGCTTCAGGAATTGGAGGCTATCACAGTTTTGAGACCCCAGAATTGTCGCAGACTTAGCAACTGAACCCAGAAAACAGTGCCGTCCACCCACCTGTCCCCCCAGCGTCCCTCCAGAGCCAGCCTCCTTCAGGGCCCTGAGTGCTCCGCCTGCCCTTCCAGTGCCCCTCTGTGCAGCCCTCTGTGTCTCTCCTCAGAGGACAAACTGACAGGCTGCAACTGGGCCCTTCGGGCCTGCCGTTTGCTTCTGGCCTGCATGTCCCAAAGCCTTTGACCCTGGGTCAGGGACCACAGATAGTGCTGCCCTGGCCCCTATCTCTGCCCTCTCCTCTTTGTTGCCAATATCTTGAGACTGACCCAGTCTAGGGAAAGTTAGTTCTTTATTTGGGGCTCACAGCCAGCTTCCTCCATAGGGTTTCAGAGGCATCAGGCCATTGGCTGGGGTAGTAGGGGAGGAAAGCCCAATTGTCTTGTTTATGGTTTCCAAGGTCGGGGGAGGGGCAGGGGGAGGTTTCTGAGGTTTAAGGAGGGTTTGATGCTGGAGCCTCCCAGCCACTGGAGGGCTTGGGAGCTTGCAGACCTGTGGAGGCATCTTTACCCGCTAGCCCTGCCCAGGCCCTTCCCCGGGGAAACGTTAGGGGTGATCTTTCTGGACTTTTTCTCAAGCCGTCCCTGGAAAGCCAAATGGAGGAATGTGTCAGACTAGCAGCAGCTGCTTGCTCTCTGCTCTTTGCCCCCCTCCTTTCTCATCTCCCTCTTCCTCCTTCCCCTCCCCCTCTTCTCTCTCCTCACACCGCCTTTTCTCTCCCTGCCCCCCTCCCCAGGGCTGAATTTACAGCCACTTCTCCCTAGTGCTGTACTTTGGGTACATTGTGCTCATTTCCTGTTGAGCAGTCCCCCAGGCTCCACTAGCCCAGGCTCCCAGAGGATGGCCTCGTCTTCCTTTTCCACTCAGCTCCTAGAAAAACCTGCTGACTGGGCCCGAGAGGAGGGTCACTCGGAGAGTCCCAACCACAGCAGGAAAACAGACGTGCGATTTCCTCCAAAGGACCTGACTCAGCATCAATCGCTGCCTCTCTGGGAAGAGCTGCTGCCGGTGGCTCAGACTTCCACACCTGGGTATTACAGTCGTCCAGAGGTGCCGTGCCCTGTCCCCAGTGTGAGACAGCCCGCCCAGGGGCCATTGAGGAACTCAGTGAATATCAGGTGGGCCAAGAGACATTTGCCCCAAGTTGTGGGTTGTGAGAGTGCAAAAGTGGGATGTCCATCTGGGCATGAGAGAGAAGGCAGAGCTGGGCCTGCCGAGGGGAGCATCCCTTGGTGACTTGGGGTGCCGTGTCAGCTCCTTCCCCACCCTCCCGCGCGTGTGGACAGCACACTCCAGTCCAGCAGGTCCGCTTGGCCTTGTAGCTTCCCTCCTACCCCACCCTTGTCCGGTTCTCCTGTCCACTTCCTGTTTGCCCTCAGACCCTGGGGTTTTCCTTCATCCTTGCCGCCTCTCAGTCCACTCTCCGGAAGTACTTCTCCTCCCTCCCAGCCTCTGGCCCAGTGGTCTCTTGCCCCCGTTCTGCACACCGGGCACATCCTCACACCCAGTACGCTTTCCTCTCACTGGGCGTGAGCTCCTGAGGGGGGAGGGGGCTGCCTGGTGGGTGGTGACAGGCCCAGGTCCCTGCAGGTCATGGCTCACTGACCAAGTTGTCAGGAATGGTGGACACCTCCCCAGAGCAGGCGTGGGGCAGTCGGTGCCATGATGGTACCAGTGTGAGGCAGGGTGGCCAGCGAGGCCTCAGTCAGGAACAGGTCCGACTGGTTTAAAAAATAAGTCACCTGAGCTCAGAGGTTGTCCCCTTTGCTTTGAATTTGCTTTGAGGGCTCCAGGCCCAGAGGAACCTGCACTTGACTTTGTCACAGGCAGTCTCTGTTGCTCCAACCCGACAGCCAGATCCAAACTTAACGGAAGGTGCCCAACTTCCTGGGGAAAGGAGATCCCTGGGCTCAACCACTCTGGCCTCAGAAGCCTGCTGGGCTCCTGGACCTCTGAGCTCTTGGACTTGAGCGGCTCCCCTGTGGCTTCCACCCTTGGCCGCCTTCTGCCTCTTCTGTTTCCTCCAACAGGCAGCCAGGTTTCTCCCTGTCCTTTGCTTGGCCCTGTTGATACCCTCTGTGGACTTGCTACCCTGCCTCTGGGCCTTCTCCTTCCTGGACCTGAGTTCTCTCCCTGGCGCCCCTCACCCCTCCAGATCTTCATCCCCAGTCACAACACACCCAGCCGCCCTCTAGATGGTGGTCCCAGACCGGCTGGCTGGTACAGGCAATGCAACGGGCTCCTAGGCCCAATGCACCTGAGGCCCAGCCCTGACCTTCCCTGTCCTTCCCTGTCCTTGCCCCGAGGACTTGGGAGCCCGCTGTATCTATCTCCTCAGTATCTAAGCCTGCAGTAAATACTGTGCACCAAGCTCTTAGCCCGGGGTCTGAATTAATTCATTAATTTGACCTTCAGATAGACTCATTTTTTAAGTTTGTTTTTAAAAGGGATCTTAATGTTATTTCTTGTAATAAATCATAGTAACAGGATCACCATATACAGTAGAAACAAAGCAGTGTAATCAATTCTTCCTGGATTCCTGACCTCTGAAGCTGGGGTCTGCTCTCTTGTGAAAAGAATTGTGAAACCACAAGTTTCCCACCGGGACTTTGCCTGGCAGTCCAGTGGTTAAGACTGTGCTTCCACGCCCACTGCAGTGGCACGGGCTCGATCCCTAGTTGGGACACTGAGATCCCACATGGCATGAGGCACAGCCAAAAAAAAAGCCTAAAAGTAATTTATTTTTAAAAACAAGTATCCACCAGGAAGTTTCTCCGAGCCAGAACGAAGGGTACTGGAAGGGGATCATGGCAGGACTAGCTTTCTCACTTGTCCCGTGCATTCTCTCTCCTCTTGGCACCCCTCCCCTGCCCCTACAGTCTTCACGTGGAACCAGGAACTCCTGCAGGCTTGAATTAAGTCTCAGAGGAGAGAGTTCTGGGGTGAGGGTGGATTTCTCGAGGATCTGGGGAGGAGGAGGCCCGACAGTCTGTGTCCCTGTTCAGACTGTGTGCTTAGTCCCCCGACACCATGCTGGCCAGCACAGCTCAAGCCAGTCCCACCTTCTCTGAAGTGGGAGCAGTTGACTGATGGTTTCTCTCTGGTCATTTTGGATCTCGGCCCCAAGAGTTAGCAGAGACTAGGGAAGGAAACCGGGAACTCTCTCACTTCAGGCAGCACTCCCTCCCCATCCCCTGGCACCTGCCTCCCCACTCTGAGGCCCCTTGGCCAACCCCAGCAGGTGTCCGTCAACTTGATGGCCTCGGATCATCAGAGCCTTAATTGTCTGAAGTCCGGAGGGCAGCCCTGGCCTGTCAAGGCCACCCTTTGTCCAGAAGAGGCCAGCCGAGGGAATGGGGTCAAGGATTTCCATGTCCCCTACCCCTACCTGCTGGCCTAAATCTCCTCTCCTAGGGCATTTCCTCCAAGCTGGGGAAGTCTTGCTGTCCCGCAAGGTCAGCATCTCGGCCCCAAGGAGCCTTGGAGCAGCTGCAGCTCCCCACCCATTGCCCTGCTACAGCTTGGTGTGGGTGATGCCCCAGAGACTTCTCTGAGGTTCCTCCTCCTCCCCCAGCCTTGATGCATTTACTTCACACCTCTCTGGGTTCCTCATCACCATGCCTTTCCCGCCAGTGGCCTCCTGTCCCCTTTCACCCCAGAGCACCTTGTGCCCTTGGCCTTGGCCGGTGGTAGGTAGGAGGCACTGTGGGTTTGGGACGCCTCCATGGGAAGTTGTGGAGACAGGGTACGTCGGGGACCCAGGACGCAAGGATGCTGTTCCAGGGGACTAGGGTGGAGGGCCTTCTGCCTGGTCTGAGTCTAGGAGGCCGCTCAACTTCCAGCCGCGCCCGGAGGGGAGCTGACTGCTCTCCAGGCAGTGTGTGCTCAGCTACTCTCCCCCACGCTAGGCAGCGCTAGTGCATCATAAAGGGCACATCCCTCTCCAAGCACTTGAGTTGGTGCTAAACTGTCTTGGATGTCGAGCGAGGGTTAGAGTGACCCGCCGACAGCCAGGCCCCCAGGAGAGCTGAGTGAACACGCGCAGCATGGTTGAGTGTTGCAGGCCCCTCCCTGATGCGTCACCGCACGTGAACTCCCCCCTGGGGAGCCTGCAGCTTTGTTTTTCAAGTTCACAGCGCCTCAACAGCGTCCCAGGGCAGCTTTCTCGGTCTGCTTTTTCCATTCACACTGCTGGCGCCCTTCATCCACCCGAAGCCTGTGACTCAGGTTCACTTCCACAGCTCCCTGTGGTCCTTTATGTGTTGACCACGTGTCCCTCCTCTGGCAGCGGGCACTGAGGCCACTGCTGCGTTTCTGCTCTCAGTGTGGCTGTGAGCAGTCATGTGGGTGTGCCCCAGGTGAGGTCCCAGAGTTCCTCTAGATTCCTGCTGTGTGTGTTTGTTTTTATCTACTTATTTGACTGCAAGGGGTCTTAGTCGTGGCATGCAGAATAGTTGCTGCAGGGGAGATCTAGCTCCCTGACCAGAGATCAAACCCGGGTTCCCTGCATTGGGAGCATGGAGTCTTAGCCACTGGACCACCAGGCAAGTCCTAGACTACTGACTGCCCTTTTAACATGACCGTGTAGATTTTAAGCACCACCTCTTCAGTTGGCATGACACAGAGTCAGGGCAGATCAGCTCAGAGTGGGAGGGTGACGGCGGCTTAGCAACTGAACTAGGGCAAATGTGACGCAGGGTCCTGTGACACACACCCAGTACGGAGAAGCCAGGAGCGACTCGCGAGACGACCCAGGCCTTGGCCTTGACCGTGGACACGGGGAAGAAAAGGGAGAGCAGCGTGCAGGTTTCCCTGGGAGCCCTGGACACTGGGGCCTCCGGGTCACGGCTGCCCTGCGGTGGTCCAGGAGCCCAGACACTGCCTGTCTGTGGGCTCAGCCCTGCCAGGGGAGCAGAGGCTGTCTGGGTATGAGGGGGAGGGGAGGAGGCCCTGGCCCCTAGACCATCGTCATCAGGTGAAGAGGGATTGGAATATTCTTCCTGCTCCTAGCTCAGGAAATGGCAACACCAGACACGTGTCTCAAGGAGACAACAGAGAAGGAAGATCTGGGGACCAAGGCAGGGCAGCTTTTCTCCTGCAAAAAACTATAAAGGCATTGCCCAGCCATCTTGGCAAATGTGGCAAGACACCCTGGCTTAGCTGGGCACAGTCTCCTACATGCAGAGTGTAAGCATGGTGTCTTGGGGTGTATACTGGCACCATCTTGAAAGACAGACCGACTCTTGATGTGCCATGATGGGATGGGTGGGACTTCCTGGGGGTCAGGGCAGAAAGCCCCCCAGGGTGTTGAGGGTCGGCCAGCAGAAGCAGGAGGAGATGGGGCGCCCCACAGGCTGGCAGGAGCCATGCTGGGCTTGCTGCCCATCCTCCTCCCTCAAACCCTGTTCTTTGCTTCCAAGTAGAGCTCTAGAATATGTGTCACCCATCAGCAGCACATGGAGTACCGTGAGCCCTCTGGAGTCTGGGCTGTGGTCTCTAGGGGCTTTGGGTAAACAGGGACAGCTGGGACCTCAGCCTGCTGGCGATATAGTTCACGCAGTGTTCACACGTATCCTGGTGTGTGCAGAGGGCCTTCACTCCAGAGACTCGGGCATCTTCACATCCCAGTCTTCTAGTAGCTCTGCATGTCCTGCCTCTGAACTGTGCCTGTGCGGGGCCTCACCGCCAGCTCCCTGCCCTCCTGGGCTTATTCTTTCCCTGGGCTTTGCATCATGTGGGGAACAGCAGACTCATCTTTGCAGAGCAGCTTGTGGTTCTTGAAGCATGTTCCTGGCCAGACCCCACAGCGCATCATCAGCTCCCCATTTCGCAGTCGAGGAAACTGAGGCTCAGAGGGGTTGACGTTAAGACACAAGGCTGTCTGCGATTGACACCCCCGCTGCTCCCTATGTCTCAGCCCTGCCCCAGGAGCTCATGGACACACCCTTGTTTGGACTCGTTGCTGACACCCCTGGTTGGGGGTGTTCTCCCCAGAGGTCCTGAGAGCGGGGGTCTGTTATCTCAGCAAATACTGATCTACCGTCTGCTGGGCGCTACCCGCCCTGTCAACAGCAGGCAGCTGGTGGGAAGTTAGCTGGACAGGGCATGTGTAGGTGGGGAGGGGAGGCTATCCCGGGTGCTATTGGCTGGAATAAAGGTGACAGAGGAGATGGGCCCTGAGAACCACTGGGGCAGACAGTAACATCAGAGAGTGTGTGGGCCAGTCCTGCTGTGCCTCCTGAGAAGGGGCAGCTCCCTCCCCTGGTGCTGCCACCGCAGGGGATGGTGGCCAGGGGACAGGAGCAGCAGGATCTGGGGCCCATCTGGCCCTGGAAGCCCTTCTTGGTCTCATCTTGTGCCAAGATTCCTTCCTTCCTGCTCCAGGTTTTCAGGACTGACTTTGCAGGTCAGAAGGGAAGGTACCTCTGGACAAATAGGGTGGGGGACAGAGGGAGGAGCAGCCATGCAGGGTGGCAGGGCGCTGGCATCTGACTCGTGGCCCAGGAGGGACTGGTCACCCCCCTGGCTTGCCATGTGCTGTCCTGGGATTGTGGCCCACCCAGTCAGTTGCTTCTGGTAGCCACACCTGAAGAACTGGTCTCAGTGGCCCTGAGTCACCTGCTGTCACCGCCCAGCTGGTGTGCCAGATAAGGGTGCGTGCCTCAGCACCCACTCGGAGCTTCTTTCCTCCCCTTGAGCCTACCTTTGATGATCCGCGAACCCCGGGTGTGTGGCCTCTCTGGCTGCAGCCTGACCAGTTTGGGGGCTGTTTCCCTTTGGCCTTCAAGCCTGTTTGCCTGTCAGCCTGCCTTTTTCATGTCCTGTCCTCCCAAACTGCAGGCGCACCCCTTTCACGGGGGCTTCTGTCGATAGGAGACCACCCCACTTCGGGACCAGAGTACCCTGGATGCGCATCGGCCTGGGCCCGGCGTTCGGTTTTATTTTTGGCTGTGCTGGGTCTTTGTTGCTGCGCAGGCTTTCTCTAGTTGGGGTGAGCGGGGGCTGCGCTCTAGTTGTGCTGCACAGGCTTCTGCTTGCGGGGGCTTCTCTCGCGGAGCACAGGCTCTGCGGTACTTGGGCTTCAGTAGTTGCAGCTCCCAGGCTCTAGAGCACAGGCTCAGTGGTTGTGGTGCACGGGTTTAGCTGCTCTGTGACGTGTGGGATCTTCCTGGACCAGCGGTCGAACCCATTTCTCCTGCATTGGCAGGTGGAGTCTTCACCACTGAGCCACTAAGGAGTCCCCAGCCTGGGCCCATCTTGCTCAGACTTTTTTCCTTTGCACACTTTCCCTTTGCCCTCTGGTGAGGGGGCCGGCTGTGGGCAGACTTCAAGTGGAGAGTGGGGATGTAGACAGGCAGCCTCCCCAGGCAGAGTTCGGCCTAACTTGAGCTTCCCATAAGCAACACAAAGGAAAGTGGGCGGGGCGGGGGGGGTACGGGGGTTAGGGATGCTGTCATCTGGTTGTCTCTCAGGTCCTCGGTGCTTAGCCGTGTGGAGTAGTGCCATGAGGTCAGACCCGTGTGAGGTCCTTCCTTCCTCCCACGGGCACTAAGTATCAAGGAAGCGCTTCTAGTCTTGGACACAGTTCCAAGCATGGGCTGTACAGAAGTGCCTGGGTCGCTCACTCGGAGCCCAGTGGGCTTGAGAGAAAGAGAGTGATGGGTGGGTCAGGACAGCCCCTCTGAGGAGGGAGCTCTAGGGGGGCCAGATGGACAGGACCCAGCTGTGGGAATCTGGAGCAGAAGGAACAGCACAGCAGAGCCTCTGACGCAGGGTGAGTGTGCGCCTTTGTGGAACAGAGCCTGGGCCAGTGCGAGGTTGGCCTTCAGCGAGGAGGTAATGGGAGAGGGTAGCCAGTGGTCAGGCTCCTCCTACCTGGGTCCTTCGAAGGTGGGTGATGGAGAATCAGGAGGGCTTCCTGGAAGAGGTAGCTTCACATTAGTTAGGCCTTTCAGAATGGAAGTGGTTAGAGACGGGGAGACAGCATTCCAGGGGTTCTGGGCTTTCATCACCTTAGCTTGTTGTCATTGGGGTGCACGTGGCCCCTCCTCGAGACATGTACTCTGGTGTCCACAGCCTCTTTTGTGGTCAGCTATAGCGATGGCATTGGATGCAGAGTTTGCGCCAGTGCCTTTGGAGGCTGAACAGCTGGGCGTGAGCCTCACAGGATTTCCAAGCCCTGTTTCCTGTCTCTTTCCTGAAGGGTTGCGCCTGGATCAGCTCTGCCATTGACAAAAAGATGAGTTTGCGAAACACCTTGTTTACTCAGACACGCTGGACAGAAGTTTGCTGTGTGCCTGGACACCCCCTGGTGGGTCTGTAGGCGGCAGCTCCCCCACGGCGCACTCCGGCTCAGGGGCAGCAGTGCAGGGCAGGTGTGGCCTCGCCAGCAGGACTCAGGGGATTTATGACCTCATTTGTTTGTGGGTTGGGTGTTTCTTTTTATAAGTTTTCATCTGAAATTGATTTTCCCGCTTGTGTGACGCACAGCCCTCCTTCCTCATCCCTGAGATGAAAAATGAAAATGTACAAGGCCAATTTACACCTGGGCTTTTCAGCACTGGCAAGAGTTCCAGGTGGAATTCATTCCTGAAAGATGAGCCTTGATCGTGGGCAGTTGTAGGGTAAAAATCCTTGACACAGCCTGGGGTGGCAGCTTGGGTCAGGCCCACCTCTTCCCTTCTCCCAAGGAGACAGAATCCTGAGCCCCTACCTGGCTCTGCTCCCGATATCTCAGCCTGGCCCTGTGGCTTTGGCCCGTTACCTCCCCGAGTAGCATCTGGGGCAGGATTGTTCAGTGAGGGTGGGGGCGGGCCCATCTGATCCTCCCCCTGTAGGTGGCATCATACCCTGCTCAGGGGTCTGCGTGTGACTGGTGTCCCCCCTCCATGAACAGCTCACGGTCCAATGTGCCTTTGGTATTCATAGAGAGCTCTGTAATGTCCCTGGGGCTGTAGGCTGAGGCCACCCTGGAGTGGTGGGTGCAGTGTGAGAGACTGGAGTTCCAGGAGGTGCGGGGCAGAGCCGCCAGGTCCCCCAACACAGGCCTTCTGCCTCCGGACAGTGCTCTCACCACGGGCCGGGTGTCGTCCTGGTTTGCCATCCCCAATGTGTTTCCCATCAGTGTCCAGGAACAGCTGTGATCCTCTTGACCGCCTGCTCTCGGGGCAGGGATATGACCTCATACTCACCAGGATGCTTCCCCAGCCAGGTGGGAGGGGTGGGGCTTGTAGTCAGATCTTGCGTCCCTGGCACCCTGACATCCCAGCCAATCTCTGAAGTGAGGAAGCAACATCAGGGAAACGCAGGGCAGCCTCTAGAACAAGGTGACCCAGTCACCCCTGCTGTCTGGCTTCGTCTCTCACACACACGCACACGTGTGCATATACACCTCACTGCCTGGCCTTGGGCAAGGTACATCACCTCCTGGATTGTCAGTCTTTCCACTTATTAATTTGAGGTGGAGACGACTCCCCGGCGGCTGCAGCTAGGCCAGTGAGTGCTGGAGGTCTCCGTGGCTCCACCCCTTCCTCTGGGGTCCTCAAGGTTGACCACAGGGCCAGCTAGACTGCAGGTCCCAGGAACTAGGCGTCTCTGCTGTGTTTTGTGGACACATTAGAAGATGCACACCTAATGTGGCCCACCTCCCCTCTAGCAGTCCTGCCTCCCCCCCTCCCCCAAACAAGCAGAAGTGCTTCACCTGGAAGCCGCCCCACAGCCGTCCCAGCGCCCAAGGGGGCTGCTTCCTCCCCGATTCCACCGAATGCACTGGGAGCTGGTTAATCACAAGTGAGAGCAGGAACGGTTCTTGTCCAATGCTTCTGCTTTCTCGTGGAGGAATTTGGCACCTTAACAGCAATCCCAGGACCAGCCATCACTGGAGTCAGTGCTCAGGGGGCTGGGGGTCAGCGTGGGGAGTGGTCCCCAGAGGAGGCGGGACTGGGCGCTGTGGAGCCCTGACCCCAGGCCCCCGCCCCTCCACAGAGCACCCAGAGAGCACTTGGGCCTGTGGCTTCGGGCCACTGGGCTGTGAGGGGAAAGCCTGCCAGCCAGTTGGGGTCACGACCACCTGCATCCTCCCAGCCTTGGGAGCTGCCCTGGGCAGGAAGCCCGGCAAGGCCGAGGTGGGGGGCCCTGTGAGGCTGAGTCCCTGGGAGGAGTGAGGAGAGGCTGAGCCAGGGCAGAACAGGCCTGAGTCAGGCAGGGGGAGAGGGTTCCGGGGTCCACAGGGGCCTCGTGACGGGTAAAGCCAGTCTGGGGCCCCGTGGGGACAGCAGTGTGATTGCTATGGGGGGTCTAGGGACTTGGTCATCAGCCTAGGGGTGAAGGAGCAGCTCTGGGTGTCTGCCATGACGGGTGGGAGGGCTGTGGGTGCTGGACCCCCAAAGCCTGCAACAGCAGAGGTCGGACTGCACCCTGTTCTGTCTTGGGACCTCGTCCACCAGCTCATCACAGCCTGGACAGTCCCTGAGCAGCTGTCCCCTCCCATCACTGCTGCCACCTCCGGTTCATTCTTTCCAGCCACTGGTTCCTGCTTTGCTCCCGGTGCCCTGCCACGTCAAGATCAGACTCTGAATTAAGCCAGACGTGACTTTGAGGGGGTTTTTCTCATGTAACGGTCTCCCCCCTCATCTCAGCAGCATGTGCCAGGCAGGGGAGCGGCCGCTGGGACTCACACGGCATTCAGCTCCCTGCCCACCAAGCCAGTCCTGAGAGGAGAGTCTGCAGGGAGGCAGGAGGGAGCACCACAGGGCAGAGAAGCCAGGGGGCTTCGGACTGCAGGAAGCTAGGTCTGACCAAGGCCCCCAGGCCAGGCTCGTCTCCACAGCAACAGCCCACCGCCGCCTGGGAGCCCTGCTGCAGGCTTGTCCCTGCAGTCTTGGGGACCCCAGGGGTGCTGCTCCTGAGCCTGCATCTCCGTGCCAGCCCCAGGCCCAAGGTACCACCCCCTCTGCTGAGAGAACAGCTCAAGCTCCACATACAGCCCGACATGCTGTGTGGAACCATGTCTGGAGGTCCGTGTCTGCCCCTTGGGGCCAGATCCAGTGGTCATGGTACTCAGTGGAGGGTTTTCTCTGCTCCTGTTCACAGAGCTGCCGTCACAAACTGTTTAGCTTTGGTCCCTAGGGGGAGAGGAAGTGCATGCCCAGAGGCTTGACCTTAATTCCCGGTCTGCTGAAGCAAGCTGTGACTCTGCTGAAGGAAGCTGTGACTCGACAGGACACCTCGCTCTGTGGGGCCTCACGGAGGGGTGTGCCTTCTGCTCTGTCAGCTCACAGGTCTGCACTTGAGGCCCGGGATGGAGGAGGCTCTCCTGCTGCCAGAGCACTCAGGCTTTTGCTGCCGGTCTCCTGGGCGGAGGTGTTGATCACTGCCCTCCACATGAAGCCTCGTGTGGGTGTGGATGGTGTTTCTGTGGTCCTCATTTCAGTGGCACCCCTCCTTTGCCCTTTGGGGCGGGGGCCCAGCCCCACACCTCATGGCCTCTACTCAGAGCCACGTGGGAGCCAGGCTGCCTGGAATCCAAGCTCCGCCCCTGCTGGCAGGCATTTCATACTCAAGCAGCTCATGGGGGCCCAGACTCTGGAGATCATCCCGACCCGGAGCCACCGGAGGTTTGCAGGCAGGGACCGACAGGGGCTTTGGGGCAGTTTTGCATGGTACATCACCTCCTCGGAAGCACCCTCAGCTCACCTTCGTAAGAAAGGTGTCAGTCACCTGAGCTCACCCTCCAAGTCCCTGCCAGCACCCCCTAGTCAGGGGCCCAGGGCCCAAGCAGAAAGAAGAAGGCCAGAGGCTTTGTGTGTCGACTGGGCAGCAGGCCAGCCTGGCTTTGTCCGCCTCATGGGCTCTCCAAGTCATGAGACGGAGGCCGTAAAGGAAAGTAGAAGGGGCTGTTCTGAGATGTTTGGCGAGCAGCTCCCAGATGTTAGGAGGCCGGCAGGGAGGGGACCGCAGTCGGAAGGGATGTGGAGGCGATCATGTCCATCCCCATGTTCCTCCCATCCCGTCCCCATGCTGGCCTCCCCGTTCAGGCATCTCTCAGCCCTGCCGAGGATCATTGGGCTGGTCATCTCTGAGTGTGGGGTACCCTGTGCTGTGAGCTCCAGCCCAGACCGCACTGGGCGCTGCGACTCACCCAGCCTCCCCTGCCTTCTCTCCCTCACCAGAGGGGCATTCCTCAGAGCCAGCACAGTCTCTGCCAAGGTGGTGGGCTCCTCCTTGTGGTGGTCGCAGACTGGAGCCAGGAGTGCTCATGCCTGAGAGTCTTGGGTCCCTGTGTCCCAGCTACAGGGTGTTCCCCGGCCCAAATCCAGGGGATGGGTGGGGGCTGGATCCCAAGGCCCTTTCACCCTCATCACCTGTCCCATGCCGTCTGTTCCAGCTCTCCAGCCACGGCCCGAGAGTGGCTGCCCCCAGCCCCTAGCCTGGCACTGGGCTTGACTCTCCCTATGAGGAGGGACAGAGAAGTGGGGGCTTCTCCAGCAGTCACTGGCAGGCAGGGAGAAGCTAGCTGGGTGGAGGGCAGGAGAGGGGCTGGGATAGGACAGGGACCTCCGCTGTTAACTCAAGAGGTGGTGGCCCCCCAGGCCAGCGCATTGGCTCATGAGGCATGAAAATGCTGAGCAGAACGTGCGGAGCATCCATCCTGGACCGCAGGTCCTGAGCAGCTCTGCTTCTCTCCCCACCTCCCACTCCTCTGGGCCAGCCTCCTCCCGCTGCTCTTTTTAAACTCTTAATTCATCAAAGCGGATCGGCTACCTGGGTCACCGAGCCTGCAGATAGTCAGCCGTTTATTTTCCATGTTGTATTTGATCAGGATTCCCTGCCAAGATTATTCAACTACAAGGCCTCCCCTCGGCATGTCCCATTCGGCAGGATCCGAGCTTCTGCCATCCATCCCCAAGCCCCCATTCCGGGACAGAAGGTTCTCCTGCCTTCTTGTTTTCCACTGAGCTCCTGGAGCAATTGCTCTGTCGGCTCTTGGCACATGGCATCCTGTGTTTTGGGGTTTTTCCAATGTGCGTTCTCTGTTTCTCTCCCGCGTGTCAGATTCCTAACTCCTCTCCAAATGTGGCCAAAGGCCTAGAATGCTGAAGAGCACTTGTCTTTTGAGAGAACAGCCCCCTCTTCCTATTGGTCTTTAGTATCAGTGCCCATGGGGCCACTCTCGTGGGTGGAGGTTGTGCAGGTGCTCAGTAGCAAGGACCCACCTCTCTTCCAGGCTCACTCCCTCCCCAGGTGCCCAGGACTGCTGTCCTCAGAGCGCACAGCTCTGCTGCTCCTCAACGTGGGAGCCTGAACTGGGCCAACTCATGAGCGTGTCATCTAAATCCCACCATTCAGGTCCACATGCCGGCTGAATCCAGGCCGTCCTGGCAGAGCAGCCCGAGTGGGTCAGCTCTCAGGGAAACAGGTTGGGGGTCCTTCCACCCGCTCAGTGGCAGTAACCTTTCCAAAGCTTCGGGTGCCCCTCAGTTCACACCACAGCTGTAGCCCCCAACCCGCCCTGGAGTTACCTGCAGCCTGAATTGAGGGCAGGGCACTCTTCCCAGAGGATATTGGAGGCATAATACAGGCCGGGCTTCCCTGGTGGCTCAGACAGTAAAGAATCCTCCTGCGAATGCAGGAGACGTGGGTTCCATCCCTGGGTTGGGAAGGTCCCCAGAAGGAAATGGCAACCCACTCCAGTATTCTTCCTTGGAGAATCCCATGGGTAGAGGAGCCTGGAAGGCTGTAGGCCATAGGGTCACAAAGAGTTGGACAGGACTGAGCAACTGAACGACATCAACAAATCAGGTCAGACCAAACGTGGTGGGGGTTGGCTTGGTCAGTTTCCCCAGACAGGCAGCACTGGAGGAACCGGCCACAGAGGGAGCCCCCTGTGTGGTCAGAGGCGCGCTTGCCTGGGTGGATGTGCAGAGGCCAGCAGTGCCCCCATAGAGCCGTTGTCACAGGGGCCAGACAAACTCAAGGCCTGTGCTCACAGGGCCACAGAGCGACCCTGCCTCGGCAGCACACCTGTTGGCTGGTCTCAGAACCACTCATGAGCCTTTTTACCAGGCAGCTGCCCAGCCTCCTTCCTGTTCTAACAGAAAAGACGCTGTTCTGGACTTTTATGGAACATGGGAAGTGCCTCCCAGGGCAGAAGTGAATCCAGGCTGCAATCCGAGAGGCCTGTCCGACAGGCAGCAGCAAGTTCATGTCCAAAGGCTGCTGCCAGGCCTGGCCCCATGACTCCCCTGGGAGGCACCAGCGTGGGTGTCATGGTGGCAGCCAGTGTGGGCCACTGCCAGTCGCTCAGGCTCCCACCCAGCTGCACAGGCCCAGGAGGCCATGGTTCCCACACCACTGCCGTCACAGCCCTGCAGGAGAGTGGGTAGCAGTCAGCCACCTGCTCAGCTGTCCCCCACCCCAGGTGGTGCCACAGCTGTGCAGGCCTCAGCTAGTGGGGTGAGTCCCTCCACCGTGAAACGATGGATGGGGTGGGGGGCTCTGGGTACAGACAGGAGAGAGGGCACACCCCGTTACCTGCCGGGCCCTTCTCCCACAGGCTGGGGACATCAGGTTGTGCGGGTGTGGGATGCCGAAGCTGCGGGTGAAAGTGTCATCTGCATGGTGGCGCTGCCGCCCTCATTGCGCCCCAGAGGGTGTGTGCAGAGTCCCTGGGCAGAACTGAGCATCAGAGTCCTTCCTCCCACCTGGGTGGGCATGTCCTGCCCACAGCCTCACTGGGCAGCACCCCTGCCTGCAGATCTCCTGGGGGCCCCCTGCCCCTCCTCTGGAAAGCTGTCCTCGCCTCCTCAGGGACCCTGCCCTCAGCGCCCCTCCCTTCCCTGATGCTCTCGCTGCGTTTGGCCTGTGGCTTGCCCATTCCCTCTCTTCCCTCTGGCCTTTTGTCATCCTCTCACCCATTTGCATCAGTTCCAGACTGTGAGCCTTGGAGAGAAGGGGCTTGAGGCCAGTCAGCCCAAGGGGTTGGAGCTTAGCGCTCCCTCGTGGGGGCTGGGGGGACAAAGAGACCGGTAGGGACCCAGATGTTCCCAGCGGGGCCTCCAGGGGCCGGAACAAGGAGGGCCCACGTGGTAACTGTAGGGGTCTCCCAGAGGTGACACTACCAGGGAGCCTGGAAGAGGCCATGGGGTCTGCCCGTGCCCTCCCCACTCAGAGGAAGGACGTGGTCCCTGCAGGCCCTCGGCCCGGAAGGTGTGGTTTTGAGCCCTGGCGCTTCAGCGGCCCTCCCGGTTCACCAGAAGTGTCTCATCTCACGTCAGACACCTCACTCATTTCCCTCTGGCAACCACTGAATTTGAGAACGTCCTGTTTGGCTGTTATCAAAAGAAGTGAAACCGTCCCATGAAACTTGGGATGCCCCAGAAACACCTATAGGAGAGACAGGCCTTCCCTTGTAAAGTCAGAATCAGGTGCACAGCCCCTGCCTGTCTGAGGAGGTCCCTGAGCCAGGCCTGCCTCCTGCCTGTGCCCCATGCCCTCTGGACTCCAGGGTGCAGCTGCCGTGAGAGCCCTGACTGGCCGGGGTGTGTAGCTACCTGAGCAACGCCCCCAGACCCTGGGTGGGCAGGGCAGGGATAAAGGCCCTACAGCCTGGTCACCAGCAGGGCCTGCCCTGCAGCTCTGCCTCCATGGAGAGACAGGATGCTCAGGAGAAATAATGGGGCATTGGGATGGGCAGTGCAGGCATCATGGGAGCCCCCCCCCAGCACATGCTTGCACACAGTAGTCCCGGGAGTGCACAGCTGTCACCCCAGGTTTACAGAGGCAAGAATGGAGGCCCAGTGACCTCAATAGCCCAAGACCACACAGGCCGAAGGCAGTGGGCCAGTCATTGAACAGTGCTGGCTCCTGCCCTCAGGAGCCCCTGGAGCTGTCCCAAGGGGTGGGCAGACTGCTGCCAGCCATTAGGAAATTGCGTGCATGTGTGTGTGCCCATACCAGAAGTGACTTCCGGCCCCGTGACAGTTGGCCCATGCAGGACTGGTCTTCCCTTCCACTTGGTGCTCGTCATTTGGCCTCAGGACCTGCTCATTACTGGCCCCAGGGGGTGGGTGGGGGCAGGGGAGATGCAGAGCAGTGGTCTGCAATATTCCTTCCCTGAGTGGCAGTTCAGTGGGAGAGGGAGGTCACAGTTCCGTGAGCCTTGGCCCCTCACCTGGAGCTGAACTATAGCAACACTGTCCAGGCATGGGCACCACAGCCTATAAGGGGGACCCAGACAGTCTGCACAGCCCTGTGGGGGTGGGGGACACTCTCAGACTGTGGAGCTGCCAGCACAGCCTGACCATGTGGGCATGACCAGAGAGGGTCCCCCCCAGGACAGACCCTGGGTTTGCGGGAGTGTGCAGGTTTGGAGCAAGGACCTCTTTTAGATCCCTCCCCCGTCATTGGCTGCCATGTCCAGCATCCCTGGGAAGCCATCATGGCCGTTCTGAGCCCTCGCTTTCCTCCTCGGCTCACACTCTTCACTCCTTTTGTCCCCCAGCTGGTCAGTGAGAAGGTCGGAGGGGCAGAAGGGACCAAGCTTGACGATGACTTCAAAGAGATGGAGAAGGTAATGGGAGAACGCACCTGTCTGATGCCTGGCAGTGTTACCAACCCCCACAGAGCCTGGCCCTGAGCACTCGGGTCCGCAAGGCTCATGGGGAGGGTCTGGGTGGGTTTCAGGCCTCCCCCAGCTCTGGGCAGGTAGTGGTAGGGACACAGCGCAACCGCCAGCAAGGAGGGAGAGAGACCCCAAAGCAGCAGGGGCTTCCCGTGTGGATGCTGAGGCAGGCAGGGAACTTGACAGCTTGAGGGCTGTCCAGGGGCTCCTGGTTTGGCCTCAGGCACCCTGATGGTTTTGAAACTCCACACATGGACTCTCTTCACAGAAGGTGGATGTCACCAGCAAGGCTGTGACAGAAGTGTTGGCCAGAACCATTGAGTACCTGCAGCCCAACCCAGGTAGGGGCACCTATCAGCTGCAAGGGGTCTGCACCCCAACTCCTCAGGTCTCTGGCAGTCAGGAGTCCTCTGGTTACTGAAGCATGAAGAAGAAGGGCATGGGCCCAAAGAACTGAAACATCCAGGGGTGGGTGGTTTCAGGCGTGGCTGGATCCAGGCATTCAAAGGATGTCCTCAGGGTCTCCTACCGCTTTATCTGTCAGCTCCCATTTTTCGTGATCCTAGCCTTAAATTACCCTTACAGCTAGTGGTCCCAGCAGAAAAGAGCATGTTTTTCTCCTAGTCAATTCGCTGGACTAGTGTGAATTGGCTGGCAGGCCCCAGCTGTGTACCTGCCTCTGAACGTGCAGTGGGGTCTCGGGACCAAGAGAGAGACAGGGACTGCTGGGTTCTGTGGTGAAATGTGAATGGGTGCCAGACAGGCAGCACCAGCAGCCGCCTCCACCTGAGGCCTGTGCCAGGGATGGACTGGAGCTGCTGGCGGTGCGTGCCTGTCCCCCCACCCCAACCCCTGGAAAAGGGGTGCCTGTACCCGTCCACACCTAGACCTGTCTACCCAGCTTCTCTGGGGGTCTCAAGCAGCACACCTCCCTTTCCCCCCTCCCCAGCTCCTGCCCACTGTCAGCGCTCCCAGGAGAGAAGTCTGGGAGGTTCTGGTTCCCTGGGCTGGGGGAGCATTTCAGAAATGAATGGGCAGAGAAGGACAGCCAGTGGTGCTGGCCAAGCACAGGCCTGGCGGCTCCTCAAGACCATCCCCATCCCCATCTGGCCCGTCCTCTCCTAGCCTCTCGGGCCAAGCTGACAATGCTCAACACGGTGTCCAAGATCCGAGGGCAGGTGAAGAACCCTGGCTACCCACAGTCGGAGGGCCTGCTGGGCGAGTGCATGATCCGCCATGGGAAGGAGCTGGGCGGCGAGTCCAACTTTGGTGAGGCCGAGGTGGGGGGGCCTGGATGGGGTCGGGGGCGCCGGGTGGAGGGGGCCTGAGAACATGGGGCAGTCTCTGGAGCTTCTCCGGGGCTGGCTGGCTCCATGGAAGAGAGCAGTCGAGGCTTCTTTGGAAGCTCCCTCTGTCTCCCATGAGGACTGTCTACAGCGTCATGGCCTTGGGAAAGCTGCATCCCCCCACAGCTGACCCAGGCCGGACCTGGGTGCCTTCAGAGAGCTGGGAGGGTGGCTCACGAACAGCTGTCACACCAGCCCCTGTGGCTCCAGGTCAAATTCCAGGGTCCCTTGGGGGTGATGTGTCTTCGTCATGCAGGCCAAGGCCTCCTGTGACAGCTTCCTCCCCAACCCCACGCTCTCCCTAGGTGACGCCCTGCTGGATGCCGGGGAGTCCATGAAGCGCCTGGCTGAGGTGAAGGACTCCCTGGACATTGAGGTCAAGCAGAACTTCATCGACCCTCTGCAGAACCTGTGTGACAAGGACCTGAAGGAGATCCAGGTATTCCCCCACCCAGCCCTGCCTGGGCCAGATTCCCAGCAGGAGGTGGTGCAGGGTGGCCCTCCCTGAGGCCCTGGGCACGAGACCTGACCCCCGTCCTGGCCCGTAGCACCACCTGAAGAAGCTGGAGGGCCGCCGCCTGGACTTCGACTACAAGAAGAAGCGGCAGGGCAAAATCCCCGACGAGGAGCTGCGCCAGGCCATGGAGAAGTTTGAGGAGTCCAAGGAGGTGGCGGAGACCAGTATGCACCACCTCCTGGAGACTGATGTGCGTATGCAGGCTGCGCACCCCTCCTCATGGACCCTGGGGGAGCCCCGAAAATGAGCCCAGAGGTGGTGCCAGCTTCCCAGGGCCGTGGGTGGGTTTATTGCCTGTTTAGGATGTGAAGGAAAGAAAGTGGGTACAAGAGGACCCAAGGGGGTGACTGGCTGCCTGAGGGTTCGAGGTCTCCTCAGGCCCCTCACCCTCCTCCAGCTGCAGCTCAAGGGTCATGCAGACAGGCAGGGATGGACCCATGTCCAGAGCAATCTGTGAAGGCTCCCTGCAGGAAGCAGCTGGAGATGGGGGTCAGGAGGGCCGTACTGCAGCCCTGGCTCATCCCTTGCAGATCGAGCAGGTGAGCCAGCTCTCTGCCCTGGTGGACGCCCAGCTGGACTACCACCGGCAGGCCGTGCAGATCCTGGATGAGCTGGCTGACAAGCTCAAGCGAAGGTGAGTCTGGCCCCGGCTTCTCCCTGTGAATAGCGGCCCACTCTGCCAACTAGGAGGCCCAGTGGCCTGGGGCTGGGGCCACCTGGGCCAGCCCTTTAGGGCCTGGGGGATGACCTGCCCCTGGGGAGCCCCACCCTGCTGTGAGCAGCAGCAGGTGGGGGTTACCTCCTTTTTAGAAAGAACCCCCAGGCTGCATGGGGTGGGGGTTCCAGGAGACAGCAAGACCTCATCATACTCCCACTGGTCCCAGAGGAGAGGCTTGGGATGTCCTTTGGGGAGAAGGTTTGCTCGACTGTCCCTGGAAGGCCATTCTCCTCCTTCCCTGTCTCCCTGGGCACTCAGCCCTGAGGGCCATCTCACAGTCAGGAGGCACCCAGGACCTTGAGAAGGGAAGTCCTAGTGGGGGTGGTTCCCTCATGTGGGGAGGGTGTCTGTGGGGCAGCAGCACCCGGGCAGCCATCACCAAGGAGGCTTCTGGGTTCAGTGGGGCCCAGCCTGCAGGCAGCCTTGGAGGCACACCAGGGGACCCCCACCAGTGTTTCCGTGCGTAGTATCCCCTCACACAGCCCCCCACACGCACCCTGAGTCCCAGGGTAGCAGCTGACCTCGACATGCACGCACTCCCCTCCAGGATGCGGGAAGCCTCCTCACGCCCCAAACGGGAGTATAAGCCCAAGCCGCGGGAGCTCCTGGACCTCGGAGAGCCTGAGCAGTCCAACGGGGGCTTCCCCTGTGCCGCAGCCCCCAAGATCACAGGTAAAAAGGAAGAGGCTTCTGCTCTGCCCCAGGCCCCTTTTAGGGTAGCCCCCAGCCACAGGGCCAGTTCCCTGTGAGAGCCCCCGCCACCCAACCCTGGGATGGGCGCCAGGCCCCACCCCAGCATCTTCGGTCCACCTTGTGCTTTGTTTGCAAGCAGCTTCATCATCTTTCCGATCTTCTGACAAGCCCATTCGGACCCCCAGCAGGAGCATGCGTGAGTGTCCCCCATGGGCACAGGCCCTGCCCCGGGCTCCCACCTGGGGTTTAGGGTCCTTTCCCCCACCTCCCCTCCCCACCTCCAGTAGAAGCGGAGCTGGCCCTCACTGCTCCAAGCACTGTGTGCTTCTGTTCACTGACACCCTGATGCCATGAGGCATCGCCAGCTCCTCCCAGAGTCTTTCTCCCCTCGCCACCTCCTACTCTGGGCAGCCATGGGAGGTGGTGGGCAGGACCAGGCAGCTGGGCAGGAGGGGAGGTGGCATCACTCTGCGTACTGCCTGGGGCATGTGACAGCCTGGACCACCCCCCCAACCTCAGCACCCCTGGACCAGCCTAGCTGCAAGGCCCTATACGACTTCGAGCCTGAGAACGATGGGGAGCTGGGCTTCCATGAGGGCGACATCATCACGCTGACCAACCAGATTGATGAGAACTGGTACGAGGGCATGCTGGACGGCCAGTCAGGCTTCTTCCCCCTCAGCTACGTGGAGGTGCTGGTGCCGCTGCCCCAGTGACCACCCCTCCTTCCAGATCTCTGCATTCCACACGGCCAGGGCAGTGCTTGTGGCCGGCGGGGTGGCCTGCTTCCTGCCGGTCCAGGGGCAGCAGGGTCCCCGTTTACACTAGCACTCACCACCAAGGGGCTCCCTTCCCCACTCCACGTGGCCATCTTGGGGCTGGGCAGTGTTCCCCATCTTGCTGCTCTCGACTCTGCCCCCGGCCTACCCGCTCGCCCCAGGAGGCTCACACTAAGGTGCTCTTAGAAACACTAACTCCTACCCCTTTCCAGGGATGGGTGACTCCAGGTGGACCTCCTTCTCTCCCCCCACGTCTTTCTCACACACACAGATTCAAACACACATTCTTTCCCACCTCCATCCACACACATACATGCACACTCACATCCTCTCATGTCTCCATCCAACATTCACACACATGTGCACATGTCCTCTCCCACCTCCATCCCTCACAGCCCAGAGACTTAAGGCTGGGACTGAACGTTGGTGTGATGGGGTGGTCTAGGCAAGACACCCTGGCTGAGACTTACCACCCTGCTTTTAAATCCCCTTCCAGGGTCCCCTGGGCCCATGAATGCCTACAGATGTCACCTCCCTGGAAGGGCCTCGCCCCTTCCCTCTGGCTGGGGGCTCACGAAGAGACAAGGCTGGGTGTCTCAGAGGCCAGGGCCCCCAAGGACAGGCCATCGCCCTCCTGCAGGGCACTGAATCCCACACACTCATGCCCACCACCCCATCTCCAGCCAAGCACAGGGAGCATCTCTCTCTGGCACAAGCTGCCATGACCAGCATATAGTGCGTGTATACATACACACACATTTACAGACACACATGGGACCATGGGGGCCCAGCCTCCACTATGTGGAAGGTCAAGCACAAAGGCTTTGACAAGTGAATGTTCCTGAGCCCTGGTGCTGGAACCCCTGGGGAGTCCCAGGCAACTCCCTGTCCCAAGCCAGCCATCACACCCTCTCTGGACAGTGGCTCAGGCATCTCCTCCACACCAAGGTAGGCAGCTGCCCAGGCCAGCAGGGGACCCTTGGCCTGGCTCACATTCCTTTCCTCTGGTGACTGATAAAGCCCCCAAGGACATCAGGCCCCCCTTCTCGTCCCTGAGGCCCCCTGGTTAACCAGCATCTGGAGGAGGCACAGATGTCATAGCCTGGGGCAGATCCAAATGTAATCCTGATGTTTTTTTAAAAAAGTATTAAATGTCTCTTTCTACAGTCTCTGGCCTCGTGGTGGTGCAGGGCAAGCCCTCCCAAGGGGTCTCCGGCCAGGGCAGGGCCTGCATGGGCACCAGCCTGCAGCAAGGGGGAGGGGTAGGGGTGGCTGTCACTTGCCTGGTCACCAGCTCAGGCCCTCCCCACAGTCACAGCACCTGAGAGACAGCTGGCCCGTTTCTCCTTTATTATATAATCTGAGCCCCTGCTGTCACAGTCAGCCACACAGGACAAACAGCACAGAAGCCCTGAACCCATCCCCTCACCCAGAGGCGCAGGGGCCACGTCTGATCAGAGCCCTCTCCTGTCTTTGGAGACTGGTTCTCAGTTCCCCTGCTTGAGGAGGCTGTAAACCTGATCCAGCATGTGGCCTAGGCCCTGGTCCTTGGGCATCCTGCTGGCCAGGGAGATCTGAAAACAGGCAGGTCCGGCACCTCAGGACTGCTGGCCCGCTAAGAGCTCCACTAACCCCGGTGGTGTCCCTAAAACCACACCTCCAGGTGCATCCTGGGCCTAGGAATGTCATCTGGGGGGTGAGCTTCCTCCACACCTTCCACAGTCGGCTCTCACACGCCCCATCCCCCACACCCCACCCTGGGCGCCCGGGCCACACCCACCCTACCCACCCAGCCCAGCCCCGCCCCGAAGTAAGAGGTGACCGATCTGGCAGCTTTAAGCCCCAGTCACTGTTCAGTCTGAACAGAACAAGCAAACATATGAACCTGGTTCTCTGTAAAGCCAAGTGGGATGTGTCTTCTGAGAATGACTCCCAGGCAGGACACAAGGCTGCCAAGCCCTTGCTGACACATACCCCTGACTTAACGGCGGGGGCAGTGGGGGTTGCGACTGGATTGGCCTACTCCCAGCACCAGCCCCTCTGCCTGGCTCAGCTCTGCTGTGCTTCAGACTCGGAGCCCCTCCTGTTCAGGAGCAGCGTCTCAGCCAGGATAGCCCCAGGGCCACGGGGGCTGCAGGCTTTTACATCTTCATCTGTACTTGATAGCCATCTCCACCACTGTCACCACCCTCATGTGACAAACATGACTTTTCTTTGGCAGCACTTATATCTGACTAAAATATTTTTGTACAAGTCCACTTAACTCACTTTTCCTTGAGCTGCCTGTGGATATATTCTTGGGGGGGCTCCCTGAGATCTTTACAAAAGGAAGGGTTTGCACGAGGTGTGAGCCTCACTCACCTTCAGCTTGTCCAGGTAGGTGTGCTCCTGGTTCCAAGTTTCCTGGAACCTGACGAGGTCAGGGGCGCCCTTGTAGAACTCCATCAGCAGCATCTAGCAGGACAGGGAACACATGAGCCCCAGCCGCTGCCGCCCATCAAGGGGCCTCTGGACTAATGCAGCCCAGCACGTAGGAGTTACCTAGTTCCCCAAGAGAGGGACCTCCGAGCAGTGCCACCCTGGGGAAATGAAGGCGCTTGGCAGAAGGGAGGGCTGCCTGGAGGAGGAGACACCTCCCCCAGAAGCAGAAGAATCGCTGAATGTGATTCTTTCTACCCCTGCAGCCCTGAAAGACTCCCTGGCCTAGCCTTAGTCTGAGCAGGAACATCTGTGAAGTCACAGGTATGATGAACTAGCTCCATTTGTTTAAATGCCTGATGAATGGCAGAAGTAACACCTGAGGTCCTCACATGTCTCCACTGGGAGAATCAGTGGCAGGTGCATAGTCCAAGGTAGAAGCGTCCCTACTAGCACCTTCCAGAACAGCAAGGAGGCCAGGTGGGGGTGAGGGGAGGGGCCGGGACTGGGGACTTAATCCTTAGAGCCCGTGATTTTCAGCAGCAGAAGAGACCTGATCTGGGTCTTGATGTGACACTTTCAACCACAGCTTCCTGACTCCTAGAGTTATGTCCAACTTGCGGGGCGCCCTCAGCCCCCGCCTGCTCCTCCCAGGGTCCCCCACCCACACCACCCCAGAGTGAGCTTACCATCTCATGGAGGATGTCATTAGTCAGGAAGTTGTCCTGGACATAGGCCATTTCCACGTCCATAGGGATGCCATAGTCACTGGGCCTTTGCTGGTGGAGACACAAGTTGGTCACCACTAGCTATCGCCCCCCACCCCTCAGCCCAAAACTGCAGGGCACAGCAGGAAGTTCCCTGGGCTGGGGGCCAGGGAATCGATACTGCAGGCCTGGCTCTGGGCTGCGATCAGATTCAGAGCCACCTGGGGTCTCAGAAGAACCCAGCAATGTGACCAGGGAGGCAGGGTGGCCTCCATCACAGACGTGGCCATGCCTCCCAAATTCCTTTCTAAAGCTGATTTCTGACTCCAAGACTGGACTTGGAGAATGAAACCAGACAGGTCTCAGGTCAGAGGCCATACTGGTAGCCAAGGCAGCTTGCCACAGTTGGAGCCCCAACCTTTTCAACACCACTCACACGTACTGCCTCAGTTCAATGATTATGTTCCTATCTCACAGTTGAGAGAAACTGAGGCCCCAGCTCCCGAGATGAGCTGGAAACCAGAGTACTGGCTTTTTGCCACTAACAAGCCCTCCTGACCCCGCCCACAGCCACGCAGGGCCCCACCCAAACCTCCCCTGAAGCCCCGCCTACCTCAGGGGGCGGCATCACCCAGAAGGGTGAGATCTTGGACTCTGGGCCAGGGTTGCCAGAGTAGTAAGGGGCTGCAGGCGGAGACACAGAGAAGGGGCTGTACTTGGGATCTCGGTGACCGGCAGGGCCCACGCCCACCCCTTTCCCTGGACTCACAGCAGAGCAGGGCGAGGCAGGGCTGGAAACCGTTGCTGGAGCCCTGCAGCCGTAGCTGGTAGTCCATCTGCGCGTCGATGTCCTGCAGCGACGGTAGCGCCGGGCTCTGAGGGTGGCTGTGGTACCAGCCTACCAGGGACAGGCCGCGCAGGAGCAGGCTCTGGTAGATCTGAGGGCAGAGACGCGGGACGGTGGGGCTCCACCAGCCCTGGTGCGCTCACGCCACCATCCAGCCCCACACGGCCAACATTTAATGAGCGCCTGCTGTGTACCAGGCCCCTGAGGATACAGCAGTGACCAACCGAGACAGACCCTGCCCCGCGCTCAGCAAATCCAGGGAGGGGGACAGTCAACAAAGACATAAAGAAGATGCTCCAGGCTTCTCCGGTGGCTCAGCTGTAAAGAACCTGCCTGCCAATGCAAGAGATAAAGGCTTCAGCCCCAGACGCGGGAGGACCCCACATGCCGGGGAGTAAATAAGGCCATCCACACCAACTGAGCCTGTGCTCCGGAGCCTGGGAGCCGCAACTACTCAAGTCCCTGTGCTCCAGAGCCCATGCTCTGCAAGAAGAAAAGCCCCCACGCCTCAGCTAGAGAAAAGACCCAGCAGAGCCAAACATAAGTAATTTTTTTTTTAAGCCTCCTATATTCCCCGGTGGTCCAGTGGTTAAGGACTTGGACCTCTCATAGCCCCACAAGGGGTGGGGCTCAATCCTTGGTGTAGGAATCAAGATCCCGCAAGCCGCCGTGGTGCAGCCAAAACATAATAAAATAATGATATAATAATAAAAAATAACAAATGCTCCTATTGTAAATCTAAGGCAAATTATTATTTTGCTCACTGCTGTATCCCCAGCTCAAGGAACAATTCCTGGCACACAGTAGGTGCTCAATAAATAGTTAAATAAAGAGGCAGATGTGCGAACGCAAGTAGAGGCAAGCACAAGCGTAAAGAGAAAGGAAGAGGTGGGTGGAGAAAGCTGTGCACCAAACGCACACCTATTCTGTCCTCCGGAACTGACCATGCTGGAAAAGGCGGGCGTGGAGCGCTTAGTGCAGTGCTAGGCGCGTACTAAGCACTGTATGAAAACATCGAAGGAGGGCATTTAATATTTATCCGGCCTTTACCAGGTGACAGGCAGGCTGAGCGGGGAAGGGGCTGGCGGCATCTGCGCAGAGGAAGAATGACGGTGGGGGTCACAGGTGTGGGGACTGGAGCTCACACGTAGCTATCTGCACCCTTGCTGAGTGGCGACACGGCGCTAGGCGCCCTGATGCGGTAGCCAGGACAGCTGTGTGTGCACCAGCCTGCGGCCCCCCCCCGCCCCCCGCAACAAATGCCCCGTCGCCATGTGCCCCCTCACCTCCTCTTCCACGGTGGCCGCGGTCTCCACATCCCCGAGCCGGCTCCGACAGGGGAAGGCTCTAACCACCGTGAGCACTGCACGGAGGCGGGAGAAGGGGTGGACATTGACCCCGGCCCCCAAACACCCTCTGTGCCCACGGGCCCCCAATACCCACTCTGACTGTTGATGTCCCAGCGGCCCCCCAGGTACCCCACGACCTGGCTGCGGGTCAGGTGGCTGTGGAAGTCCTGGGGAGGGGGAGGGACATGGGAAGACCCGCTCAGACTGCGCCTGGTGCCAAGGCCGTCCTGGGGGTCAGCCCACCCCCCTCCTTCCTCAGATATTGATTGAGTACCTACTATTTACCAACAGTGAACAGAGCAGACAAGGTCTCTGTTCCAAGGACCCTCTGGGGAGGGACCAGCCCCTCCCCAGGCCTGGGAGCCCCTGAGACCTAAGGGACAAGGAAGGAGCTGCACACACACCACCAGGAGCAGCACGTTGCTGGAGACGGCCACGTTGAATGGCTGGAACTTGTTGATTGCTGCGAAAGACGTTACTTCCACCAGGGTGCGCGGGTTCCTGTGGCAGCCAGGAAGGTTCCACAGCCTCAGACACCCCAAGGGCCTTCCCTCACCCCCACACTGGCTCCCTCGGTCCCACAGCTAGCTCTGAAGATCTGAGGCCTTGTCTCCAACCTGCCCCTGCCTGCCCTTGTCCCCCAACCCCATGCTGCAGAGCTTCTGAAGACGGGGATGAGGGCTGGGTTCCAACGGGCAAGGGGTGCATCTGACCTGGCCGAGTCACGACTTCCCAGCATGCAGTAGCGCACCGGCACCCGGATCTTGTTTTCCACCCTTTTCCCTGGGGGCGTGGCCTCTGGGGAGTTGGCAGGGGGTGTTAAGAAAATAAGTCAGTATCAGTTTCTCCCCAGCTAGGAACTGGAAAACCAAGACCAGGCAGTCCTAGAAAGAAAGAAGACTCCAGGGGCAGTCTTTAAAAATCAAGAAAGGACTTCCCTGGCGGTCCAGTGGCTAAGAGTCCATGCTCCTAATGCAAGGGACGTGGGTTCCACCCCTGGTAAGGGAACCAGATCGTGCAAGCTGCAACTAAGACCCAGTGCAGCCAAATCAATCAATCAATAAATATTTTTAAAAACAAAGAAATCAGGTAGCAAGTCAACAAACTGGACATAAAAAACTAAAAAATCAGAAGAAGGGATCAGGAAATCAGGTGAGGACCAGACAGGCAAAGAAATCAGGCAACGGGGCAAAGAAATCCTATGGAGGTGTAAGGATAAAGAAATTAGGCAGTGGGACCAAGAAATGTAGAATTATAGCTTAAAAAGTCAGGCGGTGAGAGTGAAATTAGGCAACGAGGGCTGGGAAGTCAGCCAGGCTTCTAGCGGGCTCTACACCCAGCCTCCTCTCCCGCCTGAGCTCTGTCCACCTCCCCCCACCGTCCCCACCTCCTCCCCTCCCCTACACCTCTTACCCGAGTGGACAGGCTCCGAGGGGCCCTTCCCTTGCGGTCTCCTACTCTTGTCCTCCGCTGAGGCTGCTGTCAGAACCTCCTCCTCCTCTTCCTCTATCAGCGGCTCCTCCTCCTCTACTTCGCTGGCCGGGCTCTGGGTGGGGTCGGGGTGGGGGAGAACGCGACGGGACTTTTAGCTGGATTCTCCATGCCCTCCCCACAAGTTCGACCAAGAACTCTGGCAGGCCAGAACCTGCCATTCCTGTCGCTGGCCCGGGTGCCCACTAGAGGGAGAGAATGAGCAGAGACAATCTAGGATGAGGACCAGTTGCTCAGGCTGGAATCCCGCCTCCACCTGTTATAAACTGACTTCAGGCTCTGCTGCTAAGTCATTTCAGTCGTGTCCGATTCTGTGCGACCCCATAGACGGCAGCCCACCAGGCTCCCCCGTCTCTGGGATTCTCGAGGCAAGAACACTGGAGTGGGTTGCCATTTCCTTCTCCAATGCATGAAAGTGAAAAGTGAAAGTGAAGTCGCTCAGTCGAGTCCGACTCTTCACGACCCCAAGGACTGCAGCCTACCAGGCTCTTCCATCCATGGGATTTTCCAGGCAAGAGTACTGGAGTGGGGTGCCATTACCTTCTCCAGACTTCAGGCTCTATTCTCCTGTAAAACGGCACAATGACTTCCAAACCCACAGGGGTGCATAAGGGTGAAATTAGACAATGCGTGCAAAGCATTTAGCATATGCCAAGCATATGCCCTGCTGCTCCATTCATCCAGCTGGTAAACACTTTGCATGGATTAGTTGATCAGATTCTCTCAATAACCTCTCCTCCTCCTTTCTCCTAAAGAGCCCTTCCTTGACGAAGTGACCTCTCTGTCCAAACCCAACGGCCACATCTCAGTCTCTGTCCCCTGCCTCCTCTCAGCAGCGTCTCCTGGTAACTCCTCCGGGATCCCCACCCCCGCACTGACCGGCTTACCTCCCACCACTCCTGGACCCCCTTATTCTCCCCCATCTCACTCGTTGGGCCAGGGCTGGGTCCTCCCGCCTCTTTATTCCCCCACCTACACCCCTTCTGGGTGGCCTCAAACCCCAGTTGCCCCCTGGACAACAGCCCACAATCCTGACTCCAGGCTAGGTCTCCCTTGACCTCCGGACCTCAGGTCTGGCTAGTCCCTGACATCTCAAAAGGGGGTGTTCACATTCAACAAGGCCACCCTGACCATCCCCCTAAACTTGCTCCTCCACACATCTCCAATAAGGGTAATCCTGTCCAGGCGCTTGCTAAAACATTTAGGGGAACAAAACATCTCCTAACACCAACATCAGATCCACCAGCAAATCACATCACATCCACTTTCAGAATCAACCAGAACTTACCCACTTCCTCCTCCTCAAAGGCCGGCCAGATTCACCCCATCATCACCCACCTGCACCCTGAATCCCTGGCTCCTGTTGTCCTCCCAACAGCGGCCACCAGAGGGCGCCGCTAAGGACCTGACTCAGGCCCCACACCTACTCCGCCGCTCACAGTACTCCAGGGATCCGACTTCCCTCAGGATACAAGCCCAAGTCCTCCCCACACCCCACCATGCCCTCCAAGACTTGCCCCTTTCCCCTCCCTGCCCTTCCCTCCTTCCTCTCTCCCTATAATCACTCTCTGCTCCAGTCACATCAGAGTCTTGCTGTTCCCCCAAAACACAAGACCGGTCCAGCCTTTGCACATGCTGTTTTCCAGAAATCTTTATAGCTCCCTGCCTCCACCCCTTCAGTTCACTGATCAGATGTCACTTTCTCAATGAGGCCTTCCTTGGCCATCCTATTCCTTTCAGCACTTGCTTCCCCTGCCCCTGCTCACTTCTTCCAAAGTATGATAAGATGGAGTTATTTCTTTTGTTTCTCTCTCCATGAAGGCAGGGATGTTTCTCATTTGGCTCTCTGCTTTATCTCCAGCATGTAGAAGAGGGCCTGGCACACAGCTGGCATTTATTAAATGCTTGCTGAATGAACAGCCCTATGGTGTGGTGTGAAGGTTAGTTTTATGTCAACTGGGCTCAGCTATAGTACCCAGTTACTGAATCAAACACTAGCCTAGGTGTTGCTGTGAAGGCATCTGGTTGATGTGGTCGACATCTACAATAAGTTAACTTTCAATAAAGAAGATTACCCTTGATACTGTCAGTGGGCCTCACCCAATCAGGTGAAAGGCCTTAAGAGCAAAACCTGAGGCTTCCTGGAAAACAAGAAATTCTGCCTCGAGACTGCAGCATCTGGGAACTTCCCTGGTGGTCGGGAGGTTAAGAATCTGCCTTCCAATGAAGGGAATCTGGGTTCGATCTCTTGTCAGGGAACTAAGATCCCACATGCTGTGGGGCAACTAAGCCTGTGCACTCGGGAGTCCAAGCCACAACCAGAGAGAGGCACGTGCACTACAACAAAGAGCCCACGAACTGAAACTAAGATCTGATGCAGCCAAATAAATAAAAACATTAAAAAAGACTGCAGCATCAACTCCAGCCTCTGTGTGTATGTGTGTGTGTGTATGTGTGTGTGTGCATGTATTACTATCACAGCATTCAAGACTCTCCCAAATCTGGTCCCTGCCAATGCTGCCAGCCCCCTCAGCTACTAAGGCATCAAATCTCCAGCTGCATCAGCTAACAATGGTTCCTTAAGCATCATGTGTTTCTTCATTCCTACAAAGCTGTGCATATGCCGTTCCTTCCTCTGGAAAGCTCTTTACTCTTCATCTCATTCTGATCAACTCCTATTCATCCCTCAAGGCCCCAGCTCCAACATTCTCTCTCTGGGCACTTTTTATCCAGCAGTGAGTCAGGGAGGCTGAAGGATGTACCTCATCAGCGGCAGTTGCAGTCATATGGAGCTGGTTTCGCCGGAGCCAAGCAGCTTTGTACTTGTCCAGTTTCTGGCCCTTGTATTTGACAGAGGCCCAGCCACAGCCAGACTTCTTGGCCGGGTTCACCAGCTTCTTGCAATGGGTGGCCCAGGCGCTGGGTGAGTTGAACACCTGGCCTGTTTCCTGCCACACAATCCTTCCATCGGGCTGCAGGTCTCCCACGAACTTCTTCCCCTGCAGTGACAGTGGGTTGGCTGGACCCAGGAGCTGGTACTCATCAAGACTGCCTCCTCCAGGAAGTCCTCCCTGACCCCATGCTGCTTCCCAGGGCTTGCCACCCATCTCCCACTTCATTTCAGGAGGCTTCCAGCTTAGGTACCATCCTGATCAGCCTGGATTGAAATTGTCAAGTTATGTGCCCATCCCCACTCCTTTCACTGGACTGTGAGCCCCAAAGAACAAGAACTGCATGTGACTTGATCTCCACTGTGTCCCTAACACCCAACACTGCCTGGCACACAGCAGATGCTCAATTCACAAACTGCTCCCATTCACAAAGAGAACAATAACAATAATAACAAACACTTATAAAGGACTTACTGTGTAGCAGGCACACTACTGAGCAGTTTATTCATTGTATCCTCATGCAACCCCATGGGAGGAAAGAAAATCCCATTCATTTTACGGATGGGGAAACTAGGATACGCATAGGTTGAGTGAAGTTACATAGCCAGGAAGGCACTAATGTCCTCCCTGAGCCTGATTCTCCTTTGTGGAATGGAGAGTTTGGTGAACAATGTTCTCCCACCCAGAAAGGCTCCTGCTGAGTCAGGATGCTCTGTGCCTCAGTTTCCCCTCCTCACACCAGGGGCTCGGCTTGCGGCAAGAAAGCACACTAGACCCGGGTTTCCCCCTTCTGCACGAGCTGGAACGGGATGAGGCTGGGAGGTGCTCACCAGGTAGTAGATGGACAGCACTCCGGCGCCCGGCTCCAGCAGCGCGTCTTTGAGGAGCACCCGCAGCGTGACCGCGCGCCTAGTGAGCGCGCCCCCTGGCCCACCGCAGCTCCCCGGTCCCGCCCCGCCGCCGCCTCCGCCGCCGCGCGCGCCTCCCGATGCCCCTGGCCGCTCCGGGTCTTCGGCCTCCGCCTCGTCCTCGTCTTCATCCGGCGCCTCCTCGCCCGCGCCGCCAGCGGGGGACAGCGGTTCCGGAGCTACGGGCAGCGACAGGCTGCAGCGGAGCCGCGCGCCCTGAGGCGGTGCAGCCACCCAACCCGGTGCCCCACCGGCCCCCCGCCAGGCCCGCCGTACCTGCCATGGCCGTTCCGCCCCACGCCCCGCGCCCGGTGCGCCTCGGGCTCTTTCTTCCCGGCACGTGACGCGGCTCCGCCCCTAGGGGGGAGCATCGCTGCCATTGGCCGCCGCCGGTGGGCGACTGGGGGCTTGGCCAGCAGAGGCGAGCGGGGGAAAGCCAGACTCTGGCCGGTTCACGCGGGAGAGGGAGGTGGGGGTTCAACCCTAGGGGACCATTCGGGAAACTGAGGCCTGAGGCCACCTTCTGTGGGAGGGAAGTGGTAACCGAGAGCTCGGGGCACCACTGGAAACACTGAGGCCGGGGGCTTCCTCTTTCGGAGAACCAATGACTCCACCCGAGGACACCGACTGAGGCCTGGGGCTGGGGGACTTAGGGGGGCTCAACCCGCTACGACTAGCGGGGAAATTGAGATCCGCGATCACTCCTAATGAGGGACCCACAGGCCTCAGCTGTTGGTACCAGGAAGACACTGAGGCCTGGGAGGATGAGCCCCACTGCCCTGGGGCTGCGGGCCAGAATCAAGGAAACAACCCGGCGCCTCGACTCTAAAGTGCCCAAGCCGGGCGGCATTCTCTAAAGGGTTAATTGCCACCCTCCCCCGGCCCTCGACTGCCTTGATTGGATCGCAGCTGAGCTCGCCAGCCAATTATAACTGGGTTATTTCATCTCTAGCCAATAGACGATAGAGGGTGGAATCCCTCCCGCCAATCAAGCGTTAAATTGCTCCTCCTCGACCAGTCAGCAGGAGTCCACGGGCTTTACGCGTCCAATCTGTTTTAGGGTCTGGTCTTCAACCAGTCAGTTCGCGAGTCAAACCTCTCTTGAGACCCACCCCCCCCCACCTCTCCCACCCAACCCTCAGCTCGCAATGCACGTGGGCGGAGACTGGCTAGGAGTGCGCGGGACACTGCTGCTCTTTTGTCTCTGGTCACTGTCCCAGGACCTTGGCCCCGAGGCGCAGGGCCACCTCCCATCGCTGGGACTCCCCAACCCCAGAGAGGGCTGAAAGCCCTGGGCAGGGGCTCCCTCCAGCTGCACGGCAATTTTTTGGCTGGACTCAGCTACAGATGGGTGTACCCGATGCCGGTCTGAAAGGGGGACAGGGCTGTCCAGCCACAGTGGTCTGGAATGAGAGTGAACCTAGCTGCAAATCTTGCTCTACCATTTCCCAGCTCTGTGACTTTGGCCGTGTGTCTCCACCTCTCTGTTTGCTCCTGCGGATAACAATTCCTACTTCAGAGTTGTTAAAGAACAGGACTTGACATATAGTAAGAGCTGGGGAATGTGAGTGTTTATTACTCATGATGCAATAAGATTTGTATTTTAAGGTAGGACAAGAAAAAGTAAACAACAATTCTTTGTTTGGACCTCTTCCCTCCCTCTCTTGCTAATCTGTGTAACGAATTAAGCAGAGATCCTCAAAGATGGAAAGATAGGAACTCCTGCTCCACAGTAACGATCTCTTTTCTTTTCTTTTTCTAACATTTTATTTCTTTTTTTCCATTTTTTTTAAATTGAAAGATAATACTTTACAATGTTATCTTAGTTTCTGCTGTACAATGAAGTGAATCAGCCATGCATGCGTGCTCAGTTGTGACCGACTCTGTGAGACACCCTGGACTGTAGCCCGCCAGGCTCCTCTGTCCCTGAGATTGCCCAAGCAAGAATGAGTTACCATTTCCTTCTCCATTTTTTTTTCCTTTTTTCTAATGTTGACAATATATCTTCTTATAAGAACAGTGTTCTTTCCCAGCTCTGTAGGGGTCATGATGATCTGCTGCTCCCTCTGGACTTGTTTACCTGGACTATGTATCCTCAGTGAAGTTTATATAAATATCAGTGTGTCATTTTGATGTATGATCCTTTGTCTCAAGGCAGTCCAGAGGTTAAGAAGCCATGCTTCCACCGTAGAGGGCGTGGGTTCAGTCTCTGGTCAGGGAATCAGTGACGCAGCAGGCATGCATGCATAAATGAAATATATATGACCGTGCCTACTAACAGGCGGAACCGTTCTCAGAGCTTTCAGAAAATCTGCTTCCTGTTATAATCTTCAGTTTGGCTCGAAGAAAAATCCATTTTTCTCTTCTTAACTTGATAGTTAATGTTCCCTGACACTCACTTTGTGTCCAGCCCAAACCTCCTTTTGGAGTCATCTCACCACCCACCCAGGGTCCAGCCATCAAATAGGCATCTCCAGCCCCTTAGGGGCCTTCCCAAGTGGCACTAGTGGTAAAGAATCTGCCTGCCAATGCAGGAGACTCAAGAGATATGGATTCAATACCTCGGTCGCAAATATCCCCTGGAGAAGGAAATGGCAATCCATTCCAGTATTCTTGCCTGGAAAATTCCATGGACAGAGGAGCCTGGTAGGTTACAGTCCGTGAGATTCAAAGAGTTGGACAGGACTGAGCGACTGAGCACAGCACACAGCTGCTTAGACTCAACAGAGCTCAAATGGCCTCAGTTTATTTGCCCATGGCCTTGTCTACTTTCTCTTTGCCTCTCTGCTAAAACCCAGAGCTAAATCTCCAGCATCTCTCATCTGGATCATTTACTGGAGATTCAGTCCTCCATATTCACACACATCCCTCACATCTCCCACCCTGGCCCCAGAGGAATCTTCCTAAAATGCAACTATGACCACCTCCCTCCATTGCTCTAAATCCTTCTATGAATCCCCATTGCCTTTGATAAATTAGCCACTGTGACCTTATCAACTATTAACAATTTACAGCACCCCTAAATGGCAGGTAGTGTAATCAACATTACCAGACAGTTCAGGAGAAGAAGAGTTACACAGTTCTTCAGTGAATTCCCAAGGCTAATCTTTGCTATGTGTATAAAGTCCAGGCAGTCCTAGAACTATTAAGGAAATTGAATTTGTAATTTTAAAAGTCCCCCAAAAGGGACTAGGTATAATCACTAGGTTCATAAGTTGTTTAGCTACAAGTTAATTTCAGTAGCAGGACCTAACAAGTATTTGAGGCCAAAATCTCCTGTGTTTAAAAACATATTTTTTTTTTACCATGCTAATAAAAATATTAATTGAAAAAAATTAAACTCTCAAAGAATAAATCTCCAGGCCCAGGTGAAAAATTCTATGAAGGTTCAAAGAAGAATTAACACCACTTTTACATAATCTCCCTGGGGAAGGAAACAGCAACCCATTCCAGGATTATTGCCTGGAGAGTCCCATGGACCCTGGAGCCCGGCAGGCTACAGTTCACGGGGTCGCAAAGAGTCGGACACTGAAGCAACTTAGCGTACATGTACATGCATGCATTACATAATCTCTCTTCCAGGAAATTGAAGAAGGAACACTTCCTAATTCATTTTATGAAGCTAGCATCACCCTGATACCAAAACCAGATAAGGAGAGTACAAATAAACAAAACTACAGAACATCCCTCGTGAATCCAGACAAAAACATAATCTTAAAACACGTTAATAGATAGAATTCAGCAATATATAAAAAGAAGTATTCATCATGAGAAAGTGGAGTTTATCCCAGGGATGCAGGGCTGTTTCCATATTCCAAATTCAATCAGTGTTTTCCACTGTATTAAAGAGACTGTGGTAGGTGGAACAATGATTCCCTAAAGATCTCAATCTCCAAACCCCCAAGGTCTAGGAATATTTAGGTTACATGGCAAAGGGGATTTAAGTTTTCAGATGGAATTACAGTTGCTAATCAAATTAAAATAAGGAGACATTAAAATAAAGTAATAATTGTTAAAATAAGGAGATGATCCCAGATTATCTACTGAGTCCAATATAATAACAGGCATCCTTAAATGTGAAAGAGAGTCAGGGACAGGTGACTGTGGAAGAAATTCAGACTGATGTAACATGAGGTTTCTACCCACTATTGCTGGCTTTATAGATGGAGGAAGGAATGGGGAAAGCTAGAAGCTGGAGAAAGCAAGGAAATAGATTCATTCTATGAGGCTTCAGAAAGGAACACAGCCCTCAGGGACTTCCCTGGTGGTCCAGTGATTAAGAATCCACCCTGCAATGCAGGGGATGTGGGTTCGATCCTTGGTCGGGGAACTAAGATCCCACATGCTGCAGAGCAACTAAGCCTGAGTGCCACAACTAGAGAGTTCACGCACTACCCAACACAGCCAAATAAATAAATATTTAAAAGAAAAAAAGAATAAGGAACATAGTCCTGCCAACACCCTGATTTTAGTTTCATGAGAACCACATAGGACTCCTGACCTACAAACCGGTAAGATAATACATTTGTGTTGTATTAAGTCTCTATATTTATGATACGTTATTACAGCAACCACAGAAAACTAATATACAAGCTAAAGAAGATGTGTCACAAGAGCATATCTATTCATGAAAAAAAAAAAAAAAGCATTTGCTAGAATTCAACACCCACTCATAATAAAAACTCTCAGCAAATCAGGAACAGAGGGAAACTACATCAACTTGATGAAGAACATCGACAAAACTTCAGGTAACATTGCACTTCCCGGTAAAAGACTTAACACTTCCTATTGAGACTGGGAACAAGGAAAGGCATCCACCCTCACCGTTCTTATTCAACCGACTCCTGAAAGTGCTAGCCATTACAATAAGACAAGAAAAAGAAATAAAAGGCATATAAATTGAAAAGTAACCCTATTTGCAAATGACATGATCTGTGAACAAAATTTCAAGAAATCTCCCAAACACGCCCCTAGAACTAAGGAGAGAGTTAATTCAAAAAGGTTATAGGATAAGAGATCAACACACAAAAATCAGTGGCATGTTTGTATGCTAATAATGAGTATATGAAAACTGGAATTGAAAATACAATATTACTTATAATGCTTTGAAATAGAAAGAAAAAAAGAAATGCTTAGATGTAAATCTAACCAAACAGATATAGGACTTGGATACTGAAAACTATACAATGCTGATGAAAGAAATCAAAGATTTAAATATATGAAGAGAATCTGAAGCTAATATAACATTATTATACTTCAGTAAGAAACAAGGGAAGGCAGGGGGGAGGGAGGAAGGGAAAAAGGGAAAGACTATGTCTGTAGGTTGGAAGACTCAACACAGTATGCCAAAGTTTATCCAGTTTTGGAACTTCCCTGGCTGTCAAGTGGTTAAGACTATACATTCTAATGCAGAGGGGTGTGGGTTCCATACCTGGTCAGGGACCTAAGATCCCACTTGTGGCACTGCCTAAAAAAAAAAAAAAAAAAAAAAAGCCTAATCTCCCCGAACTGATATACAGATTTAGTGCTATTCCTGTCAAAACCTCTGCAAGATTTTTGGGTAAATACAAGCCAGATTTTTCTAGTCTCTAGTCTCATTCCCTTACAGCTCTGGCACCAGATTCCTTTCTCTCCCTTCCAGGTCTTTGCTTAGGCAAGTGCCCCTGTTGATGCCCCCACACCATACCAGCAGCCCCCCAGCAGCTCCCCTCTCTGTTCCCTGACTCCAACCAGGCCTCCCTGACTCCCTGACTTCTTGCAGGGACCAGAGAGACCGGCATTTCCCTAGAATCCCTGGACCTGCCTGGCCCAGCCCCCGCCCAGGGCTGGCAGGGGAGGGAGCTCTGGAGCTGACAGAGAGAGGAAATTCCCCTGGAACCTGTTTCTCAGCTTCCTGGCTCAGCTGGAGCACCCGCTGGAGGGAGACGCCAGGCCGGGCCAAGGACCCTGGCCCGTCATGGCCTTGGCCCTGAGCCCGCCCCGGGTCCCCAAGCCCAAGAGTGCCCTGCCCTTGCACTACTATGAGAGCTTCCTGGAGAAGAAGGGACCCCGAGATCGGGTAAGACAGGCCGGGGAGCTGGCACTGCTGGGTGGCCCCTGGGCAGGTGCGGCACCTCTCTGAACCTAGACCTCCCCAGCCTGCTGAGGAGGGTGAGGTGGGTGCTGAATGGGGCAAGGCATAGACTGGGGGCTGGGAAAGGTTCTGTCTGTCTGTCTGTCTCTGTTCTGAGCTCTTTCTCTTTCTGTGTCTCTCCCCGCTTGGCTCTATTGGTCTCTTTCTGAAGCTCAGATATAAACAGGATTAGGGACTTTCTCAAGGAAATGGCGGTGGGGGGGGGGTGTCTTCTGACACCACTCCCTACACCCGCACCCCTCCTCCCCCAGCCCTGAACTAACTCTATGAACCTTAGCCACAGGGGTCAAGGTCCATACAGATTGCAGGTGGGGACAGTGAGATGTACTGGGGGCTGTAGCCAGTCAGGGGCCCAATGAGTGTGTGTGTGTGTGTGTGTGTGTGTGTGTGTGTGTCCTCAGAATAAAGCTCAACTCCTCCATTCCGCTAAGACCCACCCTCATCTGCCACTAGGACCCAAACCAAGCACCCTTTTCCCTCCCTTTGCCCTGGAAGCTTCCTCCTTTCCTTCTGCCTTCACGCATTCAAATCCTTCCCAGCCTAGAAAGCACCAGAGGCAGGAGATCTCAGGGGTTAAGAAAGAGGGTTTATTTACCAGTGAACACACCTCAAAGCATGTAGGGGATCTTGGTTCCCCAACCAGGGATCAAATCCACGCTCCCTGCAGTGGAAGCCAAGAGTCTTAACCACTGGACTTCCAAGGAAGTCCTAGGCAGGTACCATAATTATCTACTATTTTATGGGTGGTGAAACTGAGGCACAAAGAGCTTAAACAGCATTCAGTGGGTGACACATAGCTGGTGTATGACAAAGCAGATGAGTTTGTTCACTTACTGCTTTCTTCCCAGTGCCTAGCACACAGTAGTTCTTCAGTAAATGATAGTTAAATGTATGTGTGTATCTAGGATGTATCTACAGATGGACAGATGGGTGAGTGGGTGGACAGACAGGTGCTGCTGCTGCTGCTGCTAAGTCACTTCAGTCGTGTCTGACTCTGTGCGACCCCATAGACGGCAGCCCACCAGGCTCCTCTGTCCCTGGGATTCTCCAGGCAAGAATACTGGAGTAGGTTGCCATTTCCTTCTCCAATGCATGAACGTGAAAACTGAATGTGAAGTCGTTAAGTCGTGTCCAACTCTGTGCGACCCCATGGACTGTAGTCTACCAGGCTCCTCTGTTCATGGGATTTTCCAGGCAAGAGTGCTGGAGTGGGTTACCATGTCCGTCTCCAGGACAGACAGGTGAAACGATGGATAAACACAAATATACTTGGGAGACACTGCAGGTTTGGTGCTAGATCACCACAATAAAGCAAATATTGCGATAAAGTGAGCCTTATGAATTTTTTTCATTTCCCAGTGCTTTATAAAAGTTATGTTGACACTAGTCTGTACCCTGTTGTATGTAATAGCACTATATCTTTTTAAAAATTAGCTCATAATCATCTGCTTTCTTTTTAATTAATTGTTTACTTATTTATTTTTGGCTGTACTGGGTCTTTGTCGCTGTTCGAGGGCTTTCTCTAATCAGGGAAGGCTACTCTGTAGTTGTGGTGCACGGACTTCTCATTGTAGCGGCTTCTCTTTTGGCAGAGCATGGGCTCTAGGGCATGTGGAATAGCTCTGTATCCTAAAAAGACAATGTACATAACTTAATTTAAAAATAATGCTTTTGGGAAAATGACACCGGTAGATACTTCTTTGACTCAGAATAGCCACAGATCTTTGTTTAAAAACAAAACCCCACAATATCTGTGAAGTGCAATAGGTGAGTACATAAGTGGATAAAAGAATGGATGGATGGATGAATCAATAGGTGGCTCAATGGGTAGATGATAACTGTCAATATAAGAGCTATCCTCATCGTGAAAGTGTTAGTCGCTCCGTCATCTCCAACTATTTGCGACCCCATGGACTGTAGCCCACCAGGCTTCTCTGTCCAAATACTAGAGTGGGTAGCCATTCCCTTCTCCAGGGGATCTTCCCAACCCAGGGATCGAGCCCCCATTGCTCTCCTGCATTGTAGGCAGATTCTTAACCATCTGAGCCACCAAGGAAGCCCTTACGGACTCATTAATTTACTTCCTCTTTCAGGAAGTCTTCCCCGATTTAGCAATTTGAAGTCCTCTCTCCTCTGCAATCTCTTGGCCCAGGGTCTATCTCTACCTGAGGGTGCTAATTTCTCTTCTCTGAAAGATTTTAGTGTGTCTGCTTTCTCTGTGGGCTGCCCTGGTGGCTGCAGGTGATGAAGGAAACCATGTAAAGATCTGGGAGAAGCATGTTCAGGCAAAGAGGCCAGCAGGTGCAAAGGTCCTGAGATAGAGAAGAATGGAGGTGCCCAGCTCTGCCACCTCACCTCCCTCTCTTTCTCCACCTCTGGTCCACAGGATTACAAGAAGTTCTGGGCAGGCCTTCAGGGGCTGACTCTCTATTTCTACAACAGCAATCGGGACACTAAGGTAAGGATGGAAATGAAGCCTCAATAACTGGCCTGCCCTTGACCCCAGGACCTAACAGAGGTGTGGACAGGATGTCCTAGCTGGGGGATGAGGCACTCAGACTCTGTCTTCTGTGCTCCCAGCATGTGGAGAAGCTAGATCTAGGAGGCTTTGTGAAGCTCACAGATGAAGCTCCCTGGGGAAACTCCCATGACCCTAGCACCCACTTCTGCTTGGTCCTTCGGAACCAGGAGATCAAGTTCAAGGTAAGTCTCTTAAGGGGTGGCTGGTGGGAGACCCTTCCTCCATGTCACACCCACCATTAACACATACCAGCACAGAATCACACAGAGTTTATCACTGGGTTGGTATCACTGGGCAAATCATTAACCTCTCTGGGCCTCAGTTTCTACAAGTGAAAAAATGAGATAATGTGTGTAAACTGCCCAGAACACAATCTGATCCACAAGGACCTCAACTGCCATCATTCAATCTTCAGCTAACATTACTGAGCACCTATTGTGTTCCAGACACTCTTCTTAGTAATACTCTCTAATACCATGTTCAGTCACTAATTTGTGTCCAACTTGTTGTGAACCACATGGACTGCAGCACGGCAGGCCTCCCTATCCAACTCCCAGAGCTTGCTCAAACTCATGTCCATTGAGTCAGTGATGCCATCCAACCATCTCATCCTCTGTAGTCCTCTTCTCCTCTTGCCTTCAGTCTTTCCCAGCATCAGGGTCGTTTCCAGTGAGTCAGTTCTTCACATCAGGTGGCCAAAGTTTTGGAGCTTCAGCTTCAGCATCAGCCCTTTCAGTGAATATTCAGGGCTGGTTTCCTTTAGGATTGACTGATTTGATCTCTTTGCAGTCCGAGGGACTCTCAAATGTCTTCTCCAGCACCATAATTCAAAAGCATCAATTTTTCAGCTCTCAGCCTTCTTTATGGTCCAACTCTCACATCTGTACATGATTACCGGAAAAATCATAGCTTTGATTATACGGACTTTTGTCAGCATAGTGATGTCTCTGCTTTTTAATATGCTAACACCATACACAAAAATAAACTAAAAATGGATTAACACCTAAATGTAAGACCATGTACTATAAAACTCCTAGAGGAAAACATAGAACACTCTGACATAAATTGCAGCAGTATCTTTTTGGATCCAGCTCCTAGAGTGAAGGAAATAAAAACAAAAATAAACAAATGGGACCTAATTAAACTTAAAAGGTTTTGCATAGCAAAATAAGCCGTTAAAAAAAACCCAAAAATACACCTATAGAATGGGAGAAAATATTTGCAAACAATATGACCAACAAAGGATTGATCTCCCAAATATACATACAGCTCAATATCAAAAAAAAAATCAACTCAAACAAAAAATGGGATATCTAAATAGACATCTCTCCAAAGACATACAGATGGCCGAGACACATGAAAAGATGCTCAACATCGCTAACTATTCAGTTCAGTTCAGTCTGTCAGTTGTGTCCGACTCTTTGCGACCCCATGAATCGCAGCACGCCAGGCCGCCCTGTCCATCACCAACTGTGGGAGTTTACCCAAACTCATGTCCATTGAGTCGGTGAAGCCATCCAGCCATCTCATCCTCTGTCATCCCCTTCTCCTCCTGCCCTCAATCCCTCCCAGCATCAGGGTCTTTTCCAATGACTCAGTTCTTCGCATGAGGTGGCCAAAGTATTGGAGCTTCAGCTTCAGCATCAGTCCTTCCAATGAACACCCAGGACTGATCCCCTTTAGGATGGCCTGGTTGGATCTTCTTGCAGTCCAAGAGACTCTCAAGAGTCTCCTCCAACATCACAGTTCAAAAGCATCAATTCTTTGGTGCTCAGCTTTCTTCACAGTCCAACTCTCACACCCATACATGACCATTGGAAAAACCATAGCCTTGACTAGACGGACATTTGTTGGCAAAGTAATGTCTCTGCTTTTTAATATGCTATCTAGGTTGGTCATAACTTTCCTTCCAAGAAGTAAGTGTCTTTTAATTTCATGGCTGCAATCACCATCTGCAGTGATTTTGGAGCCCCCCAAAATAAAGTCTGACACTGTTTCCCCATCTATATCCCATGGAGTGATGGGACTAGATGCCATGGTCTTAGTTTTCTGAATGTTGAGCTTTAAGCCAACTTTTTCACTCTCCTCTTTCACTTTCATCAAGAGGCTTCTTAGTTCCTCTTCACTTTCTGCCATAAGGATGGTGTCATCTGCATATCTGAGGTTATTGATATTTCTCCTGGCAATCTTGATTCCAGCTGTGCTTCCTCCAGCCCAGCGTTTCTCATGATGTAGAGAAATACAAATCAAAACCACAATGACACTGGTCAGAATGGCCATCATCAGAAAGTCTATAAATAATAAATGCTAGAGAGAGGATGGGGAGAAGGTGATGGCACCCCACTCCAGTGCTCTTGCCTGGAAAATCCCACAGGCGGAGGAGCCTGGTAGGCTGCAGTCCATGGGGTTGCTAGGAGTCGGACACAACTGAGCGACTTCACTTTCACTTTTCACTTTCATGCATTGGAGAAGGAAATGGCAACCCACTCCAGTGTTCTTGCCTGGAGAATCCCAGGGACGGGGAAGCCTGGTGGGCTGCCATCTCTGGGGTTGCACAGAGTTGGACATGACTGAAGCGACTTAGCAGCAGCAGCAGAGACAGTATGGAGAAATGGGAACCCTTCTGCCCTGTTTTTGAGAATGTAAATTGATGCAGCCACTATGGGGAACAGTATGCAGGTTCCTTAAAAAACTAAATATAGAACTACCATACGATCCTGAAATCCCACTCAGGGGCATATATCAGGAGAAAACAGTAATTCAAAAAGATACATGCACCCCTATGTTCATGAAGTGAATCGAAGTGAAGGTCACTCAGTCATGTCTGACTCTTTGTGACCCCATGGACTGTACAGTCCATGGAATTCTCTAGGCCAGAGTACTGGAGTGGGTAGCCTTTCCCTTCTCCAGGGGATCTTCCCAACCCAGGGATCAAACCCAGGTCTCCCGCATTGCAGGCGGATTCTTTACCAGCTGAGCCACAAGGGAAGCTTCCCTATGTTCATAGCAGCAGCATTTACAAGAGCCAAGACACAGAAGCAACCTAAATGTTCTTCAATGGAAGAAACTAAACAGAAGATGTGGTACATATAGACAATGGAATATTACTTAGCCATTAAAAAGAACAAAATAATGCCATTTGCAGCAACATGGACGGACCTAGAGATTATATACTGAGTGAAGCAAGTCAGAAGGAGAAAGACAAATACCACATGACATTGCTTATCTGTGGAAACAAAGAAAAAAACGATAAAATGAACTTACATACAAACAGAAATAGTTCTACAGTCATAGACAACAAATTTATGGTTACCAAAGGGAAAAAGGAGGGGAGGAATAAATTAGGAGTTTGAGATTAACATATACACATTACTATATATAATATAGATAAGCAAGAAGGACCTACTGTATAGCATAGGGAAAACTATATTCAATATTTTAAAATAATATATAAGGGAAAAGAATCTCAAAAAGAATCTCATAGGTCTTCCCTGTGGTCCAGAGGTTAAGACTCCACCTTCTAAGGCAGGAGGTGCAGGTTCCATCCCTCATTGGGGAAATAAGATCCCACATGCTAGTTGGTACAGCCAAAAATATTTTAAAAAGAATCTCATATATAAAATACATATATATATATATATATATCACTTTTCTATACACCTGAAAGTAACACAACATTGTAAATCAACTATACTTCAATTAAAAAAAAAAAGAAATACAGTCTTGAGTCTTGTGGTGGAAGCATACAATAAAAAATAAAGATGTGTAAAATATATGGAGTATTAGATGGTGGCAGATGCTAGGGAGACAAGTGCAAGGGAAAGAGGATGAGGGCTCAGGGCTGCAATGTTATGAAGTGTGAATAGGTCTTCTTATTGAAGACCTGAAGGAGGTGAGGAAGCCAGCAGTGTGGAGATCTGAGAAACAACTTCAGCCGTAGAAACAGCATGTCCAAAGACCCTGGGGCTGAACTGTGCCTGGCATGTTGGGGGAACAGTGAGAAAGCCCCTGTGGCTGGAGCAGAGTGAGAGAGGAGGAAAGAGGGAGGGCATGAGGGCAGGGAGGGGATGGGGCAGGTTGTGTAAGATCTGTGGGCCGCAAGGAGGCCTGGGTTTTAACCCTGAGGGAGGTAGAAATCAAGGGAGGGTTTCACACATAGGAGACTTTTTTTCTTTTTTTGAAATGTTGACGTGAACCGCCCTGGTGGTCCAGTGGCTCAGAATCCACCTGCCAATGTAGGCGACATGGTCCAGGAAGATTCCACCTGCTCTGGAGCAATGGTTCTGTGCCACAACTACAGAAGCCCATTTGTCCTAGAGCCCATGCTCCGTGACAAGAGAAGCCACTGCAACGAGAAGCCTGCAAACTGCAGCTAGAGAAAGCCTGTGTGCAGCAATGAAAATGCAGCACAGCCAGAAATAAATTAATTATATTTAAAATAGTTGATGTAAGAACATTAAAGAATAGTACCCCCATATTACTAAGGACTTATATTCAGACATCATTCTAAATTAACCTGTTCTAACATTTAATTTTCATAACAACCCTCAGAAACAGGGATGCTTATTCCTTACTCCCATTTCACAGATGGATAGACCAGGGCTCATCAGCCAGGTATACTTTTTCTTTTGCTCCCCAGGTAGAGAGCCTGGAGTCTCGGGAGATGTGGAAAGGCTTCATCTTGACAGTAGTGGAGGTAAGAGTGGTCAACCTCGGCCCTTCTCTCTCTCCTTCCCCACTTGGCCTGCTCAGAAATCCTTTTTAAAATTTCCATTCCCCAAACAAACCTCTCAGCCTCCTCACTAGTCTCAAACTGGCGGCCTCTGAACCAGGTATAAACCATCTGCGTTTTGTTTTGTCAACAAAGTGCTATAAATTTAAAAGTCAGCTGCTGTCGTTTTAAAACCAGGATTGTTAGAAAACAGCCCTGATTTCTATGTTACTCAATTGCTCCCCGTCTGGCCCCACAGGCTGTTGAGTCTGAGATCCTCCGTGCTAGCGTTTGCTCTGTCCGTCCCCCATCACGGAAGTCCTCTCTAAGCCCTCTCTGGCCCTGAGGTGTCAGGCGGTTCGGGAGCCCCCTCCAGACCTGGGTTCCATCCTGGCTACATCCGCACCTTGGCCTCAGTGTGCCCCCTGTGACACGGTCACAGGCGCCCATTTCCTGATCGCCCCAATCCCCGTTCAGCTCCGCGTCCCGTCCAACCTGACGCTGCTGCCAGGACACCTATACATGATGTCCGAGGCCCTGGCCAAAGAGGAGGCCCGTCGTGCGCTCGAGATGCCGTCGTAAGCGCCCGAGGGTCTCCAGGATGGTGGCGGGCTGGGGAACATGGGGCCGCAGAGGGCAGTGAATAGGGTCTCCTGGCGTTGGGTCTTGGGTACACGGTGCATCCGGGCAGGGGTGGGGATTGGGTCCCCACAGCTGGAGCCCGACTGGGTGTTTGGGGCGGTTCTGGGTTCCTGACCGCGGGTCTGGGTCTTCGGGGCGGGGGGGGGCGTTAGATGCCGGGGTGGCGGGTCTGGGGCCCTGAGTGTTGGCCTCCGTTGCCGGAGGGCAGACATGGTCTTCCAGAGGCAGAGTCTGGGTCTGTGGCGGGGGAGGGGGGAGTGAGGCAGGGTCTCCAGGGACCAGGTGACGGACAGGTGAGCCTGGCTGGGTTACGTGGGGGGGCGTGGCTGTCTCTGGGGGCGTGGCCTGTACCAGTGAGTGACGCTGCCCGCCCTAGGTGCTTCCTGAAAGTGAGCCGACTGGAGGCGCAACTGCTCCTGGAGCGCTACCCTGAGTGCGGGAACCTACTGCTGCGGCCCAGCGGGGACGGCACAGGCGGCGTGTCGGTCACAACGCTTCAGACGCTCAATGGGTGCGCATGCGCGGCTGTGGGTGGGCGGGGCGTCGGATACAGGGGCGTGGTCGGGTATCCGGGCGGTGTCACGTTGTGGGTGGGGCCTGGGCGGGGCCTCCAAGTGGAATCCCTCAGGGCTTGGGTCTCCCGGCGGACATTGCCAGGAGCAGGGTCTTTCTTGAAGGTGGAGTCTTTTGAGGGCCTAGTCCCCCGCCGAGAGCCACGCCAGGATGTGGGGTGGTCAGGGTTAGGCCCTTCTTGGGGGCTGGGCCCGGGCGAGGGACGGGCCCTTCCTTGCCCTCAGCCAGGTCATGCACTCGCTCCCTACCCTGTCAGGAAGCCGGTGGTCAGGCACTACAAGGTGAAGCGCGAGGGCGCCAAGTACGTAATCGACGTGGAGGAGCCGGTGAGCATTGGGCCGGGTCCGGGGAAGCGCAACGGCGTGGGCTGCACCCCTTCCACGCCGGCCCTGATAGCATCCCCTCTCTGACCCTAGTTCTCCTGCACCTCGCTCGAAGCAGTGGTCAACTATTTCGTGTCGCACACTAATAAGGCGCTGGTGCCCTTCCTGCTGGATGAAGACTATGAGAAAGTGATAGGTTGGTAGAACCTCAGGGAACTCGGTAGGGGGGAGGGCTCAGTCCACGCCTCTCCCGCCCCCTCCCCAACCCGGACACCCTTGGGTCAGCCCCCAGCTGCCATGCCTCCTCCAGGCCGCCCTCTCTGTTCCAGGCTTCGTGGAGGCGGATAAAGAGAATGGAGAGAGTGTGTGGGTGGCGCCCTCGGCCCCCTCCACCTCCGGCCCAGGTGATGCCCCCGCCCCGCGGCCGCCGCTGGGGCAGAGTGGGAAAGGACCTAGGACTCTCATGGCTCCACCTGTGCCCAGTCTTGTACCTAGAGTTGCAGGGACCCAGAAAGTACCCAGACCCTGTCCTCTACGTGCTTCCAGGTTATGCAGGGAATGGACCAGGGCTGGGCACACACACTCGCAATCCTGAGGTGTTGAACCTGGGGCTGGAGGCGAGGGGTGGGGGGGAATGTGGGGGTGGGGGCGCAACCTAGAGTTGGGGAGAGGAGGAGGATGGGCAGAGTGGGGGGGGGGAGTCTTCCTGGAAGAGAGGATGTTTCCTAAAGTTCTCAAAGGATTTCATTAGGAAGAGATGGGAAATCAGGCTGGGAGGTGGTCCAGATTATGGATCAAAAGGAAGAGATTGGAAAAGTGGAAAGGTCTGTGGGATAAGCTGTATGGTCTTCCCTGGACTGGGCAGATGCTGAGGACCCTGCATGCATGACACATATACAAATGTATATACAATGTACACAAATGTACATACATACACACATGCCACTCATGAACATAAACCTGTGTGTCCACCTGCATAATGAGAAGTTCCTATGTAGACAGTGGTCCCACCCATGCATAAACATGGGTGTCATACAGTTCCAGTCCCATATAGCACACATATATGTACTTCAAGACACAATCACGTGTGTACACACAAACTGCAGACATATCCACTCATGAGCACAAATTCAGACCTTTACACATATATGTGTGTACACACTAATACAGACAAGTGCTGTAGCACATACCTTAGCATCCATGAGGTGTCATGCATGCACAAGAGTATAAACCCTTTGCTGAGCTGTGCTTAGTCGCTCAGTCATGTTTGACTCTCTGACCCCATGGACTGTAGCCCACCAGGCTCCTCTGTCCATGGGGATTCTCCAGGCAAGAATACTGGAGTGGGTTGCTATGCCTTCTTCCAGGGATCTTCCCAACCCAGGGATTGAACCCAGGTCTCGAACCCAGGTCTCCCACATTGCAGGTGGATTCTTTACAGCCTGAGCTACCAGGGAAACCCTTTACTTATATTCAACTTATGAAATTCACCCAGTGTCCATGTATTGCTACCTAGGGACACACATCCACAGACATAAACAGGCCCATGCCCAGACACACATGCATGGAGACACAGGCCTGTATCCAGGTGTGCACACACACATCCCCTGGTGTCTCTGTTCCACATGGACCCCGACAGTGACCACAGTTTCCCACCAGGTCCTACACCCCCCAAGGATGGCCCTAAGCAGCTGCCTCCCACGTCCATCATGCCTGCGCCCAGTCAGGACAAGCTGCCTCCACTACCAGACCAGGATAACAACTATGTCATCCCCATTGGAGACACCCCATCTGCCAGCTATGTGAACGAGGATGGTGGGTGGGGGACTGGGGTGGCTAGAGCTGGCAACAGGTAGCAAGCTGGTGACTAGATGTGACATACTACATCTTTGTCTGCTCAGTGCCATCCCATAGTCGACCAGTTGTTCCGAAGCCCAGGCGGTTGGCCAAACTACAGGCAAAGCTTCCAAAGCCACCTATTGTGTCCAAGTCAGGTATGGAAGGGGTCCCTCCTCCCAGCCCCTCCCCTATCCAGCTGAGGGTGGGCCTCAGCCTTCATCTGTCTGTTCCTGCAGAGCCCAAAGACCTCAACAGTGGCCCAGCCAGGAAGCTGGCAGCCAGCTCAGCACAGGCTTTCTCGCCCACCACAGGTAAGGTCAATGTAAGAGGGCTTCTCAAGTGGGGAACCCAGGTGGTCACGCTCTGGAGCACTCTATGCTTGGTTTAACGCTCTGCTGTGACCATCTTGAAGTTCCTTATGGCCACTGAACACATTTTCATCTTACGCTGCAGTGGTCCTGGGTGGATATAAGCAGGGAAAGCCTAGACTGGGGGTCTCTGGTGCCACTGGAGCCTCAGGTACCCCTACCCTCATTCTCAGGGCTGGCAGACGTGACAGCAGAACTGGAAGAGAAACTGCAGAGGAGGCGGGCACTGGAGTAGGCAGCTGAGCACGTGGCAGACCAGCGGGTCCATCTCCAAGCGCCACACGCCAGTCAGGCGGATCCCTCCTCCCAGAATTAAAGCTCAAGTGACCCCAGGAGCTGTGTTTCACTTGGCTCAGTGGGACAGTGCGGGGTCTGTTAGATGACTGCCCACAGCTGGTCCCAGTGGTCCTCAGCTCAGCAAACCCTGCCTCCTGACCCTGTAAGAAAAGCTCCCACCTTTTTTATGGCTATGCCTCATGGCTTGTGGGGGGCTTCCCTAGTGGCTCAGTGGTAAAGAATACGCCTGCAACGCAGGAGACATGGGTTCAATCTCTGTGTCAGGATGATCCCCTGAGTAGGAAATGGCAACCCACTTCAGTATTCTTGCCTGGAAAATCCCATGGACAGAGGAGCCTGGGGGGCTACAGTCCATCAGGTCTCAAAGAGTCAGACCTGACTTAGGGACAAAACAACAAGCTTGTGAGATCTTAATTCCCTGACCAGGGATTGAATCCAGGCCTCTGCAGTGAAAGCACAGAGTCCTAACCATTGGACTGCCAGGGAATTCCCAAGAAATTTCCCATTTTACAGCTGAGAAAGCTGAGGTCTGGAGAGGATCAGGCACAGCCAGTGCCACCCAGCCCCACAAAACCAGCAGCACTGCCTGGCCAGTGTTTGACCTTTATTAGGAGGTGAAGTGAGGAGGAGGGCCCGACCTGGGTGCCTGCTCTCCGTCAGTGACCCCCCATCAGGAGTTAAGGCTCCAAGCAGCAAGTGAGAGGAGGGTGCCCAGCTGAAACAGTTGAGGCCTGGAGGCGGCCCCCGAAATCTGCCCGCTGATGGGCAGCCCAGGGGCCTAGGTGAGGCTGGTGTTGGAGCTGCTAGTGGCACTGCCCCGCTTCTGCAGGCAACGCACGGAGCTGGGGACCTGCAGGCCAGTCGTCACGTGGAAGCTGCCACACCACACCTGGGGGACAGTCAGGGCAGGGAGAAGGGGACAGACAGGCTCAGCAGGAAAGCCAACCCTCGCGCCACCCCACTCTTACTTCCCTGGGCCCCTGACAAGGCCTCACCGTGAACGCTGGGAGCAGCGGCTGTGTGAACTTGGCCTTGAAGGTGTGCAGCAGCTGTTTGGTACGACCATTGTAGAAGGACAGGAGGCCTGGAGTGGAGGGCCAGAGCAACAAAGGGACCAGTGAGAGAGGTTTGGGCAGAGAGAGAGGAGTGGAGAAGGGTGGCCAGAGAGGCCAGCGAGGGCTCGGAGGGGATCACCTTGATGGAAGTCGCAGTGCACGCCCAGGCAGTCGGGCACGGGGGCGTCCAGCATCTTGGCCTTGTTGGCATGTTTGGCAGTGAAGCTGACCTGCAGCCAGTTGTTGACGTGCAGGCACCAGGACGCAGCCGTCTTGCCCAGCTGCTCGAAGCGACCCAGGCTACGGTAGGCCACCCCCACACCAAACGCCTTGCTGTCTGGCTCGTAGCGCACCTCCCAGTAATGTTCCCCGCCGTCAATCAGCGTGTCCCCTGGGGGATGGGGCGGGCAGGGGGACTGGGTAGAATTGGCTCCTGGGTGCTCTTTCAAAATGGGCAGCCAGACCCCAGCTCTTTCCTCCAGATACTGCCCGGTCCCCAGCTATCCCATGCCTCCCTAGATACTAAGATACTAGATATCTGACTAAGCCCAGATAAGTCTCCAAGTCTCAGCTATCAGTTAACCTACACCCTCCCAGGATCCTGGATCCAGATTCTGTGACTTCAGCGATTTTCCCATCCAGCTGTTCCTGCGCTGCAGCTTCTCCACCCACCTCTGCCCCACCAGACAGTAGCTCAGCTCCTCATTCAGCCCAGGAAACCAGCTACTCCCAGGACTTCCCTGGTGGGCCAGTGGTTAAGACTCTGCTCTCCCAGGGCAGGGGCCTGGGTTCCACCCCTGGTCAGGGAACTAGATTCCACATGCTACAACTAAGAGTTTGCACGCCACAACTAAAGATCCTGAGTGCCGCAACTGAGACCCGGCACAGCCAAATAATGAAAAAAACCCAGCAACTCCCTAACTTCATCTCCCACCCTCATCACCTCCCAGGTATTACAGACCACAGTGGCTTCCGCATAGATCCTGACCTTTCTCAAGGTTTTTTTCAGGACAGTGGTGATTTCCAGGAACTCCTGTTCCTTCTCAGACTCCAGCTTCTGCTTCACAGGATCCAATCAGTCCTGTGGTGCCAACCACACCTCTCACCCTAGTCATTCTCTCCACTTCTCAGACTCAGCTACTCTCTGGCTCCTCCACTCACCTTAAGCCACTTCCCCCAGCCCCTGTCTTGCTTCAGCTCCTCCACAAACCTGGCTAGCCACAGGCAACTATTCTTTCCAGCTACTCCCCGAGTCTCAGCTACTTCCTGGGTCTCATCTACTCCACAGACTTCAGGAAATTCCCCCTCAAGCTACTGCCCAGCCCTCCCCAGTCTAGAGTATCCATAAGTTCTGACTTTCCCCCAATGATTCCTCAGCCCCAAATCTTCCCATTCCCCTAAGGTCACAAAAACACATCACTGGTACTGTTCCCACAGAAGCTTTTTTTGACACATGCCTCAGTTTCCCCAGCCACAGGAATTCCCTCCCACCAATCCCTATCAGGGCCCTGCCCAGACTTCTCTCTACTCCTGTCTTCCCTCCTCCTTACCCAGCACTGTGTAGGACTCAGCTGTGAAGCGATCCCGTCCCCCACGACCCGAGGGCATCCTCTTGGGAGATGGAGTACCTCTGTGGGTGACAGGGAGGGGAGAACTCTCAATTCAGACCTCACTTCTCCCATAGGAGGGCTTCCCTGGTCCACTGCAGTCACCATGAACATTTCATCTTTCCTGGGCTGTGTGTGGTTCTTTTCATACACAGGGTCTCTCATGTTGGAACATACCTGTGCCCTTCCTCATCTGGAAAAATCCTATTTGACCATCAAAACCCACTTCAAAGATTCCTCTCCCTTCATTCACTCTTTGGGCTCCCCCCACTCCATGTCCCTCCCTCTACCCCAGCCTTGACCACACTGGACTCTATGTCCATGTCCAGCTTGATCTCCTCCACCAGAGACTCAGGGAGGGGAGGGGGCAGGCTACCTGGCTGGGGAGTTGACGGGAGACGCCGTCCGCCCCTTGCCATCTTTCTCGCGAGCTTTGATATCCTGCACCTTCCCGCCCATGGCGTCCCACTCCACGGAGAGATCATCCACCCGCAGGTTCTGGTGGGATGTGGATGCATCCAGGCGGAACATGAACGCTGGGGCCGGGCAGACACAGGAGTCACAGAGATGGGAAAACCCAGAGACACAGAGAGAGACAGAGAGACAGACAGTGACCAAGACAGACCATGACAGGGACAGAGAACAGAAAGAAATAAAGAAATAGAGACTAAGACCAAGAGAGAGAAAGAGAGACAAGTGGACAAAGGTTCAGAGATGGAGGGAGAGAGACAACAGGCAGAAAGGCACCAAAAGACGGGACAGCGAAGGGTGGGGAGGGCAGAACATGTAGCCAGAGGAGTGAAGGCGGAGGGCTAGTTGCCTAAAGGTCTCCCAGGTCTGAAGCCATTTTCAGACCACGGTGCTGCCCTGTGCTTTCACAGGGGGTTAATCCCAGAAAGGGGGCTGTGCTAAGGCATGACAGAGCTAAGCCAGAGTGCAGAAAGGACTTCCTACCCGAACATGCAAAGGTATCACTGTGGGGGTGCTAAGAAATCTATCTTCAGTACTGATACCCTATTTCCAATTCTATAGAGCACTTAGCTATTCTTTTTTTTTTTTTTTTTGAAGAGTTAGAGAAAGAGAGAGGGGGGCAGTGTGTGTGTGTAAAAACCATCCAGGTATGATGCAATCAACTGCAAATGCAAAGAACAATACCAAGTTTATACCAGACACTCAGGCTAAGGAATCTGCTATGGATTGAGCACTGAGTTTCCTGGCAACCAGGGCAGAAAGGGCCACAGAACCCTGATTAGAAGATTCTCATTAGACACCAGTCCCTGGAGCCCTGGGAGTGAGTGGTTATGGAGTCACAGCGAGGGGAGGTATGGGAGTCAGTCACCTGGTGTCTCCAGGGTCACTGGCTCGGAGAACTCGCCTGAAACTGCCTTATTACAGGCCTTCACACGGAAATTCATGTATTTCATGTCAAACTTGAGACCTGCAAGACAAAAGAGAGGGCTTAATATTGTGTACTCTTTGAGTGATTGATTAGAGGCCCTTGTGTCCCACAGTCATCCCACCACCTCTCATTCTAAGGAGCATCTCGTAGACCACAAGGTAACCCTAATAAATCATCCCTGTCCTCATTCACCTGTGGGGCTATGGATCACTTGGCTCCACCTCTAGTCCAGACTGGCTAATCAGGATGCTTCAAGGTTCAGTCACCACAATTGGTCCAGGGATAGGCACATGACCCAAACTGGCCAATCAGAATCTAACCTGGGACTCGCTGATATTAGAGTGAGCGGAGTCCCTCTTTCCGCTGAACTAGCCAACTAGGCAGAGAAGGTGATGGCACCCCACTCCAGTACTCTTACCTGGAAAATCCCATGGACGGAGGAGCCTGGTAGGCTACAGTCCACGGGGGTCACTAAGAGTCAGCCACAACTGAGAGACTTCATTTTCACTTTTCACTTTCATGCATTGAAGAAGGAAATGGCAACCCACTCCAGTGTTCTTGCCTGGAGAATCCCAGGGACGAGGGAGCCTGGTGGGCTGCTGTCTGTAGGGTTGCACAGAGTCGGACATGACTGAAGCGACTTAGCAGCAGCAGCAGCCAACTAGGAGGAAGCCACTCCTGGGAAAATCTGCCACCATGTTGGCAGCCCTACTTGAGAATGTCTGCTTTCTCAGAGCCAACAAGTGTCTAGAACTGAGCTGAGTGAGTCATATGCTGGAACTCCTGCATCTAGCCGTGACCAGTGCCTTAAAGATTTTCCCTAATAGTATCCTTTTTAAAAGTTATTAATTTCTTCTAATCTTAAAAAATGAAAGCAACTATTGAACTGTCTTCCCCCTCATGCAAAACCTCTTTGGAGATATATCCAGGCGTCTCTCAGTGGCTTCACTCCCTCTCTCTCTTCTGGGCTTGTCAGTCCTCATCTAGTAGGTTCTCCTGGCTGACTGCTCCTTCCTTCATGGAACATTTTTCCTTGGCAGTTATGGCATTGCCCTCTACTTTGCAGGCTCCTCTGTACTCTCAAATGTTTGGGTGACTCAGTCTAAGACCCTGCTCACCCTTAAGACACTATCTGCCTACCCACAGGGCAGACACAACTCAACCTCTAGCTCAGACCACGGGTCCAGGTGCCCCGGGTGTTCCCTGCAGGATGCCTTCTCTGGGCATTCCAAACAGCACTCAGAAATCCATGTTCTGAAACCTCTCATAGGTCCCCTTGCCCTCAGAATAAAGTCCCTATTCCTCTTCTCCCCTTTCCCTACAGATGTTGTTCCCTCGGCAAAGTTAACTAGTTCCAGACACAAAGGCTCAGTGTTCTGTCCTCTGAGCCCTTGATCAGGCAGTTCCTTGGCCTGGAACTTGGTCTCCCTGGCTTCTCTTTTGGGCCTCAGTTTGGCTGTTACTTTCTTCAGGTGCCCACCCAGACGACCTCACCCTTTCTTGAATCCCCTCCTGAGTTCTGTAGTGTGCTCAGCAGCGCCACCTACTGCCCCAGCGCTAAGTAGAACGTGTTAGACGCTCCATCGTGTTTGACTCTGTGACACCATGAACTGTGTAGCCTGCCAGGCTCCTCTGTCCATGGGATTTCCCAGGTGAAAATACTGGAGTGGGTTGCTATTTCCTTCTCTAGGGGATCTTCCAAACCCAGGGATCGAACCCAGGTCTCCTGAATCACAGGCAGATTCTTTACCCTCTAAGCCACCAGGGAAGCTAAGACTACCATCCAGAAGGCTTGGATTCTGAATCATGAACCTATCCGGCTTTTCACTGTGGGTGTCTGTTTCCTAGTCTGCAACCTAACAATCATTCTCCCCACACCGAGCAGGGTTCATGTAAGGATGAGATGGCCCAAGGAATATAAGAACTTAATCAAAACCCTCCTGTCTTGCAAACAGTCAACAAGATAGTAGGTGGATTGCAAATAACCACATGGGTTATTTATATAGGTGAGTGAATTCATCATCTTCAGTATCACATGTCTTGTGAGGGATTCAACTTCCTGCCCTGAGGAATTCGCTCACTATGGATTTTGGAAAAGGCCAAAGGGGTAAAGTGGGTGCATCCGGAAGCCTGTGATGGAGAAGCTCTATACTTTGATTGTGGTGTAGTTACACACATTTACATAGGGGATACAATTGCATACAGGATTACACGTGTACATGCAAATCAGTGAGTGCTAAACTGGTAAAACTGATGAAAAGTAAATCAACCCTGCAGACTATACTCGTCAGCTTCCTGGTTCTGGTACTGAACTCTACTTATGTAAGCTGCCACTACTGGAGAAAGCTGAATATGTACAATGTGTATATATTTCATTGTGTATATATATGATATATAGTATGTGCTCAGTCTGTCCAACTCTTTGTGACCCCATTGACTGTAGCCCGCCAGGCTCCTCTGTCCATGGGATTTCTCAAGCAAGAATACTGGAGTGGGTTGCCATTTCCTTCTCCAGGGGATCTTCCTGACCCAGGGATTGAACCCAAGTCTCTTAAGTCTTCTGCACTGGCAGGTGGATTCTTTACTACTAGTGTCACCTAGGAAGCCCCACGTGTGTGTGTGCACGTGTGTGTGTATACACAACGAAATATGATTCAGCCTTAAAAGGAAAGGAAACTAACGCCTGCTACAACATGGTGAACCTTGAGGACACGATGCTCAGTGACATAAGCCAGGCGTACTGTATGATTCCATCTATATGAGGAACTTAGAGTAGCAACATTCCCAGGGAGGGGAATTAGAATGGTGGGCGCCAGGGACTGGGCAGAGAGGAATGGAAGTTAGTGTCTCCTGGGGACAGAGGAATATCCTGCTGGTCCAGTGCTTAGGACTCTGTGCTTTCACTGCCAAGGGCACGGGTTCGATCCCTGGTCAGGGAACTAGGATCCTGCAAGCCATGTGCTAAGGCCAACATTTAAAAACAAAACAAACAACAACAATAACAAAAACGAATGGGGACAGTTTCAGTTCTGCAAGCTGAGAAGTTCTGGAGATGGATGGTGGGGGTGATCATAGCACAACATCACGAATGCACTGAAGAGCTCGTCTGTTCACTTGAGGGTGACCGTGGTGGATTTTACGTTATGTGTATTTTGCCACAATAATTTTTTAAAAAGCCCGGGGGAAAATGGGATATGTTTATTTTGATTTCTATGCAAAGGATAAGCTGAGAGCTTCTCAGGCCCTCTTCTCGGCTGCTGGCTTTTCTTTCCTGCAATTAGCATGCTTATTATTAAGCTTGTATGCTAATTACAGATAGGGAGCAGGCTGATTATAGCCCAAGAGCCCTGGTGATAGTTATCTTGTCAGGGAGATTCTCCCCACCCTTGAGGGCTTCCCCTGGCTCAGGATGGTTTCTTAACTCATTAGGGACCCCTGATTTTACCCTCCTTCAGACCCTCCCCTACCAGCTGGATGGATTCCCCCAGTCTTTCTGCTTTCGTATAACTGCCAAGGAAATCCTCAGAGCCTGGGAGGATGGTTCCCTGAACACCAGCTCTATGAGAGGAGGGATTCTCAAGCACTTTGCTTACTACTGTAAGGACAGTGCTTGGTATCCTGCAGGGACTAAGTCAAAATGAATGAATGAAGGAAATGGCAACCCACTCCAGTGTTCTTGCCTGGAGAATCCCAGGGACAGGGGAGCCTGGTGGGCTGGCCTCTATGGGGTCTCACAGAGTCGGACACGACTGAAGCGACTTAGCAGCAGAGATAAGACAGGGATGGAGCACACCCTTTCCAGGTGCTTCACTCAGTTCCCTCATCTGTAAAAAGCTGACAGTAACACACTCACTGCTGTTGCTGCTGCTGCTAAGTCGCTTCTGGGTAAAATGCTTAGCACACAGTAAGCCCTCAGTTCATGGTGCAGGGCTGTCCCCGGCATCGTTTTCCTTATTATATGTTACTCCCCATCAGCCCAGTAGAGGCATGAGGATGGTCCACGAACCCCAGGCGGACTGATGGGGAAAGCTGAGCTGCCCTTACCGGTCAGGGTGTATTCCGTTTGCCGGATCCCCTCGATGACCATCCAGGGCTGGTCCTCCTTGAGGCGGGGTGGGCCCTCAAAGTTGGTCCGCCGATATTCCAGCACGAAGTGGTCAATCTTGTTGTCCTCGTCTGGCATGCGCCACACCAAGGTTACACAGTTGTCGGCCACTAGGGACTCGGACAGGTCGATCACAGGGGCGCTAGGCACTGGCCCAGGACAGAGAAGAGAGGGGTGTCAGGGCACGGGGCAGGGGGCGGGGGCAGGGAAGCCTGCAGGGGCGGGCCTGGCTGTAACCCTGCCCACACATTAGACCTTCTTGGGGTCTGGGTGTCCTCCCAATACCAGGATTAGGGGCGGGGCTTCTCTGGGTTCCGTAGCCTGGGGGTGGAGTCTCCTCAGGGTTTCACCAAAGGGTGTGGGGCAGAGAAGAGCTTTCTAAGGGTTCAACCAACGAATACTTGGGCTTCTCTGAATCCCACCATTTAGAGGTAGTAAGTTTCCAGAATGCTACCAACTGGGGTGTGGTCTCCATGGGATTCCACTCCTAGTGGGTGGGGATTCTTTAGGACTCTACCAACAGGGTGGGGCTTCCCTGTGGCTCCACCCACTAGGGGTGGGAATCCTCGGGGCTCCAAGTCAGGGCAGGACCTTCTGCAGTTTCCACAAATGGTTGACAGCCTTATTCTGATTGTCATGCCTTGTCTGGGGCTCTCTCCTAGACTTTGGGATTTTTTCCCCCTATAATCCAGTGAGTTCCCGTCTCACCAGGCAGGAACGTGATTGCCTGCAACATCCTCCGCTCCTGTGCAAAGTCCACCATGAGATGACTCATGTTGTCGCTGACCTTGGCTTTCAGCGACAGCCGGAAGGCGGGGGCCATTGTCACACTGCAGGGAAGGAGGTGGAGGCAGCCTGCACACTGCAGGGAAGGAGGTGGACGCCCAGGCCTAGTCCCCCGAGGTGTGTGTAGGGGGCCCCCCTCCTCCTTGTTGCGGTCCGGTGCTCTGGGCCAAGGGACCCTCACCTGGGTGTTCCCACCTTCACAATGGGGGTGGGGCAATAGGGTAGGAGCCAGGTCCCAGCGTCTTACCCATCTTTGATTTGCTTGGCAGCCTAGAAAGAGGGACAGAACAAAAGCCAAAGAATTGCATTGGCTGAATCAGAAACCCACTACACAGACAGGAAGACTGAGGCCCAGCCGGATGTCCATGTGTCAAAGTGCCCCAGCATGGGGGCAGAAAACCTTAGCCAGACCCTGATGGGATGGGAGGTTCCCACCCCTATCCCCACCTCCTGCCTAGTGCCCAGTACATACAGTTGACTGATTTAGCAAATGAAAATATAGGCAACAAAGTTAAATTTCCATTGCAGATGAACAATTAATAAATATATACGTTTTAGCAGAAGTAGGTCCCATCCAATATTTCAGATATATTTACACTAAATATTGGATGTGACATATTACTAAAAAATTAATTCCTTGTTAAATTTTAATTTCAAATAATGAATAAGTATTTTAGTGTAAATATATCCCAGGCGACATTCGGGAAATACTTATACTAAACATTTGCATGAGATATACTAACAATTTCATTCATTCTTTTTTTTTTAATTGGAGTATAATTTCTTTACAATGTTATATTAGTTTCTGCTGTACAACAAAGTGGATCAGCCATATGGATACATATATACATGCTCCCTCTTGGTCTCCTCTCCTGCCTCCTTCCCATCCCACCCATCTAGGTCATCGCAGAGCACCAAGCTGGGCTTCCTGTGAGTTTTAGATCTACCACAAAGAATTATGACTTTAGCATATGTCCTACCAATGATGTTTAGGATGTATTCAGGCTAAATCCTGCATGGGCCATAATCAGAGTAAAACATTACTTGTAGTTGATCTGAAATGCAAACGTATCTGGGTGGCCACTCTGGCTCCCGAGACGCCCACCTGGGGAAAGTCCTTGCTGTCAGTGGCCAGCAGGGTCTGGTTGGCTGTCTCCAGAAGCTCTTCGGAGCTCTCCAAGGCTCGTGTGCAGGCAGCCAGCTGGTTCTGCAAGTGCCATGCCACCAAGAGAAGAGACATCTTACTCCACGGCATCAGAGCCTCCCAGGGCTCCTCATCGCCTTGGGGATCCGGGGTACCATGTCCTTCTCCAACTCCAGGTGCGAAAGGGAGGCTAGAGGGGGTTTGGGCCTCTCTGCGGGTAGGACATCAGAACCATTTGGGGATCCCTTCCTTAGAAAAGGACATGTCCAGGGACTTCCCTGGTGGTACAGTGGCTAAGATTCCATGCTCCCAATGCAAGGGGCCTGGATCAATCCCTGGTCAGGGACCTACATTCCACATGCTGTCACTAAAGATTGCACATGCTGCAACGAAGACCCAGCATAACCATATAAATAAAATAAGTGAATATTTTTAAAAAAGAAACAGACATGCCTAGGTCACATCTGAGCCTAGAGCTCCACATTCCTTGCAGATGGGCATCCAGGGTGCTAGGGGGTGGCCCAGGAAGTGCTGGTGTCGCCCTAGTAACCCCAGCTTGGAATCTGAGACCCCAGAGGAGCCATAGTGGGTGTTTGGCAAGAAGTGATGCCCTCAGATCTGAGGGACCAGTGGGAAGGGCTGAAAAATTGGAAGTGCGAGATGAAGACAGGTGGGGAGAACAGCCAGATGTAGGGGTGGGGCTGCAGCAAAGGAGGGGAGAAGGGATTAAGAGGGAGAGCAGGTGTGTGAGGGATGGATAGGTCATGGCCAGGGAGGGGGCTGGGAAGAGCCCAGGGAAAAGAGGAGGTGTGGCTGACACCACCGGATGGTCTGGCTTGGGACACCAGGGACACTGGAGGCCCCTCTGGGAAGGGGAAAGAGATGAGGGGCAGGTTCGGAGGAAGATATTGAGGCCGGTCGGGCTCTGGGGAGTGTGCAGGGGATGGCATCTGGGAAGGGGTCTGGGAGAACACCCTCCCCCCGCCAAAATCACACATACCTGCAGCTCATAAGTGCGGCTGGCTCGGTCCTGCTTTATCTTCATGAGCATGCCCTCCTTCAGCTCCTCCAGGAGGGAGAAGAGGGACTGGAACTCGGCTTCCAGGTCCTCCTGCACCTTGGCCGAGTTTGCCTTGGAGAGACGAGGTGGGGTCAGAGCGGCCAGCACTGGCCAAGCTGCTGCTCAGATGGGCAGCAAGGCCCAGGGTCCCCAAAGGCAGGTTACCTCTATAGCTGCCCTTCCCCCCGCCCTGGGTGTAGGGGTGACTTCCTCACCTCCACGTTCAGCAGCATCTGCTTGAGGGAGTAAATGAAACTCTGGATCTCTTCATTTTTCACAGCCAGCGTTGTGATGATCTTCCTCAGAGCCTCCTGCCCCCAGAGAAGCATGCACAAACTAAGTGTCTCAGCCTGGCCATGGCTCCTTGACTTGAAGCTCCCCCTTTCTGTCCTCCAGGGGCCCAGAGAAGGGATGTGGGAGCCACTGTGCCAAAAAGCTTGGGCACTAGCCAAGAGCAGGCCCTGGGTGGAGCTCTGGCCCTACAGCCCTCAGGAGCAGCAGGCATCGGGCACATTGAGCCCGCCCATTTCACAGGAGAGGAAACTGAGGCTCTGAGAGAACTTCTCAGGAAGCACAGACCCTGAGCCCCAGCCAGGTCTGCCTGAGTGCAAAGGCTTCAACCAGGTAACTATATCCTGAGGGGGGTGGGGGCATGATTGGGGTAAGGAGCTAGCTCCGGGAAAGAGACACCAGAGGAAAAGGATGCCCGCGGAACATGGGTTCATCTGGAAAAGGGGAGACGCTAGGGAATCAGGTAAGTGGAGAAAGGTAAGGAGATCTGGGGGAGGGGATGCCGGGAGAGGAGGCCGGCATGGGTGGGTGCTTCTAGGGTCCGCAGCCCAAACCCAGGCCTCCCACAGGTCCTCTTCCTGGGGGCACGGGATTGGTGGGGGTCACCTGTGCTGAGCTGGCGGGGCGCCCTCCGAGGCGGGGCGTGGCCAGGATCGGGACACCTGGTCCGCAGTCCCGATGGAAGGCGTGGGTGATGGAGTCAAGGCTGGGTCCCCGATACTGAGGGGGTGGGGGAGGCCTGGGGGCCATGAAGGGGATGCGCCTGAACTCAGGCCAAGATGATGTGGGTCGTGGCTAGGGTGGGGGGCTGCGGCGTCCAGAATGGGGGCTAGATCCGGGCGTGGTTGCGGTGAGGGTGGGGCTTCGGCCGCAGAGCAGCTGGGGTCGGGGGAAGCTGGGAGGACGCTGCGGCATCACCTGGTCCCCCTCCTCTCGTCCACCCCCGCTTCGGACCGCGCCCTGCCCCGCCCGGGTCTTACTCTCTGGTCCTCCATGGCTGCAGCCCAGGTCGGCCCGGCCCGGCCCGCGGGCCCCGCTCTCTCTTCCAGTCCCCAAGCTGCCTTTGCCGCTGCCGGTAGCCAATGGCCCGCCGAGCCCTCGCCGCCGCCGCCGCCGTGCCCCCAGTCAGCGCTCCATCACTGCCCGCAGCGCGCAGGCGCGCCCCTCGCTGCAAGCTGGGAAATGTAGTCTTTCTTGCGCTGGGGTCGTGGAAAGCCGAGACCCTCAGTGCCTGGGTCGTCGCAGGTGATATTGCTAATGATGCCTGAGCCGGAGAGAGCGCAGAACTGGGAGGCAGGATGCTTGGGTTCAACTGCCTTGTGACCTTGAGCCTGTCCCTGGTTCTGTGCCTCAGTCTCCCAACTCTTTCACCCCTGCAACTTCTCAGCTACCGCTCAAAATGGAATTTTATCGCCACAGCTCCGGCCCTTCAGCGTGGCCCGTAGACCTGGCTCCACGACTACTCAAACTTCGCATTTACTGAAAAGCCGAAGTCTTTTGCCTAAGCGGATGTTCAGCTTCCAATGCTGCCTTTCTCTCCCCACATCACAGCTGAACACCTGTGCATCCCACAGAGCCCCAGGCTCTCACATCTCCTCCAGAAGCCCTGCCCAGAATCCATAGGGCTAGGAGGAGGCTGGTAAGCTCTGTGTATGACATGTGGGCAGAACACCACCACAGGGGCCTGTCTGTGAGTGATGGGAACAATTTTGCCAAGAACACTGACCTTCTTCTTTCTGGTTGAAAAAAAAAAAAAAAGGTCACACTGTGGTTGGGAGTGAGACATTGAGGTCTAGGAGTCTGCCTCCTCCTCCAGGGGTGGGTACAGCTAGCCAAGGGGTTAATAGGTGCGGGGCTGAGAGAAAGTCTGGAGACTATGAAGCGCATTCCCCACCCACCCACCCACCTCCCGCCCCACAATCTTCTCCCAGCTGTAGGGGCAGGTAACCCGCCTTACCTGCCCCAGGACTCAAAACCATTAGCAGAAATCCATTCCCCTGAACCCCAAAAGGAGACATCTTAGAGGCAAAATAATTGATGCTGAGATGCTGCCACTAGGTCCCCTGCTCAGGTCTGTGCCATCTGCTCCCCTCCCCACTCCTTCTCTCACCTGCCCCGCCGTGTGTCCCTAGTCTAGGCATGTTTATGGAGTCTTTTTTTTAATATTTATTTTTATGTGGACCATTTTTAAAGACTTTACTGAATGTGTTAACAATATTGTTTCTGTTTTGGACTTCTCTCGTGGTCCAGTGGTTGAGAACGTGCCTGCCAATGCAAGGGACATGGATTCGATCCCTGGTCAGGGAAGATTCCACATGCAACTAAGCCCACGGTTCACAACTACTGAGCCCACGGTCCACATGCAACTAAGCCCACGGTTCACAACTACTGAGCCCACGGTCCACAACTACTGAAGCCCACGCACCTAGAGCCCGTGCTCCCCAACAGGAGAAGCCCACATGCAGCCATGAAGACCCAGTACAGCCAAAGATGGGTAAACAAATACAATTTTTAAATGTATATTTCAAAAATGCATTGTTCCTCTTTTATGTTTTGGTTTCTCGGCTTCCCGGCTTGTGGGCTCTTAGGTCCCCAACCAGGGACTGAACCCGCACGGCCTGCATTGGAAGGCCAAGTCTTAACCTCTGGACAGCCAGGGAAGTCCCTCTGTAGTCTTTTAGGAAGATTTTCACTCACTTTATCTCCATCACATACACGTATTGCCTTTCGCCTTGGAAAAAAAAAAAGAGGGAAACTGAGGCACAAGTGACAGGAAGTGGAGCCCCAGCAGTAGTGGCCACCGGATGTCTGCTGGCTGGCCTGGGTGTCACTTATGCCTCTATGGTGGGGGCGGAGTGTCACCTATGCTTCTGTGGCAGGAAGTCTGTCACACGGGAGGGGAAAGGGGGTGGCAGGGCGCCAGTTGGGAGAGAGGAGCCTGATGGGCCAGGAATGGGGTCCCCAGACACAATGCTGGTCCTCCTGGTGCAGTTCTGGGGTGAGTATCTGAATCTCCCTACCTTGGCCCCCATCCTGTTGTGACTCTTCACTCCAGCTGCCTGCCCCTCCTGTTCAGAGCCCCCTTGAAACCTTAGTCTCTCCGCTCTACCAAATACACCCTGTCTCTCTCCCTGATACTCAGAACTTTACAAGGGTTGAACTCTGTGTGTGTGTTAGTTGCTCAGTAGAGTCCAGCTCTTTGCAACCCATGAGCTGTAGCCTGCCAGGCTCCTCTGCCCATGGAATTCTCCAGGCAAGAATACTGGAATGGGTTGCCATTTCCTTCTCCAGGGGATCTTCCCCACCCAGGGATTGAACCCAGGTCTCCTGCATTGCAGGCAGATTCTTTGCTATCTGGGCTCCCAGGGAAGCCCGCAAGGGTTGAACGGTTCTAGCTAAAATCCATAGAGGGAGCCTTAGGATAAAATTCACACCGGGACCTGCCTATGAGCCTTGTATGACCTGGCCCTGCCTGCCGCTCTGTCCTCTGTGCTCTCTGCATTCCCTCTCTCTCCCATGGCCAGTCTGCTGACTCCTCTTTTTTTTTTCTTTTTTCATCCCAACACATCGAGCTTGATCCTACGTCTGGGACCTTTGCACCTTCTGTTCCCTCTGCCTGGAATACTCTTCCCTGCATCTCCTCTCTTTAGGGTCAGCTGCAACTCCACCCCAAATGTCAGGAACTTGACAGCAACTCACCCCTTCTAGGCGGGCATTTAACAGGTACCCAGACTTCCCATGGCCAAAAGCAAACTCTTTCTTTCCCCTCTAGCCCTGCTTCTTCTACTCGGTGTCCCTCATCTTTTTTTTTTTTTGGCTGTGTGGCATGTGAGATTAACTTAGTTCCCCAATCAGGGATCAAACGCACACCTCCTGCAGTGGAAGCTCGAGTCTTAAACACTGGACCGCCAAGGAAGGCCCTCAGTGTCCCCCATCTTGGCCTAAAGTCGCCACAATTCACAAAGTCCCTCAGCCTAAGAACCTTGGAAATCTGCCACTATCTCTCTTTCCCTCCCTCCCAATTCAGTTCTTCTTTTTTTTTTAATATTTATTTTTAAACTTTTTATTTTGTGTTAGAGCATAGCCGATGAACAGTGTTGCGACAGTTTCAGGGGAACAGCGACCAACTCAGGTCTTATAGTTCTTCTGCAGGCAACTTTCAAAATCTGTTCAAACTCTGACCTCTTCTTTTCCAGGGTCTGGGTCCCATCACTGGTCTCCTGGACCCTGGTTTCTTGGCCATCCTGACCGCCCGCCCACCCCACCCCTGCCCCATGAAGATCACAGTCAGTTCTCACCATGGCAATGGTTGTGATTTTTTTAAACTTTAACTGGACCACACTTCCTCCCTGCTCCCGTGGTTTCCCATCACGCTTAGATAAAAAAGTACACTGCTCCCCTTTCCCCACCCCCACCCACCTCCCCACCTCTGTCATCCTCCACCCACACAGCCCACAGGTCTCTAAAAGCCATGCCCTGCTGACTTCTCTGATCCCACTTCCTCCCTCTCTCCCCTTCATGTGCTCTGCTCCAATCCTGGGGGCCTCCTCCCTGTTCCTCCAGCTTACCAGGCCCCTTCTAGCCTCAGGACCTTTGCATGACCCATTCTTCACGGACGACTGACTACTTCTTTCGTTTTTTTAAGATTTATTTTATTTGTTTATGCCTGTGCTGGGTCTTCATCGCTGCACTCAGACTTTCTCTAGCTGCGGCAAGCAGGGGCTACTCTCTAGTTGTGGAGCTTAGGCTTCTCATTGCAGTGGATTCTCTTGTTGCAGAGCACGGGCCTAGTTGTCCCACAGCACGTGGGATCTTCCCCAACCAGGGATCGAACCCGTGTCTCCTGCACTGGCAGCTGGATTCTTAATTGTACCACCAGGCAAGCCCTGAATACATCTTACTATTCACATCCCTGCTCAAATGTCACCTCCTCTGAGAGGCCCTCCCTGATCATCCTCTATAAGGACACCCTCTCATTTCATCCTTATCATCTCTTGCCACTCCCCATTCCTTTCCTCCATCGATTCTCATTTCATGACTTCCTGTGTCTCTCCCCCAAGACTGTTAGCTCCACAAGGGTAGGGGCTTTTGTCTGTCTCAGTTACCCATGTGTCTGTGTCCACAGGGTCCAGATCAGGGTCTGGCACACTCCAGGCAATCTTTCTGTGGCTGAGAGCCAGACATGTCATAGAGTTCACCTTGAAATCTCACAAGTGCTGAGAGACTTATACCCATTTCACAGATGGGGCCATGGAGGTTCAGCAAGAAATGACCTTGCAAAGATCACACAGATAGTAAGCTTTCAGGCTCTCACTGCCTTATTCCCGTGGGCTGGCTAGGGAAGTAAGTCAAGCACACACACATACACACTCACACACACACTTAAGAAGGTCTCACTCACTTCTTCTTTCCCCCAGTCCTGCAAGGAGCCACAGGCCTGACTGTGCAGCAGGCACCGAAGTTGTTGCAGGTGAGACAGGACAGCCAGGTGACTCTAGCCTGCCAGGTGATGCAGGACCCAGCCTGGGAGCAGCTCCGTGTCGAGTGGATCAAGGACGTTGACATCCTTTGCCAGACACACATCATCAATGGCAGTCTGAACAAGGATGTCTGTGGGCCTCAGGGATGGCTCTCCTGGCAGCCGCCTGGCAACCTCACCCTGCAGCTGAACCACGTGAGCCTCAATGACAGTGGACTCTATGTGTGTGGGGCAACCGTGGAGATCCCTGATTGGGAGGAGGCCCAGGGCAACGGGACGCAGCTCCTGGTGGAGACAGGTATGAGAGCATGGGGTGGGGGGCAGGGGTGTAAGCCAGGGAGGACTTGGAACTTCTAGAAATCTTAAGCTTCTAGAATCTCAAACTCCTAGCAACTAAATTCTCTAAATCAGATTCCTAGAAACAGTCTGCAGATGCAGACAGTTTCTGTTGTGATGACTCCACTCTGCTGTTATAGTGTGAAAGCCTCCATAGACATGCTTAAGGGAATGGGAGGGCCTGGGTGCCAATAAAATTTTATTAAAAAAAAAAAAAACAGAGGGCTGAATTTGACTCACAGGCTGTAGTTACTCAGCCCTGCTCCAGTATATCACAATCATAAACACTCTTGAACGGTTCCATAAACTGTGTTATTCAAATATAACCTCCGTACAGAGAAATGCCCATACCGCAAGTGGCCGGCTCGTGGATATCTTAGTCTGTTAGATCACTGATAAAACACTGCAGACTGGGTGGCTTATAAACCTCATATTTATTTCTCAGAATTCTAGAGATTGGAAATCCAAGATCAAAGCGCCAGCAAGGTCGTGCTCTGGTGAGCAGCCTCTTCCTGGTTCATAGCCTGCACCTTCTAGCTGTGTCCTCATGTAGCAGCAGGGGGCTGGGGAGCTCTTTAGGGTCCCTTTTACTGAGGAATGCTGTGCCACACTGCATGTGGGATTTTAGTTCAGCAACCAGGGACTGAACTGCACCACCTTCCATGGAAGGGCAGAGTCTTAACCACTGGACGGACCACCATAAGAGCACTGATCCCATTCATGAAGGCTCTACCCTTTACCTAACCACCCCCCAAAGGCCCTGACCTCTCATTACCCTCATATTAGAGGTTAGGATTTAACATATGAATTTTGGAGGGATTTATACAAATAATGGGCTTCACTGGTGGCTCAGTGGTAAAGAATCCGCCTGTGATGCAGGAGATCTCTGGCTTGGGGAGATCCCCCTGGAGAAGGAAATGGCAACCCACTCCAGTATTCTTGCCTGGGAAATCCATGGAGAGGGGAGACTGATGGGCTATAGTTGATGGGGTTGCAAAAGAATAGGACATGACTTATTGACTAAACAACAACAACGCAAATCACAACAATGGATTCTCACAACCTGCACACACTTGGGTGCTCACCACCCTGCTCAACACACGTATCTGCCTCCTTATAAATGCCATCCCCCCCCCACTATTCTGACTTATAGCAGCATAAATCTATTTTAACTGGCTTCCTGTTTTACTTAGTGAAATCATAGAGTGCATTCTGTGTCCGACACTCGACACTCTGTGAGACTCCTCTGTGTCAGTATGTGGAGCAATGGCTCGTCCTTTTCCTTTGCTGTGCAGTGCCCTCCATCACCACTGATCAGTCCAGTTTCCTCCTGATGGCTATTTTGGCAACTTCTGGGTTTGGGCTATTATAAATAAGACTTCTATGAACAATCTAGAACTTCTTTTAAAAAATATTTTTTGGCTGCACTGTGGGGGCATGTGGGATCTTAGTTCCCCGATCAGGGATCAAACCCACACCTCCTGCATTGGCAACATTGGAGTGTTAACCACTGGACCATCAGGGAAGTCCCTAGAACTTGTCTTTTGGTCAACATATGGACACAGTTGTATTGTACCGAAAACAATTCTAGAATCTCAAACCATAAGGCAGAATCTTGCAGTTTGAGAATCCTAAAGGTATAAATTCTAAGCTCTGAGAACTGCAGCATATGTTATCCATGGGGACTATCACCCCTAAGAAGGTAAACATTGGTTCTTGGGAGCAAAGAAAATCTTATCCTTTTATGTATAAAGCAGAGATATGCAGATAGCCCACAGATTTATAGCATATCTGTGGTATTAACATTTCATGAGGGAACAAATGAAGGTTCTTAGAAAGCCTTCTTAGGGGACTGATAATGAAAAAAAGGTTGAGAAACACTGAAACAAAGACATGGAAGATTCTAGAATCTTAGAATTGTAGGGTCTGAAATACTTTAAATAGATAAACTCTTAGCCTTTTGCAATCACAGAGTATGTAAGAGCAGAAAACTCTAGAATTCCAGGATCTAGAATTGAAAGCCATTGACTGTCAGGACTTCCCTGTGGTGGTCCAGTGGTCAGGACTCCATGCTTCCACTGCAGTGGGCGCGGCTTCAATTCCACAGGGCCAAAAATAAAACACATACACAAAACAAACAGACAAGAAAGAAAACCATTGACTCTCAAGGCTGGAAGGAACTTTCCAGATTAGCTTAGCCAGCAGCCTCCTTTCACAGAGAATAAAGCTAAGGCCCAGCCAGGGCCAAGACACGTCCAGCCACCCACACATGCCGGGATGCAGGCAGCTTTCTCCAGAGCCCGACTCACACATTTCTCCAACTCTGCCTGACACCCACATAAGGGCCAAACCCTGCAGAGTTTGCAAGTTGACCTGTTGCGGTCTTGCACTCTCCACTGTTCCTCAGGGCCTTGGGCACCTGCCTGGCTCCTATCAGGCAAAATGAAGCACCACTCAGATTCCTAGCTTCAAGAGATGCCCATTTCTTTCCAGCTGGCAGGATCTGCCCACTGCCTGCCTCCAGGGCGGTGTGTTATGGCCGCCCCACCACCGCCCCCCACCAACCCTTGGCTTCCAGGGACAAGGGGGCCAATTACCAATTAGCAGAGGTGGGGGTAGCGGAGGCACCAGGCTGAGAGTTGTTGGCAGCTGTGAGGGAGCGAGGCTGGGTCGGCCGGAATTCAGCTCTGCACAGCTGGCTTCCCCATCGGAAGCCACCCCCCCCCCCAACCCCGGGATCACTGCCAACTTCAGAACGTGGAAGATGAAGGGGCTAGGAACTCTGGGTCTTGTCTTGGTCACAGGAGAAAGTGCCTTGGCTGGGGTTCCTGTCAATTACACAGACCTGAAAGCACATCCCCACTGGGCTATTCACTTGCTCTGTGAACTTATGCTAGCGACTTGACTCTTTTGTGCCTGTTTCCTTAGTTATCAAAATTCAGATAATAGTGCTTTCTCATCAGACTAGGTGAATTTATTTATTTATTCAATATATATATTTATTTTCCTGTGCCAGGTCTTAGTTGCAGCATGCGGAATCTTTGTTTCAGCATGTGAACTCTTAGTTCTGTCATGTGGGATCTAGTTCCCTGACCAGGGATCGAACCTGGGGCCCCTGCATTTGGAGTTCAGAGCCTTAACCACTGGACAACCAGGGAAGTCCCCAGATTATGTTACTTTAAAGTGATTATATCTAAAGAGTTTAAGTATTGTAAAATAAAGTAAAAAAAAAAAGTTTATTACTGGGTCTGGAATGTATTCACAATAACCCAGCAAGATAGGCATGCTTAGTCTCATTTTTCAGAAAAGGAAAGAGGTTTAGAACAAATACTTGCCTGAACTCACAGCATGGGAGGTGCAAGAACCCTGAGGTTCCACACGGGGTAGAGGGGCTGTTATCCTAAAGGGGTGCAGGATGCTGAACTCAAAGGTGAGCTCGCCTGAGACACAGGTTTCTTCTCTGCAGGTGGCTGGCTACAGGACCAGAGCTTCTCAGGTGAGCTCCGTCTACCTGACCTTGCTTCAGCTCCGCCCCTCCCCTCGGCCCCGCCCTCCGGCAGCCCGCCAACCACCCCCTCTCCCATTCCAGGCCTCTACTTCGCGCCCCTGGTGACGGGGGCCGTGGCCGTGGCCGTGGCCGCTTTCGCTCTGGGCGCTGGGATCTGGGGCCGCCGCCGCTGCCGGAACGGGGATGCAGGTAAGGAACCGCGCAGGTAGCTGCGCAGAGGGCGGAAGGTTCCCAAGAGCACCGCCAACCCCTGGCGATCGCGCCCCCTCGTCGCGAAAGCTGAAACTGCAGCTGCTTGACTAGGCGGGAACGCATCTCCTGACTTTGATACCTGCTCCTTTCGGAAGGAGGGAGGGCGAGGCTGGGGGGCAGAGAAGGGGAATGGATGAGGAAGGCTGGCCTCTACACCCGTGTTTTTTCAGGGGCATAGACAAAGCCCCCAGAAAGTGGGCTGGAGAGGACCAGGCTCTCTTAAATGACTGTCCCCTCTTGGTGTCATCTCTCACCCATCCCCCAATGCAGGCAGTCCAATCTACAGCAACGTCCTATACCGGCCCCGGAGAGCCCCAAGGAGGAGTGAAGCATGGCCTGTGGAAAGGAAGGTGCTGGACAGTGAGGATCAGAAGGGCCAAAGCTTCTGCTCGATCTCTTTCCCCCAGCGCCCCACCCCCAAGTCGCATCTGGCTCCCAAATCTTGCCCCAGTCCCAGACCCATTCACCCCATCTCTGCAGTCAGAATCTCTCCTGGCCCAGGCTCCTCTAGGCAGCCAAGGTCAAGAGGGTTCCTTGAAGTGGGAAGAGAAATCAGAACCCCAGGAGAGCCAGAGAAGACCTCCCCCCAGCGACTATATAAAGATGTGACTTATTCCTAGGGGGTCACAGAGTCCAGCAGTTTATTCTAGAGACCCCGTACTTGTTTTTATGAGGATGGACCTCTCCCTTGTCCCAAGAATATCCAATAAAGGTTCATGAAGAAAGCAAAGCCAGTATCCGTGGCAATTTGGCAGTGCTAGAGATTTGAGCCATCGGGGAGTCATCTGGGGGTGTGGTCCTGGAGGACGACTCTGGTGAGGGGGCTAGAGAGCTTTCCCCCTCTTATCCTTGGAGGGTCATGTCCAATTAGCAGAGAAGTGATGTCCCTCACTTCCAAACAGTGCCTGGAGCTGGAAGCATGCCCCCTCCCCAACTGGTGTCTACCCCCTCCCTAGGCAGGCTTGGAGTTAGGGGGGTGAGGGGGGAGATTGGGGCTTCCTGGCATTTGTCAGCCCCCCCCCCCACCACACCCGGGGTCTCCTGCCCGACTATCACCTTGAAGTGACACCAGCTGAGCCTGGCTCCCTTCCCCCACGTCTGCTGTTTCCATGGGGACAGATGTCCTTTTCGGCAGCCCGTGGCCACAGGCCCAGGATAGGAAGGAGGGGCGGGGTGGGGGCAGGGTTGGCCTGAGAGCCTCGCCCCCTCGGTTTCGCCGTCTTTTTTAATCAGCCGGTCTTTCCTGTCTCCAGGTTTTATCTGCCTCCATACCGCTCTCTCCCTGCCTGTCAACAGCTCTCTGAATGTTGGTCCCTCCCTGTGAGCCATTCAGGCTCCAACCTTGGCTCCACCCCCAAAACACAGAGCCGGGGATACCCTTCCCCTCCACGGGGCTGCCTCCCCTCTTCCTTCAGGGGCTGAGCTCCCTCTTCCCAGAAAGAACACTTGAAACACACAATAACTTATTTATTTGCCAGGCCAGAGGAGGGGTTCCAGACACAGTGCTGGGCCCTAGAACCCAGAAGGGGGCCGCGCAGGGCCTGGAGGAGCAGAGGCCTCTCCATCCAGCCTCCCCCGGGGCTGGAAAGACCTCCAGCATTTGCAGCCAGTAACGGGAGTCCCACAGCCCAGCGTACAGGGCTGAGGCTCCAGTCACGGGGTCTGTGAGACCACCGGGTACAGGAGGGCCAGATGCTCGGCACCCTGCACGGGCAGCGGGCGGGAGCTATAATGCAGCACCAGCTCTGGCACACTGGGGAAAGGGCCGCTGTGCTGACCCAGCACGAACTGGTTCTCTCGGGTGCGCGCAAACTTCAGGTGCAGAAAGCCCTGGCTGCTCCTGAGGACAGGGGTCAGGTCAGAAAGGGTACCCAGCACTTCAAGCCCGCCCACACCCTCCAAACCTAAAGCCAATCCTTGGATGACCCTAGGAACCCAAGCCTGGCATCCCCAAATATTTCTGGTTAACAGCCACTTGGCATCAGCTGTTGACTCCTTCCACACTGTGGGATGCCTTCTGCGCTTGTCCCTTGTGAAGACAGGCTGGAGTTCCTCCCAGTCGGAGGTCCCTCCCCAAGAACACAGAAGGCACTTTCTCTCCAAACCTCCTTACCCCTTGTGCTACCCATCCTGGTTACCCTCAGTCAAGGGACCTCCAACTTCCCCCCGCACACACACTTTTTTTTTGCTTTTGGCTTTTCCATGAGGCTTGCAGGATCTTAGTTCCCTGACTGTACCCTCACCCATGGAGTCCTAACCACTGGACAGCCAGGGAATTCCCTAGGGTCCCTTTCCTTTACATCTCTGGTAGGTGAATGACATAGAACCTGGAAATGGTCCTATCACCATCATTAGTATGAATTAAGCGCTTCCTGTTTCCTGGGCATTCTTCTCAACACTTTTCACTTTCCCCCCTCTTTTAATCATAGTATTACAACGAACTGAATGCTGTCATTGTCTTTGTTTCACAGATGAGGAAACCGAGGCCAAGAGAGGTTGAATGATTTAGCTGAGGTCACACAGCTGGGAAGTGGCAGAGGCAGGATATTAACTTACTTCCAAACCCTCTTCAATCTTGACCTTTTAGGAATCTCACACTCAGAAATCTGGTAGAATCTTAGGAGCGTTTTGTAATCAGACACACTTAGAATCTTAGGCAGAGAAGCACATAGAACCAGGGTATCAAATTCAAACGTCTACAGGGCCACTGGGATTTTGGCCCTGGTTTGACACAAATGGATACACTTTTAAACCTGGGAGGAGTCCAGAGGAAACTTGGACACCTAGTTCCTCATCTCACTGAAGTTCTAGATTTACTATATGACGTCCTCTCCATTTTCTTGCATACCTCCAGTGACAGGGAGCTCATTTTCAGTCGGAACCATGCAGGTACCCTCTCTGAAAGCCCTGCCTTCTGACCTAGAAGCTCAGCCAACAGCTCCCATAAGCCCCACCCCCTGGCCTGAAAGCTCTGTCCATCTGCCCTGGAAATCCCACCCATTGGCTCCTGAAGCCACACTCCTCTTCTCCAGCTGAATTCAGTCAAAAGCTGGACAGTCGAAGGCATGCAGTCCTGTGACCCTCTGTCCCTCCAGAGAATTGGGGTCTCACCTGAGGGACAGGGAGCAGTCTTGGGGGCTGGTCTCACTGAGCCGCACAAGGTAGCTGCCTTCCTTGCAGAGCGACAGGAGGTTCTCGGCATCTGCCCGGCTCAGCAGGCCGTGGAACCACCTAGGGGGTGGGGACAGATGTCTCCTGAAGGCGATCCCCCTTCCAACACATCCTGCGGCTGGATGCAGGCACAGCTCATTCAAGGACTTGTGACATCCAGGCAAACAAGGGAGACAAATTCCCTTGGATTTCTCAAGAGGAACTTGGTTTTCAGGCAGACAAGGGTCTCTCTGGGAGGCAGGTAAACCCAGGTCCACCTGCAGCTGCTCCAATTCAACATGTACCCTTGACTTTTGTCTTTGCAGCCTCCCTCAGCTGAGTGCCCAGGTGTCCTCAACCCCTCCCTCCAACTTGCATCACTTGCACATCACTTTCAGGAGGCTTGCTGCATCCTGCATCTCTTGAGAGCCCCTTGGACAGCAAGGAGATCAAACCAGTCAATGCTAAAGGAAATCAATCCTGAGTACTCTTTGGAAGGAGTGATGCTGAGCTGACGTTCCAATACTTTGGCCACCTGATGCGAACAGCTGACTCATTGGAAAAGACCCTGATGCTGGGAAAGACTGAAGGCAGAAGAAGAGGACAGAGGATGAGATGGTTGGACGGCATCACCGATTCAATGGACATGAACTTGGGCAAACTCTGGGAGATGGTGCAGGACAGGGAAGCCTGGAGTGCTGCAGTCCATGGGGTCACAAAGGGTCAGACAGGACTTTGCATCTGAACAACAGCAACATATCCCCACCTACCTATACATTCTTTACATAATATTTTTCTTTAACATGCTCAAACAGAGGGAGCAAAGTGTCAAAGACCAATGAGCACCAAGAAGTTGTTTGTATTGAAAGAAAATACCCCATGCTTGTGTTAATTAGGTAGTCCTGTATCAGCCACCTAAGAGGTTTGGGAATGGCTGTGCTAAACACACCCTGGTACTCACAGGGCTGGGCTTTCAGGGCTCAGGGAGTTGTCTGAGGAACATCTAGGCTAGAGGAACACAGAACACACAGACTTTCACAGCTTGTGAGCTTCATTCCAGCCTAAAGTTGGAGCTCCTTCAAAATCTTGATCCTCCCACTTTCACTGCAAGATCTCTTGGGGGTGAGAATGATTTTTGTCTCTTCGCTCTCAGGCTTATAAATCCCACCCAAGGAAAGGGAGGAAATCCCTATTCTGTGTGAGGCAGGCACTCTCTTGGAAGTGTTGAGCCAGAGCTTCAGAGAGAGTGAGTGACTTGCTCAAGGTCACGAAGCCAAAAATTACAGAGAAGGGAAGGGATCTGAACCCAGAATCTGAGGCCAGAGGGAGGGGAGACACTTGCTTTTGCTATGCACCAAGCTGGGTGTCTAGCACACAGCAGGCTCTGTCGCTCAGTGAAGATTAGTTGAAGAATGAAGTGAATGAATGAATCCAAGTTCCTCCAGCCCACCTGGTCCGAGGAATCTGTTACTGGTATGGGGAAGGGAGGGATTCAACCCGGCTCTTCCATCTTCAGCTTCCTCACTTACGGCTGTTTTTCCAGGGGCAGGGCCGGGTCCACGCGCTCTGCAGGCTGGGGGCTTCTGGGCGGCAGTCTCCGGAGCTCCTTGGCTGAGCCCGAGGTTCTTTCCCACTCTGGACTGTCAAACTGAACTGGAGGAGAAGGTTTAAAGAGAAAACGGTTAAGTCCCACCTATCTCAAGAGGGTGAGATAGGAGCAAGCCAATGGAATTTCAGTAGGAAGCCGGTGCCAGCCTAGGGCAACCTATCAGAATCCAGAACAAGAGGGGTTGGGTTTAAGGCTGGGGAAGGATTGGTACATCAGCAACCAATTAGCCTTCAGAAGAAAGGGGTGTGGTCATTCCTGAATCTGGTAGCATGGAAAGGTGGCCAGTTCCCTGAATGATAAATCAGAGAGCAGGGGACGTAGCTAGAGAGGCAAGTGGGAAGTTCTGCGAGATTTTGGCCAAGTCATAGAGAATGTAGAATGTGTTAGTCGCTCAGTTCAGTTCAGTTCAGTTCAGTCGCTCAGTCGTGTCCGACTCTTTGCGACCCCATGAATCGCAGCACGCCAGGCCGCCCTGTCCATCACCAACTCCTGGAGTTCACTCAGACTCACGTCCATCGAGTTGGTGATGCCATCCAGCCATCTCATCCTCTGTCGTCCCCTTCTCCTCCTGCCCCCAATCCCTCCCAGCATCAGAGTCTTTTCCAATGAGTCAGCTCTTCGCATGAGGTGGCCAAAGTACTGGAGTTTCAGCTTTAGCATCCTTCTTTCCAAAGAACACCCAGGACTGATCTCCTTTAGAATGGACTGGTTGGATCTCCTTGCAGTCCAAGGGACTCTCAAGAGTCTTCTCCAACACCACAGTTCAAAAGCATCAATTCTTCGACACTCAGCTTTCTTCACAGTCCAACTCTCACATCCATACATGACCACTGGAAAAACCATAGCCTTGACTAGACGGACCTTTGTCGGCAAAGTAATGTCTCTGCTTTTCAATATGCTATCTAGGTTGGTCATAACTTTTCTTCCAAGGAGTAAGCGTCTTTTAATTTCACGGCTGCAGTCACCATCTGCAGTTATTTTGGAGCCCCCCAAAATAAAGTCTGACACTGTTTCCACTGTTTCCCCATCTATTTTTCATGAAGTGATGGGACCAGATGCCATGATCTTTGTTTTCAGAATGTTGAGCTTTAAGCCAACTTTTTCACTCTCCACTTTCACTTTCATCAAGAGGCTCTTTAGTTCCTCTTCACTTTCTGCCATAAGGGTGGTGTCATCTGCATATCTGAGGTGATTGATATTTCTCCCGGCAATCTTGATTCCAGCTTGTGCTTCATCCAGCCCAGCATTTCTCATGATGTACTCTGCACAGAAGTTAAATAAGCAGGGTGACAATATACAGCCTTGACGTACTCCTTTTCCTATTAGGAACCAGTCTGTTGTTCCATGTCCAGTTCTAACTGTTGCTTCCTGACCTGCATATAGGTTTCTCAAGAGGTAGGTCAGGTGGTCTGGTATTCCCATCTCTTGAAGAATTTTCCACAGTTTATTGTGATCCACATAGTCAAAGGCTTTGGCACAGTCAATAAAGCAGAAATAGATGTTTTAGTCATGTCCAACTCTTTGCAACCCCATGGACTGTAGACCACCAGGCTCCTCTGTCCTTGGAATTCTTCAGGCAAGAATACTGGAGTGGGTTGCCATTTCCTTCACCAGAGGATCTTCCCAATCAGGATCAAACCTGGGTCTCCTGCATTACAGGCAGATTCTTTCCCATTTAAGCCACCAGGAAAGCCCAGAGTTAGACAACCGCCCCTGATATACAGACTGGTAGACTGAGGCACTAGCTCCAATTTCCCTCACAATTATACAACTTCTTGGGCAGATTTGCGTTCGCACAACTCTTCCTGGAGTTTATTTCTTAAAGGTGACCTTGAAAGTGAAAAGTGGAAGTCGTGTCCAACTCTTTCTGACCCCATGGACTTATACAGTCCATGGAATTCTCCAGGACAGAATACTGGAGTTGGTAGCCTTTCCCTTCTCCAGGGTATCTTCCCAACCCAGGAATCGAGCCCAGGTCTCTCATATTGCAGGTGGATTCATTACCAGCTGATCCACAAGGGAAGCCCTAAGTGACCTTATTATTCCTCTTTCTACAGAAGAGGAAACTGAGGTTCAGAGACTTGTCCAAGCTCACCCAACTCAGAAACTGACTCTAAGAAATGCTTCTCTCTTCCCCAAAGCTCCCATGTAATTGAGTGCTTTAACACTCAGTTTACAAGTGCTCTACTCAATAGGCACAAGTTAGAGAACTGAGACTCAGGGAGATAAAGTCGTAAGAGACACAAACCCAGTCCTGACACCAAAGCCTATTCCTGCACTATAGTAAGCAGATGAGTAGATTCCACTGCACTTGAAAAGAGGTTACAGGGAATTCCCTGGCAGTCCAGTGGTTAAGACTTCATGCTTTCACTACCAAAGGCCTGGGTTCAATCCCTGGTCAGTGAACTAAGGTCCTGAAAGCCTTATGGCATAGTCAATAAAATAAGATAAAATAAAAATAAATAAATTAATTAAAGGGGTTTCAGTTTCCAAGGAAGATACAGGTTCTCCTGGAAAAAGAAACTTATGACTATCAGTCATTCACACTTTAGTGAGAATTAACAAACTACCAAAGTGACAAGTGATGGTGGTTTACTTTGTTAGTTGAAACAGGGGATATGACCAGAGCAGAAAACAGAAGGACACAGATCTTCAGAAATCAGGCTAAGAGAATCACCTGCAAACGCCTTGGAGATATGGTCTTTCTTCCACTCCCAGGGCTGGTCATACTCGTCTGCTGGCCGCTCATCCTCCTGGGGCAGCCGACTCTGTCGAGGTTTCCGCCCTGAAGGGGTCCCATCTCCCAGTTCTTGGTCCTGGTCCTCATAGGGGGTGTCATACAGCTGCACCCTCCTGCATGGCAGTTCTGGGAGGCCAAGGACACTGGTCAGCTCTCACTCCCACCTGGGAGCCTGACACCTTTCCTCCAAGCCCTGGTCACTCACCACTCATGACCCGCTGGGCATCGTAGGGCTCCATGTAGCCATCATCCAGGGGTGGTGGATGGGGCTGGGCATCAAAGGGGTCCGAGTACTCGGTGTCGACTTTTGACTGGACAGAGAAAGGCAAGAGAGGGGGTCAAGGACTCAGGGGTACCAAGCCTAGCTCTGGGTACCCATGCTGTGCCCAGCATGCCCAGCATGGGTACAGTACACCTTTTGCCTGCTGTCTCTGATCTATCTGACACACCCTGTCCAAGCAAGTGGTTTTTTTTTCCACCCACAAGTGTTTGCAAGTAGATCATCCCTTCCTCTCTTCCTCTCTGACCCCTACCTCCCTCTTTCAATCATTTTAATGTTTATCAGGTGCCAATACTGTTCTAAAAGACTTCAAATATATTTACTGGTAGTACCAACACTCCGTAAGTACTTTATCCCCATTTTATAGATGAGGAAACCAAGGCACATACTGGGCAAGTGACTTGCTCAGGGTCACACAGCTGATAAGTCAGAGGCAGGGTTTGATCCTAGTTTGTCTGCTTCCCCGACTCCCTGCCTCCTCCTACCTTTCTCTGTGCCACTAACCACTACCAGGCAGGCTCCTCTGCCCATGGCATTTTCCAGGTGAGAATACTGGAGTGGGTTGCCATTTCCCTCTCCAGGGGATCTTCCCGACCCAGGGATGGAACCCGGATCTTCTGCATCACAGGCGGATTCTTTACCATCCGAGCCGCCAGAGAAGCCCAGCTACCAGACACAGTCTCCCATAATTCCCCTTGAAGTCTTTTCTGTCTCTGCTGATGGTGTATGGTGGACCTTCTGATCATTTAGGAAAAAAAAAAAAAAAAGTATGGGCATTGGAAGCAAGTCTGGTTCAAGTTCTAAACAAGCTTGTGACCTGGGGCCAGTCACTTTTCTTCTGTGAGCCTCAGTTTCCACTTCCGTAAAATGGGAGTGTAACAGAGGAAGGGTGGAGAGGGGTGGTGAGGATGTTGAAGTGCCCCATAGGAAACCGACTCACTCAGACCTGTTTGAGGAAGATCCCTTCAGCTTGTAAGAGGAAGGGAAGCTGGGGGAAGGGATCCAGAAGGGAAGACTTAGAAAGCTGGAGGAAAGGGGTACAAAGCCAATGAGAGAGGGAGGCGGGCAGCCAGCACTGTGCATTGAAAGGAGACAGACATCAAACTGCCGAGCAGGTGGGGGATTGGGGGAAGTGGGCTGGTGCCCTGGTCTGCCCCTGGGGTAACACCTAAACAAGCTCCCCAAAATCCAGGTTGGATGTGCCAGCTTGGCCCTCCCCACCCAGTCTCCGGGGCCCACTCAGCTTAGGGGACTTAGCCACGCACCTCTTCCCCGGGGCTTCCCAGCAAGACCTTGGCTCTGGCAATGTCGACTGCCTCCACCTTGATGAGCCGGTGCTTTGGAGAGTCGTACTTCGCGTCTCCAGGGCCCTTGGAGTCCCCGGGCCCCGCGGAGGAATCGGGCTCTAGGCGGCTATCGGCATCCTCGTAGGGGTCTTCAAAGTCCAGATCCTTCTGCTCGCGGTAGGCCCGCAGGATGTCGCTCTCGGTGTAGTCGGGGGTGGGCGGCTGCGGAGGGGGCCGCCGACCGCCAAAGCTCAGGTAGTCTCGGAGCCACTTGGCCATCTGAGCGCGTGTCACCCCAAACCTGGCCACTGTCAGCGGGGGACCCGCATGCCCTCTTCTGGGCCCTCTTCCTCGGCAGGGCCCCCAGGGAGAAGGTAGGAGGGGAAGGAGGAGGAGAAAGATCAGGTGTGCGCTTTGGCTGGGCTCAGAGGAGGGTGAAAAGGGGAGAAAAAGGAGGAGACAAGAGGAGGGAGGGGAAAGGAGGAGCAAAAGTGCACCTTAGCCCAGCTCTGGAAGGACGGCGTGGGAAGCGGGCGTCGCGCGGGGCCCTGAACGCCGAGCGCTGGGTAGTCCGGCCGGAGCCAGGGGCATCCGCGGAAGCGCGCGGAGCTTCCGCGGGCAGAGCGGTCTCGTGCAGGGCGCGGACACCCGCCGCCTCCGGGAAGCTCTGGAATACCCCTCCTGGGAGCCGAGGGCGGGAACAGCGCCGCCAGCGGACGCCCCCAGCCTTGGCTCAGCCCGGACGCCTGGGTTCTCAACGCAGCGAGAGGGCTCTCCGGGGGCGCGGGCGCCGCGCGCAAAGTTGGGCCGCGGGGACGGTGACCCCGGTGGGGCGCATCCTTTGTTGCGCTCCTCACCGCTCCAGGGGGAGACCCAAGCCCGGGGTCCCCGGCCCCGCCGCCTCGATCCGGCCCGAGTCACGGGCACAAAGGGAAATAAAATCTCCTCCAATCCCCCTTCACGCTTTCGGAGAGACTTTCACCGCCGCCGCCGGCGCGCGACCGGGAGGTGGGACTTTGGGGAGGGGGCGCTCGGGCGGGCGGGCGCCCCAGTCCCTACCAGCCCCGGGCCGGGTCCAGGGCAGGGACGTCAAGGCTTCCCCGCCTCCCCCTCCGCGGGTTCCCCCGCCCCTCCCCTCCCCCTGCGCTCCCCTCCGAGGTGACTGAGACCTTCAGCTGTTCTGGGGAGGGAGGAGAGCCGCTGCCCGCAGAGGGAGGGGGGATGCGGAGCGGGAGTCGCTGGGGCCAAGGCCGCGGCGGCTAGACAGTGACCCGGAGGACCGAGGCTGGCAGGAGCGAGCGAGGAGCGCGGGAGGCGGGAACCCACAGGCGCTGACCTTGCTCTGCAGAGCAAGAGGTGCTGAGGTGGGGAAGACGAGAGGAAGGCGAGGTGGAAATTGACCAGGAAAACGGGTGGGCTGGACTTGACCGCGAGAAGGGGTGAAATTGGCCAGCAGAGGGGGTGAGAGTGACCACTATTGAGAGTTGAAATTGAACCAGGGTCTGGCAGCGAAACTGACCAGGAGAATGGGGGTGTGGAAATTGTTTCAGAGGTCACTGGCTAAAATGGATATTGACGACGACGCCGGAGGAAGTAGGGAGAGAACAGAAAGGAAGGGGTTCTGGCTTCCCCTCCCCCAAGAGGGCTTTCCTCTGTCCCCCTCTCCCCAAGGGAACCATTGCGGGATGGGGGAAGGGGGTTGGGACAGCTGGCCAGAGGAAGGGAGATGGTATCAGTGCCTGGCGTGTGTCTTCAGCATCTGTCCCTTTGTGGCTTCTGGGGGTGGAGGGAGGGAGGGAGCAGAATTGGGGGGGGGGTGTCTCGCCTGGTTTGGCTGCCTCTTGGCAGCTGCAGCTGTCTGGGAGCGAGGACACTGAGGGATTTGGGGGGAGTGAGAGAGCCCAGGGAGCTGCTGACCAGTCCCAGAAGAAACACATTTTTTTTTTCTTTCCCCATAGAGGGGCTAATTCAGGGACCCCTAATAGAAGAATAAGAGAGGGGTGGTCAGGAAGGATAGGACCTCAGGCTCCCTCCTCCAAGCCCCTTAGAGTGGGCGGGTGCCCGCAGCTTGGAAGGGAGGGGAAATAGACTAACACTGCTACAGAGTTGCATCCCCTCCCTTCAGAATAGTGGGGCCTGGGCAATTTCTCCTGATTTGAAAAATGAGGCTTCCAATAGGAAACCCTCAGAGAGCGGGAAAAGGACTGCCAGGAGGGAATGACTTATTTTTCACCTCCCGTGGGGAAACTGAGGAAGAACAGAGAAGGGAGAGACACCTCACAGCTTAGTTCTGCCCAGGTGCCATGATATGGCCTGGCGTGGAGTGGCATTCAACAACCATCAGGTCTCTTCACGAAGTCAGAGATTCTCCATCTCCCTTGCACTGTTAGCCCCATTTTCCAGATGGGAAAACTGAGGTCCAGAGCCAGCAAGGCAAGGTCCCTCACAGCAGCAGGGGTGTCCGGATGCCCTCTCCTTCCCTTTCCTGCTTCGGCTGAGTCGTTGGACACAAACCTGTTGAATTTAGTCCTCCCCAATCTCCCCAAAGAGCATTCACAGCCCCCACCCCAGCCCGCCCTCAGCATTCAGCGACGAGGCAGCATCCCTGGGGACTGCCAGGGAGCACATCGGGTAATTGTCCTGATTTCTGTCGGCCGCAAGGCAATTCCCCAGCTCCAGGATGAGCTGTTGACAGATCTCATCAAATCCAAGTCCTCTCCCTGTCAGATAAATACACGATGTCTAAGGTATAAATATTTGAAAGGGGCCTTCTAATTACAGTGTGTGTCAGGAATAGCAATTAGGAGCCCTGGAGGCAGAATCAAACGGCGTTTGACTTCCCTGTGCTTTTGAGCTGGCTTCTCCTGGGGCTGCCCCAACTCCCACCGCAGGAGCAGGGAGAGGCTCGGGGAGGAGCGAGAGGCGGTGGATGAAGGGGAGAGCCGGGCTAGGGGTCCCACAACCCTGTGGTAGTGTGACCTTGAATAGCCGCATAACCTCTAGGGTTTTGCCTTTCAATTAAGGGAATGGGGAGCAAGGGAGCCAAGCCAGGAGGTGGGCACTGTCTGGACAAATGCAAGGAGGTGGGTGGTCTGGGATCCTGGGCTGAGGGAGCTTCCCTTCCCCCAGCACTGAGGGTCTGAGAGATGGTTTCTCAGGGTCTCCTCTCAGGTGGCGCTGTTTCTGGAATCCCAGCCCATGTGACCTCGCCTTACGCGACCTGGCTTTGTTTTCCTGTCTGTGAAATGGGACAATGGCCAGCCACTGTTGAGCGCTTACTGCCTCATACTGTTTTGGGTGCTTTAAAGATTTTGAGATATAATTCACATACCCCACAATTTACCCACTCAAACTATATTTCCATAGGTTTTTAGTACGTTCACAAGGCTGTGTGACCATCAGTAATTTCAGGATATTTTCATCATCCCCCAAAGAAATCTCCACCTGCAATTAGCAGTCACTTCCGGTTCTTCCCAGATGCCCCCCCCAATCCCTGGCAACCATCAACCCATTCTCTGTCTCTGGGGTTTGCCTGTTCTGGACATTTCATACAAATGGAATCACTGTGTGACCTTCTGTGTCTTGGCTTCTTTCACTAAGCTTCATGTTTTCAAAGTTCATCCAAATTATGGCATGCCCACATTTCATTTCTTTTTATGACCAAATGATATTTCCTTGTATGGCACACAGTAGGTGCTCAATATATGCTTACGGTGGCTGGGACATCAGGAAGAAGCAAGAGGAAGACGCTGGCTGGGGGTCCCTGTATCTGCGATGGGGATGGGAGCCAAGGCACTAGGGCAGGTGGGAACCGGGTGGGGGGTGACCCATGATGGGGCTTGAAACCTCCCGATCTGATGGAGGGGATGTCGCCTCAACTTAGGGGCTCCTAGTCTGATAGGAGAGATGACCTCTGCCCTCAGAATCTCCTGGACACAGCCCTGCCTTTCTTAGCTCACAGTTTGATGGGAGAGACATGGTCCTGCCCTGGGAAGCCCCCAGTCTGATGGAGGAGATATATGCATGTGTTAAGCTCCAAGTCTGAAGGGAGAGGCATGGCTCTGACTTAAGGAGCTTTCAGTCTGATGGAGGAGGCGTGATCCTGCCCTTTGAAGCACCCAGTCTGATGGGGGAAATACGTACTGGCTTTCAAGGGCTTTCAGTCTAATGGAGACATGGCCCTGCAGGGCCCACCTCCAACCTGATGGGGGAGGCACCGACCAGCCCCTGGAAGCTCCCAGTCTATAGGTCCTGGTGATCAAAGGTGTAGCCTCCGAGCCTTGCGGTTTCAAAGCCAGGTCCTGCCCCTCACCTACTCTGTGAAATGGGGAGCTCACATGCCTGAGGGCATGGGCGTGTAGGGAGCTCGAGAAGCAAGAGGAAGCAGGAGGAGCCCTTGTCTCTTTGTGGAGCCCAGGCTCAGGCAGGCAGGGGCTCCAGCAGAGCAGAGGCCACCCCTAAACCCCGGTCCCTCTGATGTGCTCCGGCAGCCAGGCAGCCCCCCCGGGGAATTGATGGAGGAGATTCCGGATAAGGCCTGACAGCTCCCAAGGACCAGATGACAGACATGGAGCTTGTGGGGAATGGGACTGTCAGCAGCGACGGGGGAAGGGCAGGCTCCAGAGACTAAAAGGGGGGAGATGGTCTGGGGGAGGCAGGCTCAAGGCAGGCAGTGGGTGCAGGGTGAGGCCCTGGAAGGTCAGCACACAGGACAGACCCCAATGTGTTGCCATGCAGTCCCTCTGCCCGCTCTACCCTGGAAAACCCAGCAAGGCAATTGGGGGCTGAGAGCCAAACTGTTTTCAGGACATGGGTGGGAGAACAAAGCGTAAAGCCATGCCAGAAAAATAAGAATGAAACAATTCCAGCATGGTGGAAAGGGGAGGGCGGCAGAGAGCGGGCAGAAACATGTGGTTCCCTGGGCCTCAATTTCCTCCTCAGTGAATGAGGAGACACCCACTCAGGCCACACACATTCAATGAACACCTACAAAATACAAGAATGGCCTCAGGTGCCAGGGACACACAGACCCTTGCAAAGCCTGAGGGGTCTGCAGGTAGACCCTCGGGTGTTTTGGCCTCGGCCACCATGGGTGGCCCCCATTACCCCAGCCTCCTGGTGGTCGCACCCAGCATGTGAGCAGCTCCCCTGGAACATGGGGGAGTGGCGCTGTGTGGCTGCTTCCAACCAGCAGAACATGGCAATGGTGATGGGCTGTCACTTCTAGCAGACTCTCCTCCTTAGGAGGCCAGCCACTGGACAGGTCTATGCAGGCAGGGAACTGAGGGTGGCCTCTGCTGAAAAGTGAATTCTGCCAACAGCCACATGGGTGAACTTGGAAGTGGATCCTTCCCCAGTCAGGCCTTAAGATGAAACCCCAACCCTGGCCAACATCTCAGCTGCATCTGTGATGGACTCTGAAGCCAAGAACCCAGTGAAACCACACCCAGATTCCTGTTTAAGCTGCTAAATTTGGGGATCATTTGTTACACAGCATTAGGTAACCAATACAGGGAGCCACAGGAAGTACACGTAACTCCTAAGGCAGCCCCATCAGAACGTTCCTATCCTGCTTTAATCGCATCACTGCTAGCAGCACCTCTAGTATCATTTGTTTATCCTATTATGGTACCTGAAAGTACCTATTTTGGCTTTGTAGGTCACAGAATCAGTCTTAACCACTCACCTCTGCCACAAGGGAGCAAAGGCAGTCATGGGTGACATACACACAAATAGGTGTGTTGGTGTGCCAATAAAACTTTATTTACAAAGACAGGCCACAGGCCAGATTTAGCCTGTGGATTGTAGTTTGGCGACCTGTGTTTTAGGATGAAGTTAGGTTAACACTTAATAATACTAAGTAAATAATACTAAGTAAATAACAGATGGTGCACATACATGGCAAAAACTGCAGTGAATTGAGAGCAATGGGAATTCCAGAAACAGTCTGAAAGAATCAATCAAAATGAGGAATTTCCCTGGTAGTCCAGTGGTTAAGAATCTGCCTTCCCATGTAGGATATGAGGGTTTGATCCCTGGTTGGGGAGCCAAGATCCCACATGCCTCAGGGCAACTAAGCTCATGCACTGCAACTAAGAAGACCTGATCGCCCAAATAAATAAAATCATTTAAAAAAATGAGCCAGAGAGCTCCTAACCCAGTATCTTCTCACAACTACTTAAGCTAGATGACTTATTCATTTTTTTCTAATTTATTTTTAAATTTTGGTCACACTGCAGTTTATGGCATCTTAGTTCCCCAACCAGGGATTGAACCTGGGCCCTCAGCAATGAAAGTGCCGAGTGCTAACACTGGACCACTGCAGAAGTCCCTGGATGATCTGTCTTTACGCAGAGCCTCTGAAGGCCTACATCTCAGGCACTGACAGCAGGATGCGGAGCTGGGGGAGACGGGCAATGGTGTCCGGCCAGGCTTGGCAACCGGCTCCTGCAGCTCTGCTGATTTCCATCGTGCAAACACCCCTGAGGCGTCCAACGTTAAGCCATAAACACAACGCTGTTGAGTGCAGAACTGGGATCAGAGGTGCACGAGGCACCAGTTCTTACTAGCTGCCAGTGTGGTGGGCCTGCCCCAAGCCCCACTGTCAAGGCTTGGGAACCAGGCTTCCCTGGCCATCTCTGCAGCCTCAGAGCCTTGATATGAAGCCCCTGAGCCCCCGTTGGAAGCCCTAGCAGGACCCTGGTTCACCTCTCTGTACAATCCCTAAGCAGGGAAATTGTTGTAGGAAAGCAGATCCCCAATGTGGCAGCGGCGGGGAGGGGGGGTCTCACCCCACAAACTCTGACATTGCAAACCACAAAGCCTCTTTATTCAAATGCTGAATGAAAGCCTGTATGTATGTGTGTGTGTGAGAGAGAAGGGCTGATGTCACTGACCCCAGGAAGGGCGGGAGAGAGGAGATGGAGGTTCATTAGATTGTGAGTGGGCTTCCCAGGTGGTTCTAGTCCGCCTGCAACTCAGGAGCCACAGGAGACTCAGGTTCGATCCCTGCGTCAGGAAGATCCCCTGGAGGAGGACATGGTAACCTACTCCAGTATTCTTGCCTGGAGAATCCCATGGACAGAGGAGCCTGGCGGGCTACACTCCACAGTCACAAAGAGTGGGACACGACTGAAGTGGCAGAGCACACACTGTACGCACAGCCTGCGGAAGTGTCTGGTGGGGGCACAGGACCTTCAACTAGAAAACACTGCAGTCAGAGGGGATTATGTAGAATCCGGCAACCTTGAAAGAACAGGAGGTTTGCAGTCAGACTCGCTGGTCTCCTGACTTTATCACCTTTCTACAAATGAGCCCCAAACTGAGCCTATGAAATAATGAGCATTTATTAGCTGGTGGTTTCTGAGACGCAGGGATCCAGGACTGGCTAGGCTGCGTGCTTCTGACATCCCCTTCTCAGACACTGACAGAGGGAAGGCGCCCAGGCCATCAGCAGGTTCTTTCCATTGGTTCCAGATGGTTCTGTGGTGGAAAGGGATGGAGCCCAGCCAGGGTGATGGGTGGGCCCGGCCCGTGCCCAAAGCATGGCTGGCCTCTCAGGGACTGTCACAGAGATGACCTTGAAGCTGCTCCAGGATGTTGCAGTGTGACCTGGGAACCTGAGCTCCAGAGGGCGGGAGGACAGGAAGAAAACTGAGTCCCTCAGCTGAAGTCCTCGCTCGCCCTGCCAGCTGCGGCGGGCGTTCCCGGTTGTCCAGCTATGATTCTGCTTGGTTCCAAGGCCTCTGGCCCGGACCACGGCTGCAGCTGGCTGTGACCTTGACCAGGGAAGGGCAGGGGGCCTCAGTTGCTGCCGCTGCTGTCCTCACTGTCAGAATACACACCCAGCTGGCTCAGGGAGGACGTGCTGGGCATCTGGGGCACTGGGCCAGCTGCCTGACCGTTCTTCATTGCACCTGGAGGAGAGGCAAGAGCTAGCAGTCACCTTGGGACAGTTGCAGGCAGGCCAAGCCTAGGGGAGGCAAGGAGAATAGGACCGGCCATAACTGCTTGTATGCAGCCTTTCTGGAAAGTATCTGGCGGACCCATCACAGTTTAAACCCGCACACCCCTTGACCCAGCAGCTCCACTTCTGAAATTGGACCCAGGTGGACACAGGCGCCCTGCTGGGGGTGCACAAAATAAAAATGCTCCAGGTCCCAAGTGAAGCTGAGTACCATGGTGATGAAGAGGGGTGGACCTTGGTTCCACCACTCACCCCAGCTGTATGGTTCTGGGCAAGTGGCTCCACCTCTCTGGGCCTCAGTCTCCTCATCTGACAAATGGAGTAGTAACTGTTTTGATAAACATGGTCACGCATCTGTAAGGCTCGCTGGGCGCCAGGACTTGGAGCATCTCAGGGAACCGGCCCCAAACCTTCTGAAGACCCATGAGGCTGATCCTGCTATCACCAGCATCTTCCAGGACAGGAAGCTCAGGCTCAGGGCAGGGGTGAGGGCTCTGGACCAAGACATGGGACAAGCACACAGAGGCATGGGGGGTCCTGCTCTTTCCACCTCACAGGGCCCACCTTACCCTAATTAACCTCCTCCCTAGGGCCCGGGGGCCACACACAGCATCGGTGACACAACAGCCATGAGGTGGATGCCCAGGACCCAACCTGGGAGGCTGGGGCCACTGTCCATGTATGGGGTATGGGCAGCCATGAGATCAGACAATTTATCCTACAGGCCTCTGAATGGGGTTTTAAAAGCAAGCACTGGCTCCTTTGGGGCTTCCCTGGTGCCTCAGTGGTAAAAAATCTGCCTGCCAAGCAGGAGCTGTGGGTTCGATACCTGGGTAAGGAAGATCCCCTGGAGAAGGAAATGGCAACACACTTCAGTATTCTTGCCTCAGAAATCCATGGACAGAGAAGCCTGTAGGGCTACGTCCATGGGGTCGTGAAAGAGTCAGACACGACTTAGCGACTAAACAACAGCTTGCTCCTCTTAATTAAAACAAAAAATTAAAACAGCCCTACTAGCCTCAACCCTAGTTGGGGGACACGCCTCACCCTGCCGCCCCTCTCAGCACAACAGCACCACCCGGTGGCTGCCGGAGGCACTGCATGCAGCTAAGGGACTGACCTACCTGGGAGGGGCGGGGCTCTTCCTCCACGGATGATGCTGTCCAGGCCTGTTTTCTTCACAACCAGGCCCGACAGCTGGGGCCTGCTGCCAAGGGTACCCACGCTGCGCTCCCAGCTCTCTGCCTTCCTCTTGGCTTTCGGGGTCTGCGGGGGTGGGGGATGTGGGATGTGACTGGGTGATCTGCTTCTGATTTGTCCCTCCTCTGGCCTCCCTGCTCTCAGTCCCCAGCTGAGCCAGGATCTTTACCAGCCCCACTCCCCCTGAGGTGCTGACTAGCCCTCACCCCACTGCTCTAAACTCCTCTGTGGCTCCCCACTGCCCTAAGCTTGGTACTCAAGGCCTCTGCCAATTTTCCATCCCTTACACCCTACCCTTACACTTCCTAAATCACATACACTGAGGTTGCTCACCTCCACATCTGTACCCACAATGGTCCCTCCACCTGGAACACCCACTTTGTTTCGAGATCACCTGGTGAACTCCTACTCATCCTTCAGTCCCCATCTCAAGTATCGGCAACCCTGAGACGCCTCTCCTCTCACTTCCAGCTCGAGTGAAAGCCGCACGTCTGTGTCCACAGTGCCTCCACTGCTTTACTAGCAGCCTCCCCAGCCACTGCGGGGTCCTGCCTGTTCACTGCTGAGTCTGTAGCAGGAGCTCAGTCTACAGCCATACCACCCTGAACATACCCGATCTTGTCTGTAGCAGGGATTCAATCAACATGCTTGAGGGAATGAAGGGGGATGCAGGCACCTCCCTGGTGCCTAGTGAGGGGGAGGGAACTAGTTAGGGGGAGGCAGAAGGGGGCTCAGTCCACATCCAGCTCTTCAGTCTTACCAGAAGGGACCCCTTTCATGTTTGATGTTTAAATACAGGAACTGGAAACCACAAGAAGCAAGAGGCCCTGCTGGGGTTCGGGGTACAGGGGGAGCACGATGGCAGGGGGCTGCCTTCACAGAGCTCACCATCTGGGGAGGAGAGAGGGTGGACAAGCAAGTAGATGGTCAAGACAACCACCATCATCTTTGTTTTTTTGGCTGTGCGGTATGTGGGATCTAGCTTCCTGACCAGGGATGGAAAACATGCCCCCTGCACTGGGAGCATGGAGTCTTAACCACTGGACCTCCAAGGAAGTCCCAGGACACCATCGTCTTAATCAGTGATGGGAAAGAAAGAAGTCAGGGCGATGTGACAGCGTGGGGCTGGGGGAAGGGGACAGCTGCTGTCCATCAGGTGGTCAGGGGAGGAACCTGGTGCTGAAGTCAGACACGGAGAAGTCAGCAAGCGAGACCGTGATGTGGACTGAGCCTGACCCATCTGAGGGGGCTGGCACAGCTGGGGTGGGGGCAGGGGGAGGAGGGGGACACAGTGGTCACACTGCATTCCCCCTGTGTGGTGACCAGGACAGACGCTGGCCAATGGGGTAACAGAGAGACTGGCGGTCCCAGCCGAAGCTTGCTCATCTGGCACCACTGAACTGACTGGTGGAATCAATTTCTGTCCTTCACTTTTTGTCAGACACCATCATGGGTTACCATTAAACTAAACCCAGGGGACAGAGGGGTGAAAAGACAGATTCTTCTGTAAAGTTACAGTGAAATCTGTGTAATGCATAACAAAACAAGAAAGTCCACTATCAAATTAGCTACAAGCAAGATAACCAGAAAAGACTTAATAGTTATCCAAGACTATAGTAACCTAACTTAACCACTGGGTCATCGGGGGAGGACTTCCCTGATGGTCCAGGGGTCAAGAATCTGCCTGCCAATGCAGAGAACACAGATAGATCCCAGGTCTGGGAATATCTCACATCTCAAGGGACCACAACTGTGAGCCTGTGCACCACAACTACTTAACTCATGCGTCCTCGAGCCTGTGCTCCAAAAGAAGAGAAGCCACAGTAATGAGAAGACCTCGCACTGAAACTAGAGAGTACACCCCATTAGCCACAACTAGACAAAGCCCGCTTGTGGCACTGAAGACCCAGGGCGGCCAAAAATAAACAAATAAACAGCAGCAACAACAAAAGACTAGGGGGAGGAAAGCCCTGGTGGACCAGTGGTTAGGGCTTCATGTTTCCACTGCAGGGGGCACAGGTTCAATCCCTGGTGGGGGAACTAAGATCCCACATGCTGTGTAGTGCTGCCAAAATAAAATAATAAAATAGACTTAAAAGAAAAGAGTGGGGGAAAAAAATCATACAAGGCCATATTGCTTTCAAAGAACTTTCAATCTCTTATTCCACTTGAAAGAAATAAACAAAGAGGAAATTTTAGGTGAATTCTGAGGGTGGATTATGCAAGAAAGACAGAGAGAGAACTTTGATCAGGGGATGCAGGCTCAAAGAAAATATCTTGGTTCTACATCAAAAGGTTGACAAGTGAGAGTGCATGACCCCCAAACCCATCCTCTTCAGAATTCATGGCTTGAACATGGCTGCCCCTGTGAAAGACTACATTTCCCAGACCCCTTTGCATCAGGATGTGGGCAGGTGGTTCAGTTCTGACCAATGGGGTGTGAGCAGAAGGATCTGCTCAACCAAAGGTATTGTTACCCTTAATGTCCTCCCCCGTCCCCAGCCCTTCCCACTGGCCAGTGTGAGCTGCCCTGCATTGAGGGCATCATCCTGGGGATGGCAGGACAATGAGGTGGAGGATGCCCCGGACACCAGGGTCCATATTCCCTGTTCAGCACGGCCATGTACAACTGTTATTTGATAGAAAAGTAACTTCTATGCAGTTGAGACTGCTGTTACTTTGGGTCCTGTCCAGTGGCTGGACTGGTATTTAACTAATACAGACCGGGAACATGTTTTAAGTTATAATAAAGTTTCTGGGGTCTCTGCATTATTTACCATTTCCCATTTTAAGCCCCTCCTTTGATTAACCAGAGTGGCCTCAATCACCTTGGATAAGACAGCTGTGGTGAAAAATGCCAGACAATCTCCTACCCCCCACCCCCACAACCCTCTTTTTCCCTTCTGCTAATAATAGGACGGGCAGCTCCTAGCCTCCCTTGCAGTTCAAGGCGGCCACATGACTATGTCCAGCCACTGGGACTCCACATTCCAGGGGAGTGGGTGTGGGTGGCATCTGAACCTGGGCCTCCAGGCACTGGCGGGTACTCCACACCCCCTCCGCCTTCCTGCCGCCGGAACCCCAGGGTGCTCTGAGCCAGCTGCGACCACAGAGCTGGCAGCCATCCTCCAGGACAGGGCAGAACTAGGAGAAGCGAGGAGCCCTGGATCCCTGAAATGACTGCATGGAACAGGGCTGCCCAGGAGTCCAGCCCAGGACTGTTGAGTGCCTGAGAAATCAACATCTGCCTGAGGTCTCTAAATCCAGCGAGTCTCCTTGTTTCTGCAGCTGGAGAAGGGGTGGAAAACTACAGCCGTGGATTTGCAGGGCAGGAACAGAGTGGCAGGCATAGAGAACGGACTAGTGGGCACAGTAGGGCAAAGGAGAGAGTGGGTCGAATTGGAAGAGAGGCGCTGACGTATATACACTACCATGTGTAAAATGGATAGCCAGTGGGAAGCTGCTGTGCACCACAGGGAGCTTATCTCGGTGCTGTGTGATGGCCTAGAGGGGTGGGATGGGAGTGAGGGGATACACGTACACATATAGCTGATTCACGCTGTTGTGCAGCAGAAGTTAACACAACACTGTAAAGTAATTATACTCCAATAAAAAAATAATAGAAATAAAAAGAAAACCTCACAGTCCTGGAGGGCTGCAACCCGTCTTTGTAAATAAAGTTTTCCTGGCACATCGCCATGCCTACTTATTTGTACACAATCCATGGCTGTTCAGTGCTACAACAGTGGTGTTGAGCACTATGGCCTGGGCTGTCTGTGGCCTTTCGAGACAAAGTTAAGCCGAGCCTGGCTTACCCTGTCCCTGCTCCACCTGAGAGCACGTGGGAATCCAGGTGGCCCCACTCACCTCGTCCAGGATGGCAGTGGGGTTGGGCCGGAGGGCTGGCTGGGGCTGGGTGGGGGTGGTGTCCTCCTCTGAGTCAGAGTCTTCAAGAAGTCTTCTTTTCCTTGATTCCTCCACTAGCGCCCTGCAGGAAGGAACATGGAACTTGGGGACATGCTTTTTTGGGGGAACAGTGACCAGGACCCCCCACACAATGAGGCACCTGGCTTTCCTTTCCTAGCTTCACTAAGTAGGGGATGGGGGTGAACAAATATCTTAAAAAAACAGTTCTTTGTCCACTGAACCCAGTGGGGTGGTTAAACACTTGGAGGCTGGAACCAGCCTGCCTTGATTTGAACCCTAGCTGGGGGACCTTAGGCAGGGCTGTGTGTACAGCTCCTTACACCCCAGTTCCCTCGACCACCATAATGGTGGGTCCAAACTCAAACTCAGAACAGTGCCCATATCCAAAATGGGCTCAGTGAACGCAGACTTCTCTCACTGCTAATCCCGGTCTCACTGACCTGCCAACCCAACAGCACTGGCTGTCCACCTACTCTGTGCCCAACTCCCTTCCAGGCCCTGCATGCAGAAGCCAAACCAAGTCCCTGTTCAGATTTTAGGTGAGGAAGGACAGAAGACATATCAGGAAAGGGGTGAATCAGCAAGAAGGTTCCAGAAAGTGGGAGGTGCCCTGCAGAAGCATGGCCAGACACAGCAGGCCTGAGGCCAAAGCCTCGGAAAGGCTGGCTTACCAGGCCAGCCCTCAGGGGCAACTGGCCCTGGACTCTGGGGCTCCTGCTACTGATGGGAGGCTCCCTGCCCCAACACTATCTGGGCAAACAAGGGATGCACTCTCCTCCTGGAGTCTGGGGGCTCGGCCAAGTTGGGCAGGCACCTGCGTGACGGGCCCCCAATGAGAACCCCAGGCTAGGCCTCCCCAGGGACTACACCTCATTCACACCATCACGTCTCCTTTTGGGGGAATTAAGCCCACCTCATGACAGGCAGAAGACTCTGAAATTTTGTGCCCAATCCCCCAACCCTGCCCCATGCCTTTTCCTGCTATTGATTTTTCCCTGTAATTTTTCATTCTAATTAAGCACTGAACCTGGGGGTGGTCCTGGGGACCCTGACACAGATGCCACAAGAGAGAAAACAAGGTGGGGAGTGGGATATGGGGAAGGCCTCCCCAAGATGGGAGCCATGCAAAGATCGGGAAGCGGGATTCCACGCAGAGGGAAGGGCGCTGCAAAGGCTGGGAGGTGGGTGGGCACCCCGGCCCCCTCTGGCCCCAGTGTCCCACTCACGCCGTCTCCCGCTCATCCTCCTCCTGCTCCTGCCTCTGCCGCTCCTCCTCTGACAGGCGGTGCTGCCGCAGCATGGCCTCGAAGTCCACGTGGGCCTGCCGCTGGTTCAGGTCTTTGAGCTCCTGCAGGTTCTCCAGGACCTCCATCTCCAGCTTGGAGTCCTTAGTTCTGTTCTCCAGCACCTGGTGGGGACCGGGGCACGGACGTGCGGCTGAGGGCGCTGCAACTCAACCCCCTCTGCCACCCTGCATGGCCTGCCTGACCTTGGGGCGTCACCATGGGCAAGGGAAGGAACCCTCAACCCCAGGCCCTGGATCCACAGCGCCCGGTCCCTTGGCTGCACCCACTTCATGGCTCAGAACACTGAGGCTTAGAGAAGGGGAAGAGATCGCCCGAGACCACGTTGCTAGTCAGTACTGGAACCAGGAGGCCTGGACTTCCAGCCTGGCTCCGTCACTAAGTAAAAATAATATAAGTTAAAAAAAAAAAAAAAAAAGACTCCCTCCATCTCGGACTCTAGACCCAGGTTAAGGGACTCAGGTGATAGGTGAGGCCCGTTCTGGGCAATCCCCCTTTCGTGGGGTCATCTGGGCCATAGTTTAATTTTAACTTGATCATGGGAGTAAGAGCCATGTATACGCAGTCCTGGGACTACACAGCATGTGTGACTAGGAGGTAGGGGTCTTAGGGACATCTTAGAATTCTACTGACCATTCTCCCCACCCCAACACCCTGCCTGGAGGGTTAAGCAGGAAGGGGAATCGACTCCATCAGCACCCACACACAGGCGCGCACACACATACTCACACACACTCACTCACACACACACACACACACGCATGCATGCGCACAGGCGGTGCCTGACTTACCTTCATGGGGTTGTTCAGCTCCTCGTCCTCGCGTTCCTTCTGGACCCTCTTCTCCTCCTCCTCCAGGAGCTTCTCAGCCTGGAAGTTCCTCGTGGCTCCATGCTCCATGGTGTAGTCTGTGTTTTCAGGGTCTGTCTGGGAGGAAGGACGGGCAGACGTCAGCTCCTATGTCTCTGAGCATAAAAGCTTCTGCTGAACAGTGGCTAGCAGCCTGCAACACCTTCTTTCCCTGTTTCATACCTCTTAACACTGATTCTTTTTCCTGTCTTATTGCTTTGGTGAACACAGTTCTTTCTCTCCAGTGCTCCTGTCCCCTTTCACAGAATTGCTGAACTCCCTAGCATGGATTTTCAGATCCTCCTCCACCTGCCCACTGTCCCTCTGCTGACCTTCACCCTCCACATGTTTGCAAATAAGTTTCTGGGTCTCTGCATAAATCTTTTTTTTTTTTTAATGTTTTGTCCACACGGCATCACATGCGGGATCTTTGTTCCCTGACCAAGGAACGAACCCATGCTCTGTGCAGTGAGAAGTGCAGACTCTTAACCACTGATCCACCAGGGAAGTCCCTGCACAAATCCTTTCTGTATGTGTATGTGCACACATGTGCACTGGACCTTCCTTTGATTATAAATTACACATTGACTATGTATAAAGCATGGTCCTATTTGTGTTTATAAAACAGAGAAGCAATATATAACACAGTATCCTGGATGAGACTCTGGAACAGAAAGGTGACATTAGTGGAAAAATTGAAATCTGTGTCATGTCTGGAATTTGGTTAAAAGTAACAATCTAACAATTCAGTGTTGGTTTCTTATTGTGGCAGATACAATGTAGAAATGGAAGATGTTAACAGGAGAGGAAGATGGTGAGGGGCAGATGGGAACTCTCTGCTATCTTTGCAACTTCTCTATAAATCTGAAACTACTCCAAAATAAGATATTTACTGTTTAAAAGAAAGAGCAAGGAGGAGAGTGATCCTTGTGTGCACGTGTGTCCAGAGCACATTTTTTGAAAACCATGCAGGAAACTGTTATAAGTGTTTCTATTCCTGGTGACTGGCTGGGCAAAGAAGAGTAGTCAACCACTTTTCCAGTGTTTATCTTACAGTACTGCTGGAGTTCTGTTTTCACCACATGCTCACAGACACACAAACATAATATGTAATCCTAGTTAATTCATCAGCTGAAATTCATTAGAAAGCCAATTTATAACATTCTGCCACAGCTTTTCTAAACTTTAAAAAATTAATGTGTATTCATTAATATCTAAATATATACATACTTCACAACGTAGGTAAAGAAAACATTTTTCTGGAGACAACCTGTCTATTAGCTAGTGAGTAGACAAAATGTGATCCAGCCACACAGTGGAATATTACTCAGCTTTAAAGAGGAGAGAGGCACTGATACTTGCTACAGTATTCTTGAACTCTGAAAACATGATGGCTCAATGAGAGAAGTCAGACACAAAGGGCCACACAGTGTGTGATTCCTTGATAGGAAATGTCCAGACAGACAAACCAGAGACACAGAGTGTATTCGTGATTGCCAGGAGCTGGGGGAGGGGATGGAGGTTATTAATTTGGGGGTGATGAGAAATGTCCTGGAATTAGAGAACACAATTTAGCACATTAGGAATATACTAAAAACCACTGAATTATACATTTTAAAACAATGATTTGTATGGCATATAAGTCGTATCTCACAAACCTGTGTTTAAAAAGTAAATAATTAAAACAATTTATAATGTACTTTTTGCTTATTTTAATAAAATCAAATGTTTTAACGGAAGGAAACAGTCTTTTGGCAAAAAGATATTCAAACATCACAGAAGTATGGGGAGAGAAAACTAAGTTTTCTTTATCTCTTTCCCAAATTCTTTTTTTTTTTAACCCTTTAGTTGTAGCATACAAACTCTTAGTTGTAGCATATGGGATCTAGTTCCCTGACCAGGGATGGAATCCAGGCCCCCTGCATTAGAAGCTCAGAGTTTTAGCCACTGGACCACCAAGGAAGTCCCTCAAGTTCTTAATACCACCCTTAGGATGACAATGAAAGTAAAAATATGACTGCTATTAGCCATGAAAAATTCCAATGTACAGTAGCCTGTCCATCAAACCTCATTACTATGTATCTAGGTTGCTTCTTGGTTTTCTGCCTAACACTCCTGTTAACTTCTCCTTGAACTTCTGCTGTTTCCTGGGGAGAAGGTGAAATGGGATCTCCCTGGAGGGAGGGGACGGGAGTGGTGACCCCCCAGTGGATGAGGGACCGGCCTGGGTGGCTGCTTACCTTGAAGGTGATCTCTGCCAGGCAGCGCGTGCACTTGATGTAGAAGCGGAAGATGGGCAGGCCCAGGTAGGACTCATTCTGTACTGTTTCCTTGCGAGCATTGAACTTCTTGCCCTTGTAGATGTATTCTCCACATGTCTTACATCTGTGGGGAGGGACAGGGACTCAAGTCACCTTGGTACCCTGGTTCTTGCTGGTGGGACACTTGAGCATTCTGGCAGAGAACCACTTGCATACCTCCAGGGATGGGGAGCTCCCTCCCTACCGAGAAGCCTGTCCCACTGTAGATAAGGATTCCCCTTAGCTGGCACATTCTTCTCACTAGTATCTGCCTGTCTTCTTGGAAAGCACCCAGATGACCAAAGCTAGGTGAGAGCTGCCTGTCGCCCACTCCGAGAAGCCAGCCTGGTGTTCATGGGGCATCCTGACCTCCAGAGGGAAGATTCCCTCGGGGGGATGCCACACGAAGTGAGGCAGAGCTCTGGCACGCTGCCCTCCCTCAGCCCCTCCTGCTCAGCCCCTGTGCTCCCCAGGCCGTGTGCTGGCCTCCTGGCTGTTCCTACAAACACCCCAGCTCGGTCCCACCTGTGGGCCTTCTCCATTGCAATTTCCATAGGCTGTGACATCCTCCAACCCTTATATTCTAGTTCCACTGGTATTTCTTCTGATAGTTCCCTAATCACCCAGCAAAGCCCCCTCCCCTCTTTCCCACCACCATCTAGTCACTCTCTTGTGACAATCTGTGTGTCCCACAAATGCTCTTCATGAATATGCCAGAGCACTTGTTTATCATCTCTACTCCTCACCAGACTGGGACACTGTGGGGTCAAGTCTTGATCCCCGCAGTGTCCCTGGCACTCAGCAGTACCCAATAAATGACTGCTGAGTAAAAACAAATGCATGAAGGAGAAAGAGAAGTCAAGTAGATCAGTAATATGCAAACACATGCTGAACTTCACTAACAAAGGTGGCTTTGGTTACCACTTTATTTCAGATGTACAGAGATGTGAAGAAATGTGGGGCTGGGAATTGGTGAGATATGGTAATTACAAGACAGTACAAAGGACGAGGTCTGGGGACTAGTGGCAGAGGAGGGAAGCATAGATGGGGGTGGATGGGGGATCAGGAGGGTTGTTCTGAGGGGATGAAATTTAAGCCAAGCCTTGGAGGGTGAAAAAGAGCTGGCCATGTGAGACCAGAGGGAATTGTACGCCAGGCAGAGAGAACAGCCTGTGCAAAGGTCCTGGGGCAGGAACAGACAGGGCTACTGGAGGAAGTGAATGTGTGTACAGGACTCCGTCTCACACTCACGCTTCTACTACCAAAGACTGAGCTCTCAGGCAGCGGGTGGGAGCTCTGAGCAGTCAGGGAGATTGATCCTCAACGGCAGGAAAGACAGGTCACCTGCTTACTGGGCTCATCTCTGAGCCAGGACTGGTGACCTGGTCTGAGCTCTGGGGACAGGCTGCTCCCTGTGGATGCCGGGCATGGGGTTTGTCCACCACGACCAATGCAGGGGCCCTGAGGGGTCACTCACCTCATGTTGAAGGGGGCCATCAGCCGCACTACATATTGCCGATCTTTGGGCAGCTTGAGCTTGGGAATCTTCGATGGGTCAAAGTCAGGGGGGTAGTATTTCTGTGGGGAGGAAGGTAGTGTCAGGGGAGCTGCTTTCAGGTACAAGGGAGGCCAGAAGCAGAGGGAAGGGGCTCTGGGGAGCTGTGTCTGGGTCCCTAATACCACCCCCAGGTTCAGTGTGTTGATGAGAGAACTCCTAGGAGGCTCATACACTTGTACTCATGGCTACTATTCATCAATAGCAAAAGGATACGAGGAAAACCAGCAAAGGCAAAAAGGTGAATGAGGCAGGGCCCAGGGAGACCAGGTACAAGCTCCCGGGTTTTCTCCTGATGGAGTCAATTCCCTCAGTGATATAGTGTGACAACACATGGGAAATGTCTCCCAGGGGAGCTCAGGGGAACACAGCACCCAGGGTTTTCACTAGCGGCTCGTCGTACAGGCACATCTGCCCAGTGCTGCATACAACGATTCCAGACTCCAGGAGAGGCGCAGATGCTCAGCACAAATCACACTGTTTATACAGTTTAAGTACAGGGAGCCATTCTTTTCAGTGAATGGTGAGAACCATCCTGAAATTCAAGTTCCCAGAAGCCAGCTGGAGACCAGCATTGCAAGCCAGCCTTTCTATCTAGGGCAGTAGCCTCAGGCCTGCAGTGTTAACTCTTTCTGCATAGGAACCTGAGATAGGAGATGTAGGGAAGGAGAGCTTGGATTACGGAAAAAAGAACTACATATGATAATCCAAAAATAAAGTACTTTGCGTTCTGAACACATCCTACATGCCAGGTAGTACACTTTTATTGTTTAGTCGCTCAGTCTTGTCCAATTCTTTGTGACCTCATGGACTGTAGCCCAACAGGTTACTCTGTCCATAGGATTTCCCAGGCAAGAATACTGGAGTGGGTTGCCATTTCCTTCTCCAGGGGATCTTCCCCACTCAGGGATCAAATCTGCATCTCCTGCACTGCTGGGAATTCTTTACTGCTGAGCGAGCCGGGGAGCCCCAGCTACTACAAAGAGAGTTTGATGTCCCCTGACTCACGGAATTTTTGCAAAGACTCTATTAAATAGAAAAAGAAATGTGCCCATTTCACAGAGGAGGAAGCTGAGTTCTGGTGGTTTCAGCTACTCAGGATCACACAAGGTGAAGAGCAGAGCCAGGATTCAGAACCAGGAACATGACTCAGGAAACTGTCGTATAGTGATTAGAGTTGCAGAGCTGGGGGAGGGAGTGTCTTGAGTTTGCTCTACTCTCTGGCTATCACATAACCTCTCTGGGTCTCAGTTTCCTCATCTAAAGATGGCATAACCTGTCCACCTGAGAAGATTTGATGAATATGACACTTCAAGCAGTGCCTGGGACAGAAGTATCTATCAGTAAGTTATGGAAACAACTGGGCTCTCAGTTGGATCCTCAGGATGGAAGGACCTTCTTGGACGCGAAGTCCAACACATTGCACTGAGGCTGGCTGGGGTTGGAGTCCAAATACAGGTGTTTAAAACATTAGAGCACTGAATCACAGTAAGGGGCATCAACCTGACCTCGAAAACCTGGGCTCCGAGCCATCAGTCTGGAGGTCTGTTCTCTACTTCGTCCTAACATCCTGGGCTTACACATTCCCAGGCTGGGGAGCTCAACCCCCTTCCCGGAAGCACACACCTTCCTGGAGAGGGGAACAGGGACTCAGAATTCCGGAGCGCTCTTCTCCAGAAGCTGAACCCTGCCTTCCCGAAACCAGCTCCACACCCCAAGACTCCCAGTCTTCCCCAACAGAACTGGGAGAAGTTGATGCAATTGGAAGGATCCCCTTCCAGCAGAGCAAGAGAGGTTAGCAAAGCCTAATCCCTCCAAGGAACACGCTGGGCTAGAACCCCAAGCGGGGCGGGACTTAACAGAGGTACGCCTCCTGAAGACTAAGGTGTAAGCGCGAAGAACGAAGTCCTAAGGAACCTCCGCCCCCGAGAGATTTAGAGGATAATCCCCTTAAAAATCCAATCAGAAGTGATTGGGTAAATACCCTAAACTCCGCCCACACAGGTGACTGGGTACACTCCAGCCTCGAGGCTTAGCGAAGGCCCACCCTCCACTGAAAGTGATTGGGAGGAGTCTAGAGAGCCCCGCCCAACGGAAGGCCGTTGGAGAAGCAGACAAAGGTATACGTAGCCCCCCTGGACCCGAGCTCCGAGACGTCTCGCCCCAGGTCGAAAACCCTAGTCGCAGAACACTTACGTTTAAAACTTTTCGCTCCGACATCTTCGCCTCCTACTCTTTTCACGAGCACAAGAGTACTGACTATGCTTGGTGCTTGTCGAACTTCCCCGTCTCTTTGTATTTCCGCTTCCGTCACCTCCTTCAGCCGCTAATCATTGGCTGCAGTGTACATGCCTTGCGTTTTTCATTGGTTCTGATCCCCGCCTGTCAGCATTCGAGTCCACGTGTCTTCCCTCCCCAGTGACAACCTCATCAATATGCCACAAAGGTTCCGGGGTCGTTCTGGATTTGAAGTTCTGAGGAGGAGCTTCGCCCCCTAGAGATCGTCAGCGGACGTGGCTGCTGGTAGCGACATTCTCTATAGTTATTTTATTCAACAAATAAAAGAATCCAGTGTTGAGTGCTTACCCTGTAGACCCCTACACGTCGTTCCTGTGTCCCTAGCGCTCACCTGGGGACTGGGACAGTTCTCACGGGCTACACAGGCCCCTCCCCGTTTATCTTGAGTCACCGGTAGAGACTCAAAGACCAGGCTTCCTGTCTACCTCCCGCTACGTGCACTGGCTCCCAGATGTCCCCTCCATGGTTTGCCTCTGCGTTGTCCTTCTAAAGAGGACTTCCTCCTCGCACTTCCTCCTTTCCTTTTACAAATGTTTGTGCTGTGTCAAAGATGTACTCAGTCTTTGGGGCACATCGCAGAACAAGATTTCTGTCCTCATGGAGATCACTGTCTGGTGGGACTGACTGGCAATAAACACAAAAAAACCCATTCGGGTCCTGGTCAGTGATCCAAAGACAATAAAACAGGGTGACATATGGAAAGTTAGGAGAAGGGGCTGCTTGAGATGTATGAGTGTCCTATAACTGCTGTAACAAAGTACCACAGGCTCAATTTTTTAAATTATTTCATGTTTGTGCTGGGTCTTCATAGCTGTGCCAGCTTTCTCTAGGTGTGGTGCGAGGCCTTATTGCGACAGCTCCTCTTGTTGCGGAGCAGGGGCTCTCTGGTCCATGGGCTTCAGTAGACGTGGCACTCAGGCTCAGTAGTTGCAGCTCCAAGGCTCTAGAGCACAGGCTCAGTAGTTGTGGTGCTTGGGTTTAGTTGCCCTGCAGCATGTGGGATCTTCCAAGACCAGGGTGTCAAAACTGTGTCCCCTGTATCAGCAGGCGATTTCTATCCACTTTACCACCAGGGAAGTCCTTAAGCTCATTACTTTAAAACATTTATTACAGTTTTGGAGATGAGAAGTCTGGAATGGGAATGGGAGGCAGGGCTGGTTCCTTCTGCAGGCTCCAGAAGAGAATCCATTTCCTTGTCTTTTCCAGCTTCCAGATGCTGCCAGAATTCCATGGCTGGTGGTCCTGCATCACTGATCCCTGCCACCATTGTCACATCACCTTCTCTGTCTCCCTCTGACCTTCCTGCTTCCCATCAATAAGGACACTTGTGATTATCTTGCAGCCACCTGGATAATCCAGTATAACTCTACTTCATTTTCATTAACTCAATGAAAGATCCTCAAACGTTAAGGATCCTCAATTCTGTTAAATTAATCACAGCTGCAAAGCCCTTTTTGCCATGTAAGGTACCATATTCAAAGGTTCTGGGAGTAAGGACATGGATATCTTTGGGGGAGGGGTCTTTAGTCTTTGCCATAGCTGAGGTGGTCAGGGAAGGCTTCTTGGAGGAGGTGACCTTTGAATTGAGAGCCTTGAGTGAAATATACAGAGAAGTTCCTGGGCTGAGAAAAAGCCTTCAGAACCTGGATGTGCAGCCCCCTCCTCAGATAAATCATCCCAAATAAATTTATGTCCACCTCCAGTAGGGCTCACATCTGGACAGCTTTTTTAAAAAATGTATTTATTTGGCTGCATCAGGTCTTAATTGTGTGCCATGAGGGATATCTGCTGCGTCATGTGGGATCTTTCCTTGTGGTGAAGGAATTCTCTAATTGTGGTCCATGGGCTCAGTAGTGGCAGCACTTGGGTTTAGTTGCTCTGAGGCATGTGGGATCTTAGTTCTCCCACCAGGGATGGAACCTATGTCCCCGCTGCATTGCAAGGCAGATTCTTAACCACTGGACCACCAGGGAAGTCTCTCTGGGCAGCTTTTGAGTAGGTGTGTGAAGCAAACTGCTGAGCTGAACAGGTCCCATCATTTCATCCCAGGCAGAACCCAGATCACCCCTACTCTGCCTCCCCCAGCCTTGTCTCTTCCTCTGCTCCAGCCCTGATCCCACATGTGGGAGTGGGAACTCAATGTGTGTGTGTCCTGATCTCTTTCTCCTCCCTGGGGCTCACGTGGATCTGTTGAAGGAAGGAAGAGTCCCAATTCTAGTGACACTGATCCTTTCTAATTAAACAACTAAAAAATCTCATATTCACAGCATTCTCAAAGCATTGCACTCTGTCAAAGGAAAGAGGGAACACATTCCCATTAAACAGATTGACAAACTGAGGCCCAGAGAGGCAAAGTCACTTGTCCAAGATAGCCCAGCAACTTGACTGTGGTGAACCCAGGCTGGATAGGTCCCATCCACCCTTAGGTGGATGTCAAGGGCATGGCCCCTCTTCAGGGGTGTGGGGAGCCCCTGCTACTTGCCCAGGGTCATGGAGGCAGCAGCAGGGAGACTCCAGGCACTCCATTCCCCGTAGTCAGTGAGGTCCTGAGCAGCCACCTGGATGCAGTACTTGGCTTGAGGCCTCACAGCCTTGACGGTGAAGGATGTGGCTTCAATTGGCCCCACCTGAGAGCAGAAGCAAGGCTGGGTCAGTGGGAATGAGGATACTCTGTGATCAAGCCTTCTGTCCCCCTGCTCAGGCTGTTGCTCTGGGACTCAGACACCCATATCCATTCTAAACAGCATGCCCTCTGCAGCCCCCTCCACGCCTTTGGCCACCTTCAACATCTTGCTGAGCAGGGAAAGACTACCCCTCCAGGGTCAGGCAGTTCTTGGTCAACCAGGAGCACGCCTTCCATATACAAACCAAGCCATCCTGAGTCCACACCCCCACCAATCTCTTTCTCCATCACTCACTCCTGTTCACGGCCGAGTGATGTTCCCATGAGTGGACGGACCACACATTGTGGATCCATCATCTGTTGAGGGCCCTGACATTGTCTCCTCATTTTGGCCATTGTAAGTAATGCTGCTGTGAACATTCATGTACAAGTATTTGTTCAAGATCCTGTTTTTGATTTTTTCAGGTGGATGCTCAGGAGTGGAACTGCTGGGCTGCCTTTTTAAAGAAATATTTATTTATTTTGGCTGTGCTGGATCTTAGTTAGAGCATGCAAACTCTTAATTGCAGCATGTGGGATCTAGTTCCCTGACCAGGGATTGAACCCTGGGCCCCCTGCACTGGGAGCTCAGAGTCTTAGCGACTGGATCACCAGGGAAGTCCCTGGGCTCCTTTATGTCACACACCAGCACCCTAAGCTGTGACCAAGACCCCAGTGCACACTTACACATGCTCTTCCCTCTATCCAGGAACCACCACCCTCGTCCTCACCTGACGGAATCGGGCAGCCCCGTGACGCTTGTAGCGGATCCGGTACTTGAGGGAGAAGATCTCCGGGAAGGGCCAGGTCCGGGGGGGCTCCCATTGCACCCACAGCCTCTGCCCAGGGAGGGGGCTCAGGCGCACGCCTTCTGGAGGGTCTGGTTTGACTGATGGACAAGCAGGAGGCAGGGTTAGCAGAGGGGATATTCATTCATTCATTCATTTAATCAAACGATAAATATTACTGAGTGCATGGTGATGTTCTGGACGTTAGGACACAGTAGCCCTGTCCTCTTGGAGCCCAGTCCCTTCAGGCAGAAGACAACAGACAAGAGGCAAATCTGAAGGTCATAAGGAGGAAGGAAGAGAGTTCAGGAGTGCAGGGAGGGGAGTGGGCTGCAATATTCTTTGAGACACAATTTACACACCAGAAAACTCACTCTTTTAAAGTGTACAGTTGTCGTTTTCATATATTCAGAGTGTTGTGTAACCATCACCACTGTTTTAACCCAGAACATTCCATCACCCCCCAAAGAAACTCTGACTATATTAGCAGTCACCCTCCATTCCTCACTCCCTAGACCCTGACAACCAGGAACCCACTCTCTGTGTCTGTGGATTGGCCTGTTCTGGATGTTTCCCATCAGTGGAATCACACCCTGTGTGTCCCGTGTCTGGTTCTCTTACTGAGCATCGTGTTCTCAGGGTCCGTCCACATGGTAGTGAGTGTCCGGGCTTCTCTGCTTTTTATGGCTGAATAATATTCCTGGGTGTGGATGGACACATTTTGAGAATCCATTCATCAGTTAATGAGCATTCGCGTTGCTTCTGCTCTGTGGATAACGCTGCTACGAACATTCATGTACAAGTTTTTGTGCTTTCATATCTTTTAGATATATACCTAGGACTGGAATTTCTGGATTACTTGGTAATTCATGTTTAACTCTTTGAGAGTCTGCCAGACTGTTTCCTAGCAACCACTAACAATGTGTGATGGTTTGCAATTTAAAAAAAACGCCCAGGGGAGGATTCACTGAGGAGATGACGTCGGAGTTGAGGCCCATCGGAGGTGAGGGAGTAGAGGCAGATCGGGGGAGGACGAGCCGTCTACGCAGTGGGCACAGCCTGTGCAAGAGCCCTGGGGCAGGACTGCACCTGACATGCCGGAGGAACAGTGAGGAGGCCCATGTGGCTGGAGCAGAGTGAGCAAAGGGGAGAGGGGGACGAGGGAAGGACAGGGAGGGGATGGGGAAGGTCGTGCAAGGCACTGCGGGCCATGAGAAGGACTTGGGCTTTCACCCGCAGGGAGGTGGGAGCCCTGGAGGGCGGTGAGCAGTGCAAGGATGGGACCTGACTATAGTGCTCACAGGTGCCCTCTCGTGGCTGCCTCAGGAAGCACAGATGGATGTGAGGGCGGGAGTGAGGGAAGGCCCGAGATCGGCCACAGGGGTCCAGGTGGGCGATGATGAAGGCTGGACCAAGTAGGGGCTCCAGAGAGGGAGAGGTGGGCTGATTCTTGGTCAACTGTGAAAGTGGATCCCACCGAATCCGTATGGATAGACAGGATCTCATCCTGACAGGTGGGAGGTGAGCCTGTTGTTGGGGAGGAATAGGAGGAAGGTAGGGGGCCCTCCATACCCCCACCTCGACCCCTACTCACTGATGTGCTCTGGGACAAAGGGCATGAAGCTGCTGCTGACACCGCTGGGGTGGACAGCTGTGATGTTGAGCACATAGGGCACCATGGAGAACATCTGGACGTCAGGGATGACACAGCTGGTGGCTTCTGGTGTCGGCTGGAGACAGGGCCAGCTTTCCCCATGGGCTGCCACGCCGAGCCTGTACATGGAAGGGGTGCTGTGAGGATCCTAGCACTTCCTGCTGGCCCATCTGTGCCCTGACCCCACGTGAGGACAGCAGGTCCCGGTCTTGGCTGTGTGACCCTAGGGGGTCCCTCAACCCAACATCACAGAACTTGGGTGACCCAGGGTCGGAGGGAATACCCCACTGGAAGGTGCTAGGGTCTAGGCTATAAAGCTTTCTAGAATGTCAACACTCCAGCCTTAGAATGCCAACATTCCCAGGTCTATGATTCACAGATTCTGGACTCTGGAATAATGATTCCAATTCTCTTGAGTTCTGGCAACCTTAGATTTCAGACTCTAGAGACTGGAGTTCAACACCACCCACAGAACCTTCCACAGCATCCAAAATGTTCTGCTTCTGCAGTGTGGATGTGAAGTGCAGCCAACGCAACTGAGTGGGACTTTTATCTAATCTACGTGTTTCCTTGGTGGCTCAGATGAAAAAGAATCTGTCTACTATGCAGGAGACCTGTGTTCTATTGCTGGGTAGAGAGGACCTCCTGGAGAAGGAAATGATAACTCACTCCAGTATTCTTGCCTGGGAAATGCCATGGATAGAGGAGCTTGGAGGGCTGCAGTTTCTGGGGTCCAAAGAGTCAGCTACAACTGAGTGACTAACACTTTCTGCTTTCTTTCTAATCTACATGAAGTTTCTAGTTATCAGAAAGCTTGAGAAAGTTTCTCAGAACAACTCAGGTGTATGAATCTACTTTCCCAAACACAAATATTATGAAATCTAATTAGAGATCAATACTTTCCAGTGAACATTTAGCATCTGAATTGAAATGTGATGTATATACATAAAGCATCAATGGAATTTCCATGACTTAGTATAACAGGACTGAATGTACAATATCTCATTAATTTTTAAGGTTTTGATGACATGTTGAAACAATACTTTGGGTAATCCTATTCATGATAAATCAATTTCTAGTATAAATGGAGAAGGAAATGGCAACCCACTCCATTATTCTTGGCTGGAAAATCCCATGGACACAGGAGCCTGGCAGGCTACAGTCTATGGGGTTGCAAAAACTCAGATATGACTGAGTGACTGAATGTGCATGTTAGTATAAATTTAAATGTATGAACTCTATATAAGCATGTTAAATCACATTACATTCAATCATATTAAATGGTACATATTTGGAATTGAATATTTCAAATAAAATATTAAAACCAGTATCACCATTTTGTTTTTAAATTTTTCAAATAGGGCTTCTAGGAAATTTTACCCTCCACACATGGCTGACAATATGTATTCTAGGGAGTATATTTCTAAGGGTTGGTGCTGCTCTAGAATTTCGAGTGTTCAGGTTCTCGCTAAGTGTTCAGCTACCCTGATCCTAGGGGGTCAACCCAGTTTTAGTCCCCATGAAGCCCTCCAGGCTCTCTGACCTGTACGTGGCAATGAATGATGTGGGCCTGGTGGAGTTCGGAGGAGTGGGTGGCAGAGTCCAGGAGCAGTCCACGGCAACCGGGTACCTGGAGGCCTGGCACCGCACCCTGGGCTGGGAGGAAGCTACTGGGTGGCCTGGCGAGAGAGGGAGAGTGTGAGCTTCTCATTCACTGAAACTGTCAAAGCCTTACTGTGGCTCACCAGCCCCCATCTTGCTGCCAGCCAGTGCTGGGCACACAGCAGGCACCCAATAAAGGTTTGTAGAATGAATGAGTACATGAATGAAAGGCATTCACATCATATCCCATCCCTTGATACAACCTGCCAAGGCAGGAACTATTACTATTAGCCCATTTTCCAGATGGGAAAACTGAGGTTGAAGGAGCCACAGAGGGGACCTGGGGGTGGTAGGGACTTCTGGTGGGAGAGAGATGCTTTACTAAACCCCCTCTTTGTGATAGTTTTGTTTTGAATCACATGAAGTGAATGAATACAATTAAAATGTCTCTCTCTCCCAGCCTCCCTCCCTCCAGGCTGTGGCTGCCGCTTCCTGGTCCCCTTGGGGTAGGACTTATCTCTTTGTGCCTCAGTTTCCCCCATCTATGCAATGGGATAGTAATTCTCTCCCACCAGTGGGCATACAGAAGGCCTGTGGGCTCCCAGCCTACCCAGAATATTCCACAGCATACCAATCCAGTCCTCACAGTGTCCCTCTGCCAGGACTCCCTCCAACCCCTGGGGTCCACACATACCTTCTCTCTCGCGACAGAGTGAGCAGCCCACCCAGAGGCTGACGGCAAAGGCCAGGACGAGTCTCAGGGCCATGGCTACGGCAGGCTCTGCGCTCAGGGGCTGGGGCCCGGAGCACCCTCAGGGAGGCAGGGGACTCGGGTCCCACCCAGGGGAAAGCCCAGCCCCCTTTGGAGGCCCCCTACTTCCCCTTCCCTGTCTGACTCACCGCCCAGTTCCTGGGGCCCTGGAGGAGGAGCCCCCAGTCCCTTCTCCAGCCACCCCCAGTTTCGAGTGCGGAAGGCCCCTAAAGTGGGGGCAGAGAGAGGAGGCCACAGAAGGGAGAAGTGGTGACCCCATGGCCTTTCCCAGCAAAGCCTTCCTTCCGGCTTCAGCGAGGAGGGGGAGCCCCCGGGGAGGGCGGTGATGACAGCGAGAGAGACAACAGAGAGGCAGAATGGGGGGGCACTAAGCAAGACAGACTGACAGACCAGGGCGACATTGGATCACTCATCAACTACCGAGATGGGGACCCCGCCCCCCGCCAGCCGCACTCCAAGCTCCAGGCCACGGAGAGGCAGACACCCAGGTTTTTGGGCAGACATCCCCCACTGAGGACATTCTCCGAGGACCTGGGATGCCCGGGGAGAAGCAAAATGACTGCTGGATGCCGTGGAACCCCGTGGGACAGGCTGGACACAGGGCCACCTCCCTGCTTGAGCTGGAAAGAGCCAAGAACCCCCAGGGGATTTCAGAAGGTTAGCCCAGGAGCAGGGAGGCAAGGGTGGGACCCTCTGGGGACCCTCCCATCAGGAACAGGTTTCATGTGAGAACAGTGAAGTAAGATGTACGATCTCAGATTCTGTCTTCACTTAACGCTTGGATATATTGTTCACCATGAACTCCGGGGCACCCATTCTGACTTTTCAAAATACTGCAGTAACTAGACTTCTCTGTTTGTCCAGTGGTTAGGGTTCCGAGCTTCCAATGCCGGACACAACTGCAGCTACTTAGCACAGCACAGCACAGTGTCCATCTTGGGGACTGAGTCCTCCCTCACTCTCCTCACCCTAATCCCTAATCCCTGCTCTGGGCCACTCCCTCCCCTCCTTGCAGTGGGGCCCAGCAATCAGGCCACACGACACTTTCATCCTCTGCTCTGCTCCATGAGCTTTTATTCCTGGGGTAGCATTTGGGACCGGACGTGGGGGAGAGAACTCAGATTCCCTGGTGGCAGGAGTCGTCGTGGTCAGCGCGGGGGTCTAGACTGCCCAGCGCACGCAGGGGCTGGTGGAGGCAGTGAAACAGTGTGGAAGGGGCCCAGGCTGGTCTCCAAGTGCGGAAGGTCAATGCATGAGTCCCGAAGCCCCCGTGAGAGGCCTAGGGGGGCAGAGGGCAGTACGCTGCTCTCAGCGGCCCTGGGCCTGGAGCCTCTGCATCTGCAGAATCTGACTCAGAATTCGCTGCACGTCTTCATCCATCTGTCCCTGAGCGGGGGGAGGGTGGGAGCAGAGGGAGCCTGGGCATTCTCTCCCACCGCCCCACCCAGTTTCTTTATCCCCCTCCCTCCCTGCCCCTTGCTCCTCTTCCCTCCACCAGCCTCCCATTGTACAGATAGGGAAACTAAGGCCCAGAGAGCAGCAGTAGTGCCCCCAAAGCCAGTGAGCTCACCTGAATGGCGTAGAGGAGGTGGCTCCTGTACAAGGCCACCACTGCACTGTGGTCCCTGGCAGCCTCCTGTGGGTGTAGGGGAGGGGAGCTCAGAAAAGCAGGACCCCCTCCAAGCTATGCCCAAAAGCCCCCTTTGCACCGAGCCCATTTTGATGGCACGCAACAGCATGGCAGTGCTGCTTGCTAAAATACTGAACTACTTTCCTCCATGTGCACTGCCTGCCTGCCCGTCACCGTCCAGGGACCTTGTGCCCAACAAGCAGGCGAGGCTCACCTCTAGCTGCTCCCGCAGAGCCTTCACTTGGTCACGGAGGGCTTCCACCTCCAAAGAGTCTGGGCTCCCCGGCTGGTCCTTCAGCGCCTCCTTAAGACTGAAGACCTCCTTGGAGAGCTCCGTGATCTGGGGTGAGGGCGGGAGAGTCAGCCAGCACCTGAGCCCGGGGTGGGGACCTGGGGACCTCTCCCGGGCAGCAGAAAGAGCCTCGGACTTCACAGAACCCTCCCTGCAGGCTAAGTCCAGCCCATTGGCTAAGAATGATTTCCACATGTTAAATAGTCAGAAGGTGGTCTGCTGCTGCTAAGTCACTTCAGTCATGTCCGACTCTGTGCGACCCCAGAGACATCAGCCCACCAGACTCCCCCCGCCTCTGAGATTCTCCAGGCAAGAACACTGGAGTGGGTTGCCATTTCCTTCTTCAATGCATGAAAGTGAAAAGTGAAAATGAAGTCGCTCTCTTAGTGACCCCATGGACCGCAGCCTACCAAGCTCCTCCATCCATGGGATTTTCCAGGCAAGAGTACTGGAGTGGGGTGCCATTTCCTTCTCCAAGAAGGTGGTCTAGGGGCTAAGAATCTGTGCTCCCAGTGCAGGGGGCCGGGGTTCCATCCCTGGCTGGGGAACTAGATCTGACATGCTGTGACATGCCGCAACCGAAGCTTCACGCTGCTTAGCTGCAGGCTGCAAAATCAATGATCCCTGGTGATACAACTAAGACGGCACAGCCAAATAAATAAATGTGATCAGTCGCTCAGTCATGTCCAACTCTTTGTGACCCCATGGACTGTAACCTAACAGGCTCTTCTGTCCATGGAATTCTCCAGGCAAGAAAACTGGAGTGGGTTGCCATCGCCTCCTCCAGATGATCTTCCTGACCCAGGGATCAAGCCCAGGTCTCCTACATTGTAGGCAGATTCTTTACTGTCTGAGCCACCAGGGAAGCCCAATAAATAAATATTTTTAAAAAATCATCAGGGCAGGGGGAGGAAATCAAAAGAAGAATTATATTTTCTGACACATGAAAATTATACCAAATTCACAACTCCATGGTCATATGTAAATTTTTATTTATATGTGGCCACGCCCATTCGATGCCAAGTCTATGGCCCCTCTTCAGTGGCAGAGCTGAGTATCGTGGCAAGGCAGGGCCAAAATCAGTGACCATCTGGCCCTCTGCAGAAATAGTGTACAGATCTTGGGAGTCTCCAGAAGGTGAAAGTGGAGACAGACAGAACAAGGGGGACAAAAGCAGCCTATCCTGGTGGGGCTGGGTTACTTGGGCCAGGGTTTGGGTCTTTCTCTCCCGTTGCCTAGTGGGAGATCTTGGGAATATGACCTAACCACTTGAAATCTGTTTCCTCATCTGTAAGGTAAGGAGAATCATCGTTCTCACCTTTATAGGTTGCTGTGACTCTGAACAGAGATTAATTTTAAGCTGTGCTGGCAAACAGCAGGCACTCAATGCATGCTGGGCTTTGCTGTTACTTCCGTGGATCAGAGGTTTTCAATCAGGGGTGATCCTATCTCCAGGGGATGCCAGGCGATATCTGGAGGCATCTGTTTGTCAGGACTGGGGGGTCTCCTTGTATCAAGTGGGCAGGGACCAGGGACGCTGCTCCACACCCTGCAATACCCAGAATGGTCCCCTACAGAGAATGACCTAGCCCCTGGGACTTCCTTGGTGGTCCAGCGGGTAAGTCTCTGAGCTCCCAGTGCTGGGGACCTGGTTTCGATCCCAGGTCAGGGAATTAGATCCCACATTCTGCAACCAAATCCCACGTGCAGTAATGAAAATTGAAGATCTTGTGTGCAGCAACTAAGGCCTGGTGCAGCCAAATAAATATTTTTCAAAAAGAAGAATGGCCCATCCCTAAATGTCACTAGTGCTGAGAGGGAAGGACCCTGCTATAAATAAACCATAATCCTTATCACAACTTTATTTTCAGTTTACAAAGGTAGAAACTGGGGCTCAGAGAGGTTAAGTGACTTGCCCAGGGACACACAGCAGGTTGTAGCCGGGTGACTGTGTGCAAAAGCACCTGGGGCTCTCGTCCACTGTCTCGAGGTGTGCTGTGTGACTCTGAGCCACTCAGTTCACCTCTGGGAGCCTGTTTGCTCAGCTGGAAAATTGGATGATTTCCCAAGACCCATTCAGCTGGGACATCCTTAGATTCCTTCCAATGTCTGTTGAGTGGGAGACCTCCCGGCAGAGCACAAGGAAAGGGAACCCACCTTCTTGTCCTTCTCCTTGGCCCTCTCCAGGGCCTCCTGGGCACGGCTCTGGGCCTGGCGTGCCTGCTCGGCCTCAGCTCGTAGCCCCCGCAGCTGCTGCTCAGCCAGGGCCAGCTGGGCTTCAGCCGCATGTCGCTCACTCTTCATGAACAGTGCCTCCCGCTGCACCTGCAGCCCAAGCCCACATGCGACTGTGAGGACATTTGGACCCCAAAGAAGCCTGGACCAAAATGATCCTACCCTTCCACTGAGATCTTGGGACATTCAAGGCCATTTGATGTCAAGGAATTCGGTCCAGGGGTCCTGGATTCCTGTAGGCACTAGAAACATTCTGACTCTGCCAAGCTGTGGGTCCTTAGACAAGTGACATGAGCTTTCTGTTCCTCAGTCTGCTCATATATAAGACAAGGATAATAAAAATCCCCATGTCACAGGGTGGTTGTGAGGATAAAATGAGCAAATACTCGGAAGACACTTAGAACAGTGGTTGGTACACAGTAAGTGTTGTGTTTGAGTTTGTGATGTTGTCACTATTATTATTAAAATTATATAATGAATGTTATTGTTATTATCTTTATTGTATCATAACTAACATTTTATTCTCTGCCAGTGTGAAAGTGTGTAGATTTCTTACAAAAATGAAGGAAAAACACAAGAATCTGGATGAAAAGTCAACAAATGTCCAAAAATTGTGACTGCATTTTTACAAAAATATCAAGGTTGGAACAGTGTTAGATTTGCAAAAATTGAGCCTGGGTTGATCGTTGGGCTTTATAGAAATAAAGCTCCAGGAAAAATGGATAATAATTAGATGTTTCACTTAGTATAGACTGGCTACACATTAACAATTAAAAAACAAAACAGAAAAACTAAGTTCAAATCAATTTACCCCCAAAATAAGTAGTCAAGAGAGAAGGTAAAATTTGGAAAATTAAGTATGAAGATGGGCATACTTAAAGTTGGATCATGAATTCTAAAAAAGAGATCAAGCTTTACTGGTTTAAAACAACATGATTTTGGAAATTCCCTGGCAGTCCAGTGGTTAGGACTCTGTGCTTCCAAAGCAGAGGGCCTGGGTTTGATCCCTCATTGGGGAACTAAGATCCCTGCAAGTGGCACAGCCAGAAAAAAAAAAAAAAAACCAAAAGAGTATATTATTGGAAAAAAATAATCCTGGCTGCAATTATTTATCACTTGTACCATCACTGTCCTAAGTATTTTACAGAAATTAAACCATTTAATTTTCATGTGAGGACTAAGAATTATTATCAGCTCCATTACACAGATGAGTAAGCAGACATATGGAGAGAAAAATGCCTTCCTGATGACAATTAATAATTGTGGCTTTTTATTCCCACATCTGTTTGAAAAAAAATTGCTGTTTTCTTTTTTTAATTTGGTTTGGTTTGCCTGTGTATATGTTTAAGGGAAAAGACAGAGTCAAAAGATACACCTTCAGGGCCTGAAAGATAGTCTCTTGGTTTGAAAGAAAATCAGCATAAAAAGCTACTGGGTTCAAAATAATTGGATCAAAACTCCTTATACAAAACATCCTCCTATTTGGGGGTTGAAGCATCAAAAACGATCTAAGATAAAAACGACAATCTCAAAACAGCTGGGTAAACAAAAAACAAAACGGGGTCAGTTTGACCAACAGAGAAAATGAATAAAGGAAAAAATATCAGAGTAAAAAGCCCAATTCACTGCTTACCAAAAGATGGTGAATATTAATTCCTACCTCACACCACACCCACAGTTAGAAACATAGCATAAATGTGGTTGGGAAATTAAAATAAAAAAATGCTGGAAGAAGGCACATAAAAACATTTTCACTGGGACTTCCCTGGCGGTCCAGTGGTTTAAGAGTCCAAGCTTCCACCGCAGGGGGACCTGGGTTCAATCCCTGGCCAAAGAACCAAGATCCCACATACCCCAGGGTGCAGAAAAACAAACAAATAAAAACCAAAACAAACAAAATGAAACTTCACCATAAACAACAAGGTCCTATCTATAGCACAGGGAACTATATATTCAATAGCCTGTGAGAAACCATAATAGAAAAGAATATGAAAAAGAATACACACACGCACAACTGAGCCACTTTGTTGCACGGCAGAAATTAACACAGCATTGTAAATCAACTATACTTCAAAAGATGAATTTTTAAAAATATCTTCCCGATCCTGGGATATGCAGAGGTTTAACAAACAGACCTCAAAACCTGGTAATCATCAGAAAACAAATGAGGGGTCAAAATAAGACAAAATGTTTTAAAAACAGAAAACACCAGTTGAAACACCGGGGAGGTCAGAATGGCTGCAGGGTTAAAGGTCCACCAGCATGGTCAAGTTTCTGCTGGACTGAAACCAATGGGGTCGAAACCTCACCTGGCTGTGGGATCCAAACAGACCACGAAGCAGCTGCCCAGTGTGCCCAGTGGGGATTCCCCCCAGGCTCACCTGGAAGACCTCGGCGCTGGTCTTCTCGTGGCGTCGCCCCAGCTCCTCCAGCTGCCCTTGCAACCGGGCCACGTCGGCCTGCAGGGCGCCCACGATGCGCTCGTGCTCCAGGCGGGCCACGCTGCCCACCCGCTCACGCTCCAGCTCTGCGCGCAGCCGGGCGGCCTCCTTGCCCGCGGCCACCACCTCCTGCTCCAGGCAGGCTGCCCGGCCCCGCAGCTCCAGGGCCTCTTCCTGCAGCCGGTGGTGCTCGGAGGCCGGCACGGCCGACTGGCGGAGCGCCTCGGAGGCCTCCCGCAGCTCTGCCAGGCCCCGCCGGGCCTCCTCGCAGGCCGCGGACAGCTCCGCGGCCCGGGCCTCGGCCGCGTCCCGCGCCTGGCCCAGCTCGGCGGCCGCGGCCCGCTGCTGCTCCCCTGTGGCCGTGGCCGCGACCAGCTGCTCCCGCAGCGCCTCCAGCTCCCGGCTCAGCTCTAGCCGCGCCTCCTCCCGCCGGGCCAGTTCTGCCCGCAGGCCCCGGGCCTCCTCCTCGGCCAGCAGCCGGCCAGCCCGGGCCTCGTCCAGCCGGGCCGAGGCCGCCTCCAGCTCCCGGAGACGGCAGTCCCGGTCCCGGAGGTCCTCGCGGGCCTGTTCCAGGGCAGCCCGCAGCTGGCCTGCGTCCCCATCTCTGACCCGGCTAGCCCCGCCGCCCTCAGCCTCCCGCACCCGTTGCCGCAGGCGGCCCGCCTCGGCTTCGGCAGCCTCGCACTTGCCGTGGGCCGCCTCCAGCTCCGCGGCCGCCTCCCGCTCGCGCTGCCTAAGCGCCTGCTCCAAGCAGCGGATCCTGGTCTCTAGCTCTGTCTGCAGCTTTTCTGAGGCCTCTGCAGCACCCGGGTGCAGGATGGGGCCTGTGAGGGCCCTCGGGATCCCGCGCCCCACTCCCGTGGCTTCTGTGCCTGTGAGCTCTTCTTCCACTGCACCTACCCCATTGGGCTTCGTTTCTGGCTCTTCTGTTTTCATACTGGTGGTCTCTGCTCTTGTGGCCTTGGGTTCTGGGTTTCCTCCTCCTTCTAGACTTTTCATTTCTGTAACCTCAGCTCCTGTGGCCTTTGCTTCCAAGGGCTGGGCTCCCACGCCCTCTGTTTCCGAGGCCTCCGTGTCTGTGGGCTTTGTTTCTGTGGCCTCGGCCATCGTGGACACCACTTCCAAGCTCTGTAACAAGGCTTCCGTGGTTTCTACTCCTGCAGCCTCCTTGTCTGTGGTCTCGACTCCATTCACGCTGGTTTCCGGAGCTGCAGTGCCGTTAAGCTCTATTTCCACTGGCCCATTTCTGGAGGTCTTGCTTCCCAGACCTTTGCCCTCCCTAGAGGCTGCCTCCTCTTCTGTGAGGGCCTCCCGGGCTTCCTGCTGCTCCAGCGCCTGCAGGGCTTTGGCGTGCTGCCTGCGGAGCTGGTCAAACTCAGCCTGGAGAGCGTCATAGAGCTCCAGAGGAATGACCTCGGCCGGGCCGTCTGCCTCCATCTCGTCCTTCTCGAAGTGCTCCAGGATCTGGTGGGGACAGGGGAACCGAGCAAGAGTGGAAGTGGCTGTGGTGGGTGTGGGGGGTCGCAGGGCAGCCACACCACTTTCCCTGTCCACAGAGCTAGCCACATGCCCACCCAAACCCCCGGGAAACAGCCCCTTGGGTCCTCAGACTTGCCCCCACCCCTCCCTCCTGGAAACCTTCTCCATCAGCTCCTGGTTTCCCCACCTGGACTTTCTCCATCAGCTCCTGGTTCTGTCTGGTGAGCATGGCCACCTGTTCCTGCAGCGAAGCCAAGAGCTCCTGGGCCGACAGGCTTAGCTGCTTGGAGAGCAGCACCTCAGCCCCTGGCAGGGGACACAGACTCAGGCCCCAGAGTTCCAGCCACAAGGAATGGGAGTTGGGGGTCTGGAGCTGTGGGTCAGGGGCCCCGGGGCAGGCACGCTTCTAGGAATGGCATAAACTGTGAGTGTCCGCTAGGCTCCCTCCCAACTTCAACCTCTCTCCATGCCTGTGGGTTAAAGCTGTGATAACTGGGGCCCCAGACATGGTGGGGGGTGGAGGTGGGCAGGGGGAAGGCAGGTGGGGTCTCACCTGGGAATTCAGGTAGCTCACCCTCCTCATCCTGCAGGGTGGCCACATCATAGCTGGTGTTCTCCCGCTCATTCTAGGGCCAGGGGAAAACAGGATTCAACCTGAGATCCTGCCCTCCCTCCAGCCTCCATGTCTCCCCCGTGAGTGTGTGATCATAACCCCAATAGCGAGGGTTGTATGTGCTATCTGGTATGTGGGGCCAAGGGAGGGATGGCAGTGCATCCTTGAAAGGGTGTGTCTGGGATTCTGTGTGGGGCCACATGTGTCTGCCTGGGTGCAAGTCCCTGCAACAGTGGCTCAGAGTTTGTAGGTCTGCAGTGAGCATGTATGTGCACACGTGTGTGCCCCTGTGGGGCGTGCACAGCGGCCCCAGCCTCTCCTGTGTGAGTTCCTGTGAGTGTGTGTGATTTTGCACTTGTAGTCTGTGGTGTGTGACTGTTTTGTATTTGTGTATGTGTATGTATGATTGTGTACCTGTATCTGTTTGCTTTATTTGAGAAATATTTGTGTGAATACATGAATTTGTGAATGTGTTGCCTAGGTATGTGATTGAATGAGAAGTATCTGTTGTGTGTGCCCAAGTATTTGTTGTGTGGGTGAGATGACATATTCACAGATGTGTTTGTTGTGTGTTTGCCTGTCGCATGTGTAAGACCTCATATACATAAATGTTGTCCATCTCTGCATGTACATGAGTATGGGTGACTGCAGGTTTCTGAAAGTGTTCACTATGTGTACGTGTGTTTGTTATCTATACGTCCTTACGTTTGTACGTTTGTCTGTTCTGTGTTTGCATGTGTGTGAGACTACCTGTATTAGTGTGGTTATCATGCAGCTGCCGCAGAAGAAATACCCCACCTCCTGGTGGCCCCACCCCTGCCTTCCTCCCCATTGGGCCCACCTCCAGAAGGGACAGCCTGCTCTGCAAACTCTCCACCTCCCGGCCCAAGCTCTCCTTCTCCTCCTGCTCCTCAGCCAGCAGCTGCTGTAGCTCTTGGACCTGCAGGGAGGGAGTGGTGGTCTCAGTGGCCCTCCAGGAGAAAACACCAGGCAGCTGGGGGTCCACTTCCTCCCACCTTCCACTCTACCTGTCTCTCCAGGCTGTGGAGGGAGCTGGCCTCTGCCTCTGGCAGCTGACAGAAGAAGTGGGGACTGGGCTTAGATCTGGGCTGGGGGCCCTACCCGGCCCACCTCCTGCTCAGTGACCTTCCATCCCCACCACAGATGTCCTCTGGCCTATTTTGTGCCAGACCCCCTTTGGAGCCACTAACTCATTCATTCATGCATGCATTCACTTATTACCATTATTTTTGGTTGTGTAGTGTGGCATTTGGGATCTTAGTTCCCCAACCAGGGATCAAATCCATGCTCCCTGCAGTGGCAGCACAGAGCCTTAGCCACTGGACCACCAGGGAACTCCTGTCTCCTTCATTTATTCATTCACTCACTCACTCAAATATTCATCATCCAATAAATACTTACTAGGCAGTTATGGTGAGTGAGGCACCATCAACCAAGCCTGCCCTTGTGGGTTCACAGGCAAATGAGTGAATATGAATACAATGTATAGTATATCTAATAGCAGTGCTTTGAATGAAAACAAAGGGGACTGAAAAGTGAATGGGGATGTTACAATTTTAAATAAGTTGGGTAGGGGAGGGGCGAGAAGGAATCATACAGACAGCTGGGAGGTGTTCCCGGCAGAGGGCACAATCTGTACAGAGGACCAGGCCTGGTATGTTGGAGGAAGAGCCAGGAGGCCTGTGTGGCTGGAGCAGAGTGAGTGGGTGGGGAGAGAGGGAGGAGGGGGAAGGCAGGGAGGGGAGTATCCCCCTAGAATGGCACCCACCCCAGGCTTAGCCCCAGGCCCGTGTCTCTGCTACCCCCCACCTCCTGCTTTCTTCGCTCCTGGTGCTGCTCTAGGCCCCGGATCTTCTGTAGCAGACGGCCCCTCTCCTGTCGCAGCCGCACGATCTCCTCGTAGGCATCCTGGTCATCCTGTGCTCCCCACCCCACCACCTTTACATGAGGCCCAAGGACTGCGTCCTCCCATACCTGAGCCAGAACTTTCTCCCCGTGCTACCTAGAGGCAACCCCCCCCCACACACACAACTCTTCCCCACGGCCAGGGCATCTCTCACCGGCATTGGGATATTGGTGGGGGGTTGAGGTGCCTTCCGCTTCTTGGGGGCCCCTTGCTTGTCATGGCTGGACACAGAATTCTGGGGATAGGGGTAGATGGGGGGATATGCGCGACATGCCAGCCTCCCACCCAAATAAACCAACACAGCCCACTGTCTGGCACTAGCCCCAACTCTGCCCTCGCTTCCTGGGTGATCTTGAGTGAATCCGTGCCTCTCTGGCCCTCACTTATCCCAGCATAGAAAGGGATAAGACCACGTCCCCTGAGAGTTCCAGATCTTATGCTTTATCCTCTGTCCCTTTTTGCACCCTGGTACTTTCCCCAGCGAGACCCTACTGTTTAAAATCCTTTCCCTGTGGAGCTGAAAACCTGTAGGATTGAGAGAAAGAGGCCAGACTTGCCTCCTTCCCTGACCACACCAGCCCTTATCAATCTCATTCCCTCTACCATCCCACCCCAGCCCCCTGATTTGGCCCCATGGCCCTAGTATTCTCAGAGTCCTGGTGGTTATGTTAAAGATGTTGCTGCCACTTGGTGGCAGCGTACCCTAAAGGTGTGTGCTAAGTCACTTCAGTTGTGTCCGATTCTTTGCAACCCTATGGACTGCAGCCTGCCAGGCTCCTCTGTCCATGGGATTTCTCCAGGCAAGAATACTGGAGTGGGTTGCCATCCCTCCAGGGGAATCTTCCCAACCCAGGGATCGAACCCACTCCTCTGACATCTCCTGCAAAGGCAGATGGGTTCGTACCACTAGCGCCACCTGGAAAGTCCACCCTAAAGGTAGCACTCTTCCAAAGAGGTCCTTTGAAGTATTAACCCCAAGTCAAGGGTCCATCTCTTCCTTCTCTTCTCAGGGAGCTTGGGTAAAGGGGAAAGGCAGTGTGTGCAGGGGGGTGTGGCGGTGGGGGGGTGGGGACTCACTCAATGCTTAGGGATCCATACCTGAGATGATGCCTCGCCCGAATCATCCTCTGCGAGAGCAGGGGAGAGAGGGAAGCAGGGTCAGGCACTGTGTTAGGGAATCCCTTCCTAGCCCTAGGAAGGGCATTTGTTAGCCCAGGGAACTTGAGGGATCTCCCAATCCCCCCCAGAATCAGGACTTTTAAGGTAGGAGCCATTTTGACAGAATGCTCATAGGAAGGGCCTTGCAACTCTCAAAAAGAGAGAACAGTAGCATCTCCAGAATGGGGCGACTGGGAGGGCCAATTCTTAGGGAAGGCAAAGATCCAAGAATAAGATGCCCCAGGAACACAGAGTTGACCCCTAGACTACTCTAAAAGCTCTGGGGCGCCTTGAAACTACCCTGAGCAGTGTGAGGGGAGCAACAAAACCTCCTATAATATGAACAGGGATACCTTGAAACTATCCACAGAAGGAAGCGAGAGAAAGAAGAGGCAAGAGACTACCTAGTGGAGGGAAGGGGGTGCTTGAAACTGTTACGAGGTGGGGTTTGCATACCGCTGGGTGGTGAGGGGCGCTGGGCTGCCTCCTGTAGGAGGTGCAAGATGAGCTTGTCCCCTGCCAGGGTGCCGTAGTGAGCAGCATCCTGGCCCAGCGCATCTGTGATGCCCGGGTGGGCCCCGCCCTGCAGCAGCACCTCCACTGTTTCGGGGCTGGCTCCCTCACAGGCCAGCATCAGGGCCGTCCTACCAGAAGAGGAGGCTGCTGAGGGGGCGAGGATATGTTCAAACCTCCACACCCTCCTCAACACCCAGGCTGGGTTGAGAGAGGAAGACACACTAGATCTCACACCCAGAGAGGTTAAGAGACTTGCCCAAGGTCACACAGCACACAGTGACCTGGCTGGGAGGGGAGAGGCTCACCTGCCTTGAAGGTCCTGGTCATTCGCTGCAGCCCCTTGCTGCAGGAGGAGGCGGCACAGATCCGTGTGGCACATCTGAGCTGCAATGATGAGGGGTGTAGTACCCAGCTGAGGGAGGGGGTGGGGAGAGCATGAGACAGGACAAGACATGAGAGACTGACTCTGGGAGGTTGGGAAGCCTGTGATGGGCCCCCTAAGTTCACTCCGGATCTTCACACTTTTCAAAGGGTGCCTGGGATACCTCAAATGCACTTTCCCCAAAGATTCCAGTACTTCGGCCACCTGATGCGAAGAGCCAATTCATTGGAAAACACCCCGATGCTGGGAAAGATTGAGGGCAGGAGGAATAGGGGGTGGCAGAGGATGAGATGGTTGGATGGCATCAGCCACTTAATGACATGAGTTTGAGCAAGCTCCGGGAGATAGCGAAGGACAGGGAAGCCTGGTGGGCTGCAGTCCACGGGGTCGCAGAGTCAGACATGACTGAGCAACTGAACAACAACAACAAAAGACTCTGGGGACTCACCCGATCTCGGGGATTCAGATGGGCCTTGAAGGAGCAGAGTATCTCTGAGCAGGAGATGCAGCCGCCAGCGGCTGGAGAAAGAGAGAAGGGTGGGTAGGTACGGCGAGGCTTTGATATTTTCTAGGGGCCTTCTGCTTGAGGGTGATTATTATTATTTTTTTTTTTGGCTGTGCTGGGTCTTCATTGCTGAGCACAGGCAGCAGCTGTGGTGCATGGACTTAGGTGCCACTCAGCATGTGGAATCTTTCTGGACCAGGGATTGAACCTGTGTCCCCTGCATTGGGAGGCAGATTCTTAACCACTGGACCACCAGGTATGTCCCTGGGTGTCATTCTTATCCTTTATTTCATGAGAAACTCTCACCTCCCCCAGAAGAAGATCAGTAACAAAGATATGACTTAAATTTTACAGATGAGGAAACTGAGCCCCAACCAGCTCCCCGGTCACTCACGGGGTTAGAGACAGCCAGAATGGGGACCCGGGTCTTCTAACTCCCAACCCAAAGCTCTTTCCTCATCTTTCCACTGTGGTTCTCTCTTGCATGCGTGCGTGCTCAGGTGCTTTAGTCATATCTGACTCTTTGCAACCCTGTGGACTGTAGCCCACCAGGCTCCTCTGTCCATGGGATGCTCCAGGCAAGAATACTGGAGTGGGTTGCCATGCCCTCCTCCAGGGGATCTTCCTGACCCAGGGATTGAACCTGTGCCTTTCCCGTCTCCTGCAGTGCAGGTGGATTCTTTACCGCTGAGCCACTAGGGAAGCCTGTGGCTCCCTCTTAGGGTGGAATTTTTCACTGATTTTCAACTATTTATCCCTTTTTTGTTCAACCGGTATTAACTGTATATTGACTACATACCAAACCATCATACAAAGAATGTTAATTTTTTTTTTTTTTGGCCACTCCACGTGGCATGTGGGACCTTAATTCCCTGACCAGGGATCGAACTCACAACCCCTGTAGTGGAAGCTTGGAACTCTAACCACTGGACTGCCAGGGAATTCCCCAAAGAGTGTTACTGTTTACTAAAGAGATCAGACCTCTGCTGAGGTTCAGCAGGCTTATTGGGATTTGATCTGAGTTCTGAGTTCTGATGGTGAAAGGGGAAGGGCAGAGGTCACTGCATGGACACGGACCCTGAGGCAGGGAGGAGCTTTGGAGGACTTGGTCGTCAAAGAAGCAGGACAGGGTGTGTATGTCCAGAGCCTCAGAGAGGGAAGAGAAGGCTTTGTGCAAGGAAGTGCTACTGGAAATGATCAAACTTTTGGACCTCCCTGGTGGTTCAGTGGTTAAAATCCCATGTTTGCACTGCAGGGGGCCCGAGTTCAATCCCTGGTCAGGGAACTAAGCTCCCACATGCCTCACCATGGCCATAAAGATAAAATAAGAAAAAAAAAAGCTACAAAAAAATAAATAAACTCTATGTTATTATCTGCTGTGTGCCCAAGGGCTTATGGGATTTTGTTTGCTGCTGTAATCTCACTGATTAGAACAGAGCCTGGCACACAGCAGACACTTGACAAATATTTATTGAATGAAAAAAACCAAGAAGCTTCCATAAAGTGAGCAAAGGTTTTGGTACCACTAGGTGGTAGCGTACTTTAACTGCAGGGAATGTTTCAACTAAATAAAACTCCAAAGCAAATGTATTTCGTGTTTTCCCTTGAGAGTCATCAAGTGGAAAACATTCCCAAACGTCATGGGCCTGGTGTACAGACACTGGGCTGGGCTCTGCCTCAAGGGGTTTGGGTCTCTTCCCCTCCCTTGGAAAAGTTTGGATTTCATGATTATGAAGACCTTCAGCCTTCCTGAGGTTCCCTAGGAGTTCCTTGAAGCAATAACCCTCCAATCGTCCTCACCCAGGCCTGGCATACAGTAGGCTGTGCTTTGAGGTCAGGCGGCCTGGATCCTCCCCACTTCCTTGTTTACAGGACTCAATTCCCTTGTCCGTCCAATGGTGCTCCAGTGGCTAAGAATTTGCCTTCCAATGCAAGGGACTTGGGTTCGATCCCTGGTCGGGGAACTAAGACCCTTCATGCTGCGGAGCAATGAAGCCTGAACACTGCAACTACTGAGCCTGTGAATCACAACTAGAGAAGCATGTGCACCACAATGAAGAATGATGCAATGAAGACGCAGTACAGCCAAAGAAAAAAGAGAAACGATAATGCAGAGCAAGGGGCTCCGTGAGGAAGAAGGTGGACTATGTCCCAGGCACGTCCCCAGAGCCCCAGGTAGAACAATCCCCAAGCTCAGCCTCCGGGAGCCACGGTGGCCAGGGTGAGGCTGGGCTGTACCCACCTGCATGATGCAGGGCGGTCCACCCACTGCTGTCCACTGTATCCACCGCGCAGGATGCCTGGGGGGAGGGATGGGTCATTGGAGGTGGAGCCATCCTTATTTGTCGCCTAATTTCTCTAGGAACGGCTCTTCCTTGGGCTCTGCTGTATTTCAGGCTCCTTGGCCCTTCCCCTCTCCCACCCACCCACCTGCTCTGTGGAACCCACTCCTCATGGGCCCCCATCTTGACTCTTACGAAAATTGGTGAGGAAGAAGGATTAGCTGGGAGCCCAGGGGCGGCTGGGGGTTTGGGGAGTAGGTGGGAGCCCTGAAAGTGGCTACGGCTAAGAGAGTATCCAGAGTTTAGAGAGAAGGTGGGGCTCAGGAGACATCCGCTTTTCAGAGTATTTCTTGGATATGGGACATAGCTGGACACTTGGCGAGTCTCACTGTCCAGGGGGTAGCTAGGACTCAGGAGTAAAAGGGGCCAAGGAAGACCTAGGATTCGGCGTGTATCTGGGGCTTCCATGAATTGCTGGAACTCATCAGGAATAGTCAGGGCAGGGGAGTATCGGGGAGTTGGGAAGTGTTGGAGACAGGAAAAGAAATGACCTGCAGTAGTTGCTTCAAGCACTCTGGGTGCCCGTACTTAGCGGCCAGGTGGAGGGCGTTGTAACCTAAAAGGGAACAAGAATATTCTAGAATGTACTAGAGCTTCAGATACTCAGGGAGCTTCTGCTGCCACCCCCCCCCAAAAAAAACCTGTGTCAATAATTGTGATGACTCTAGCTAGTCTCCAAACCCAGGTATTCTCAAAACCCTGCTAACTCCCGGGAACAGAGACTCTCCAAATCCCAGATGGTCTGCGTCTCAGACAATCTCATCCTAGCTACACTCCACATCTTTCCATTCCTCAAGCACTACGGTCCTCAGCTGCTCCCTCTGTTCCCCGCTACTCCCCAGGTCTCCAGCTACTCCTCAGGTCCCCGGCTGGTCCTCAGCAACTTCCCAAGAGCCCAGCTACTCCTTAGGTCCCCAGCTACTCCCCACTGTCTCCAGCTGCTCCCCAGGTCCCCAGCTACTTTATGTGCTGTGCTTAGTTGCTCAGTCGGGTCCAACTCTTTTAGACCCCAGGGACTGTAGCCTGCCAGGCTCCTCTGTCCATGGGGATTCTCCAGGCAAGAATACTGGAATGGGTTGCCATTCCCTCCTCCAGGAGATCTTCCCAACCCAGGGATCAAACCTGGGTCTCCCACATTGCAGGCAGATTATTCACTGTCTGAGCCACCAGGGAAACCCAAGAATACTGGAGTGGGTAGCCTATCCCTTCTCCAGAAGATCTTCCCGACCCAGGAATTGATCTGGGTCTTCTGTATTGCAGGTGGATTCATTACCAGCTGAGCTACCAGGGAAGCCCTAGCTATTCTATTAAGCTCAACTATATCAAAGTGCCAGCTATGTCCCTATCTTTGATTACTCTGTAAATCCCCAGTACTCCATACATTCTGGCTCCTACACCTGGCTATGCCCCATGCCTCATTACTCCCTGAGCTCCTGCTACCGCTAAACCCCAGCTACTCCATGAACCTCAGATACTCCCCTCAAAAAACTAAACTAGTTATTCTCATGCCCTCAGATGCTCCTCAAGCTCAGACACTCCTCTGTTTCTGCTGCTTCCTCTGACTCAGCCACTACCGGAGTCCCAGCTCCCCCAATTCACAAGTTGACTCAGTCGGTCTACTGCCAACCAGTCTCCATCCTTGGGTACTGCAGCCTGACATGCTCCTGTCCCCAGGGGCACTGAAGGGAACCCCCCTTTTCAGCAGGACACTGAGGCCATGAAGCAGGGCGTGACTGGACCCTCAGGCTGGGCACCTGGTCACAGTTCCTCCTCCCTCCCCCAGGGCCGGCGGGTAGTACCTGCCCCGTCCGTGCTCATGGCGTTGGCGCCGTGTGCCAGCATCACCTCAAGACAGCTGGCTGCACCCCTCATGGCTGCCAGGTGGAATCTGGAGGCCAGAGGTCAGGGGTCAACTGCAGGGTGGCCACTCCTCAGCCCTCACACCCCCAGGACATGGACACTCACGCGGACTTGCCCTCGGGGTCCAGCTTGGTGGGCACCAGCCCCTTGCGGGCGATGAGGGAGGCCACCCGCGTGGGATCGTTGTTCTCCACCGCCTGCAGCAGCCGCTCGTCACTTTTGCCCCAGTCCTGGCTCTGCGGGGCACACCCAGAGGGACGTGGGACTGGTGGCCACTGTCCCTCCCCACTCCCCTGCCGGGGCTCTGGGCTCTCGCCGCTGGTCCTGGGCACTTGCCTGGCGCCTGCCTCTGGCTGCCGCCGGCTTCGGGATGGGGCAGGGGCCACAGGGCGGGCAGGAGCCGAGGTCAGTGGGGCTGAGCCGCAGCTGCCGGGGGAAGTGGTCCTGGGTGGGGGCCTGAGACAGCATACCTCCAGCCTGGGTCCTTAGCACCTGCCTCCCCAGCTGTCCTCCACCACTGCCAGCAACCATACCATTAAACCATCCCCAGCTCAGCTCCCAGCATCTTTCCAAGAGGCTGTCCCCCAAACCTAGGTCCCTAGCCATCTCTTGGTGAAACCCGCCTTTCTAATATCACCTCACCACGTCTTCCTGAACTGCCCTCCAAAGTCTTCCCAAAGGAACCACTAAAGGTTCCTTAAATGTCCCTCACACTGTCCTCTGCCAGCTAGCCTTTTTCTGCCCCTGAGACGCCAAGATTGTCCCGCAAATGTCCTAAATGCATCTCTAAATATCTTCCCCAGATTCATCCCTCAAATGACCCCGTCAAATGTCCCCAAAATGTCCTCCCCCCAAAATCTTTCAGACGTCCTCCAAAGTTGTTCTCCAAATGTCAATATCTTTTCCCCAAAAAAGGTCAAAGTATCACCCAAATTGTCCCCCTGGATGATCCCATCCAAAACTGTCGGCCCAAGTGCCCTCTAAATTCCTCTAAGTGTCCCCATCTGTCCTCAAAATTGTCTCTCCATATGTGCCATCCATCCGCCCATCTCTGTTTCCCCCCCTTCCGCTGTCCTCCCTGCTTCGCCCTCTCGGGTCGGCTGGTGGAGGGTCTAGGCTCTGAGCGGTCAGGGGGCGGGGCGGGGCGGGGAGGGGAGGAAGGGCCCGCGCCAGCCCCCTCCCGCGCCCCCTCCCCCGGCCCTACCGCGAAGGAGGAGGCGGCGCACAGACACAGCTGCTTCATGGCGTCCAGGGCGCCGGGCGGCCGGGCGGCCGGGCTCCGGGAGGTGACCCGGTCGGAGGGGCCAGAGGGGCCGGAGGTAGGGGCCCGCAAAGCCGGAGCTCGGCCGCCCGGCCCGCGCGGTCTAGCCAAACCAGACGCCGCCCCTCCCCCGCGCCCCGCCTGCCGCCCCCCTCCCGGCCCCTCCCCTACGGGTGGGGGAGAGCGCCAGGGAGCGGGGATGGGCTCTGGGGGAGGGGCACCGCCGAGGCCAGACCTGACCTTCTCGCCACCAGGAGGCTGAGGCAAAGGGGGCCATGCCCCCAGCATCTCCAGGGACCCGACTGCATCCGTCTCCGCCTCCTTTGAGCTGGCCGGGGAATGGGGATGCGGGGGTCTCAAGTGACTCTCGGCCTGGTCCCACTGCTGCTGGGCCATCCGGGCTGTCACTCATTCACTCACTCATTCATTCATTCATCGGCCAGTGGGTCTTTTCTGCAGTCTTGACAAACCTGAATTTGAATCCAGGACACCATCCCCCACCCCACCCCAGTGCCACCCTCCACACACTCGCATTTACCACCTACAAGATGGGCCAAGATACTTACCTGCTTTGGATTTCACTTTCCTCATCCAGGAAATGGGTTTCCTATTAAACAGTACCTACTGCAGAAGGTTACTGGGAGGACTAAATGAGATGCTATATATCAGGGGTCCCCAGCCCCCCAGCCATGGACCAGTATCCGTTGGTGGCCTGTTAGGAACCAGGCCGCATAGCAGGAGGTAAGTGGTGGGCAACCAAGAAGCTTCATTGATGTTTAACTGCCTGAACCCCGCCTCTTGTCAGATCTGCAGGGGCATCAGATTCTGAGGAACTTGAACCCTAACCCTAAAAGTTAAGGTGGAAAATCCTGAGATTGCCACAAAATAGAAATAAACTGCAAAATAAATGTAATGCACTTAAATCATCCTGAGACTATCCCCACCCCTACACCCCTGGCTCATGGAAATATTGTCTTCCCCAGAACTGATTCCTGGTGCCAAAAAGGTTGGGGACCTCTGCAGCACATAGTGCCTGACACAAAGCAAGTGTGCTACAAACACAGATTCATTCATCGCAGAGAGATACGGTTGGACTGTCTGCATATCTAACCCTGCATCCTGGGACTCAGGACATAGTAGGTGCTCAGTTAAACCACTGAAAGACAGTGAGGACACCAGCTTTAGCTCTAACTCCAAGGAGATGGGAAGGTCTGTCTTCCCCTCATTCCGTTCTCAGATTGGGAGCCCCTTGAGAGCAGAGTCCCACTGAGGCCTCCCTGGCAAAGGGCCTTGGATCCCAGGGTGGGGTGAGGCAGTTGGTGAATGTTTGCTCAGTGAAGGCATGACTCATAAGCCAATTGCATTCATTTAGTACATGAGTCCTAGAGGGTGCCTGGCACAACCCTGCACCTTGGGACTCAGTGGTGGCAAAGACAGTTGTCCTTGCTGTCACTGAGGTCCCTGGGGAGACAGACACACCCATGGATTTATGAACCAAAGTGATCAAAGGGGAAGCTCAGATGAGCTGGAAGCTCAGAGAGGACTCTTGAAACTATCTGGGAAGTCAGGGAGATCCTGCAAGAGAGGACATCTGAGTTGAAACTTGAAGAATGGACAGCATTGGGGAAGAGCAGGAACAAGATCATGTTAGGGAGAAATCATGAAATAAATTGCGCTCCTGGACCAGTGTGGTAACTCTGCCCCAATCCAGGACCTGGGGCGTTGGTGGGGGGCATACTGAAGGGTGGGGCGGAGGAGAAGAGATGTTGTATAGCGGCCGGAGTTAGGGGAAAACAAGGCGTGTGGGATGTCAGGAGAGCCACAGACAGTTCCAAAAGGCAGAACAGTTCACTGTGTTGTGAATGAAAATTTGAGAAACAGCCAGGAAAAGGTGGGAGGTTGGGATTACAGGGGAGAGAAGGGATGTGTGGAGAGACAGGCTTTCAGGAGCCTGAATTTTTAACCTTAATTTTTATTTTTGACTGCACCGCGAGGCATATGGGGTCTTAATTCCTCCGCCAGAGATCGAACCTATGCCCCCTGCCTTGGGAGTGTGGAGTCTTAACCTCTGGACCACCAGGGGAGTCCCAGGAACCTGAATTTAAGAGCAATGGCTGCTGACAGGCACTGGGGCTTCGAAGACAGCTTGGCCATTGCATACCTGCTGTGTGATCTGAGACTAGCCACTCTCCCTTTCTGGGCCTCAATTCTCCCACTGTTAAATGGAATAGATAATGGCGTGGATAGCATAAAGCCAGGTTCCTCCACTGGAGGCACTGCTGACATTTGGGGTCTGGTCATTCCCTGGGGTGGGGCCGTCCTGGACTCTGTGAGGGTGTGAACAGCATCCTTGGTCCAGGAGCAGTGCCCCTCCCCACTGCCCACTGTGTGACAACCATGTCAGAGGCATCACCCAGTGTCCCTGGGGGCAGGATCACTGCTGTTGTCCGTGATTATTCTCAGACACGTTTGGGCAGGCAGAGGGAGAGGTGGGGACAGGTAAACGGAGAATTTGCTGATAAGCAGTTGAGGAGTTGGAGGGAGGGTGTTGAGGCCTCCTCTCTCCTCTTAACGCTTGGGTAGGGGGGTGACTCTTAGGCTTGTCCAGAGAGGAGACTGAAATGGATCTCCCAGCTTAGGCCTCGGATTTCCAATTGCCCTTGGTCTGTCCTTCTGGATGCCAGACACAATCAGAAGTCCCTTCCCTCGCAGTGTGCTAAGGGTACCACCATCCCACCTGACTCCTCTCTCTCACCCCACACCCAACCCGGAAGCCAAACTGCATCCAAGGACCCCTTCTCACCCACGGTCAGTCCCATCACAGCTCCACTGCGGGGTCACCTCCACCTGGGCCTGCTTGCTTCTGTTCCCCTCCCTGGCCCACCAGCTGCCTAAACCTGCATCAGAGCATATCTCTCTCCTGCACATAAGCCTCCAGTGACCTCACTTGTCATCAGATGCTAACTGCTCACAGAGCCCAGGAGGTTCCGTGGCATGGGGCCACCAACTAAGGTCTCCCACCGTACCCCACTCCCACCTGGTTTTGTCCAGGCCAAGAGCTGAGAATGGTTTTTACACTTATAAGTGGTTACTGCTGCTGCTGCTGCTAAGTCGCTTCAGTCGTGTCCAACTCTGTGCGACCCCATAGATGGCAGCCCACCAGGCTCCCCTGTCCCTGGGATTCTCCAGGCAAGAACACTGGAGTAGGTTGCCATTTCCTTCTCCAATGCATGAAAGTGAAAAGTGAAAGTGAATTCGCTCAGTCGTGTCCAACTCTTAGTGACCCCATGGACTGCAGCCCACCAGGCTCCTCCATCCATGGGATTTTTCAGGCAAGAGTACGGGAGTGGGGTGCCATTGCCTTCTCCATATAAGTGGTTAGGGGGTAAAAAATCAAAGGTAGAGTTATAGTTTGTAACACATGAAAATTATATGAGGGGACTTCCTGGCAGTCCAGTGGTTAAGACTCTGTTCTCCCAATGCAGGGGGTGCAGGTTTGATCCCTGGTTGGGGATGTAAGATCCCACACTCCTCAAGGTATGGCCGCCACCCCCCCCCCAAATTATATGCAAATCACATTTCAGAGTCCATAGAACAAGTTTGGATAGCAAGGAGAACAAGTCCATCCTAAAGGAAAGCAACCCTGAATATTCATTGGAAGGAGTGATGCTGAAGCTGGAGCTCCAATATTTTGGCCACCTGATGCAAAGAGCTGACTCATTGGAAAAGCCCCTGATGCTGGGAAATATTGAAGGCAGAAGAAGGGGATGGCAGAGGATGAGATGGTTGGGTGGCATCACTGACTCAATGGACATAAGTTTGAGCAAACTCTGGGAGATAGTAAAGGACAGGGAAGCCTGGCATGCTGCAGTCCAAAGAGTTGGACACCACTGAGCAACTGAACAACAACATTGGCATGTGCTCATTAATTTTCAAACAGCCTCTGGGAATTCCCTGATGGCCCAATGGTTAGGACTCCCAAGTTATCCCATGGACAGAGGAGTCTAGTAGGCTATAGTTCATGGACTTGCAAAGCATCACACATGACTGAAGTGACTTAGCATGCACACACTGGGAACAAAGATCCCACAAGCTGCAAGGTGTGGCCAAAAAAGAAATTTACCATCCAGCCTTTTACATGAAAAATGTGCTCACTTTGCTCTAATCACGCCTCTTCGTCAACTCTCTGAGCTCTTCCCCCAGCCTGTCCCCTGGTCCACGGATTCCTGCTGCAGTGGCCTCCTTTCCAGTCCTCTGACAGCTCTGCCCACCTCCGTGCTTTTGTCCTTCCTGTGCCCTCCACCCGGGATGCCCTCTCTCCTCCACCGCCTACAAGGCTGATTCCTTCACTGTCTTTTGCACTGGAAGACACCTCTTCAGACAGCCCTTCTCTGGTCACCCCCTGTCACTCTGATTCCCTCAGTGGGGGCCAATTTTCCTTTATGGTTTTTATTATCACCTGACGTCATCCCATGTACCTTTCTGAAAATATCACTTCCTCTTGATCTCTCCACCGAATGTCATCTCTGCACAGGCAGGAATTTTTGTGTCCCTTAGTCACTGCCGCATCTCCCCAGCAGGTCCCATGTACAGATTTAAGAGTGCCCGATACAAAGTGAAAACACAGGGCCCTCAGCTGAAAAGTGACTAAGAATGTCAAGACAGGCAGAAATGAAACCAAACACGGGGCTCTTCTGAGTGGGAGCATCTGTGAAGCCAACCTTGGTCTCCAGCCTACAGTAGGTATTCATTAAATGTTTGTTGAATGAATTAAATAGTGACTCAGATTTAAAATAAAGTCATATATCTAGTAAATATCCACATGTACATTTCTTCATTTCAAGAGTATTTTTCAGGACTTCCCTGGCGGTCTGGTAGTTAAGACTTTGCCTTCCAATGCAGGGGGTGCAGGTTCCATCCCTGGTCAGGGAGCTAAGACCCCACCTGCCTCGTAGCCAAAAAATCAAAACAGAAGCAATATTTGTAACAAATTCAATAAAAAATCAAGGAAACAAAAAAAAAAAGAGTATTTTGCAGGGCATTCTAATAATAAACTACAAGCTACAAATTTCAGTCAATTTCCTGGTGCCTTTTTTTGATCCAATATCAAAAGACTAGTTTGTTCACGTTGGAAAAAAAAAAAAAAGAAATAGAGACTCTGGGAGTAAAAGTGAGGGACAGGGACAGACAGACTTTCCAAAAAGCATTGAGGCACCGGGAGTCTATGAATCTTCTAAAAATTTTTTTTTTTACAGATCCACAAGCTTCTTTCTTGTGGGATTTTTCTAAAAACTGAAATAAGGGCAAGAGATCAGAGGGAATCCAAAAAACGAGGCTCCTAGTTCCAGTTAACTCCCATCTTACGGATGGAAATACTGAGGCCCGGAGAGGACTCAAAGCAGGCTGGATCCTGAGAGCCGTGGAAGCAGGGAAGGTCTGGAGCCCAGGTGTGGTGTCTGGGCTGTGTGCTGAGAAAGGGAAACAGAATGTCCGGGGAGATGGAGGCGGAGGGAGTGGGGGGAGGACCACTGCCGTCAGGGGTGTTTGCTTTCTTCCCTCGGGGCAGCCGAACAAAAGCTGAACCTGACTCCTGCTGCCAGAACAGAAACTGGAGCCCTGGGGTGGGGCGAGGGTGTGGGGGTGTGGGGGTGGGGGCGTGCTGCAGGGGAATGGAAGGATGGAGGCCCAGCTTCTCCTCTGCTCCTGCTCCTCTGCTCAGCCGCTCCTGCCCCAGCCTTTGGTGTCTCTGCCCGCCACACCCCCCAACACCCAACCCCAGAGACCCTCACACCCAGGTGGAGTTTTTAACACCCCTCTGCCCCCGCCCCTGCCTTCTGACTCTGTGCTAGGAACCTATCAAAACACAGTCACGTCTCAAATTAGGTACATTGTTTCTTTTTTTTTTTTTTTGCGCCCCAAACTTTTTGAAGAATTTTATTTCAACAGAACTCTGCTTCTGAAATTAACAATGCTATGGCTACAGGCTCTCTGGTATTATCTCTGTTATGGTTGAGAAGACCCATGTGATTGATACCTGGATTCCTGGTTTCTCTGAATAGCAGTAGATAAAAAAATTTGAGATGCTCTTCCTGATTAAAAGCATTCTCTCAATTTACAACAAAATTAAAAACCAATGATATGGTTTGGTCTAACATTGACTTCAAGTTCTCAGGAATTCTTAGGGGTAAATGTGAACACTAACTAGGAATTGATTCCAAATTCAATGAAAATTGTAGGATCACTCTGCAATAAATGAAGCTGAAAAGAAAGTGAAAGAGTTAGTCGCTCAGTTGTTTCCAACTCTTTGTGACCCCATGGATTGTAGCCTGCCAGGCTCCTCTGTCCATGGGGTTCTGCCAGATAAGAATACTAGAGTGGGTTGCCATTTCTTTCTTCAGGGTATCTCCCCAACCCAGGAATTGAACCTGGGTCTCCCCCATTGCAGGCAGATTCTTTACCATCTGAGCTACCAGGGAAGCCCCAAATGAAGCTGACCCCATGCCAGATTTTGTAGGGATTAACAAGCCATTTATTCCTCGGGCTGTCTCTTTCTCACTTTCTCCCACCCCAATCCCTCTCTCTCTTCTCAATCAGTGCACTTTCCTCACAGTCAAAGCCCTATTCTGTTCCTAGTAACAGAGCCCAGGGAGAAGGTGGGCCTCTCATTTGCTAGCTGTGTGACCTTGGGCAAGTTCCTTAACCTCTCTGGGCATCCTTTACTCATTTAAATAGTGGAGATAATAAAAGCTCTCATCCCACATGTTCTTGCCTGGAGAATCCCAGGGAGGGTGGAGCCTAGTGGGCTGCCGTCTATGGGGTCCCACAGAGTCGGACACGACTGATGTGACTTCGCAGCAGCAGCAGCAGCACACAATTGTTACGAGGATTAAATAGGCTGATGTCTGCAAAGCACCTGTAAAGTTCCTTATAGTGTTTGAAAATAAAAACAAAAATAGCATGAAATAAATAAAAATAAATTCAACAACATGAAATTTAAATTTTAAATAAATAAAATGAAGGAATGTTAAAATTGATAAATAATACAAATACATTTAAGAATTGGTTGGGAGGGCAGAATTCCCTGCTCTGAGTTTCCTCTACAGGGCGTACAGGTTCAGTCCCTGGCCAGGGAACTGAGATCCTGCAAGTTTCGAAGCACGGCCCAAGTAAATGAATGAATGAATGAATAAATAAAACCAGGCTTTTTCCTCTGCCCCATTTTTTGTCACTTTGCTGACAAAGGTCCATATAGTCAAAGCTATGGTTTTTCCAGTAGTCATGTACAGATGTGAGTGTCGGACCATAAAGAAGGCTGTGTGCTGAAGAATTGATGGTTTTGAAATGTGGCGCTGGAGAAGACTTTTGAGAGTCCCTTGGGCAGCAAGATTGAACCAGTCAATCCTAAAGGAAATCAACTGTGAATATTCACTGAAAGGACAGATGCTGAAGCTGAAGCTCCAATACTTTGGGCACCTGATGTGAAGAGCTGACTCACTGGAAAAGACCCTGATGCTGGGAAAGGCTGAGGGCAGGAGGAGAAGGGGATGACAGAGGATGAGATGGTTGGATGACATCATCGACTCAATGGACAAGAGTTTGAGCAAACTCTGGGAGAAAGTGAAGGATAGGGAGGCCTGGCATGCTGCAGTCCATGGGGTCGCAAAGAGTCGGACACAACTGAGCGACTGAACAACAACTGGCATGTTCCTCTGGCTGGTTTTCGACATTCTCTGCTCCAGCCAAAAGAACTTCTTCATCATCTCATAATGCCTCTGTATCAAACAGGCTCAGCCCAGCCTCCAAACCTTTGCCCATACTGGTCCATATCCTCATATTCATATCTATATCCATACATATCCATATCCATATCCCTCCCCTCCCCCTCACCCGCCATGTGTCTTCACTTGTCTGAATCTTCCCTGTCTTTCAAGGCTCTGACCTAGCACCACCTCCTCCAGGTAGCCTCCCAGATTGCCTGGGGCCACAACTGGCTGATGGGGAGGCCCCATCATGGTAGAAAGACTAAGGGCTCTGAAGTCAGACATGTGTGGGCTTGAATCTCCCTGTTACTGATTTGCTCTGTGACAAGAAAGCCAAGTTAACCTCTCTGGAACTCAGTTTCTTTGTGCTGTAATTGCAGAGTTTAGCCTGACGGAGGGCAGCCACAAGGACCAGTGCTCAGGAAGGCTGGCTGCCTGACTGTGTGTGAATTCGCACTCAGCTTCTGTCACTCTGCCCTGGACTGCCCTCCACCCTGGCAGGGACTAGGGAGAGGAGGGTTAGGAGGGAGTAGGGATGACTGAGGAAGTTCATAGTCCATGACAGAGCTGCAAGGGATGCCAACTGGATCCTGCCTCAGGGCCTTTGCACTGGCTGGTCCCTCTGCCTGCAATGCAAGTCCTTCAAACACACACACAATTTCCTCCTCCTTTCCCCTCTGATCTTTGCTCTTGTATTAGCTTCTTGCTGGGGCCTTTCCTGACAACCTGCTTCATTTTAAAAATATTTATTATGTATTTATTTTGGCAATTTATTTATTTATTTTTTTCTTTGGCTGTGCCAGGTCTTAGCTGTGGGACTCAGGATCCTCAATTTTCATTGCGGCATGCAAACTTGTAGCTGCAGCATGCGGGATCTAGTTTCCTGACCAGGAGTCAAACCCAGGTCCCCTGCACTGGGAGCGTGGAGTCTTAGCCGCTCGAACACCAGGGAAGTTCCCTGACAATCTGCTTTAAAACTGCAAGCATCTCCACTCTCCTGGATGCTTCAAATTCCCTTTCTTTGCTTTCTTAGTCTGCCTGGTACAAAGCATGCCTTTTCATTTATTTATCTTGTTTATTAACAGCATCCATCACCCACACGCGGCTGTCAGCTCCACAAGGGTAGGGGTTTCTGTTTTCCCTGTTTACTGCTGTCGCCTTTGTGTCTAGAACAAGTATTGGATGCAAGTATTTGCTGAATACTCAACAGCATCAGCAGCAACAGCAAGATATCAGGATCCCTGAGAAAGTGAGACCCCAGAAGAGCCAACGGTCACTGTAGCTGGGAGTAGAGATCTTCCAGAAGAAATCTTCTTGGAGCCAAATTGTGAAGAGTGGGGAGGACTTGATGGGGAGCAGTACAGGGAAAGGCCAGATGGAGGGAACAGCCTGGGCAAAAGGATGGTGGCTGGAAAGCTTGAGCAGGAGGCAGTGTGGAGATGAGGGCAGCAGGGGGCAGTAGAGAGAAACGGGAGAGGTGGCCAGAGAATAAAACGGTAAACTTGAACCTGTGGCTGATAGGGAACCAGAGAGGGGCCTGGTCATAACGAAGTGGCCAAAAGATGTGATGAGCAACACAGGACAATGGTGCAAAGGCCCAGTGGATCTTCAGCCAGGTCCTGGGAGACAGGAGTCTGAAGTTGAGAGATAGTGGGCATCTCAGTGGCCTCAGACTCACCTCTGTCTTCTTAAATCGTGCCCGGAGGGTCTTCATAGCTAGCGTCTGGCGTTTCTCCTCTCCCCAGGCCTCCTGCGAAAAGCCAGGAGGTGAGGGACGTCAGTTCTGGGGGCAGGTGGGTCATCTGCCTCTCACTCCTCAAAAGTACCGCTTCCTCCTCCCCAGGCCATCCCAGCCCTTAGAGCAGGTCACAGACCTATCCCATCTTCTAACTGCTCTGTGTCCTTCATCGGGTCACTTCCCCTCTCCGAGTTTCACATCCCTCTTCCTTAAAATGCAGGAGATAATTCCCTCTGCTTTCCCATGAGGTCTCTAACTTAGAGCCTGGTAAACAGTAGGTGCTCAGTAAATTCATCCCACCAGTTTTTCCTGTTGTCCAGGTAGATACAAGCTTTTTCTGGTCTTCAAGCTTTTATCTGTGCAGTTATGTCTGTCTTGTCCCCACCCCTCCTCTGGTGAACTCCTATTCATCTTTCCCAGCCTAGTTCCAAAATCCCGCGGTGTTCTGATCAGCTTTGCCTCTTACTAATGGGCAGAACTCTAACTCCCAAATTGGGTTCCCTCAGCTCTTCTTCTGCTCCATCCTTGGCTCCAGAGGCTAGAAGTGTCTGGACTGGTTCTGTTTTCCTGAATACTTGGTGGGTCCTCAGGGGCCAGGCACAGAGTTGACGCCTCTTAGTATAGAGCATGTTCTTTGGGAAGTCAGAGAGAACATCCTTGAGACTAAAACCCTTTACACCAGCCTGGTTCCTGCGTGAATAAGAGCACAGAGGCAAGTCACCTGAGGTGGGTGGAGGTCTAGAGTGATTGATGGCTCCATGCATGTGTGTGCACAGCTCAACACAAGGTATATCTGTGCACGCATGTCTGTCCAGCTTAGCCTGTTCTGTGTTTTGTGCACCTGCAGGTACAGAGGTCAGGCAGCGATCTCAAGGGGGTGTTTTGCTGGGTGTCTGGCTAGGAATTCCTTCCTATGTCAGAGTGGGATTGCTGTAAAGGTGTTTCCTTCACCTCTCCTTTCACCTGCCCACCTGCCCATGAGTTCTCCAAACCTTCCTTCCACCCATTCAACTAACCTATGCACCCATCCTCCCACCAAGCATTTCTACATCCACCTACTGTCCACCGCTCATCCAACTCATGTTCTCATGGTTCTCTGTGCTTTATCCCTTCAACCGTGCTTTATCCACCACCCACCATCATCCACCTGCCTACCCACCCACCTACCTACTCACCTATCCATCCATCCAGCCACCATCTACCCACCCATCCATCCAACATCCACCCACCATCCACTGATCCATCCACCCATCCATCCACTCACTCATTCATTCATCTATGCAACCACTCACTGGCCACCACCCATCCATTCATCCACCCAATTCATCTTTTCATGGTTCTTCATGCACTCTTCAACCATGCTCCATCCACCATCCACCCACCTGCCTATCCACTCACTCACTCACCTATCCATCCATCCATCTACCATTGACACACCCACCCATCCAACATGCACACATCAACTTGTTCATCCACCCACCATCCGTTGATCCATCCACCCACCATCCAGTCACCCATGCATTCATCCATCCAACCACCCACTGGCCACCACCTAGCCACCAAACTCATCTTTTTATGGTTCTCCATGAACCCTATCCACCCACCCAACTACTCATCTATCCACCTCAACTATCCACCCATCCATCCACCCTCCTATCCATCTACTACCCATCCATTCATTCACCCCTTCAATTTACCCTGTTCATCAATGTACGCATTCACCCACCACCATTTTTCTTTACTCTTGTCTAACAGACTCAATCACACCTACAGCAGGGTGTAACTGACACCCAAGGGAGGCGTCCACAGGTTGTCTGGACAGGAGGGAATCTGCCGCCTTGGGGAAGGGGAAAGTACCCTCATCTAAGGAGCTGCTTCCTGAAAGAGGTGATGATATATCCACAGGGCCTGCTGGCCGGACAGGACATTGAGCTGCAGCAGCAGGAAGAGAGGGTATGAATCCTAGACAAAGAAGTAAGAGGTGCACACATGAATTAGCACGTGTGCGCGCGTGTGTGTGTGTGTGTGTGTGTGAGAGAGAGAGAGAGAGAGACGGTGCCTCAGCATTCCTGGGACACACACTGGCCTTTCCTTTCTCCCACCTTCCAGGGCTTGGGGGTCAAGGAGCCTGAGGCCCTTAGGGGAGCCTCCATCCTGGGCCTCCCTCACCTCCTTCCCTCCTACCTCCTGCAGTTTCAGTGCCGCCAGCACTAGGCCACCGTGTCCACTGCCGGCTCTGGTTACCTGCTCCCAGCCGGGCCACCAGCTCGCACCCGCAGCTCCCAGCACTCAGCCCTGACACCTGATCAGCTCTGAGCAGGCAGCTGCCCCAGGGGGCCCGAGGATGAGCAGAGGGAGGAGACAGGGTGGCAGCGGGGCTGTCTGTTGGCCAAGGGGCTCTGGCGGGAAGACAAGGAGGTTCTTCCCTAACATCGCTAGACTTATTTCAGTTTCTGGAATGAGCCACCTTCTTTCTCTCCTCTCAGCCTTTGTACTTGCGGTTCCTCTGCCAGGAGCCTTCTTTCTGTACCTTCTGTCACCTCCAACTGGCTGATTCTCACTGGTACTCACTGTTCAGATAGTTGCCACAACACCCCTTCTCCAGGAAGCCTTCCTGTTTGCCCCCAGGCTGGGTCAGGCGCCTCCTTTGAGCTCCTTCATTGCCCAGGGCCCTCATTATACGCCAGTCACACTAAGTCACCATTGCCCCGTCACAGGGGGCTGCCGGTGGTCTCCAGCGTCTCACCAGCATACAGTAGGTGCTCAATACATTTCCTGAATGAGTCCTCAAGCCTCCACAACAAGGACACAAGCAGTTTCTCCAGCCTCTTGGTGCGGTCAGGACTTGTCTTGCTGAGTGATTATCACACACCTGGATAACGTTCAGGTAACTTAGAACGGCGTCCGTGAGCCTCCCTAGTGAGGATCCAAATTGCCTCCTGAACCCAGCACACATGCACAGGATCCCTGAATTTGTATACTTATAAACTTCTGAAATATGCAGGGGGAAGAACCTTGGATTGGAAGCAAGAGTGTGGGTTTCCTCTCTCAGGCTCTGTCCTGGGACTGGGGGACGCGGGGAGGGAAGTGGGCGTCAGTTTACTCGTTTTCAAAAGGGGAAAGAGGGCCGATCGCTTCCGCCCTTCATTTTACAGGTGACTGGAGAACTCTCACGTGGACAGTCCCCTAGTATCCAGCCTGGGTCATTGAACAACCCTTTCCCAGGCCCCCACCCCACATGACCAGCCTATAGAAACGCGGTGGGCCATTGCCAGCAGTTAATATGGCGACTGCGGCGACAGTGCATAGCGCATGCGCCTTGCGAGGAGCGGCCAGGTACGAAAGATGAGAATACGGCTCCTCCTTCTTCCTCGTCTCACGCTATTTCCGGCGGAAGCGGCCGCAACAAGGGAAACTTTATTGTTCCCGTTGGTGCAGTGAGGATGTCGGTGAATTACGCGGCGGGGCTTTCGCCGTATGCGGACAAGGGCAAGTGCGGTCTACCCGAGGTGAGCGCAGCTGGGGGTTCCGACGGCCGCCGTCAAGGCCGTGGGCTGGGCGGGACCGGCTGGCAGTGGGGCATTGTGGGAATATCAGGAGACACTGAGGCTAGACAATGGGAGGGACTTCCCAGTGAGGAGGGGGCGGGAAGTGACGACCCAGTGCGCCTGGGGATGCGACCACGCCCAGCTCCGGGTCGGTCCGGCAGGGGACGGAGGATAGGACCCACTTCGAGAAGTCCTGAAGTTCTGATGGGGGAACAAGGGATGTAGTTCCAGGAGGAAGGCACCGGGGCAAAGGCGGGAGGTGGCAATAGACAAACTTGGAGGGCGGATTTGGCCAGAGAGGTTTCCCAAACTGGGGCAGGATGGGCCTCAAGTGCCAAGTTGAGGATCTGGCACTATCCTGAGGCTGATAAGGATTTTTAGCTGAGGAGGAACCTGGAAGATGGAAATCAGACCCCTCCAGCCTCGCTGAGAGAAATCCCCCCCATGCACTGAGACCTTGGCGGGATCCCTTCGTTCTGGGTTTCTTTCCCTCCTGTAAACTGGAGAGAAGCTTGCCCCCTCCCACAAAGGTTGGTGCATTCCTTCTGAGTCAGGCATTCACGAGCTCTCAGATGGTGTGAAGCCCCACTCTTCTCTCCTGCCAGTTTTTTCACTTTAACCCACAAACATTTATTAAGCACCTACGTTCATCCTGGGACCACATGGGGAACCAAACAGGCCAAGCCCCCTCGTTCCAGCTGGGAGACAGATAAGCAGCAAATGTAAGGAGTCAGTCGGATAGTGGTCAGCGCTAGGCAGAAAGCAGGTGATGAGAACTGGGGGCTGCATTGCAAACTAGGTGGCTGGTGATAGCCATCACTAAGATAACTCAGCAGTATGAAATACATTTAATGGTATGCAACCATCACCACCATCCATTTACAGAACTTTCTCCTCTTCCCGAACTAAAACTCTGTCCCCATTAAACAGTGACTCTCCATCCCCTCTCCTAGCCCCAGGCCCACCATCTACTTTCTCTTTGTATCTGACTCCTCTTGGGACCTCACATAAGTGAAATCATACAGTATTTGTGTTTTTGTGTCTGTCTGATTTCACTGAGCATGATGTCCTCAGGTTTCATCTGTATTGAATAATGTGTCCAAATTTTCTTCCTTTTTAAAGCTGAATAATATTCCATTGTATGTGTTGCTGTTCTTCAGTCACTCAGTCATGTCCAACTCTTTGGGACCCCATGGACTGCAGCACGCCAGCCTTTCCTGTCCTTCACTATCTCTCGGAGTTTGCTCAAATTCGTGGCCATTGAGTTGGTGATGCCATCTAATCATCTCGTCCTTTGTCATCCCCTTTTCTTCCTACCTTCAATCTTTCCCAGCATCAGGGTCTTTTCTAATGAGTTGGCTCTTCGCATCAGGTGGCCAAAGTATTGGAGCTTCAGCTTCAGTATCAGTCCTTCCAGTGAATATTAAGGGTTGATTTCCTTTAGGATTGACTGGTTTGATTGTACGTGTAGACCACATTTGTTAGTATCCATTCATCTGTTAATTGACACTGGGGTTGCTCCCATATTTAGCGACTGTGAATAATGCTACTGTGAACATGAGTATGCAAATGAGATAGCTTTTGAGCCAAGATGGAGAGGAAGTGCAAGGGGAGTCATGTAGGTGTCTGGGCAAAGGACATTCCAGGTGGAGGGCTTTGCCTCTGCAGAGCCTTGAGGCTGAACTGTGCCTGGTGTGTTGGAGGAACATCAAGGAGGCCTGTGTGGAGTGAGCGAAGGGGAGAGAGGGAGGAGGGGAGAGCAGGGATGGGGCAGGTCCTGCAGGGCTTTATGGGCCTTGGTGGGGACTTAGATTTTTCCATCGAGAGAGGTGGGAGCTCTGGAGGGCTGTGGGCAGAGAAAGGACGTGATAACAAGCTGCCTTTTCCCACCCATTCCCCTCCTCCTGGGCAAAGCTGTCTGTGGCTTGTGGCTTTGCCCACTGTGGGACATGTTGTAACTTCTCCTGAAACCATGCAACTTGGAGTGGGATTTGAACCCACGGTTCAGTTGAGACCACACCCTTGTCTTAGGACTTAGTGAAGATCGGTTCCTTTATTTCTCACTGCAGAAAGAATTCAGTGAGACAGAGATATGTGCATGTTTGCATGTTAAGTCGCTTCAGTTGTTTCTGACTCTTTGTGACCCTGTGGGCCGTAGCCTTCCAGGCTCCTCTGTCTATGGGATTCTCCAGGCAAGAATACTAGAGTGGGTTGCCATTTTCTTCTTCAGGGGATCTTCCCAACCCAGGGATTGAGCCCGTGTCTCTTAGGTCTCCTGCATAGGCAGATGGGTTCTTTACCACTAGCGCCACCTGAGAAGCCCAAAGTGATAGGTAAGAAGGGGATTTATTTAGAGAGAAACACTATCTGCAGACAGAATGCAGTCTGTCTCAAAAGGTGAGAACAGCCTTGGGAGAAACACTCCACAGACAGGGTGTGGGGCCATCTCAGCAGGTGAGAGGTTCTGAAATACGGTGTGGTTAGTTTTTAGGGGCTGGATAATTTCATAGGCTAGTGAATGGGAGGATTATTCCAATTATTTCGGGGAAGGGGTGGGGATTTCCGGGAATTGGGCCACCTCCCACGTTTTAGCCTTCTGAACTGTCATGTCATTTATCATGCTGGTGTTTTACAATGAGCATATAATGAGGCTCAAGGTCTACTGGAAGGCTCACCTTCTGCCATCTTGAACCTAGTTGGTTCTAATCAGTTTTTGTCACATTTTATTGATCTCGAGTGGCCTGGGCCTAAAACCGCTTGAAGCGGGACTTGGGTTCTCAGCCAGAAATTGAAGCTGGGCTAAGGTGGTGAAAACACCAGATCCTAACCACTAGACTAGTGGTCAGTGACAAGGCCCCTGGCCCTTCAGCTTTGCAGAAAAGAGTTTCCACAGAGACAGAAAGTAGTGAAGCAAGTAGAGTATTTATTAGGAGGAAAAAGAGTACAATACATATGGGTAGACACGCAGGCAGACTCAGGGAGAGTCCCTGAGTTGTGCTTTTGTGGCAGTTTAAATCACTTCTGTGGGGCATTTCTTCTGGATTTCCTTTGCCCAATCATTTCGATTTGCATGGTTCAGAGTCCATATTTGGTATATCTCAGGATCCTCCCATGTGTGCACATGCATCTCTTAGCTGAGATGGATTCTACTACGAAGGCCCATGGGTAGATTATCCTTTGGCATCATTCACCTTTGACCTCCAAGGAGCTTTTCTGCCCACGTGTGATCGGCGAGGTCTCCTGACTTCGAGAATGAGAAATACGTGATCTGGGCGGGGCCCAGTGTCCTACCTTAATTGTCTTGCTATTCTCCCCTCAGAGTTTCTTTGGAGCACTGGGAATGAGTCTCCAATCGGTTAACCATTAAGGTGGCGGGGGAGGCAGGGGGCATGTACCTCCTGCCTCACTGTGGCTCTGTCATTCTTGTAGGAAATGGCAACCCACTGCAGTATTCTTGCCTGGAGAATTCATGGACAGAGGACCCTGGCAGGCTGCAGTCCATGGGGTCACACAGAGTCGGACATGACTAAAGAGATTTAGCACCTGCCCCACTCCCTTCTGTTTCACTCCCTGCTGCTCTCCCTCACCCAACAGGTCTTCGACCCCCCCGAGGAGTTGGAGCAGAAGGTGTGGGAGCTGGCACAGCTCATCTGGCAGTCCTCCAGTGTGGTGTTCCACACAGGCGCAGGCATCAGCACTGCCTCAGGCATCCCCGACTTCAGGTCGGTGGGCAGGGCGGGAAGTTGAGGCAGGGCCTGCCAGGCTTCCACAGCCTTCCCTGTGAGCTCGCCAGATGAACAGGCATCAAAGCCCATCCTGCTGCCCTCCCTCCCGCTGAGTCTAGGGTGACCCATCAGTCCCCTAGGGTGTTGGGAATGTGTAAGACCCTTCCTTCAAAGCAGGTCCCTTTATATCACACCCAACATTGCCTTTCATTGGTCAGAACTGGGTCATGTGACTGTACCTAGTTGCAGGTGGTGCTGGGAAACATCAGTCTTTTGTCTAGGCCCGTTGTGCATGGCTAAATATTGGCTTCTATTATTACCATAGAAACCATCCAGACCTCAGTTTCCTCAACTGCAAGTGAGGGTGTGAGACCAGATAATGTCTATCTTTCCTCTACTTCGGGCAGCCTGTGTTAGACAAGAGTCTCATTGCTGAAAAGCAGGGGTCTCAAAATTGTGGCCTCCAAGTGGCCCCTGTAGGTGTGAAGTTTGCAACCCCACCCAGACGGGCAGGCCTATTGCACTTGTATTCTCTTTCTGAGGCTTCTCAGGCCCCCACCATAGACTCTCACAGCAGAAGAGCAAATTCCTCGTCTGGAGGAGTGTTAGAACTCTAAGGTGTGAATCTCATCCCCCTTCCATAACCTGCCATAGCTCCCCATTGCCACACTTCAGAGTTCCAAGCACTTTGGGCTGGAAATCAAAGCCTTTCCTGACCTAGCCTTGGTTCAGCTCTCTAACCTCAGCCCCCGCAGCGCCCAGACTGTCTGAACAGCCTTGCCCTTTCCTCTCTGTTCAGAGACAGCTCTGCCTCCTCCAGGAAGCCTTCCCAGAGTCCCACAAAGAGCCCTCACCACTTCCACTGGGCCAGCCCAGCCCTGGGTTGCTCCCTCTGCCCCGGCCCCCAGAGGGCCAGAGGCTCTGTGTCCACCTATGTCTCTTCCTAATGAGATGGAGAACTCCCTGAGGGCAGGGCCTGGGTGCACTAGGGCCCCGGCATCCCCCAGCGCAGGGCCATGCCAAGTGCAGCAGCAGTAAGTGCTGGGTGAGTGAATAATTTCTGCTGTTATGTACCACGTTCTCCCTCTTTCCTACCTCACCTCCTTTGTCTATATCAATCTCTCTCTCTGACTTTTTCCTCTGCCTGTTTCTCTTTTTCTGTTTTCTCTCTCCTTGATCTCTAAACTCTCTCTGTCTCTTCCACCTGCTGCCGCAGGGGCCCCCATGGCGTCTGGACGATGGAGGAGCGGGGCCTGGCCCCCAAGTTCGACACCACCTTTGAGAATGCCCAGCCCACAAAGACCCACATGGCGCTGGTGCAGCTGGAGCGCGTGGGCCTCCTGCGCTTCCTGGTCAGCCAGAACGTGGACGGACTGCACGTGCGCTCCGGCTTCCCCAGGTGCCCCCAGTGTCCAGACCCTGCCCTGCCTTGAGCGGGCCACCCCTCTCCCTAAGCCTCAGTTTCCTCATCTAGAAAATGGACGTGGATGGCAGCCCCTCCCTCTCCAGGCCCCTGGGGCAGTTCAGCGAGGCAGCCAGGGAGGGTTAGCGCTCAGCTGTCAGGTCTCTCAGTCGCACCTGGAGAGCAGGGCGGGATCCCCTCTTCCTGGTCCTGGGAGGATTCCAGCCCTGAGCCCTCTGGATCTTGGCTGGCTGGGGATCTGGGGATCCTGCTCCTCCACTGAGCCTCTTCCTTCTCCTTCCACAGAGACAAGCTGGCAGAGCTCCACGGAAACATGTTTGTAGAAGAATGTGTCAAGTGTAAGACGTGAGTGCCACTGCGGGAGGGGCGGGACACAAGTCATGGATAACCCAGGTCGGGCTCCCCAAAAGGTCCTGGTGACTAAGCCTGCCGCTTCTAGAGTCACGGGTGTGGCCCTTCCACGGTGGGATCTGGGCGTGTATCTTCCTCCTGGGAGGTGTGTTTATTTCCTGCAGCTGCCGAGACAACCACAAACCTGAGTAACTTAAAAACAACAGAAATTCATAGTCTTATGGGTCTGGAAGCTACAAGTCCAACATCAAGGTGTTGGCAGAACCATGCTCCTTCTACAGAGTCTTAACCACTAACCTACCAGGGAAGTCCCCAGGCCAGCTTTTTCATGGAAGGCCCCCTCTGCTTCCCCATCCCCAGCCCCTGCTGGGTTTGCCAGCTGTCACCTCATGTTTAGATTCTGGTCTTACGCTCCCGCACTTTCCTGGAAAAACAGCTCTGTGTGCTTTTTGCATGAGCTGCCCAGGTGGGCTGCAGGGTGGCTGCCTGGAAACCAGCGGTGAGCCGACCCTTTCCTCCTCGGCACAGGCAGTATGTCCGGGACACCGTGGTGGGCAGCATGGGCCTAAAACCCACAGGCCGGCTCTGCACCGTGGCCAAGTCCAGGGGACTGCGGGCCTGCAGGTGAGTGACCCCTCCCCATGCCCTGGACCCCCGGGGAGGCCACCAGTCTCCTGCTAACTCCCCTGCCTTCCCTATAGGGGGGAGCTGAGAGACACTATCCTGGATTGGGAGGATTCCCTGCCTGACCGGGACCTCACCTTGGCCGACGAGGCCAGCAGGTCTGACCCCAGTGGGTCCTGGGTGGGTGGGTGGGTGGGGGAGGGGCAGGAACACAGCCAGCTCCAGCCCTGAAAGGAGTGATCAGCACCCTGTCTGGGCCTTGCTTCGCTCATAATAGCTCTTGTACTGAGCCCTCACATACCATCCTCACCACATCCCAGGGTGGGTGCTGCTCAGGCCCATTTCACAGAGGAGGAAACTGAGGCTGGAGCAACTGGACTCCTCCATCCAGGCTGCCCAGCCCAGAAGTGACTGAGCCAGAATCAGAACCCAGGAGTTCCCCACCAGCAGCTCCACTTCTGCTGACAGGGTTGAGGGGTGGCCCAGCAGAGGGAAGTGTCAGAGGCAGGCCATGGCTGGGCCCCCAGCAGAGGTGGGTGCTGTGTGAGCAGGTCTCCTGGGACTGGCCCCGTTGTGTTGGCAGAGCAGTGAAGCCATGGTGTTTGAGCAAGGGTCGGGGAGTATATGTGCTGGCCACCACACGCCCTTGCCTCGTGGGGCAGGAGGAGGGCTGCAGAGATCCTTGCCAAGGGGCTTAAACTAATCCTGCCTCCTGGCCCCAGGAGTGCAGACCTGTCCATCACACTGGGCACCTCCCTGCAAATCCGGCCCAGCGGGAACCTTCCCCTCGCCACCAAGCGCCGTGGAGGTCGCCTGGTTATCGTCAACCTGCAGCCCACCAAGCACGTACGTGTGGGAGCCTACCCCTGATATCACCCCTGGACCCCCCTCAAGCCTTCTCCCTCCACCTGACTGTTCCCCGCCTCCACAGGACCGCCACGCAGACCTGCGAATCCACGGTTATGTTGATGAGGTCATGACGCGGCTCATGAAACACCTGGGCCTGGAGATCCCGGCCTGGGACGGCCCCCACGTGGTGGAGAGGGCACTGCCACCCCTGCCACGCCCACCTGCCCCCAAGCTGGAGCCCAAGGAGGAGGCCTCCCCCCAGCTCGACAGCCCAGTGCCCGCCAGCCCCAAGCAGGAACCCACAGCTGAGCCCTGCACCCAGCACAATGGTTCCGGACCTACCAGCCCCAAAAGGGAGCAGCCGGACAGCCCTGCCCCTCACAGGCCTCCCAAAAGAGTGAAAACTGAGGTGGTTCCTAGCTGACCAGGGGCCCCGGGGAGGGTGGGTTTTTTTTTTTTAATAGAAACCATGGGTTGTTTTTCTTTTTTCTTACCAGTCTCACTTTGTTACTCATTTCTGTCCTTTGGGGGAGACCTCAGGGTGCTGAGAGCTGGGCTCCAGGCCCAGGGGCAGACTTGCCGTCCACTGGACCTCCCTTTAACTTGGGGCCTATGGAGGGGGCTTGGCAAGGAGCATCCCTGCCCCAGATCCTGAACTTGGAGCTGACAACCCCACACCTGCTCCACCCCGTCTCCAGCCTCTGACTCAGGGTGTTCTTGGGAGGCGTGACCAGGCCCTCCTTGATTTCCAGCCTAAACAGGAATCAAGCCTGTCTGCCCCCTGGACCCTCACACTCCCCAGCCCCTGCCTATCCCCACACAGCCTTCACAGCCCCTCTAGGAGGGAGGGGACACACAGCCACCATTTAGGAGCCAAAATTCATGGCAGGACAGACAACAGAGGTTCATACTGCCTTTGTGGCTGGAGGGAGGCAAGTGGGTCCACCTGACTTCCTCCAGGCTTCCAGAAAAGCCTTCAATGCAATAAAAGCAGAATTTCTTGCATCTTGAGTCTGTGTTTACCATCCACAACCTTGCCCAGGGTCCAATCCCTGGGGGTAGGACTGTGTGGTGCTCACGGCCCCTGGTATGTGTGTGTGTGCTGGGACATTCATACAGTCCAGGCCCGGCGGTGAAGGAAGTCCTTACCAGCTGTTGACATTCCTTGAGTCCTCCATTTGTAAATATTGTTTCTGTGATTCTTTAATCCGTGCCCTCTGCTACTAGGCTGTGAGCCCCTCGAGGAGAGAGGCCACATCTAATCGCGATTGCAAATTCCCCCACCCGACCCCACATCCCCACACCTGCGCAAAGCCGGCAGGGATCCGGGTGTGACTCTTTAAAGGAAGAGCGTTGGTGCAGCTGGGGTCCATGCTCCCCAGCTGTGACCTTGGGCGAGTCCCTTCATTCCTGACGGTTCAGTCTCCTCATCCATAAGACAAGCTGGGTTGGCAGCCTAGCCCCCCAGGAAAGCAGCTGCCCCAGGCCTTCCGCGGACTCTCTTGAAGGGTCTGGGGCAGGGCGGGGAGGGGCCAGAGCCGTCAGAACCTCGCGCTCCTGGCGCGCCCAGCCCTCCATCAGCCGCCGCTCTCCAAGGTCCTGAAGACAAGCCTGGCGCCTCTCGTCGCCGCTCCAGCCTTGGGGTCCAGGGACTCCCCCACGTCACTCCTCTATATTCGGCTGGCCCAGTCCTTCCTTCTGTGGGTTGGGGAGCTTCAGACTCTAATTAGCCCCCACCCCACTCCACCTCCACGCTAGCCGTATTCTGCCAAGATACTTTATTAAGGATCAAGGCAGTCTAAAAAAAGGAAAAGGTTGTGGGTTAATGGCAGCGCCGAAGTTTAGGGCTCACCCCATGCTCTGGGGCCAGGGTCCCTGCAGACTTGGCTGCTTTCTCCTCCGTGCATGCAAGGGGACAGGGAGGAGTCCCCAGGGCCGGGGGTGGGGTAGTTATTGAGGCCTGGTGTGTATCGATCTGTCCAGGTCAGGGATCAGTCCGTGTGTGTGTCCCTGTTTCCTTCCGCTCCTGCATCTGCATGTAGATTTCTCAGGCTTTGTGGCCTTATGGTCTGTGTCTGAGAATCAGCTTCGGTGTGTACCTGGGTCCCTGGGTCTGTAGCTGTGTATCTGTGCATCTCCATCCTAATATCTTCTCCAGGGTCTCTCTCTCACCTCAGATCCCCATGTCTGTCCCTGTCCACTACAGCACCTATTGAAGCACCCCTGAGCAGAGGGGCCAGGGTGGAGAGGGGGGCAGGGACCCATGGTGCTCACAGCTCGCCCCCTGCTGCCTCCAGCCCCACACGGCCCGGGCTGACTGCTGGCTCAGGCGGGGCACAGTCCAGTAGGGTGGCCTGGTCCAGTTCCTTCACGGAGTTGCCCTGGACCAGAGTTGAGTTGTCCAGATGCTCTGTCGAGTTGTCCAGGGCACGTGCGTCCTGGGATTCCCATTCCTCCGGAGGGCTGCTTGGAGACCTTTCCTGAAGTGCGCCAGTGTTGGGCCCGGGGCCGGGGGCCTCGGAGCCTGGTGCAGTGTCGGGAGCCACCCGGGATGCAGCGTCGTTGTGTAGAGTTCTGGAGAAAACTGAGCAAGGGGTCGAGGAGGGTCATGAGGGATGGCCTGAGGGCCGCTTCCCTTCTTTCCTTAGCCCCCAGCCTCAGGGAGCCCTTGCAAGGGGGGCCCTTCCCCTCCCCCAGTGGGGACTGGGGAGCCAAGGGGAATGTGCCCCGGAGGGCTTTTGAAAGAAGAGCAAACTCGAGTCCACCTACCTCGCACAGGTGCGAAGTCTCCGGGGCTCTCGGCTCTGTTGGAGGCGAAAGGGCTGATGGAGGGGAGGATGATGAGGGCGAAGGAGAAGAGCAGGACCTAGTGGAGATGTGGGCGGGGTCACCCCATCCCTCCCCAACCCCTGAGCACACAGGAAAACAAGAGGCCCAGAAGACTAGATTGTGCTTGACCCGGCGCTCAGGGCTCTGCTCCTACTCATGCCCTCCTCCCCCACAGGCCCCTCTGCCAAGGTTGAGGACACTCCCCCACTCACTGCTATGCAGGTGCCAGTCTGTGCCGATTTGCTGGTGGACTGGACCACAATGGCCTGGAGTTTCTTCAGCTGTTCCAAGAGAGACCTTAATGGAAATGGGAAGCCTTGGCTGAGCCCTGTATGGCCTTCACCTGGCTCCCTGTCCATTTCTAGTATCTCCCAGCCTGGCTGAGGTCTGAATCCTATCCACCCCTCAAGGCCCTACTGCTCTTAAAAGTCCCAGAAGCTCCCTCAATAAATCTCCGCTGAACATCTCACCCACTTTTCTGACACCCAGCCTCCTCCATCCAGGTTGCCATCATCGCTCACCTGGACACCAGCCCCCACCTCTGGTCCCCTCAAGCCTCTCGTGCCCACTCTAGGGTTCACACTCCACACTTTTCAAATGTGATTCAGCTCCCAGCCCTCCAGGTCCCCACCTCCCTTTGGGTAAAAGCCTGAGTCCTCACTGCTGCTTTCTTATCTGTTGGATTTCATCTCAAATGTCACCTTCTCTGGCCTCCCTGCCTAAAATAGCACCCCACCCCCACTCTCTAGCCCCTTCCCGCTGTTTGAATGATCTTTTACATAGTTTTGTTTGCCTTGAGTATGTTTCTCACTAGAATATGAGTCTTTTAAGTGGAGGGACTGTATCTGTTTTACTCACTATTGAGGTATCAGGACCCAGAACTATGCCTGGCACTGAGTAGATGCTAATAAAAATTGAATTAGTACATGTACCCCATAGATGGAATCACCTGCAGTTCTCCAGCACACCATACTCCTAGCCTTTGGCCATTCATATGCCGTTTCCTCCACTAGCAGCATCTTCCGTCTATGGAACTCTTATACATCCTTCAAGGGCCCAAGTCTAAATCCCCTCTTCTATGCAGCCTGCCCCCTCTGGGTGGAATCCTCACCTTCTGCTCTGCCCTGCTATCACACAGCCTGACCCCCCTTGTTCACCTCTCCTGCAAGAGACTCCAGGGTCAGCTTCCCCCTGTCCTCAGTCCCGGTCACACCAAGACTCACAGGTTCTGCTTTTCAAGATGCAAGACCTTCCTCTGAAGCTCCTGATTCTGGGCGGTGCAAGCTGACATCCTGCAAAGGCAACATCACAGTGACATTCAGAATATGCCTGTGACCCCTACAGATCCCGCGAGCTGCAACTGCTTCAGCCCAAGAACCTAGAGCCCAAGCTCTGCCACCAGAGAAGCCACCTCAGGAATTCCCTGGTGATCCAGTGGCTAGGACTTCACACGCTCCCAATGCAAGGGGCCCAAGTTGATCCCTGGTCGAGGAACTGGATCCCACATGCTACAGCTAGAAACTCACAGAGCCAAATAAATATTTTTAAAAAGAAGAAGAAAGAGAAATCATCGCAATGAGAAGCCTGCACATCACAACTAGAGAGTAGCCCCCACTTCCTGCAACTGGAGAAAGATCACGCACAGCAATGAAGACTCAGCACAGCCAACATAAATAAATAAACTTATAAAAAAATAAAATATTCAAATTGTGGCATAAGGATATGTTAGTATCTAGGGAAGAGAATAAATTCTCCCACTAAAAGGCCCTCCTAAATAACTCATGGGATAAAGAAGAATCCACAGTGTAAAGTAGGGAAGACCTAGGAACCAAGTAATGACAACATCCAAATCAAGATGTGTGAGATGCAGCTAAAGACGTGGTGAGGAGAAAACGGATAACCCTGTTACAGTTTAAGCAGCTGAACATGTGCTGTGTGTGCTGTGCCTAGTCGCTCAATCGTGTCTGACTCTTTGTGACCCCATGGACTGTAGCCCGCCAGGCTCCTCTGTCCATGGGGATGCTCCAGGCAAGAATCCTAGAGTGGGTTGCCATGCCCTGCTCCAGGAGATCTTCCCCACCCAGGGATCAAACCCAGGTCTCCTGAATTGCAGGCAGATTTTTTTACAGTCTGAGCCACCGGGGAAGCCTGCAGCTGAACATACACGTTTAAAAATCAGCAAAAGAACAACAGAATAAACTCACTAAAAAAAAAAAAAAAATGAAAAACACAATAAAGCTAAGAGTACAAAGAAAGGAACTCAAAGTTTTTGAGTGGGAGAAAAAGTCAAATTCATTCTTTGAAAACAATGAATAAAGCTCTGGCAAGATTGCTCAAGATAAAAAACAAGCAAAGGTGCAAATATACAACATGAATTATTACAAAGGTCCCAGCTATAAACGATTCAAAGCTTAAAAAAATAATGGGAGAGAACTATGAACTGTCTTCTGTCAATAAATTTGAAATGGACAACTTCCCAGAAGAAAAACACATCCCAAAATTGACTAGGGAAGAAATAGAAAACCCAGATAGACCTGTAACACTTACTAAAATCACTTCTGCTTTAAAAAGTGAGTGAACTAAGCTTTTATGTTTCCTACCCTGATGCTGGGAAAGACTGAGGGCAGGAGGAGAAGCAGATGACAGGGGATGAGATGGTTGGGTGGCATCACTGACTAAATGGACATGAGTTTGAGCAAGCTCTGGGAGAAGGCGAAGGGCAGGGAAACCTGGCATGCTACAGACCATGGGGTCACAAAGAGTCAGACACGACTGAGCGACTGAACACCACCACATTAAAGAATAATGAGGACCCTGTCTCTCAGTATCCTGTATGAGTTCAGAGAGGTGATCGGATGGGATCAGAGTGCACAGGCGGAGAAGGCGATGGCACCCCACTCCAGTGCTCTTGCCTGGAAAATCCCATGGGCGGAGGAGCCTGGCAGGCTGCAGACCATGGGGTCACTAAAAGTCGGATACGACTGAGCGACTTCACTTTCACTTTTCACTTTCACGCATTGGAGAAGGAAATGGCAACCCACTCCAGTGTTCTTGCCTGGAGAATCCCAGGGACGGGGGAGCCTGGTGGTCTGCCGTCTCTGGGGTCGCACAGAGTCGGACACGACTGAAGCGACTTAGCAGCAGCAGCAGCAGCAGAGTGCAGAGGGATTAGAATAAATGGAGACAGTGAGAGACTTTATTTTCTGGGGCTCCAAAATCACTACAGATGGTGACTGCAGCCATGAAATTAAAAGAAGCTTGCTTCTTGGAAGAAAAGCTATGATTAACTTAGACAGCATATTAAAAATCAGAGACATTATTTTGCCAACAAAGGCTCCGTCTAGTCAAAGCTATGGTTTTCCCAGTAGTCATGTATGGGTGAGAGAGTTGGACTATAAAGAAAGCTGAGCGCCAAAGAACTGATGCTTTTGAACTGTTGGTGTTGGAGAAGACTCTTGAGAATCCCCTGGACTGCAAGGAGATCAAACCAGTCAATCCTAAAGGAAATCAGTCCTGAAGATTCATTGGAAAGATGATCCTGAAGCTGAAACTCCAATACTTTGGCCACCTGATGCGAAGAACTGACTCACTGGAAAAGACCCTGATGCTGGGAAACACTGACGGCAGGAGAAGGGGACGACAGAGGATGAGATGGTTGGATGGCATCACCGACTCAATGGACATGAGATTGAGCAAGCTCTGGGAGTTGGTGATGGACAGGAAAGCCTGGCGTGCTGCAGTCCATGGGGTCACAAAGAGTCGGACATGACTGAGCGACTGAACTGAACTGAGAGTGCACAGTTCTTAAGTTGAGGAAGTTCCTCCTTCCCTCCACTCCCTGGAAGGAAGCCATGACAGCTCTGAGGACCAGACAGGCTCAGACAAGGGAAGTAAACGTCCCACCTACAGGCAAAGAGCCAGGACGTAACCTCCCTTCTTGGGATAACATCATCTAGGGCAGTGGTCCCCAGCCTTTTTGGCACCTGGGACCGGTTTCAAGGAAGACAGTTCTTCCATGAATCCGGGGTGTGGAGGGGATAGTCTTAGGATGATTCAAGCACCTTAAAATTTTCACTTTATTTCTATTTTATGGAAATCTCAGGATATCCCACCTTGACTTTAGGGTTAGGGTCTGTGCTTCCAGGAGAATCTAGTGCCGCTGCTGATCTCACAGGAGGAGGGGCTAAGGCGGTAATATGAGTGGTAAAAAGCGGCTGTAAACACCGTTGCTCCCTTGCCTGCTGCTCACCTCCTGCTGTGTGGCCTGGTTCCTGACAGGCCACGGATTGGAACCAATCCATGGCCCAGGAATTGGGGACCCCTGTTCTAGGGGATTAGGGGCCTCAAAATTGAGCCCTGTACCACCTCTAGGCATTTTTCCATCCTTGCAATTCACATACAAAATGGTCGCTCCCACGTGGCACAGTGGTAAAGAATCCACTGGCCAACGCAGGAGACTCAGAAGACATGGGTTCGATCCCTGGTTTGGGAAGACCCCCTGGAGAAGGAAATGGCTACCCAGTCCAGTACTCTTGCCTGGAGAATCCCATGGACAGAGGCACTTGGCAGGTTGCAGTCCATGCAGTCGAACATCACTGAGCAACTGAACACACACGCACATACACGCACGCACACACACACACACACGCAGACTGTGACCTTTGCTACACTGCATGCCTCTCTCAGGCCTCAGTCCCCACCCTCCCACCTTGAGTGCGGGGTCCTGGGCCCCCAGCCTTACCGAGTCTCCAGGCCATCAATGTATTCCTTCTTCTTTTTCCGGCTTTCCTGAGCTGACTGTTTGTTTCGGATTTTCCGGCGGATCTTTTTCAGCACTCGCTCCTCATACTGCAGAGTGATGTGGGGAGACTGAGTCAGTCTGAAGGGTCCACTCTCTTGTCCAGACCCCACAATTTCACCCCCAGTATTCTCCCAAGGGAGCCAGACTCAGGGACTTGAGGGCAGACCCTTCATGGCTTGAAGGCCAGATTTTCTGTCCTCAAACTCCTTCAGAGTCTCTTGTGGTTGTGGGGGCGGGGGGGATGGGAATGGTCCTGATTTCCTGATGGTCTTCCCTGCTCCCAATCCCAGTTCCATTAACAACTAGATTTTGTGCACTGGTGCAATCGCGCCACCGTCTGGCCACGTGTGGGATTGGTGCCTTTTCCGAGGCCAGTTATCACTAAGAGAAGTCTTTCAATTGGAAAAGGCAAACTCAGGTATTGATACTGAGTGAACAGGCTGGATGGCATCACTGACTCGATGGACATGAGTCTGAGTGAACTCCAGGAGTTGGTGATGGACAGGGAGGCCTGGCGTGCTGCGATTCATGGGGTCGCAAAGAGTCGGACACGACTGAGCGACTGAACTGAACTGAACTGAACAGGCTGAGTGGAGGCCGCGGCCAGCTAGAAAGCCCCCACTGTGTTGGCTTTGAGTATGAATTTTCTGGTTCTGGTGACAGACACATCCTAACATTCTAGTTGTGTGTGCTGTGCTTAGTCACTAGTCGTGTCCAACTCTTTGTGACCCCACCGACTGTAGCCCGCCAGATTCCCCCGTCCGTGGGAATTCTCCAAGCAAGAATACTGGAGTGGGTTGCCATGCCCTCCTGCAGGGGATCTTCCCAACACAGGGATCGAACCTAGGTCTCCAGCATTGCAGGTGGATTCTTTACCGTCTGAGCCACCAGTTAGGGAGATGTAAAGGTGAGACTCAGGCTTCCCAGGTGGTGCAGAAGTAAAGAATCCACCTGTCAATGCAGGAAATGCAAGAGACATGAGTTTGACCCTGGGTCCGGAAGATCCCCTGGAGTATGGAGTGGCAACCCACTCCAATATTCTTGCCTGAAGATCGCCATGGACAAAGGAACCTGGTGGGCTACCATCCATAGGGTCGCAAAGAGTTGGACATGACTGAGCGTGTGCACACACACACACACACACACACACACACACACAAAGATGAGACTCATAGGCATGCTACTGCAGGAAATGGGGTGAGGCCCAGAGCCAGGGGTCCCACTGACTGACTCACTTTGGTAAGGGGCAGCTGAGTGGGCAGAGTGATGCCTTCTTTGGCTAGTAGCTTCTTCTCATCCTCCGTCAGCACCAGCTCCTGGCAGTGCCCAGTCCCAGGTCGCAACAGGTGGGGGGCTGCCAGGTGATGTTGCTGCTGTGGGGAAACCAGGAGAACTGCTTTGGGGGCAGAGACAGCGACTGCCTCTGGGAAATAAAAGGCATCGAGAAACAATTGATCCAGTCGCTGTAAGGTCCACACCAGCACTAGGGCTCCAAAGAACCAGCCCACAGCCATTACGTTTCCAGGAATTCATCTTACAGATACAAGTGTGGTTTTTTGTTTGTTTGTTTCACAAATAGTCATTTGACAGTTATGTGTTTAGCACCTACTACAGGCTACGCACTGCTCCGGGCTCTGAACATTCCTTGCAGCTCTTGTCTGCAACAGCAAATGGAAAATCCAACAAACAGGATGTAAGATAAGTAAGCCTCCGGGAAAAGAGGGTGAGGGGTGGTTCTCCCCAGGTACCTGTTTGTACCTTTGGAACTTGGACTGTGTGCATGCATTTGACTATTCAAAAAATTTTCAAACTAAATTTAAATCACGAAATAGAAACACTGAAAACAAAAGAACCATGTCATCAGACAGCCAAGTCCTAGGAATGTCGCACCATGACTGAGGAATAAAGGTAGAGACTGGAGCAGCCTGCTGTCTATCTAATCAAATTCCAATCCCTGGAATTCCAGGCCATTGATCAGTCCAACCATTTTCTCTTCAGGGCTCAAGCCTCAGTGTATTCATCTGCAATATGGGAATAAGGCCTCCCACTTCCAAAAGTTGTTCACACACAGAACAATGATATTAAACTTGATATTTTTACAAAATCCAGTTAGCATTTCCAAAGCAGTCATTTGTCTTTCCTATCCTCCAAGACTTGCTGAAGTTCTGTCTCCTCCAGGAAGCCTTCCTGGACCTGCAATGCCCCTCTAGCCTCTCTCCCTTATGGATACATTTCCCTAAGCAGTCACTGTCCCCTCTTGACCATGAGGTCCCCACAGACTGAGCACACAGCTGATGCTCACTGCAGGTCTCTCAGGTCAAGAGGGGTGTTCTGGTCTTTTTTAGAGGTTGTCAGGACAACTTTAGGCATCAGGAGATCAAATCCTGACTTGGCCACTTGCTTGCTGTGTGACTTTGGGTCTGTGGCTTAACCTCTCTGGGGACTGGTTTTCTCATCTGTGAAAGGGAGCAGGGCACTAATTGGGTTCTCAGGCCTGGTTTGCCCATAGCGGAAGCTCAGGGCAAGATAAGATAGCCCAAGGTAAGCATACAAAGAGCACAACAGATCCAATAGGTCAGCTCAGGAATTGGGCCTGCTGCAGCTGCGTGATTTAAGGCAAATTATTAAAGCTCTCTGTGCCCATTTCCTCATATGTGAAATTAAGATAATAGCCTCAATTTTCAGGGTTGCTATGAATTAAAAGACCTGGGACCAAATACCAATCCCTGTCTGTGACTGTCTTCCAGTTTTCAAAATGGGTGTGTTGGGGCCCCATGAGCCCAGTCCCCCTCCCAACTCTGATGCTGCAGGGGGCAGGTGGGGGCTGCTCACCAGGTCCCCGCTGCTGCCGGAGAGGAGGAGGTCCTTGACTGTGAGGTTGTAGCGTGAGGGCGAGTCAGCCAGGTCGGTCTGCTCCTCGGCATAGATGTCTGGGCTCCACATTTCTAACAGGGCACATGTGGATGGAGATAGGGGTGGGGGTCAGGCAGGGGACCTTGAGCTCCCAGGTCCTACCTGCCTCCTCCAGCAAAGCTACAGCATCGACCCTAATGTGCTAGGCATTGTTGCCTGGCTTGGGACTCCAGGACCAGGTGCCTCAGTCTCCCCTCTGCCATAAGACGGGGACCCCAGTTCATCGGAACGTTGTTAGGGACCCACGGCCAGCCCAAGAGGGAGTGGCTGTTATCACTCAGCATTAGGGGCTGGATCTGCAGCCAGCCTGGCCTTATCTCCTCCTGGGGGCAGGGACCAGTTCTGATTCACCCACAGTTCCCTCCCACGAGCTACCTGGCACCCCATAGGTGAGCTGCTCTGGAGAGCAGTCTTCCGAGTCAGATGGCCCTTGATTCTAATCCCAACTGGGCGGAGCTGTGCGACCTTGGGTAAGGGAGTAAACCTCTCTGAGCCTCAGTTTTGTCAAGTCTCTAATGGGACTAATAAGCACTCCCACCCCACTGTGGGGCTCCAAAGACAAAGGATGCTCTCTTGGTGGAGTCTTCTGCATCAGGCCTTTCCCCAGGTCTTGGGGAGCACTCCAAGGCCTGGGATCACACAGTCTCACGAACTTTCATTGAGTCTCCTATGAACCAGGCATGGAAGGTATAAAAAATGAGGTTGCCAGCACAATGCTTGAGGCAGATTGCATCCCAGCTCTGCGGCTCTGACTCATCTCTTAACCATCCGGAAAATGGGTCCATGACAGCACACCAGTGCCCATCTCAAAGGGTGGATTTGTGCATTCAGTGCCTGGGACAAGGCAAGGATAGTCGGCTGACACAGGACTCACCCACGTCTATGGCAACAGAAGTCTCAAGCCTTGGGGCCACTGGCCCAAGGTGCCTGGCAGGGCAGGTGGGGCCAGGATGGTAGGAGGGGCAGGGCCCCTTGCAAGACTCCACACTATGGCAGCCGGCAGGGGTGGCAGGCACCCCACCGCGTGGAGGCGTGTCCTGGGGGTCAGAGGGCAGATCTTCTGAGATGCCACTGTCACTGGCAGCGGGGGACCAGGTTGGGGAGTCTGAATCTCCAGAACCCAGGATGGAGTTGAGGAAGTCATCAGAGTCCGCACCTGGCAGGACCTGTTGGGACAGAGAGCACCGGCGGGAATTAGGAGGGCTATGCTTTGCTTTGCATTGCTTATGTGTCTCTGGGCAAGCCGCTGACCCTCTTTGGGCCTCACATGTCCTTTCTGTAATATGGAAAGAGCTAATGTTCCTTGCCCACTGGTGTTGCTGGAGCCTGCACACAATTGTGTAGCTCGGGAACAACATCAAACCATGTCAAGTGAGGAACAAGCCCCAAGTTTAAGTCTGGAGCCAACTTCAAACTGCTGTGTGACCCAGGACAAGTTACCACTCCTCTCTGGGCCTTGCTTTCCACCTCTTTAAGAAGAAGGTGATGTCATCTGGCCCTTAGGGTCGCTGAAAGGTTTTATACAATAATGTGCTTTGCTAGAATCACACACGTGCGTGGTAAAGGCACAAAGCTGAGCGGAGTCCCGGCTCTGACCCAGGGGTGGGGGGGAAGGTGGGGATGATGCGTTGGGTTATCACCTGGTCCTGCCCATGGCCCCAGTCCTCTCCCAGCTCTACGTGTCTCAGAACGCCATCCTGCCGGTCAAACAGGAGATCCAGGAGTTCCAGGCTGTCGATAGGGCCCATGGGACTGGTGGAGGAAGCCATCTGGGGCGAGGAGGGGACACCTGTGAGAGTCACGCAGCCCCTCTCCTGCCCACCACCCATCTGCCACTACCTGAGGTACCTTCCCCTCTGCTTCAGTCCCAGCTGCAGCCCCCAGGTCAGCCTGCCCCTCCTGCCTGCGGAGCCTCAATCTCCAAATCTCTGTTATGGGGCCAACCCAGAGGCTCCTAGGAGCCAGTTTATTTAAAAAGCGCTAGACAGCTGCCCCCGTGGGGATGGACAGCGGATGAAGCTAGCCCCCTCTTGCATTCCCATTCTGTCAGAATCCCTCCCCACACCCACCCTTTTCTGGAAGGCAGGGAGGCCCAGAATAAAGTCCAGCAGCAGCCCGGAATAGAGACACAATCTTAGTCATTGTATTCTCCCTCTGGGTCTCAGTCTTCCCATCTGTACAATGGGGTGGGAGGTGCCTGCCAATTCTGGGAGCTTGGGGAGAGTTCCTGGCATAAATCGTCCCTCCCCTGGGGACCCGTGCAGGTCTCACCTTTCCAACGGCTAAATCCCCATCCATGAGCCCCGCTAGCTCCTTCTCCAGACCTCCTGCGTCTGCCTCGAGCCGGAGGCTCAGTCGGCCATCAGCTCTCCCGGGTTCAGCTGCGTCTTCTCTGTGGTTGTTACCACTCCCCAAAAGATGCTGAAATAGTCCCGAGAAGCTCCCAGCCCACCCCAAGGTGCTGATTGGGCAACAGGCAGGACGGACAGAGTTAAGGGCCAATGACAGAGGGGCAGACTAGGGGGAGGGGCGGGAAGACCGTTATCTCGCATGTTTTGTGCTTTTCCAGTCGCAGTGGGCAAAGGCCAAAGTCTGGGGTGCCGCAGCTCCAGCATGACCTTTCCCCTACTTTCGGGGACTGTTTCTTTCCATAGTCCCCGGATGTCGGCTCCAAGAGAGCCCAGAGCCCTTGGCCAGTCCCGTCCACTCCCAGAACAAAACAGAACCTAAAGTAATAGCCCAAACTTTTGGGGGCTCCCTTCCTTCAGCCAGGATTTCCCTTCTTTCATCACAGCGGGCAACCCTCAAAGCCCCCTTCCCCCAGGCAAGGTCTCTCCGGCCAAACCAGAGCAATCAATTCCTTCTAGAACCTTCTAGCGTTCACTTATTCTCAACAGATATTTATTGCAAGCCAAACTGAGTCCTGCCTCAGGGCCTTTGCACTGGCTACTTCCTCTGCCTGGAAGGCATATCTGCTCAACCCAGCTCTCTCACTGTGTTCACACATTCCTGAATATTTGCTATTTGTGGAACCCAGCCCAGACAACTGAGAAGGCCCTCTCGGATTCCATCCACCCCCAACACACACAACCAGGGAGGAGGCCCCCACCCCTTACCTCTTGATCACATCACTGTTTTCATGGAACTCACTATTGGAAATTTTCTTGTTTACTTACCTGTATTCTTCTCTCATTGCTCCTCTGCCCTTTCATGTGAGCACCTTCAGGGGGAGAATAGAGGCTCTTTTGCTCTCAGCTGGGTCCCCAGTGTCTTAAAGATGCCCAGCACACAGCAGGCACTCCATCAACTCTTACTCATCTGGCAACTCCTAGGACAGTGGACAAGCTAGATCATAAAAGCATAAACAAGCTGACAAATGGGTGAATGCTACCAAGAAGCGAAATGTAATCATGTACGCAGCAACACAGGGCTGGCAAAGACTTTATTTTTATTTTTTTAATGCTTTAAAAAAATTAGTGTGCTTTCTTTGAACTGCCTGCCATGAATTTTTCTTTTTTTTTTTTTTGGCCGCATTTCATGTGGGATCTTAGTTCCCTAATCCAGGATCGAACCTGCATGCCCTGCATTGGAAGAAGGATTCTTAACCACTGGACCACCAGGAAAGTTCCAGGATTTCTTTCAGAAGGTGACATTTAAGTACAGTCCTAAATGATGAGCAAGAGCCCAGCCACTGGAAGATCTGGTGAAAGACTGTTTCAGGTCAAGGAACAGCTCATGCAAAGTCCCTGGGGCAGGACTCGACCTGGTGTGTTGGAGGAACAGCAAGGAGGCCCGTGTGTCTGGAGAACAGTGAGTGAAGGGCAAGAGGAAGGAAAGGAGGACACGGAGGGAACAGAGCAGGTCATGCAGAGTCTTGTGGGCTGTGGCAAGAAGTTTAAGTTAGTTGCATATTTTTGTGATCCTGTGGACCTTAGCCCACCAGGCTTCTCTATCCATGGGATTTCCCAGGCAAGAATACTGAAGTGGTTGCCATTCCCTTCTCCAGGGGATCTTCCCAACCCAGGGATTGAACTTGGGTCTCCCGCATTGCAGGCAGACTCTTTACCATCTGAGCCACCAGGAAAATCCACTGGTTTATACTAAATACAGTGGAAGCTCTTGGGAGCTTAGTGAATGGATGACAAGCCTTCTGTATGCTGGCCAAGATGCTAGATGCTAGGTTTACACAGTAACTCAAACACTCTCCTTGCTCTCAAGAAATACACATTTGGTGTATGTTTCTCCATGGGCCAGCAATTATTTATTCAGGCAACAAAAATTTAAGACCTACTGTGAGCTGTGCCAGAGTGTTGCTCTTATCTCACAATAACACCTGTGGTTGTCACAACTGGGGGTGCTCCTGGAGTGAGTGCTCCACACTGCTCCACACCTCACAGTGCCCAGGACAGCCCCCCACAGGGAATGCCTGACCTTGATGTTAGCAGTGCCGCGCAGGAGGACACTTGCATTACCGTGACTGCCCCCACACACCAGATACTGGTAACATTAGCTCACTCTTGGCCTCTGCATCTTTTCTTTCCTTTTTCACTACTCTGCATTGGATTTTTAAGGGGTTTGTTTGGTTTGGTTTGGCTTAGTGTTCCCAGTCGTAATATTTATTCACCCTTGGCTTGTGGAGGCACCTTTCCAGGACTGTCTTGGCAGGTATAGAAAGTAGGTGAAGGTTGACTTCTGGACTTGTCTCTACCTCCCCCTCACTCCCATTTATGACTCTCAGTACCCTTGACATAGAACTTGTCCTCATCTTCTTATCCAAATCTGCCTCAATAAATGATCTAGCATTACTCACTTAACACCTACATGGGTATTTAGACCCCCACAGTCTTTTCCGCAGGATATTTGTTACTTTTTTGTAATTTTATTTTAATCAATTCATTCATCTATATTTTCTTGGCCATGCCACATGGCATGTGAGATCTTAGTTCCCAAACCAGGGATTGAACTCATGCCCCTTGCATTGGAAGCACAGAGTCTTTTTAACCACCAGACCACCAGGGATGTCCCCTTTTATAATTTTATAGTCATGGGCTTTAGAAGGCTTTCATATGCCCTAGTGAAAAGATGGGGCTTCCAGGTGGCACACTGATAAAGAATCCGCCTGCAATGTAGGACGTGCAAGAGACATGGGTTCGATCCCCAGGTCCAGAAGATCCCCTGGAATAGGAAATGGCAGCTCACTCCAGTATTCTTGCCTGGAAAGTTCCATGGACAGAGAAACCTGAAGGGTTAGAGTCCCTGGGACCATGGAGATCCGGACAGGACTGAGCACAATGAAGAGATACCTGAAAAGGTAAAATGAGGATAAGCACTTGAGGGACAAGAGGACTTTTTGATGCCCTTGATAGCATGATCTAACTTACCGGACACAAACACATGCTTCAGAGCAATGCTAAGGTGGAATCTAAGGTAAAATTCCCACAATAGATTCCAATGAGTTTAAATATAAAACACAACACAAGACACAAGAGGATGCTGTGGTCAAACAAGACTGAGGGACGCTGTGTTAATAAACAGCTTTGTGGAACTTGTCAGAGCCTTTACAATACTCCGTAACACTCTCAGGAGGTATGAATTTGTAGCATTTCTCAAACATCCTTGTTATGTGTGAGCTTTGCTTCTAATTGTTACTTGATTCATACGGAACCATTTCTGACACATGAAAACATTTAAAGATACCCACTAGCCTGACTAGGGGCTTCCCTGGTGGCTCAACTGTTAAAGTGTCTGCCTGCAATGCGGGAGATTCGGGTTTGATCCCTGGGTCAGGAAGATCCCCTGGAGAAGGAAATGGCAACCCATTCCAGTACTCTTGCCTGGAAAATCCCATAGATGGAGGACGATGGTAAGCTATGGTCCATGGGGTTGCAAAGAGTCGGACACGACTGAGCAACTTCACTAGACTAGCCTGACTACAATAAAAAAAGACATCAGAGGTTGGTGGAAAATGTGGAGCAACCAGAATTCTCCCCTGTTGTTGGTGGGAATCAAAATGGTCCAACCTCTTGGGGAAACTTTGGAAATCTGGGCAATCTCTTACAGTTAAAAATGCATTTACCATATGACTTAGCAATTGTATTCCTGGGTATCTACCTAAGAGAAATGTAAATATATGTTCACAGAAAGACTTGTACATGAATGTTCATAGCAATCTTATTCATAATTGTCCCAAACAGTAAGCAACTCAAATATCCAATAATAGGGGAGTAGATAAACTGGTATATCCATACAACACAATGCTACTTATCAATAAAAAGGAATAAATTACTATTAATTATACATTCAACAACACACATGAATTTCAAATGCATAATGATAAAAGAAGCCAGATGCAAAAGCATATATACTGTAAGATTCCATTTAAATGATACCCAGAGAAGAGGCAAAAGTAATTCTTGGTGGGAATTCCCTGGCATTCCAGCAGTTGGATGCGGCATTACCAATGCAGGGGGCACATGTTCATCCCTGGTCAGGGAACTAAGATCCCACATGACTTGTGACTTGACCAAAAAAGAAACAGTAATTCTTGGTGATAGAAAGTGGTTCAGTTCAGTTCAGTCACTCAGTCATGTCCGACTCTCTGCAACCCCATGAACTGCAGCACGCCAGGCCTCCTTGTCCATCACCAACCCCCGGAGTTTACCCAGACTCATGTCTATTGAGTCAGTGATGCCATCCAACCATCTCATCCTCTGTTGTCCCCTTCTCCTCCTGCCCTCAATCTTTCCCAGCATCAGGGTCTTTTCAAGCTCTTTGCATCAGGTGGCCAAAGTATTGGAGTTTCAGCTTCAACATCAGTCCTTCCAATGAACACCCAGGACTGATCTCCTTTAGGGTGGACTGGTTGGATCTCCTTGCAGTCCAAGGGACTCTCAAGAGTCTTCTCCAACACCATAGCTCAAAAGCATCAATTCTTCAGTGCTCAGCCTTCTTCACAGTCCAACTCACATCCATACATGACCACAGGAAAAACCATATCCTTGACTAGACGGACCTTTGTTGACAAAGTAATGTCTCTGCTTTTTAATATGCTGTCCATGTTGGTCATAACTTTCCTTCCAAGGAGTAAGTGTCTTTTAATTTCATGGCTGCAATCACCATCTGCAGTGATTTTGGAGCCCAGAAAAATAAAGTCTGACACTGTTTCCACTGTTTCCCCATCTATTTGCCATGAAGTGATGGGACCAGATGCCATGATCTTAGTTTTCTGAATGTTGAGCTTTAAGCCATCTTTTTCACTCTCCTCTTTCACTTTCATCAAGAGGCTCTTTAGTTCTTCTTCACTTTCTGCCATAAGGGTGGTGTCATCTGCATATCTGAGGTTATTGATATTTCTCCCGGCAATCTTGATTCCAGCCTGTGCTTCATCCAGCCCAGCGTTTCTCATGATGTACTCTGCATATAAATTAAATATGCAGGGTGACAATATACAGCCTTGACATACTCCTTTTCCTATTTGGAACCAGTCTGTTGTTCCATGCCCAGTTCTAACTGTTGCTTCCTGACTTGTATACTGGTTTCTCAAGAGGCAAGTCAGGTGGTCTGGTATTCCATCTCTTTCAGAAGTTTCCACAGTTTATTCTGATCCACACAGTCAAAGGCTTTGGCATAGTCAATAAAGCAGAAATAGACGTTTTTCTGGAACTCTCTTGCTTTTTTGATGATCCAGCAGATGTTGGCAACTTGATCTCTGGTTCCTTTGCCTTTTCTAAAACCAGCTTGAAAAAAGTGGTTACCTGGAGTAGAATGGGGAATTGAGTGGACACAGGCAAGAAGAAACTTTCTAGGGTGGAGAAAATATTCCATATCTTATTTTTAGTGTTGGTTACCTGGCTGTCCAGAATTGTCAGAACTCACCAAATTGAACACACCTAAGATCTATGTGTCATTATTATAAATTAATTTTTCCTCAATAAAAAGCATACTAAATATATAATGAACAATCACATACATGATGCATTTATACATAAATTTACACATATGTAAAACATTAGAAACAACCAAAATATTCATCCGTAGGTAATTAATTAATAGAGTCTGATGCGTTAACACACTGGAATATTACATAGCTGTGAAAGTGAATGAGGATTATCTTTACGTGCTGGGATGGTACGATATTGAAAACATATGGTTATTTATATTTGAGAAATCAGTGTTTCTCAATATTTTTTTTATTCTGGTCACTTACAAGGAGCATTTGAAGACATTTTCATAACTGATCCACCATGAAATTGTATATCCACAAGTATACTATATATATGCTTGTGTACCATATGTTTATCTGGGTGAAAAAAAAATCTTACTCTTTTAATGTATAAAACACAGATATAGAAACTCTTCTTTAATGTATAAAACACAGATTCTTGGGTGTTCCATCCATTAAAACATATGGAGAGACTTCGCTGGTGGTCCAGTGGCTAAGACTTCACCGTCCAACGCAGAGGGTGAGAGTTCGATCTCTGATCAGGGAACCAGATCTCACATGCCACAGCTGAGAGTTTGCATGCTGCAACTAAGACTGGCACAGCCAAATAAATGAATGAAAGAATACATAAAGATTTTTAGAAAGCAACATGGGTTTGTTTGTGCTGTGTGCGCAGTAGTGTCTGACTCTGTGACCCCACGGACTGTGTAGTCCACCAGACTCCTCTGTCCGTGACATTCTCCAGGCAAGAATACTGGAGTGGGTTGCCATTTCCTCCTTCAGCGGCTCTTTCTGGCCCAGGAATTGAACCTGTGTCTCCTGTATTGGCAGGCAGATTCTTTACTGCTGAGCCACCTGGGAAACCCTAAAAAAAAAAAAAAATGGAGTGCTCAGAAGAGATCCCACACCCAGTTAGAGCTCCAATTCTGCCCATTTTTAGTGTTGTTGCTATTATTACTACTATATGCATCTGTGAGAAACACGCCAGGCTCCAGTCCCGAGGCACTCCTCAGGCAGACACCCGCCTGTTACTTTCCGACTGCTTCAGCCCTTTGGCCTCACAAGTCTGGTCGTGACGACAGTCCCTGTTCTGCACAGGACAGAGGCGCTAACAAGGGGTTATGACTCACTGTGACCACTCCATGAGTCAGCCGGCATTGAGACAACGCCCAGGTCCCCCACTCCAGATGGGGACTCGCCTCTTGTCACCATGTCGCCTCCCCATTCCTTGGACTGTTTGCCAGAAAGTCTTCTTCTACACTTCCCTTTAGATCAGTTTTGGAGGGACAGGTAAGGAGGTCCAAGATCGTCAGCCCCTCCCCTTCTTCTTTCTCCTCCTTCTTCTCTAGGACCCTCCCTTGGGGTACAGCCAGGCCAGGCAGTGAGTAAAACCCTTGTGACACGGGTGTGGCAGGGGCAGGCAGGGGCTGGGGACCAGGGGACTCTGATCAGCCTCTTGGGCAATGCCAACTCATTAGCACCTAATTCTCTGGGCTGCCTAGTCCAGGGGGCTAGCAGCTCTGGAGGGGGAGGGGTGAAGACAGGAAGTTTGAACCAGGGCCTCCCAATGCCACCAGGGAGGAGACTTTTTCAGGGAGTGGGGGTGAGGCTCCCTATGTTCAGGCATTCATTCATTCTTTTATTTTTTAAATTTTATTATTTATTTATTTGGCTATGTGAGGTCTGTTTAAAAAATTTATTTGTCTATTTTTGGCTGTACTGAGTCTTCATTGCTGTGCCCAGGCTTTCTCTAGTTGCACAAGAGGCTACTCTTCATTGCAGTGAGGACTTACTCTTTGCTGCTTTGAGCAGGCTACTCATTGCAGCGGCTTCTCTTGTTGCAGAGCACGGGATCTAGGCACCAGGGCTCAGTAGTTGTGGCACATAGGTTTAGTTGCTTCACGGCATGTGGGATCTTCCTGGATCACGGATCTAACCTGTAACCCCTGCATTGCAAGACAGATTCTTAACCACAGGACCATCAGAGAAGTCCTGTGTGAGGTCTTAGTTGCAGCACACAGGATCTTTAGTTGTAGCCCATGGAATCTTGTCCCCTGACAAGGAATAGAACCTGGGCCACTTGCGTTGGGAGCTTGGAGTCTTAGCCACTGGTCAACGAGGGAAGTCCTCATTCATTCATTCTTGTGACCACTGCTTCTTGAGTGCCTGCTGTATGTCAGACCTTGGGGACCCAGCAGAGAACATAAACTGTTAGTGCCCATGCCCCACCCCCGTGGAGCTGATGTTCCTAGGTGGGGGAGACAGATACTAAGTAAAATCAGTTGTGTATAAGCAAGTAAATAAATACATTGAAGAGAAACACAAAATTGTAAAGAAATTATACTTGAATTTAAAAATTAAAAAATAAACAAATTGAAGAGACCAGATACAGAGGAATAAAGCAAAAAAGAGACATGGTGAGTATGCGGAGGGGGAGGCGATTTGTAATTTTATATTAGGTGGTCAGGAAGGGGGCCTCACCACAAAGACCCTGAGGGAAGGGTGGTGCCTTGTTCCAGGGTGAAAAGTCCAATGATCAGTCCTGTGATGGTTCTAGAAGTTTCTGCGTGGGGCTGGGTGGGCTGTGTTTATGGACAGGGCTGGGAGGTCCCTTGGGTCAGGGGTCCTGTTCTCCAAGCTTGGTGCCTGGGTTTAGGCCTTAGCCAATCATAGGAAGGGGGTCCTCCAGCTTCCCAAGACCAGGTGGTCTTTGGGGCAGTGTTCCTTGAGTGAGGGTCCTGAATCTGGATCAGCAAACAGGGTCAGTCCTTCACCCATCTCAAGATCCACACCCCTAGGGCCGGTCCCCACCCCCGCCCCCTACCAGGTCTCAGCACCATCTCATCCCATCTCCGTGATTGTTTTATGGCTGATGGGTCCAAGGGTCACAGCTGACCCTCTCACCAGGAAAAGGAGGCCTCCCTTGGCTGCGGATGTGGTCAGCTCAGCTTCCTTCCCCTTGTGGGGGAGGAGACCAGGCGTCAGTCTCCTCTGGCTCAGCCCCGAGGGATTCTGGGATGGTGCTTTGGGTGGGGGAGGAAGAGGCATGTGGGGGCATCTATATCCTGAATTGGTCCAGGCCCTCCATCCCTCACCTTCTGAATTTGTTTGCTGTAGCTGCCAAGACAAAGTCCCAAGACCTGGGAGGCTGGAGCAACAGAAATATCTTTTCTTCCCAGTCTCAGAGGCTAGAAGTCCAAGACCAAGGTATCTGCAAGGCTGGTTCCTTTTTTTTTCAATTGACTTTTCTAACCTCATGGACTTCCCAGGTGGTGCATAAGAGACTCGAGTTTGATCCCCGAATTGCGAAGATCCCTTGGAGAAGGAAATGGCAACCCACTACAGTATTCTTATGTGGAGAATCTCATGGAGAGAGGAGCCTGGTGGGCTACAGTCCATGGGGTCATAAAGAGTCGGACATCACTCAAACACCCCAGTTTTTTTAAGGTTTATTTTATGTATTTTTATTTTTATTCCTTTGGTCATGCCAACTGGCATGAGGCAGAATCTTAGTTTCCCAACCAGGGGTCGAACCCATGCAGCGGAAGAAACGAGTCCTAACCACTGGGACACTGGGAATGCTGGAGGGCTGGCTTCTTATGAGGCCTCTCTCATTGCCTTTTAGATGCTGGCTTCTCCCTGTGTCTCTGTATCCACATGTCCCCCATTTACAAAGACCCCAGTCTTATGGATTAGAGCCCACCCTAGTGACATCGTCTTACTCTGATCACCTCTGTGAAGCCCCCCATCTCCAAATACAGTCACATTCTGAAGTCCTGGGGGTGAGGACTCCAATATATGAATTTCGGGCTGAGGATACAATTCAGCCCCTAACACTCCTCCAAGTTGTGATGAAATCCAAGCCTGGTGGTCACCTCCTCTAAGAAGCTGCCTTGATTACCCCTGCCAAAGCCACCTTGCACCCCAGTCATACCCAGTATAGCACCATTGATGGGAGAGAATTCTCTTTATCCATCTGTGTTGTCTGTTGACACCAGGGAGCAAAGACCTGTGTATTTTGATCACGGAGCATGTGCGCTGAGTCACTTCCATTGTGTCCGAATCTCTGTGACCCTGTGGACTGAAGCCCACCAGGCTCCTCTTTCCATGAGATTCTCTAGGCAAGAATACTGGAGTGGGTTGCCATGCCCTCCCCCAGGGGATCTCCCTGACCCAAGGATGGAACCAGCAACTCCCGTGTCGCCTGCATTGCAGGCAGATTCTTTACCACTAAGTCACCTGGGAAGCCCCACCGATATACCCCCAGCCTCCAAAACAGTCCCCGTCACACCACTGAGGTGGCTCCAAACACATTTGTGGAGTGAACTCCACGACAGCGTGCTCCACAGACCTCAAGACAGAGACACCTGCTCGAGGCCAAGCTGGGGTGTCCGCCTCATCTGTGATCAATTCATAACTTTCCCATTTTGTGCACAATGGCTTTCTGGACCAAGAGTTTGAAGTTGGTCCCCAGCTCAGCACACGACTTGGCTGTGACATCTCAAGTCACTTCTCCCCTCCAGGACTCTGCTTGTCCATCTGCAGAATGTGAGGATTGATCTAAAGGTTATATAAAATGAAGCCCCTGCCAGATTAAACATCAGGGTTAATGTTTAATCTCAGGGGAAAGCTGACCAGGAGTGAAGTTTAATACGAGTCATGGGCCACGCACGTTGTGTACGTACTCATGGGAGAAGCCCACCAGGTAGGGGACAATCCGTCCATGCATGAGTGAGGCTGGTCATGCTGAGAAAGGGTGAAGGAAGCACTGCACCCTGATCCTTCTCAGTGGGAGCGTGGTTAACCCCCAGATTTCCTTCCTGCTCAGGCAGAACACCATAGAACTCTCAGATCACCAGTAGCATCTCCAGGTTAGAATATTCTTAAAAGATCATTGACAGGTCTGCCCTGGTGGCTCAGTGGTAAAGAATCTGCTTGCCAGTGTGCAGGAGATGTGGGTTTGACCCCTGATCCAGGAAGATTCTGCATGCCTTGCAGCAACTAAGTCCAAGAACCGCCAACTACTGAGCCTGTGCTCCTCCATTAAGAGAGGCCACCGCAAGAAGTCCAAGCACCACAACTAGAGAGCAGCCCCCACTCACTGCAAACAGAGAAAGCCCACGTGCAGCAGTGAAGACCCAGGGCAGCCAGAGTTAAATACATAAAAATTTAAAAATTAAAGATCATCCACAACCCTCCACAGAATTTAGTGACATTTATTTTGGTTAGCTTTCTTTTTTTTTCCACAATTACCTTCTAATTGGGGCATCTGATACTGGTCTATTTACCATCGTGTACCAAGTGTCTTTCTTTTTTTTAAGTTTAAAAAAAGTTTTTTTTTAATTCACTTATTTTTGGCTGCCCTGGGTCCTCGTTGCTCCGTGTGGGCCTTCTCTAGTTGTGAAGCACAGGCTTCTCCTTGCAGTGGTTCCTCTTGTTCCAGAGCACGCACTCTAGAGCACAGGCTCAGTAGTTGTGGCAAAAGGGCTTTTACCGTGTGGCATGTGGAATCTTCCCGGACCAGGGATTGAACCCATGTCCCCTGCATTAGCAGGTGGATTCTTAACCACTGGACTACTAGGAAGACCTACGTATCTTTCTAAAATGAAGTACTGAAGAAAAAAAGCCAAGTGATGATGCTGAAGATTGCACTAAATTTTCCTTCTTTTTTTTTTAAGGTCAGTCTTTATTATTATTATTTTTTTATGTGAAGCATTTTTTAAGTCTTTATTGAATTTGTTACAATATTGCTTATGTTTTATGTTTTGATTTTTGGGCCTCTAGGCATGTGGGATCTTTTAGTTCCCCAACGAGGGATCAAACCCAAATCCCCTGCACTGAAAGTTGAAATCTTAACTGCTGGATCATCAGGGAAGTCTCAACGAATATATCTTGAAAGGAAATATAACACTGGGGTAATTTTTTGTATAAGTATCAGGTGCCTACAACAGATGCAAAGGAAAGTGTTATTAAATTCTGGGCAGCTGCTTTTGCCTGTGGAAGGTTCTGGATTAGGTGACTGTTAAAGAAGTCAGCAAACAGGTGTTCACGACTCAGCAGCACCCAATTTGAGTGCTTCTTGGTAGAATCAGTTTAAAAGAAGACTGAAAAGGAAGTCATTTCTTACCTTTCATTAGGTTTATTTTCTATATGCTGTTTGCATCCAAACATGCATGGAGAACCCCAGTAGGGTTTCAAAAACAAATAACAAACATGCGTGGAGAACTCTGTGCATGGAATTCTCTCAAACCACTCCCCCTCAGCACCCCCCTAAACACACACAGACTTCCCTTCTCCAAGAAAAACAATGCCATTCCCCCTAGACCCAGCTCCTGGGTCTAAGCACCCAGTCTCATCAAACCACAGCTAAAATTTATTGGTCACTCATCTTGTCCGGGCCTGTGTGAAGTACACAAATAAACTTGATCTTCCAAAAACCCCAAATGAGCGAGGGACTTTGTTATATCCATTTTGCAGAGGAATAAACTGAGGCTCGAGGAAGGATGCTCTCACTCAAGGCTGTGCAGCTTGTAAGCAGTGATGCTGAAACCCCAGGCAGTGATGCTAAGCTGGAGCTGCCCCCAGGGTGAGCCAGGACTGACACCAGGTGGCAACGCCTGTGGCAGTACCAGGCAGGATGCTGGCTTCTTTGCCATGTCTTTCGGCGCAGAGAGGGTGTCAAGGTTACCCCTCTCCAGATTCAATTCCAGTCCCTCCTCTTGCAAGCCTGTGACCTTGGGCAAGTCACTTGACTTCTCTGTGCCACTGCCTCCTCTCTCTAAAGAGTAAAGATGTAGTGAGCTCTCCTATGTAAGCAGCAGCACACCATGGCTGGGGCAAGGGGAGCAGCCCACCCAGGCGCTATCAAAAAAGAGGCCGATTCATTTCCAAAGTATACAAACATCTCATATGGGTCAATAATTAAAACAAAGCAAAACCAAGCAACCCAATTAAAAAGTGAGCAAAAGACCTAAATAGATCTTTCTCCAAAGAAGACATACAGATGGCCAATAGGCACATGAAAGGATGCTCAATATCACTAATTATTAGAGAAATGCAAAGCAAAACCTCAGTGAGGTTATCTTCTCACGCCAGTCAGAGTAAAGTGTCTACAAATAATAAATGCTGGAGAGGAGGTATGGAAAAGGGAACCCTCCCACACTGTCGGTAGGAATGTAAATTGATGTAGCCACTATGGAGAACAGCATGGAGGTTCTTCAAAAGTTAAAAATAGAGCTACCATATGATCCAGCAATTCCATTCCTGGGCATGTATATGGAGGAAACTCTAATTTGAAAATATACATGCACCCCAATGTTCACGGCAGCACTACTTACAACAGTTAAGGCATGGAAACAGCCCAACTGTCCATCAACGGATGAATGGATGAAAAAAAAGAGATGTGCCACACACACACACTATGGAATGCTACTCAGCCGCCAAAGAGTGAAACAGTGTCATCTGCAGCTTCATGAATGGAACTAGGGATTATCATACAAGTGAAGTCAGACCGAAAGGAAAATACCATATGATCTCAACCATACGCGGCATCTAAAATATAATATGATACAAATGAACTTATTTACAAAACAGAAACAGACTCACAGACATAGGGAACAGACTTTTGGTTACCCAAAGGGAAAATTAGGGGTGGGAGGGATAAATTAGGACTTCGGGATTAACAGATACACACTACTATATATATAATAAACAGAGGTCCTACTGTGTAGCACAGGAAACTATATTCAATATCTTAAATCATGATGGGAAAGAATCTGAAAAAGAAAATAAATATATGTATAACTGAATCACTCTGCCATATACCAGAAACTAACACAACCCTGTAAATCAACTATCCTTCAATTTTTAAAAAAATCTGGAAAAAAAGGAGGGCATTGTATAGAATTCAAAAAATGATAATCAACCTGATTTTACTATTTGCTTTTTTCATATCACCATGTAGAGACAATTCTGAGCAATGTCAGAATAACCTCCCTTAAGACATCTCTTATTGATCTAAACCAGTAAGAGGGTCCGCAAAGTTGACAGCTTCTCAGCTTGTGATACCAGTGAGAAAACTGTCAATGAACATGGCCCAGTGCCAAAAAGGTTTTTTATCGGCGCTGAAATTTGAATCCTCTGTACTTTGCAGGTGTGAAATAGCAATCTCCTTTTGATTCTTTTCCCAAGCAGTTAAAAAAAAAAAAAAAAAAACCTCCTTAGCTCCTATAAAAATAGACTGGATTTGGCAAGTCGTGGTCTGTCCAGTCCTGGTCTGAACAATTGCTGTGGTTTTGGCCACTGGAAGTTTTCAATTATCACATTTTATTATGTATCCTTTAATAAACATTGTCTTGTACACGGAAGTGAACTGGGAGAGTTTCGGGCAATGCACTTGGCCCCAGACTCACACAGACTCAGTGACACACATTCATTTGGAGAGTTAGTTCTTATTGATTCTAATTCTTTTGAATTCCCTTTGGACACAGTTCATATTTCCAACCCTTGTGGTGATACATGAGCTTGTGTTTAAACAATAGATTTGAAACAAACAATGATGGACCAGTGACTTTTAATGCCAAGAAAAAGAGTTTGAACTGCTTCATTTTTTTTTTTTTAATCTGACCACTTGGACTTTCTACTTCTGTTTAAAAGTTTAGTTGTTGTTTGCTGATGTTGTTTAATTGCTAAGTTGTGTCTGATTCTTGTGACCTCATGGACTGTATAGCACTCCAGGCTCATCTGTCCATTGGATTTCTCAGGCAAGAATACTGGAGTGGGTTGCCATTTCTCCAGGGGATCTTCTCGACCCAGGGCTTGAACACGTGTCTCTTGAGTCTCCTGCATTGGCAGGTGGATTCTTTACCACTGGGCCACCAGGGAAGCATAGACAGTGCACCAATTGGAAAAGATAACATTCTTGTTTGGTAAGCTCAATTTTTAATTCAAACCCAGGTCATAGAAAATAGAAATATTTTCTTCCTTTAAATTATTATTCTTATCTAATGATTTACGTCTTATTAAACTGTAATGTTGGACTTCCCAGGTGGCCAATGCAGGAGAGTTCGATCGCTGGGTCAGGAGGATCCCCTGGAGAGGGAACTGGCAACCCACTCCAGTATTCTTGCCTGGAAAATTTCAAGGACAGAAGAGTCTGGTAGGCTACAGTCCATGGGGTCACAGAGTCAGACATGATTGAGCACAACTCTAATGTTATCATTCATTATTGTGATAGACCAATAAAGACATGCACAACATGTGAACACATGTAAAGAGAAGTTTTTCCTTTAAAAAAATTTCATTAATGAAATTAAAAGGTATTCATTCATTACCACTTTTACTTTACTGGACTGGATATTTTTTTATGTATGTTAACAGTGTGATTATATAGCTGGTGTCCAATAAAAGAAAAAAATTCACTCAATATTTATTTCTTGGCTGTTACAATTATTGGTTGTTTTTCATAATTTTTACTGATAAGCCTTTTGGCTTAAAGAGGAGTAAATGGTAAAACAAGATTTTTTCCAGCTTTTAAATGTGCTATGTAAGCCTCAGCATTAGGCACTTAATACCTGGTTCCCAGTGTCAGAAAAATATTTATTAACATCCATACTTCACTGAGGGTTTCCCTGGTGGCTCAGAGGTAAAGAATCTGCCTGCAATGCAGGAGACACAGGAGACCTGGGTTCGGTCTCTGGGTCGGGAAGATTCCCTGGAGAAGGAAATGGCAACCCACTCCAGAATTCTTGCCTGGAAAATCCCATGGATGGAGGAGCCCATGGGTTTGCAAAGAGTCAGATATGACTGGGCAACTGAGCATGTGTGCACACACATACACACATACACACACATACTTCACTGACAAACTATACCTCCACTGTCTGTCTTTAAAAAGACTGAGAGCAAAGAGCAGCTTTTGCATTTTTAAATAATTTTAAAATATAGAGTAAAGCAATCCAGTCAAATTAATTAAATAAAATATGGAGTAATTATTTAGGAGAAACATTATTTCACAGCACAATAAAACTACCATGAAATTCAAATTTCAGCCTCCAAAAATCACATTTCATTGGCGCAGAGCCACGCCCTTTTGCGGACTGTATGGCTTGTGGCTGTTTTGGAAGCTAAAAGGGCAGAGTTGACTGACTGTGACAGACTGTGTTAAAACTATTTGCTGCATGGCCCTCTAAGAAAAAGTCGCCAGACTCCTGCTCTAATTTTTCAACTCCTGTCCTCGAAACTTCCAACTCTGAAAGCACAGAAATAGCCCTCCAGGTACGGACCCTCGCCTCTTTTTCCAGCTCCCTGGATCCCCAATGCACCCCTCGCCTTACCCAGGCCAAGCCTGAGGATGGGGGAGATGGGTCAGCATATCAATCCCTGGCGCCCTCTAGTGGACGCCATGAGCAATTGCCTCTTCTACCTCCTTCCCTGGCAGCCGACACCTCGCCGCCAACCTGCCAGGTCTCTTCGCAAGTGGCAGGTTTATTTTGTGCGCCCTTCTGGCCCTGATTCAGCTCCCTGTTCCGGGCCAACGTCTCCAGGGTTACCCCACCTGGGACCATGCTTCCACTCTCCCACATGCTTTACACACTAGGAAGGACTCTGAATGAATTAAATCCCACTCTGTGACACTCTGCCAGTGTCAGAGATGTTGACAAATTTGAATAGCGTTGTGTTGTTACTTTGCAAAGCTTCCTGGTGCATGAACACACCATCTCTTAACTTGTGCTTTTTACCTGTATGTATGCCTTGCATCTGTGTGGAATGGCACTTTTTCCTCCTGTTGCTGTTTTCATTTTAATATTCATTTATTTATTTGGTTGCACAGGGTCTTAGTTGTAGTATGTGGGATCTAGTTCTCTGACCAGGGATCAAACTCAGGGCCCTCTGCATTGAGAGTTCGGAGTCTTAGCCACTGGACCACCAGGGAAGTCCTTCCCCGGAAGTGTTTTGACCTGCATCATTTCATCCAACATCTGCAGGGACTGGCTGGTGTTTCACTGTGAAAACATAGAAGGTCGGAGGAGCTGATATATATGCTCAGACTGACAGAGGATGTTGGCACCAAGGCGAGAAGAGACCCAGGTACAGTGGTGAGCTGGGGCTGGCTTCCTCTGGCTGGTCAGATTCAATGACATCACAAGGGTAGCTTGAAACTGGCCATGGTTGGGGTATTTACACCACAGGAATTGGCAGGTGCTACAAATTACAGATTTTCTGTGTGGATCAGGTAAGGGAAGGGCTAGCCGCTGCATTTTATGATGTGAGCCAAGCAGCACCAGCATGGGAGCCAGGTAGGAAGATGGTCCTCCTGGGAGGACCGTCCATGTCAGTTGTGCCAGGGACTGTTGATAAATCACTCTTCTTCAGAGCCTTCCTTTCTTCATCACTCATTCATTCATTCATTTCACTCATCAAATATTTATCAAAAAATTTAATATGTTTATTTATTTGGCTATACCAGGTCTTAGTTGCAGCATGTGGGATCTAGTTCCTTGACCAGGGATGGAACCCAGGCCCCCTGCATTGGGAGCGGGGGAGTGAGTCGCTGAACCACCAGGGAAGTCCCAAATATTTATCAAATATTACCTAAAGTAATAAGAGGGCTTCCCTGGTAGCTCAGATAGTAAAGAATCTGCCTGCAATGCAGGAGACCCAAGTTTGATCCCTGGGCCAAGAAGATCTCCTGAAGGAGGGCATAGCAAACCACCCCAGTATTCTTGCCTGGAGAATCCAATGGACAGGGGAGCCTGGCAGGCTACAGTCCATGGGGTCAAAAGGAGTCGGCCACAACTGAGCGACTAACACTCACTTTCACTGTTTTCAGTGTGATAAGACTTTACCCATTCCTTCTCAAATATTAAAATAATGCTTTGATGGAGAAGGAAATGGCAACCTACTCCCATATCCTTGCTTGGGAAATCCCATGGGGAGTCTAGTGTGCAACGGTCCATGGAGTACAACAGGGCTGGACGTGGCTTAGCGACTGAACAACAACAAATGGCAGTTCTAGCCAATGTATGAGAACAAAAACTTGTAAGGAACTGGGGGTTGGGGCTGAAACCAAAATCCTATTGTTTACAGATGTGAATGTCTATTTAGAAAAACCAAAATAAACTGCAAGCAAATATTTAAACTAAAAAAAATAATAAAATAATGCTTTGATATTTCTCCTGACCACACAAAAAAAGCAGTGATTATTTATAAAGTCCAGTACTTTACCTTTCCAAGATATCAGATGTGAGATATTAGACTAGCTTAATCCCTACTGCAAATGCAGCAAGTGTTTCTGCTATGCCTGTCATTTCTAGTAAGTCTGAGCTTGTTTTGGGGGTCTGCTGCTGAGGGTTGGAAAATGGTTTGTATACCTGACTGCCTTTTGACATCTCCGAGTGGGGATCTCACAAGCCTCCAAAATCCAACCTTGCTGACATCACTTTCCCTTCCTCCCAACCTGCTCCTCTCGCTGCCCTTCCTGTCTCCCTAAATGGAAGCTCCAGGCTTTCAGGGCTCCAGGTCAAAATGTGGGGTTGTCCTTGAGTTTTCTCTTTCCCTGACACCCCGACATCCATCCATCAGCAGTCTTGTCCACTCTGCTTCACTCTGTTCCAGCCACTAGGGCCTCCCTTCTGTTCTTCCAACACACCAGGCCTGGTTCTGCCCCAGGGCCTTTGTACCCTTCTGTCCACCTCTAAAGTCTTCCTCCAGGGACCTCCCTGGCGCTCCAGGGGTTAAGACTCCCCCTTCCAACCCAGAGGACGTGGGTTTGTTCCCTGGTCAGGGAGCTAAGATCCCACATTTCCTTGGGGCCAAAAAACCAAAAAAACAGAAGCAAAACTGTAACAAATTCAATAAAGACTTCTTAAAAATGTCCACATAAAGAAAGTCTTATTAAAAAAACCAAAACCCTCTTCTTCCAGATCTCAGTGGGGCACACTCCTAACTTTCTGTGCTTTTGCCCAGATGTCACCTTCTCAATGAGACCTTCCCTGTTGTCTTATTTAAAACTGTGACCTTTGCCCTGTTCCCACCTTCTGTGCATCATCCTTCCTTACCTCTGCTCTTTTCTTCCAGGGCATTTAACCAATATGGAACATGCTCTTTATTTTGCCTGTTTGTGGCCTATTTCTTCCCTCATCAGACTGTGAGCTCCATGAGAGCTTAGTGCAGAGTAGGGGTTCAATAAAAACTTGTTGGGACTCCCCTGGTGGTCCAGTGGTTGGGAATCCGCCTGCCAGTGCATTCAATCCCTGGTCCAGGAGGATTCCATGTGATGCCAGACGGCTGGGCCCTTGAGCCACAACTACTGAGCTCGAGAGCATGCATGCTAAGTCACGTCGGACCCTTTGTGACTCCACGGACTATAGCCCCCACTGCACAATTTGAGAAAGCCTGCACACAGCAATGAAGACCCAGTGCAGCCAATAAATTAATAAAAATAAAATAAAATGAAAAATCTTTAAAAAAGAAATGGAAGGTTAAGATAAATAAATAATGATGGACCATTCAGCTACTACAATAGGGGAAAGGAATCTGGATTCAAAGCACATATGACATACAAAACTGATGAATTAGAAATCTAATTTCAAATTATAAATTTAATTGGAAAATGTAAAACAGGAAAATGTCTTTAAAAATATTTTTTGAGTGAATGAACGGTATAGTTGTTGAATGAGTGGATTATTTGCCTTTACTTCATGAGGAACATGCCCTGTTTATGCTGCAAATGCCTCCTTGTGGAACAGATGTTCCAGTGCCCTAGACCAGAGATTGGCAAACCACAGCCCAGGACCAAAGCCAGCTCACCACCCGCTGTCATACTGTCTTCAAGTTAAGAATGAATTTTATTGAGGGAGGCTCCAGGCAGACGAGTCCATGCATACTTACTGCTGATTCGTGCTATCGCACGCAGAAGCCCACGTGACACTGTGAAGCAATTATCTTCGTGCATTCACGCATGCTCAGTCGCTCATGTCCGACTTGTGACCCCCATGGACTGCAGCCCACCAGGCTCCTCTGCCCATGGGATTTCCCAGGCAAGAATACAGGAGTCGGTTGCCGTTTTCCCCTCCAGGGGATCTTCCCCACCCGGGGAGCAAACCTGCGTCCCCTGCAACTCCTGCATTCCAAGCAGGTTCTTTACCACTAACGCCACCTGGGAAGCATGAAGAAATGACCTTCCAATCAAAAATTTTAAAATGGAGAAGGAAATGGCAACCCACTCCAGGATCTTGCTTAGGAAATCCCACGGATAGAGGAGCCTGGTGGGCTACAGTCCATGGGGTCACAAAGAGCCGGACTTATCAACTAAACAACAACATGAGATGGATAACCAACAAAGACCTACTGTATAGAACAGGGAATCTGTTCAATGTTATGCGGAAGCCTGGATGGGAGGGGAGTTTAGGGGAGGATGGACACATGTATATGCATGGCTGAGTCCCTTTGCTATCCATCTGAAACTATCACAACATTGTTAATTGGCTATACTCCAATATAAAATAAAATGTTAAAAAAAGGTATTTTTAAAAAATACGCTACAAGAGTACACCAATAGCAAAAATCTCTCTCCTACCTGGGAGTTGAGGACCGACCTATCTGTAATCAAATAAATACTATAGAGATAAAAAATTATGAATTTTATATTATTTAACTGCTTGAAAAAATTTAAGAATATTTTCTGATATGGAAAATTATATAAAATGCAAATATCAGTGTCCCGTGGTCATACCCATTTGTCTACAGATTTTTTCAGCAGAGACTGGCCCTCAAAACTGAAAATATTTGTTATCTGGTCCTTTACAGAAAAAGCTTGCAGAGCCCTGTTCCTGTGTCAAAGGAGGAAATCATGTTGCCTAAGGGGATGCTACAGGGTTGAAATGAGTTTTCAAAGGCCCCCGTGTTTCCTTTTAAAAAATATTTATTTATTCATTTGTTTGGCTGCAATCTTCCCGACCCAGAACCACCAGGGAAGTCCCCGATCCATACATTTTAAAAATAGAGTGGATTTTTACTGTTGTATGAAAATTGTACAAATTGTAATTAAGTTGAATTGGTTCATGGTGCTTTTCAGGTCTGCTCTATCCTTCTACTTTTCTATATATTCATTCTAATTTTTGAGAGTTTGATATTGAAACTCCAACTAAAGATCTTAATTTATCCACTTAAAAATAATTTTAATATCAAGTGAAACTATATAACTATAAAAAGTCTTTCTTGCAGCACTTGGGTCATGCAGGAACTTTCACTGTGGTGCACAGGCTTAGTTGCTCCGTAGAATTTGAGAATCTTAATTACCTGACCAGGGATTGAACCCATGTACCCTGCATTGCAAGGATTTTTTTTTTTTCAATGTTTCAGGTATGCAGCAAGGTGATTCAGTTATACATATACACATATATTATTTTTCATATACACATATAATTTTTCAAATTATTTTCCTTTATAGGTTATTACAAGATATTGACTATAGTTCTCAGTGCTATACTGTAAAGCAAGGTAGATTCTTAGCCACTGGACCACCGGGAAAGTTTCTCAGGGCCCCACGTTTCTGAGGGACTCTGCTGAATTACCTGAACTGTGTCTCTGATGCTTTACAGGAAACAGAACTCAGACTGATGAAGCCAGACCTTCAGAAACTGAAGGTCACCTGAGGAACTGTCCTTGAGAGACAAATCTGCAACCAACCATTTGATCTTGCCTAGCCCCAGAGATTTTTAATTGCCCCTGTAAAAAGAGAAGAAAAAAAAGTAATCGCTCTTTCTAGAAACTTTGAGTTTGGGACTTTGATCACAGTGATTACAACATCCGCTCAGACCTCTATTCTACTTCACTTCTTCTGCAGGTATTTATGGGAAGTCAGAAGCTGGTGGCGAAAGCAGCGCTGTCCCACGGAGGCAGAAAAATTAGTTTCCGGGGGCTGTGGTGTGACTGCTAATGGGGAAGGGGTTTCTTTTGGGGTGATGGAATGTTCTGGAGCCAGGTAGTTAAGATAGCAGTGAGGGTTTCACAACACAGTGAATATGCTAGAAAACCACTTATCTGTATTTTATCTTAATTTTTAATCTTATTTATTTTGGCGGCACCACAGGATCTTAGCTCCCCAACCAATGCTCGAACCAGCACCCCCTTCAGTGGTAGCTCTTAACCACTGGTAAAGTAATATAATGATAGTCTCTCAATTGTGTCCTATTCTTTGTGACCCCATGGACTCTAGCCTGCCAGGCTCCTCTCCCTGTGGAATTCTCCAGGCAAGAATACTGGAGTTGGTTCCCATTCCCCTCTCTTGGGAATCTTCCCGACCCAGAACCACCAGGGAAGTCCCCGATCCATACATTTTAAAAATAGAGTGGATTTTTACTGTTGTATGAAAATTGTACAAATTGTAATTAAGTTGAATTGGTTCATGGTGCTTTTCAGGCCTGCTCTATCCTTCTACTTTTCTATATATTCATTCTAATTTTTGAGAGTTTGATATTGAAACTCCAACTAAAGATCTTAATTTATCCACTTAAAAATAATTTTAATATCAAGTGAAACTATATAACTTAAATGGCTTCCTTGGTGGCATTAGTGGGAAAGAACCCACATGAATATCCACATCCCCCGGGGTAGGTCTCTACTTCTTGCAGGGAATGGACAGTCAGTACACGTTAGATAAATGGATGCACACCGTGCTGGTGGGGGAAGGTCTCAACTCGCCGATGTGTAACAACAGTGGTGTGCTGGTCAGTGTTTAACAACCAGCTCTCTTGCAGGGGAATTTAGATACCTCTGTATATCTAATACCAGGCTTCCCTGGTGGCTCAGCAGTAAATAATCTGCCTGTGATGCAGGAGACGCAGGAGTCGTGGGTTCGATCCCTGTATTGGGAAGATCCCCTGGAGGAGGGCATGGCAACCCCCTCCAGTATTCTTGCCTGGAGAACCCATGAACAGAGAAGCCTGGTGGGCTACAGCCCATGGAGTCACAAAGAGTCGGACACGACTGAAGTGATTAAGCATGCATATATCTAATACACATATAAAATACATGCATTATAGACATCTCTACACCTCGAATATATGTTACACATATAATAACATACATGTATTGTAGTATCTATATGTATAGAATATACATACATGTGTGCAACATACATGCATTGTGGGTTTCTCTATATGTTGAACATACATTACATGTATATAATATACATGTATTATATAATATACAACTTTATTATAAATGTTTTCAAAATAAAGGAGGTATAGGATACAATTTACAAGTAATAATCACAGGACTTCCCTGGTGGCCTGGTGGTTAAGAATCTGCCTGCCAATGCAGGGGACGGGATTTCAATCCTTGGTCCAGGAGGATCCCACAAGCCACGGAGCAACTAAGCCCGTGCACCACAACTACTGAGGCCGTGTACACTGGAGCCTGTGGTCTGCAAGAGAAGTCACCACAATGAGAAGCCTGCGCATCACAACGAGAGAGTAGCCCCCGCTTGCCACAGCTAGACAAAAGTCAGAGAAGCAACCAAGACCCAGCATGGCTAAAAAATTTTTTTAATAAAAGAAATGTTTTAAAAGAATGTCATATGAATGAAACAGTGCACCATGTTACTTTTTGAGACTGCCTTCTTTTGGTGACTGTAATGTCTCTGATACTCACCCAAGTTCATGCATGTACCTATAGTGTGTTCCTTTTTGTTACTGAGTAGCATTCCATTGTGTGGAATTAACCCTCATTTTCTTTTCTTTTTAAACTTTATTTATTACTTATTGTTGGTTGTGCTGGGTCTTCACCACTGCCCAAGGACTTTCTCTAGCTGTGGCAAGCGGGGGCTACTCTCTTGCTGTGAAGCACAGGCTCTAGGGTGTGAGGGCTTCAGTAGTTATGGTACACAGGCTTAGTTGCTCCTCAGAATGGGAAACTTCCCAGAGCAAGAATCGAACCCACGTCCTCTGCGTTGTCAGGCAGATTCTTAACCACTGGACTGCCCAGGAAGTTCTAACCCACATTTTCTTAATTCATTCTATTCACAGTTTGTCTGCTCAGTTTACCCACTGAAGGACCTTTGGGTAGTTTCCAGTTTGGGGCTTACTACAAAAAAGTTTTTATGAATATTCATGTTCAGGTTTTTGTGTGAACCTGAGCATTCCTTTCTCTTGAGTAAACACCCAGAAGCGGGATTGCTGGGTCATATGTGTGTTTAACTTTCTAAGAAACTACCAAGTCATTTTCCAGAGGGGTTGGACCATTTTTGTATTCCCACCAGGAACATAGGAGGGTCCCAGGCGAACTGCATCTTCACCAGAAGTTGGTATTGTCAGCCTTTTTTATTTTAGCCATTCTAACAAGCACAAGCTCCGGGAGACAGTGAAGAACAAGGAAGCCTGGCACACTGCAGTCCGTGAGGTCATAAAGAGTCGGACACGACTGAACGACTGAACAACAGCAATAAGCATATGGTAGTATCTCACTGTGGTTTTTAATTTGCATCTCCCCAGTGGTGATAGGTTTCTAGCCATCTTCATTTTATAAAAGCAGTGTCATAAAATGTCTTCTGTAACTTCCTGTTTCCAAGACTTTTTTTACATTGTTGTCATTTGTGAGTTTTGTTGTTTCGCTGCTAAGTCGTGTCAGGCTCTTTTGCAACCCCATGGACTGTAGCCCACCAGGCTCCTCTGTCCATGGGACTTCCCAGGCAAGAATACTGGAGTGGGTTGCCATTTCCTTCTCCAGGGGCACTTCCAGACCCAGAGACGGAACATGTTTTTCCATCAATGGCTGTCTGTGTTGCTTCTAGATTTTTGCCATGGAGAACATTAGTTGTGCTCGCACTGCCATAGAAGATCCGTGCCCTAACCGACTGCGCCACTGGAGCTTCGATGGAGAACACTGTGTATGTGTCCCCTGGTTACACAAGGGCACGCGCCTCGAGGTAGAATCTCTGGGTTGTAGACAGTCTAGATAGTGCTCAACTGCAGTATTCAAAAGGGTCAAGTCAGCCGTTCCTTCAGTTAATCCATTGCCCAGGTGAGAGAGATAAAGTTCAGGGTGCATTCAGAGATAGGCAGCGTGTACCCATGTGATATTAATACTAAATTGTGCCTGAGCAAGATAAATGTCACTGTGGATTGAATCAACAAAGCTATTAGAAATTAATTTCCAGGATGGGGGAGGAGAGATTTCAGAGACCAAGTCTCTGGGACCAAGGAACAGATGTATTACGAAAGATGTGATTGGCACTGAAGTAAAGAGATAGGTAAGAGGGTGAGGTCACAGAACAAAATGTCCTCGGCGGGTCAAGATAGAGAAGGGGGTGGAGGTGACAGTCTGTTGTAATCGCAACAATAAAGCTCGTGTTGCCTGACAAGGGCTGAGCATCAGGTGATTGGCAGGAAATGTGTCTGCTGAGGACAGAAGCATCCATTTCTTTGATTCAGGTAGCCTATATTCTGAGCTTCCAGCGTCTAAGGAGCTGGGCTGGGAGACAGAGAGACAAATCTTCCTTGCTTTCAAAATGTTCATAATGAGAAGGGAAGGAGAGCAAGATAGAGGGGATGGGAATCAGAATACAGCAAGAGCCAAATGCCAGAAACAAGCAAGTGTATTGGGAATTCCAAGAAATAGGGAACTGGTAGAAATGGGGAGAGTTGAAATTTTTGTGCACCGAGCCCCCAGCTAGGAATCGAGGAGAAAATTCTGCTAGTTAGAAAAGGTCTGATCCTTTGATTCTCCTCAAAAACCAATTTAACTCAGCCATAAAAAAGAATGAAATAATGCCATTTGCAGCCACATGGATGGACCTAGAGATGATCGTACTAAGTGAAGTCAGACAGACAAATATCATATGATGCCACTTATCTGTAGAATCTAAAATAGGATACAATGAACTTTACAAAACCGAAAGAGACAAAGACGTAGGAAACAAACTTATGGTTGCCAAAGGGAAAAGGGGGAAGATAAATTAGGAATTTGGGATTGACAGAAATATACCACTATACATAAAATAAACAACAAAGATGTATAGCACAGGGATATATTCAATATCTTATAATAACCTGAAGTGGAAAATAGATTCATATACACATATACATATAGATATTGTAAATCACTTTGCTGTACACCTGAATCATTGTAAATCAACTATACTTCAATTAAAAAAAAAAAAGAACTGATTTATTGTTTTACCTGAAGGGCAGTCCCCAAAATAAACATGATGGAGTATCATACAGCAAGGGAAAAAACAAATTACTGTTACATGCAATCACATGGATGAATAACAAAAATATTTTGCTGAGCAAAAGAAGTTGGACACAAGAGTACATACTGTACAATTCCATTTTCACAAAGCTTTAGAACAGGCAAAACTTATCTCTGGGGATAGAAATCAGAATCTAGGATGCCTGTGGGGGAGTGGGAGGGGGCTTCAGCCAGCTTGTCCTGGCTCATAAGTGCCTTCTGGCACCATCCTTTCCAACTTCATGGTAGCTGGAAATTAGTCTTGGTGGGAATATATACACCATCGAAAATGACAAATACTGCAAATTAAAAACCAGCTTCTCTCTTTCTCTGTCTGTCCCCCCACCCCCTCGTATTTCACAAGCCCATTGTTAAACATTTACCAGCACAGTTCTGCTGCTCGGCGCAAGGGGGATTAACTGAACAGGACGTTGAGAAAACTTTCTGGACTAATGGAAATGTTCTGCTTCTTGTTTCCAGGAATGGCTTCACAGGTGTATATAATTGTAAAAGCTTAAGGAATTGAACAGTCAAGAACTGTGCATTTATTATATGTAAGTTACAGCTCAATAAAAGAAAGACTATAACCTTTCTTTTATATATAGCCTAAAATAAAATGGCAGAGAAATCACTTTGCAGAACAGAAGGACTCTGGAAACGCCCAGATCTGGGAAAGGTCATGGTGTTTTTTGAAGCTAGATGGGTATGCTGAATTTTGAGTGAGTGACTGGGAATGGTGAGAGGCAAAATGAAGAAGGCTCAGATTGGAGAAGTGGAGGGGCAGGTGTGTCTGGGAGCAGTTTTCATCAGGGGAGAGAGATGGTTACATCTTTGTATTTTTAAAGCATTGTCACATTTTGCAATTATGTTTACTTAGATTATGTAGCTATTTTTTAAAAACATTGTATCTCTCAGTGTCTATGGGGTCTAATACTTAAAAGGCTTGCAAATTAACTGTTAAAAGAATGACTGCAGGAATTTCCCTGGTGGTCTAGTGGCTAAGACTGGTCACTCCCAATGTAGGGGTTCCAGGTTTGATTCCTGGTCAGGGCAGGAGATTCCACATGCTATGAGTAAGAGATCTCATGCTGCAACTTAAAAAAGGATCCCTCATCTTCAATGACGATCGAAGATCCCAAGTGTCACAACCAAGACCTGGTGCAGCCAAATAAATATGAAAAAAAAAAAAAAAAATGACTGCAGGGTGGCCGGACAGGAAGTGGGCAAGACTGAGCCAGGGGAACCAGGGGACCCGAGCTGGACCTAGAAGAAGTGGATCGAATCTCCCTCTCTCTATTTCTTCGCACGTGAAGATGCACCCCACCATGAAACATGCACAGGTGCTCAGAAATGTGAGCCCCGCCCCCAAAACAATGTGGTGAGTTTTTCAGGAAGTCAACATTTTCCTATTTAAAAGACTGTCCTTTATTCTCTCTCATGTACTGCCTTTTTTTTTTTAAACTGGTATTAAAATCACTTTTCTTGTAAAATGGTTTAGCCATTGTGGAAAACAGTATGATGATACCTCAAGCAATTAAACATCGGGACTTCCCTGGTGGTTCAGTGGCTAAGACTTCACCCTCCCCAATGCAAGGGGCGTGGGTTTGATCCCTGGTGAGGAAAACTAGATCCAACATGCCGCAACTAACGGCTCAGCTAATAATAATAATGATGTAAGTTTTATTTAATTATGGAGCTAAAGATCCCACATGCTGCAATGGACCCGGTGCCACCAAATATTTTTTAAAAATTAAAACGTAGAAACGCCACATGATCCAACAATTCCACTTCTAAGTAGATATCCAAAATAATTGCAGGCAGGAATTTCAACAGATATTGGTACACCCTTGGCCCAGCAGCCCTATTCACAACAGCCAGAAGGGAGGCACACCCAACTCCATCAGTGGATAAACCGAGAAACAAAATGTGGTCCAACCATGAACACTGCTGCTGCTGCTAAGTCTCTTCAGTCGTGTCCGACTCTGTGCGACCCCATAGACGGCAGCCCAGCAGGCTGCCCCGTCCCTGGGATTCTCCAGGCAAGAACACTGGAGTGGGTTGCCATTTCCTTCTCCAATGCACGAAAGTGAAAAGTCAAAGTGAAGTCGCTCAGTCGTGTCTGACCCTCAGCGACCCCATGGACTGCAGCCTACCAGGCTTCTCCATCCATGGGATTTTCCAGGCAAGAGTACTGGAGTGGGGTGCCATTGCCTTCTCCGACCATGAACACTATTCAGCCTTAAAAAGGAAAGAAATTCTGACACACGCGAGAATGTAAATGGACCTTGAGGATATACACTGACCTTGAGGATATTACACTGAATGAAATAAGCCAGTCACAAAGGACAATTACTATAGAGTGGAAGTCTGGGGGAGTCAGTGTTTCATGAGGACAAAGTTTCAGTTTGGAAACAGAAAGTTCTGGAGATGTTTGCAGGGATGGTTGCAAAACAGCGTGAACGTTCTTAATGCCACTGAGCCATGCACTTAACAGTGGTAAGTTTTACATTAGGTATACTCACAACAACAAAGTTTTTAAATGACGTCTCTTTCATGAAAGAATGATGGTAACTGACATTATGAATTTACAGGACATCTTCATAATTGGCAAAAAGTCTTAAGTTGACTCTGACAACTTAAGTGTTCCACAACTGCTGAGGATTTTGCTGGCTCACGCAGTCCCAGTCTGGAAACCGCAAGGTTCTGAAGAGCTGACCTCTCCCCCACGCACACCTGCCCACCCCATCCTCAGTCTCGCCCTGCCTCCCCCTGCGCCCCTTCCTGGTGCCCCAGGCGCATGCGCATTCGCTCGGTGGAGGCGAGTGAGTGCGCACGCTCCGGGCACCGTCTCGCATCCATCTCCCCACCTTTTCCCTTCGAGGAGGCAGCCTCAAGCTGATGCGCACGCGTCGGGGCGAGGGGCGGGTCCCGGCGCGGCTTCCCCAGGTGGTGGCTCTCGCGAGAGGCCGGCCCGCGATCTCGTAGCTCCCCCTCCCCTCCCTACGCCTCCCGGGCTTCTGCTGCAGCGTCAGCCCCTGTCCGGCTTCGGTGGCTGCGGCGGTCCCGATCCCGCGGCTTCAGCCCCGGCGACCTTTGGGGCCCCTCGGCCCAGATCCGCCGGACCGCCCATCCTCGTCGCCTCGGCGCCGGCCTAGGCCGCGGCCGCAGCCCCGGGCTCGCGTCGGTACCGCCCGCTCCCGGCCCGCCCCCTATGGGCCCCGGCTAGAGGTGCCGCCGCCGCTGCCGGCCCGCGGAGCCCCGATGCTGGCCCGGAGGAAGCCGGTGCTGCCGGCGCTCACCATCAACCCCGCCATCGCCGAGGGTCCGTCCCCCACCAGCGAGGGCGCCTCCGAGTGAGTGGGCCGGGCCGGGGCCGGGGAGAGGACAGGATGTGTGTGTGTGTGTGTGTGTGTGTGTGTGGCGGGGGGGGGGGGGGGGGAGTGTCCCAGAGTCGCGAGGTCTGGGGACGGGGTCGAGGAGAGAAGAGGGGAGAGGCCCCGAGTAGCGAGATCTGGGAAGGGGGAGTCTCTGAAAGGAGAGGAGAGGGCCCAGGTAAGATCGGAGGAGGGATCTCTGAAGAGGAGAGGAGAGGATGAGGGACTCTGAGTATGATATTGGCGGGAGGGGGTCCCTGAGTGGTGAAACTGGGCTCTGGCAGGGTTCTTGCTGGGAGATGATGGTCTGATAGTGAATCGGTCCCTGCGGGGATAAGACGGGGATATGAGGCCCTACAGAGTGAAGCTCTGGTAGTGATCCTCACCTGAGGGGAGAGGATGGGTCAGGGGTCCCTAGTGGTGATATCGGAGGAAGGGGGAGGAGTCCTTTAGTAGTGATGTAGAGGGAAGGAAGGGGTCCTTGCATTCTAAGAACGGGGCGCATGGGGTTCCTGAAAGGAGAGGATGGGGCTGGCAGGGTCCCTGGGAGTGAGCATGGGGTGGGGTGGGGGTCCAAGAAAAGGGGAAGAGGGTGCCTGAGAGATGAGGGAGGGTCTCAGGGAATTTGGGGGGAAGGGAGCCTGAGAAGATTTTGCTGGTGGGGAGAGGAGCTGCTGAACCTGACGAGAATGGTGAGGCGTCCTGACAGGGGCAGAGAGGCTGGAGAAGTGGGGAGCGAGGGCGATTTGGAGGGCCGGAGGTGGGGAAGACTCGGAGCAAGAAAGAAGTCAGGGGGCCTGCTGGGACCCCTGAAAGCAAATGAACAGAGAGATTCTGAATTGAATGGATTAACAAATCCTTGAGGGGCTGGAGAAGTGGTGGTGGTGGTTTGAGGCCACGGAGGGGGATGGGAGGACTTGAGGGGAAAGAAGGGGACAGAGAAAGAACCTGGGCCTTTGGGGTTACCGGATGGTAGACTTGTCTTCAGAGCACATCCCTGACCTCCCCACTTCGGGTCTCCATGCTGGAGTGGAGCAGGACCGTCCTAGAAAGCCCTGGCCTGGGTCCGTGTGCCTTGTGCAAGGTGTGATCTGTGAGAACCCAGAGGTGATGGGCCAATGGCATTTTGCTGCCTCTCAGGGGACTTGGCCTGCCTGTAACCAAACGAAGGAGGAGCGCCTTGATGCACATGTGTGTGAGTTCACATCTTTCTCTGTCACCGAGGGCAGCTCAATGTGGGGACGCGTTCCTGATTCTCAAAAAAATTCACTTATTCTAGGGACTTCTCTGGCAGTCCAGTGGTTAAGACCCTGAGCTTCCAATGCAGGAAACACAGGTTCGATCCTTGGTCAGGGAACTAAGATCCCACAAGCAGTATGGCTCAGCACCCCCCACGCTCCAAAAAAATCCACTTATTCTTACAAGAGAGCTCCTTCATCATAGTTGCTCTCTCTCTCTCTTTTTTTCTTAAAATGTGATCTGTGATTTCCATCCCTTCAAAAATTGCCCCAGTAGAAGAAGCCGGCCATTGGAATTCCAGAGTGTTGTTTTGTTTTTTAATAACCCCAGTGGAGTTGCCATTAAATGTAAGATGGATTAATCAGCTGACTCCAGAATGCATTTTAGATGTCTGTTGGCAGGCTGAAGACTTTCCAAGGTCTGAGGGTCTGGCCACAAAACCTGCCTCTTCAGTCTTTCAGTGGAGGAGTCGTGGCACATACATTGACTCCTTTGCCTCCTCTCCTCTGTCCATCGCATCCTTCTTCCCCCTTTATCCAGGTCCCGGCTCAGGCGGCCACTCCCATGAGCCCGGGCTTTGCAGGCAGACTGGACACAGGTGTCATTCACTCCGGCCTGTGCCACTTGCTTGCCTGTGATCCTCAGGCAGGTTACCCACCCTCTGAGCCTTCTCCCTCCCTTGTGGGCTGGGGTCTGCAAGAGACTCGCCTCCCAGGAGGATCATGAGAACTCAGCAAACTGGTTAAAGCTCTGGTACCTGCTCGTGATGTGGCACCTACCTCCCAGCGACCTTTTCTTGCTACCAGCTCAGGTTGACATCACTCAGAGGCAGGTCATCTTGCTCCAGGGTGTCCTTTTGCTCACATCTCTTTAAGTTGTAGGCAAGTCATGATTGATCTTGGGGATTGGAAGGTTCCTGCCAGAACTCCAGTCAACCCCTTTATCTCCTGCTTGAATCCCCCCTACAAGGTCTCCCCGAGCTGGGCGGTCAGCTTTGGCCTAAATGCCCTGGAGATGGACTTCCCTGGATGCCCAGTGGTTAGGGCTCTGAGCTTCCACTGCAGGGGACACAGGTTTGATCCTTGGTTGGGGAACTAAGATCCCATGTGCTGCACAGTGCAGCTGCTAAATAAATTAATAAATTGTATAAATGCCCTGGGGAGTGGTGGCTGGGGGGCCTCTTCTTCTCTAGAGCTGCACTCACTGTTTGGCTAGAGCCCCTCGCCATGCCAGCCCTTGACACATGGTGTGTCCAAATTCATTGGAGCTGTAAGCATAATATGCTTTCCAGATTAGTTCATTTCACCTGATTTTTTTTTTAATGTGGCTAGAAAATTTTTAATTGCACACATAGCTTATGTTCTTTTTCTTAAAAAAAAAAAAATTTGGTTGCATCTGGTCTTAGTTGTGGCATGTGGGATCTTTAGTTGTGGCCTGCAGGCTTAGTTGCTCCACGGCATGTGGGGTCTTAGTTCCCCAACCAGAGATTGAACCCACGTCCCCTGCATTGCAAGGCAGGGGATTCTTGTCCAGGGGATTCTTAACCCCTGGACAACCAGGGACGTCCCTGTTCTCTTTCGGGCAGCCCCGAGTTAGTCCTTCCGGGCACTGAGCATTGAGCTGGCGTCCACCTGCCTGTTACAGGGAGCTGCCTTTAACTCCAGGAATTGGTTCAAAGTCAAGTCACCAGGGAAAATAGCATACTGTCAACATTTCCTTTGAAAGTTCCCTGAATCACCCAATAAAGTGCCATATATGTGGTTGGTTTTTAATCACCAGGTCTAGGAATGTGTGTGCGTATAAATGCTTAGTGTTTACAGTAGTGCTTGGGATATAATAAGCGCGGGCTGGCGGAACGGAATGCCCTGCATTTGTCCGCACCATTTATAAATTATGCCGCTGTCTTTCCCCGTCCAGTGGCTGTGTGTAATCCATTTAAATTAGAGGCACGGGTGTAGCAGCTTCTTGTCGTCCTCCCCTAGGTTCTGGTTCCTTGCTCTGAGGCCACTCTGAGTCTCAGTTTGCTCCTCCATCCTCATGAAAAATCCTGGGGACCTCCACTCCGTGACCCCTGGGCTTCTCCCCATGGTTCCTTCATCTCCTTCCCGTGTGGTCCAAGCCTTTGTGTCAAGAAAGAGGCCTCCTGGATCTGATATCAGAGCCATCGACCTACAGCTCATCCCCGAGATCTAACCTTTATGATGTGGTGAGGGATGGCTGGTTCTCTGGGAGGCTGGCTGTGTGTCTGTGGATTGTCTGTCTTTCCTACCAGATGGTAGGCTCCTGAAGCACAAGAGTCAAGTCTGACTCACCTGCTGGCCCCAAACCCCAGGGCCCGGGATGCAGTGGTGGCTCAGTGACACTGGCTCAGACCGAGTCATCTCCTGGTGGCTCCCACACTCTCGCTCACCCTTGCCCTCGGGGTCTCTGCAGAGCACACCTGGTGGACCTCCAGAAGAAGCTGGAGGAGCTAGAGCTCGACGAGCAGCAGAAGAAGCGGCTGGAAGCCTTCCTTACCCAGAAGGCCAAGGTTGGCGAGCTCAAGGACGATGACTTCGAACGGATCTCCGAGCTGGGAGCCGGCAATGGTGGAGTGGTCACCAAGGTCCAGCACAGACCTTCGGGCCTCATCATGGCCAGAAAGGTGAGCCGCAGCTGGCAGTGGGGCGGCTGCTCCGTCCGCGTGCTCTCTGGGCGCCGGAGGGGCAGCAGTCCAGGCAGGCTCCCTGGAGATGGGAGGGAAGGGTGAAGGGTGCAGGCATCTGCTTTCCGATTGGCTCCTAGGCTCAGAGGCCCCCCCCTCCCCCAGCTTGGGGTCTAATTAGATTGTGGCAGTGCAGGCCTGCCTCATGCAGCCCCTTCTCTAAAACTGCCCTCTGCCTTCCTGGCTATAGCTGCAATTCAGATTCACAGGAATGGACTGGCTTGAGAAAGGAGCAGATGGAAGAGAGGAGAGTCAGGTGCCCTGAGAGCCGGCTGCCCCCTGACATCAGAGCCAGAAAAAAACCCTGCCCACCAAGACCAGCTGCTGGGAGCGACGGTCACCTTTGGGGGATGGGGTCCAAACGACGTGTGTTAGCCAGTGTTCTTCAGAGAGAGGGAACCACTGGGGACATGGTGGGGAAGAGTGGACACTTGCTCAGGCAGTCATAGGGGCTGGCAGGTCTGAAGTTGGCAGGACAGGCCTGTGGGCTGCAGACCCAGGGAAGAGCTGAATCTGGAGGTGGATCCCCATCCCTTCTTGGAAGGCCTTCACCTGCTTGGATAAGGCCCACCACTTAGAGGGTCATCTGCTTCCTTGAGAATCTGATGATTCCTGTGTTAAATCACATCTAAAAATACCTCCACAGTGATGTCTAGATGGGTGCCTGACCCAACAGCTGGGTGCCGTGGCCTCACCACGGGGTCATGTGCAGTGACCATCACCTCCCTGTTCAGTGCAGACCCTGATGCTGAGACGTCCCTCGTTGGGGCTGCTGTGCGGCTGCCCTGCTGGTCTGTGGGGGAGGGTCCCTGAGAGATGTTGGGGGTAGGGAACAGGAGGAGGTCAGTGGCTCCTGCACACGTCCCCAGGGCCGTTGTGTTGATTGGTGACTCAATTCATACAGTCGTCTTCCTTCAGACATAGAAAGCCCCCTGTTTGGATCCCATCACCTGGACCCCATGATTTCCAAATCACATTCTTAGACACTTGACCACCCCGTACCCTGGTGACGGGGGATCTGCACAGGGCCTGCCTTTCCTGGGAGACGTGCGTTTAGGGCTTCCGCCGGGGTCTGTCACTTGGCTGTCCCTCTGCCTGCCGAGCTCCTCCCTCCTGAAATGTACAGCTCCTCGTTTTCTATTTCTGTCTGCTTTCCACAGGCCTCCTTTTCCAAACCAGAGCAGCCCCAGAAACCCCTGCTCTACCTGAAGCGCCCCCCACTCCAGGGAGCAGAAGGGCAGCCATGAAATTCAGACAGCAGTGGGGGGTGGGAGGGACTTGGACTCAGAGTGCTCCTCAGGGTCGGAAGGGTCTTCAGGCTGGCCAGGACTCTTCCAGGTGGTAGATAACCTGACTTATGTAAGAGAATTTGTCTACAGCTTCCTTAAAGCCTGTGAAGTGGGGCTTCAGAGTTTAAAGTTGGAGAGACGGGCAGGTGTAGTCTAGCTAGGAGCCCTGCCCCATGTATGTCTGTGCCCCAGCTTTGACTCCCGCCTCAGTCACAGATTCTCTTTGCTGTTTTTGCAACTTTCCTGAGCTTCTATAATCCTTTGAAAATAAAAACTCTGGAGGGGGAGGGAGGGGAAGGGACTCCCCTTAGCAGTCCAGTGGTTAGGACTTGGCACTTTCATTGCCAGGGCCAGGGTTTGATCCCTTGTTGGGAAACTGAGTCCAAAAAAAGAAAGAAAAAAAGAAGGATCCAAAAACTGAGGGGAGTGGGTCTCAGATTTTGTTCCGCATCAGGCGTGATCTCCTCTGGTTGCCTGTGGCCTGTGCAGCCACGCACCCAGGGTCACACAGTTCAGGAAGACCTTCCCCGGTGGCCCTGGAGCCCTCAACCGGTCTGTGGGGGTCCAGAGCTCCTGGAGAGCCAGTTCACCCCAAAGGCCTGTTTGCCGGCATCCAGCCAAGGACACAGGTGGGGAAATGGACATGACACAGTGGTTTTTGAGGCTCAATGACCTCCTTCCTCCACTACCCTTGGTAGAATTCTGAGTTCCCAGGAAGCTGAGTCTGAATTCCACACATTCCAAGGGTGTGAGCTTATCAGATGGCCCAGGTGTGAGGGTGAAGGTGGGGCTGGCTGTCAGGATCAGCAGGGATCCTGCTCTGGGCTGTGGTCCCTCCTGGCCCTCTGATGGGCAGGGCAGTATCCTGACCAGTCCCACAAGACCCAAGGGAGCTGGTCTCCAAATGTTCTCTGGACTCCAGAGTGGCGCCCCTACTCCTCCTGCGTCCTAGTGAGAGCCCCAGGCTCGAGTCCCGGGAGTGTGTTGCGCCCACGTGGCTCTCCTGACTTCCTGTGCTCCCAGCAAAGGAATGTGTGTTCAGCCTCTGTGTGTGTTCCTGCCCTCGGCCCCTCTGGCTTTAAGAACGGAGTTACAGGCCTACCCAAGGCCACGTCCCAACACTGGCCCCCTTCTTTGGAGTGATGGCCCTGAGTCAAAGCTGGCACAAAACCTCAGTGTGCACTCCTGTGCCTGTAGACCAGCAGCTCTGTTCTACTGAGGACCTGAGGCTGAGCTGGTTGGTGTCTGGCTTGGGCTTGAATCCTCTTGGGTCTGTTCTTTGCAGTTGACCTAGTCTGTGGGCATGAGCTGGGTGTCCCCTCACAAGAGAGAACCATCTTGCTGGGGGTGGCTGTGGGAAGGCACGCTGTCCAAGGGCCTGCAACCAGAGCTCAGCTCTGCAGGCAACCTTCAAGTAGGGGTGGGAGGTTTTGCCTGGGGGCCTCGTGGGTACCAGGCACCGTGTTGCCAGAGTCTTCCACAGTTCTCCAGGTTTTAAGGGGCATTCATGTGGGTCCCACACATACACTGTGCCCCCTGAACTCGGCCCACACCCCTCCAACAGGCAGCTCTCTGTCCTTCCACCTGGCACCCCCACCTTCCCTTGTCCATCTGGCTGAGTCCCACCCATCCTTTGAGGCCTGGCTTCAGTGTCACCGGAATCCTGGGTCCCACCTGTCTGATTCCTCTATCCACACCTCTGCCACCTGGGGTTGCTCTGCCTGTGTCTCGCCCATTCCCGGTGGCATGTCCCCTCCAAGCAGGACCTTCTCTGCTGTCTGCTCATCACTGGCCCTGCGTGTAATCAACTCCACAGAAATGTCTTGAATTGCTCACTTTCAGATACCTGGGCTCTGGCTCTGCCTCTGACAGGGGTGGGTGGGAATTATACCGTTTCCTTGTGGTATCATGATGGCTTGGGCACCTGGGACTCTGAGCAGCCAGGTCAAGGATCCACAGCCTGGCTCTCTCCCACCATGCGGGGAATCTTGGCTTCGCTTGGGGTTTGTAGCTGGGCATTACTCTGGGCCCCTCGTCAGCTGTCTTCTGCATCTCTAGGTGGTCATTTCCTTCCTCATCTTTCCAGGTATCGTGATGAATTTGGTGACAATCCTTTCTGTCGACTTGGACTCAAGCGGATGGGGAGCCAGGCTCCCAGGGGGGCAGCAGAAGGCTCTTTGTGATCTCTCAGCTGGCAGGGGAAGGGGAACCCACCCCGATGAGGGGCAGCGGTGAAACGATTGCCCTGTTGAACAGGGCACTGCTGGGTCTGCTCCTGGATGGGCGACACTGCACAATTTGATTCACAGAGCTCCCCCTGTAACCAAGTGGACAGTGTTGCCTCTGATGATACTTTTTTAAATAGCTTTAATGAGATGTAATTCACCTACCATACAGTTGAGCCTTTCAGAGTGTTTACCTCAGTGATTTTTAGTATATTCGTGGAGCTGTGCATGCGCCACCATCATCAATTTGAGAACATTTTCATTACCCCGAGATGCATTCCATCCCCATGAACAGTCTCTCCCCTGCCCCACCCTCAGGCGCTGGCAACCAGAGACCCGCTCTCTGTGACTGAGGGTCAGCCTGTTCTGGATGTTTCCCATTAATGGAATTGCACCCTGTGTGTCCTTCTGTGTCTGCTCCTCTCACTTAGCGTTATGTTCTCAGGCCGCATCCATGTGGTAGCGAGTGTCGGGGCTTCTCTCCTCGTCATGGCTGAGTGATGCTCGCATGCGTGGAGGGACAGCATCCTCGGCCTGTCCCTCCTTCAGTTGATTCAGGGCGTACAGGTTGCTCCCATCTTCCAGATTCTGTGAACATTCCTGTTCAAGTCTGCACTTGGGTGTGCGTCCTCAGCGCCCAGGTAGGTGGATGACCCCTCCTTTCCCGCCCCCTCAGCGGTGCGGCCCTGACCCTGCGCCCCTCTTTCCTGCAGCTGATCCACCTGGAGATCAAGCCGGCCATCCGGAACCAGATCATCCGAGAGCTACAGGTACTGCATGAGTGCAACTCCCCATACATTGTGGGCTTCTACGGGGCCTTCTACAGCGACGGCGAGATCAGCATCTGCATGGAGCACATGGTGAGCCCACCCCCTCCCCCACCCCCCAGAGCCCTGGCCTGTTCCGGGGGGCCTAGCACAGTAGGGAGGCGGTGCAGCTGTGTACACACTGCACATAGCTTCCTTCGTTTCTTAAGCACCACGTAGCCTCCTCTCCATTTTGCTTTCTCCCCGGATCCATGGGAGACACTGCTCTCTGTGGGCTCAGAGCTGGCCCCATTGTGTTCCCTCTGTTGGTCATCCCGGCGTCCATGTGCACCCATCGGGTGATTTATGAAGCACTGTTGGTGGACACTGAGGTTGTTCCCAGTCCCTGCCGCGTTACGAATAATGCTACGTTGAAAGTCCTTGCATCTGGGACTTCCTGGTGGTCCAGTGGTGAAGACTCTACGCATCCGCTGCAGGGGACGCGAGTTCAATCCCTGGTCAGGGAACTAAGATCCCACATGCTGTGTGGTGCAGCCAAAAAAAAAAAAAAAACCCAGGAAAGTCTGTGAACCTAAGCAGGCCCACCTGGGGAGGGCTGCTTGAAGAAATGCTTGACTGCTCCTTCCCACATGTCCTCTAGCCAAAGTGCGTGGTCTGGGGCACAGTTCTGGACCCCCAGCTCAGGCCTGTGGGGACCAGGCCTCTGCAGTGGAGGGTGGGCGCCCATCTCCTTTAAACCACGACTGATTCCTATATGCCCTGTCATTAAGGAACTCTGGTCTCAAGGCTCAGAAATGGGTGGGATTGAATGTCATGAAAGCAGAAGTGGTCAGAGCTGAAGGCCCCTGGAGGAAACATTGCCGGCCCTCTGCCACCCGCCCTCGGCAGGTAGAGCCCTGCCCGAGCCCAGCTGTCCAGGCCCCAGCCCTTGGGGGCCCTTGCAAAACCAGGATGCAGTGTGGCTTTCAGCAGGCAGCTTCTGTTAGGCCTGGCCTCCAGCGCACTGTCCTCTCTGATGGTTTTGTAATGAAGTCAGGAAACGAATTTGAGCAAGAGCCCACCAGGAATGCTTGTGAGCCACAGGGAGGGTTCTCCCCACAGCTGCTTTGCCCCCACCTGGCAGTGCCCACTGGGTGCCCTTTCCTCACTGGGGAGAAGGCGGTCATATCTGCCCGCCCACCTGGCCACCTCCTTGCAGATGAGAGTCAGGAAGAGTCAGGGCGAGAAATGGACGTGAGGTCACTCTGGTCTGAGGGGGCCTCTGCTGTATTGTAATGAACCCCCCACTCCCACCCCCACCTCTCTCCTTCTTCCCTCCCCACCTCCACCTCCTCTGTGTTCTTGGCCACAGCACACAGGCATAGCACGTGCAATCTTAGTTCCCCGACCAGGGATCAAACCTGCACTCCCCGCTTTGGAAGCACGGGGTCATTAAGATGCTGTGAAACCACCAGGGACATCCCCCTACCTCCTCTTCAGCCACCCCCACCCCTGCTCCCTGGATATCCTGAGTCAGGAGGCTCCTCTCTCCTGGCAGAGGAGAGGCAGCGTCCCAGCCCTGCCCCTCCTCTTCCCTCTCCACTCTCAGTGGGTGTGAAGCATCAGTTCCTGTGAGGCTTCTTCCTGGAGTACACATGATGCTGGGGAGATGCTGGATTCTCTTTGCTTGCTGGGCTTGTGCTTTAAGCTCCTGGTTGGGCTCTTCTGGTTCACTTTCATAGCAAGCATAAGAGGTGGACACGTAGGTCACATGTAAACTCCAAGACATGGGCTTCAGTGTGGCCTGCACACCCTGCTTTCTGCTAACAGGTGAGGGCCCACAGAGCTGTGCCTTAGGGAGGGGGCGCCCTGGGCGGGGAGGGTGTGAGGAAGGACAAGGCAACAGGCAGCGGTGAGAGAGCCTGAATCAGTCATGCCCTTGGGATCCTATACTTAGTGGTGACGGGGCACTCGCAGTCCCCCCACCTCCCTTCGCGGGACTCTAGAAGAATGTCACACTGTGTCTGTCCGAGGGGGTGAGGATGAGGCAAGGTTTTGCCTGTACGCAGGGTCCTGCTCTTTGGTTCTCCTCTCCCACCAGAGAGCTTCCAGCTCTAGCTTGTGGGAAAAGCCCCCCGGCTGTGATGAGCAGCCTCAATTCAGCCCAGAAGGAGAAACTCACTTACCAGTGCAGAAAACAGCAGAATCCGCAGCTACCCCCGCATCCAGACCTGTTCCTAGGGGAAGCAAGGGCCTGGACCAGTGGACAGTGGTGTCTTGGGGCCGCAGCGGCCCGGGAGCAGCTGACCGCTCAAAGGCACCTCTTGGTATTTCTTGGCCTGCAGTCAAATCTACCAAAGAATGCAGACCCTTTTCTACAATAATGAAAAATCAGATGCGTCCTTCAGCAAAGGGGAGGTAAAGAATGACAGCAGGCAACTTCCCAGGGGAGAATCGAAACCCACAGTTACGCTTCAGAGAAGCAGACCTCCAGGAGAAAAGTGTGCGTCATACGAACCCACGGATGAATGGACAGACAGACAGGCTGAAAACGCGGTCTTCCTCTGTGCACATGGGTGCACATGGATGTGTATACAGGAGCATGGAAGAATCTGGAAGAAAATAAGTCACACTTTGGGAAGGCTGGTGGAATTGCTGGGAGATGAGGGTGCAGTTCATCTGCATTTGAATTTTTAAGAGGAATGTATCAGGTTGCTTTGGAGGTCCAGTGGTTACGAATCCGCCTGCCAGTGCAGGGGGCACGGGTTCAATCCCTGGTCCGGGAAGAGTCCACACGCCCTGGAGCAGCTAAGCCTGTGTGCCGCGACTACTGAGCCCACGCTCTAGAGCCCTCTACCCCCAGGAGAGGCCGCCGCAGTGAGAAGCTCTCACGTGGCAACAAAGACCCAGAGCAGCCAAAGACAAATTTTAAAAAACCTTAAAAAAAAATGGTACTAAAAGAAACATGTATTCGTGTGCTCCCTTCTCAAGGAGCGGAGGGCTTTGGGATGCTCAGAGGACACAGGGCCAAACTGAAAGCTCGCGGTCATGCATAAGGAGTAAGACCCGGGCTCAGAGGGAGCTTGCTGTGGGGCCTCTCACGCCACATCCTGTCCAGTGTCTCCTCAGCTGTGGACCAGGGGCTCTCCACTGGGCAATGTGGGGGCCCTTCACGGTTGTCATAGCCAGGGAGATGCTTCTGGGGGGCAGGGATGCTGCCCATGGTGCCCAGGATGGCCCCTCACATAGAATGGTCCGTTCTGATGTTGGGGGCGAGGTGAAGAAGAACCTCACTGTGTTCTGATCCACCTCTAGACCCCAGCCTGGGGCCTCTCCTGCCTCCATCTCCGGATGAATGTTCTCCCTGAACACCAACCCACAGACATATCACAGCCCTCCAGAAAAAACATTCCTTTAAGGTTGAGAAAATGAGAAGAAGGGCTTCCCTGGCGGTCCAGTGGTTAAGAGTCCGCCTGCGAGGATGGGGGAACACAGGTTCCATCCCTAGTCCGGGAAGATCCCACATGCCATGGGGCAACTGAGCCCGTACCCAACAACTACTGAGCCTGTGCTCGAAAGCCCATGCTCCATGACAAGAGAAGCCACCGCAATGAGAAGCCCTGCACACTGCAGCGAAGAAAAACCCCTGCTTGCCGCAACTAAACAAAGCCCAAGTGTAGCAGTGAAGACCCAGCACAGGCAAAAATAAACAGATAAATAGTTTTGGGGGTTTTTTTTAATGAGAAGAAAAGGAATTCCCATCTCACCAAGCATGTAGAATGGGGCTGGGTGCACCAGGCCACCTGGTCCCGTGGGTTCCTCTCCAGCCACACCCACTGTGGGTGCGTGCACAGCCACTCGCCCTCAGTCTGGGGCAAGTCCATAGAACCTGCATGGATTCCCAAAGTGTCAGAGGGCCTGGGGTCTTCCAGAACTCTCAGCACAGCCCTTCTCACTAGACACAGTGGGGACAGAGTGCTAGGAAGAGGGACTAGGCATCCCCGAGGCTGCAGGCTTCTTCTCCACCCCCCAGCTAAGTGAGAGGCCTCCTGGGGCAGCAGGTGGCCACAGGGGCCCTGGAACAGGGGAGAGAGAAAACAGGCTGTCGTCCCAGCCTCGAGTTCCCATTTCAACCACCTCTCCCAGCATCCCACAGGTCCAGCTCTGGCTGCCAAACACCCTGGGGGGTTTTCTGCGTGGCCAAGAGGTGCTGTGGGCTGGTCGGCGACCCCTGGGGTTGTGGTCTCCACGTTTGCACAAGACCTTGCACAAGACACTGGGTTTCTGTCATTTCCTCATTAGCGTGTGGATTTGGGTCCCCGCCCAGGTCGGGGAACCGACTAGGGTGACCTGTGTCAGGTCCTTTGCTGGACATCCCAGGAGCAGGACAGAGAGCAGTGGCTGTTGCTTGCTCCCCCTTCCGCTGTGCCCCTCAACCATCAGGCCTTCCTGGAAGAGCCGGGGAGGCTTTGGCCAGGGAGCAGTGAGGGAACCCATGGGCTTGGCCTCCCTTCTGCACTGGACGTTTGCAGCTCGCACCCCTGTGGTCTCACTCCCCTTTCCGTGGCCATGGCCAGCTTGCTGAAGGGGACCCAGGCCCCAGAGCTGCGAGTCCACTCAGGTACACTCTCTGGTGCTCCGGCTGTGAGTTCGACCTCTAGCCTGTGGAGCACTGGCCTCTGTGGCTCTGCTCTTCCTGCTGCTACCTGGCAGCCTTGGGAAGGTTGAGTCCTGTTGTCCAGCCAGGGCCTGGGTTTCAGGAAGCTCAGCTGCCTGGGAACACGGTGGCAGCCTTTCCGCTTCTTGAGTCCCTGGAGCAGTGGGAGTCCCTGCCTTGGGCCCACGGGTCGCCTCTGGCTGTGGTCTGGCCTCTTTGCTGCAGACGCAAGTGAGCACTTGCTCACCAGGAGCCTGGGAAGTGGTTTGTTTCCCAGCCTGCTGCTCTGGTGTCCCGAGGCCCTGGCCTGGCAATGGCTCAGAGCAGCTCACCTCTCCCCTGTGCTGTCCCCAGGATGGCGGCTCCCTGGACCAGGTGTTGAAAGAAGCCAAGAGAATCCCCGAAGAGATCCTGGGCAAGGTCAGCATCGCGGTAAGTGTGTAGGCACGTGCCTGGCCCTGCACTCTCAGGGTTCATTACTGCTCCGCCCCACTTCCAGGTGACCAGGCTTCAAGGAGCCCCTGGAAGCCAGTGGTGGGCATCAGTGTGGCCCCCTTCAAAGAGGCAGAGGTGCCATTGCCAGCCTCCACCGGCTGTGTGCCTTAGTGGGCCAGGCCCCTTTGCCCATGCAGTGGGGTAATGCTCCCCAGCCCATACAGCCCTTGGGCAGGGGGAGGAGATGCTGTGACCCCAGACACGTGGTGTCCCATGGTGCTGTCATCATTGACTGTGGCCTCGCTGACTCAGTGAAACAGCCTCTCCATCCTTCACCCTGTCAGCCTGGGAAGCCTGAGCACAGTCCCAACAGTGAACGGCTTAACAGAGGATGCCCCTGGGGCTGGGGTGACCTCCAGGGCAGGAGGCTGGCCGGACAGTTATAACCTCAGGCCTTGTCTCAGCTCCCAGGGATCCCAGCCCCTCCTCAGACGAGGAGAGAACATTGCCCACGTCACAGGCGGGGGGCTTTGTGAGAGTCAATGAGGTGGGTGACTGTTCCCACCCGAGGATGTGGTGACTGTCTCGTGGCCACTGTGGCCTGGCCCTGGGGACAGTCCCCCTGATGGCACCCTATGGCCCCCCTGCAGGTTCTGCGGGGCCTGGCATACCTCCGGGAGAAACACCAGATCATGCACCGAGGTAAGGGGAGGGCACCCCGGCCTTGGGGCCTGCGGGGCGGCGGTGCCCTCACTTCCGGCTCTGCCCCCAGACGTGAAGCCGTCCAACATCCTCGTTAACTCCCGGGGGGAGATCAAGCTGTGTGACTTTGGGGTGAGCGGCCAGCTCATCGACTCCATGGCCAACTCCTTCGTGGGCACGCGGTCCTACATGTCTGTGAGTCCTTTCTCGACCCCCTGTGCCCCCGGGCTCTTTTGCGGTCCTCCCTGCCACCAACCCCGTCAGTGTTTCCCCGATTTCCAGGTTTTCCAGAAGCCTACTCTTCCCTGTTGTGCCATTTCTATCTTTGCTGGGTTTTTCCTTTCCTTTGAGTTTCCAGTCTCCTTCGTCGTCTCACTTGGGTTTGTCTCTGCCCAGCTCCTCTCCGCTGCTAGTAAAAGTCCAGTTGAGGAGAACCGTCAGTCAGTTTCTGAGCCAGGCAACTGGTCCTGCATTATTTTCGTAGCCATCCAGGCGATTTTAAGAGCAAATTCTGAGAAGTCAGTCTTGGGATTGTCCTGAGAGCAAGATGTCCCTGGGCAGGGTGCTGCCCAGCTGTGGGTTGTGGGTCTGTGGGGGGCTGCTGTCAGCTCAGATGGATGGAGTGGAGGGAGGAAACGGAATGGCTTGCTTTCTGTCGCTGGGTCTCTGGAGGGATCCCAGAGTGGGACAGGGGTGCAGGGGGACCCCAGGATGCCAATCCCTCCTCATCACCCTCAGGGTGTCTCTCCCTGTCTCCCCGCAGCCGGAGCGGCTACAAGGCACCCACTACTCAGTGCAGTCAGACATCTGGAGCATGGGCCTGTCCCTGGTGGAACTGTCCATCGGAAGGTACCCTATCCCCCCGCCGGACGCCAAGGAGCTGGAGGCCATATTCGGCCGGCCCATGGTTGATGGCGCGGAAGGAGAACCTCCCAGCATCTCACCACGGCCGAGGCCCCCCGGACGCCCCATCAGCGGTAGGGCTCCAGGCCGGGGCTTCCGGCTTGGATGGGCCCCAGAGCCTAGGGATGGCAGCTGCCTCCCCACGGGCCCCTCTCAGTGCCACCTGTCCCCCTGGGCCGTGCTCCCTGCGGTCAGCAGTCCTCAGATGGTCCTGTGGCTTCTGGGGACAGCACTGCGAGTGCCCCAGACCCTCCCGTCCGGGGCCGCTGCACCTGTTGCTGCCAGCTGGCTGCATTGAGAGGCTCAGTCCTTAGCCAAGGCGGGGGTGGGGTAGGGGGGTGGTTTCTCCCACATTTTATCACGAGAACGTTGAAGCATACAGAAAAGCCGAAGGGTTGCCCAGCAAGCAGGCTCGCACCCACCACCTGCCATGGCTGTTCTCCTGTGTCAGGCCCAGCCTTTCGGGGAGTGCAAATTGAAAGGAATTCAACTCAGGGTCTCCTCCAGTGGCTGCTTAGCTTCAGCCCTGTTGCACAACCCAGTGTGGGCGGGAAGAGGCGTGTCCCGCAGAGGCCTTGTGGTACCTGGACCAGCCACCTGTGAGATTCAGGCTGATGCTTGCACCATATTGAGGGCTGGCTCAGGGTCAGGGTTGAGGTCACAGCTCAGATGGTATAATTAGACAATGGCACTTAGGGATCTGTGACTTTATTTTTCTTAAGTCAAGTGACCAGAAAAGAGTTAAGTTTGAGAACAGAGGACCATGCAGTGGACTGCAGTTGATTGGCTGGCTCCTAACAGCTTTATCGGGATAGAATTCACATAGCGAAGGACCCACTCAGTTCAGGCTAATAACACTGGATTTCTGTACCTTCACAAGGATGTCCGACCACCACCTTATCTGAGTCCAGAGCATCCTTGTCACCTCAGAAGGAACCCCCGTCCCTCTCCCCTCCCCTGACAGCCAGGAACCCACTCTCTGTCTCTGTGGATTGGCGTGTTCAAGACGTTTCCCATTAGTGGAATCACACCCTGTGTGTCCTGTGTCTGCTTGGGGCCTGTCCACGTCACAAGTGTTGGTGCCTAGCTCCTTTTTTATGGTCACATAATATTCCACTGCGTAGCACCTATTCGCTGTGGACAGACACTTGTGTCATCAGTTGGTTTTCACAATATTTTCAACCCCAGACCCTCTGCTTCCCTGCTGCCATGCCCAGACTGCTGGGCTATTGTAACTTCCTCTGAGGGGAGAACCTTCCCCACCCAAATCTGTGTCCCCAGACTGTGGCCCCACCTTTGCCTGCCTGACTCCCAGAAGGTGCCCCAACCTTCCAGGCAGGGAGGAGCAGTGGGCTATGCCAGGCCATTCGCCTGCCAGCACCTCCCCAGCCCGGCCCCAGCCCAAGTGCCCGTTTCAGGCCAGGGGACAGAAGGCAAAAGTCCAGCTGCCAAATGCAGGCCTTGCCAGCTGGGTCTAAGACAGGGGTCAGCCACCCCAGCCGGCCACCACTGTGAGCCCACAGGTCTGGGCAAGGTCATACACACAGCTGCCCACCCACTGCTAGCCCCACCCCCACCCCCCGCCAAACACCCTGCCTGCACAGGGAGCAGGGGTTTGGATCTGGGACAGCCCAGACGCAGCCCCATGCCAGATATATGCCTTGTCAACCAACGTTCCTGTTTGTTTCTGTGTTTGGGGTTTGTTTCCTTTTTCTCATTCACTGGAGGGTCAGAGAGAAGTTCCTTTCCCAGGAGGGCAGCAGGGCCAGAGAGCCTGCCCTCTGGTTCGGGCCAGGTAGGAGGAGGGTGGTCGGCCTCGTGTTCCACACACTCAGGCCTTGATGCCAGACAGAAGCACAGTGGCCACCTGCCCATCTCACCCGAATTCGTTTCTGCCCCGAGCAGGTCACGGGATGGACAGCCGGCCGGCCATGGCGATCTTTGAGCTGCTGGACTACATTGTGAACGAGGTGCGTGCCCAGAGCCCTGCTGGCAGATTCTCCACACCAGCAGGAGTAAGCTATTGCTGTTGGAAGGCGTTCCCCCCAGAAGAGAATTGGACACGTAGACCACAGTGTGTGCAGGGGAGGGGCCGCAGGGAGAGATGGAGACCCTAGTCTTCAATAGGATGTTATGTTACCAGGTGTGAAGGCGTGTGGCCTCACTTCTACCTGTGATATATAGACCTATTCTCCCCAAGGGGCTGTTTTCTTATCTTTATAGAGATGAACCCAGAATTGTCACTCTGAGCCCAGGGGCTAAGTGCTGGGGCCCAGGCGCCCTGACACCCGCACCTCCTTCTCTGAGCATCTTGGTGTCTGTGTGTGAGGTCGTGAGTCCTCTCACTTCCTCAGAAAAGGTTCAGGCGTCCCCCTCCCCTCAGAGAGCCCCCAGCCCATGAGAGGGCAGTGCAGATGCCCACTGTACAGATGGGTACATCAGGGCATGAGGAGGGGAACAGCATAGGGCCCAGCAGGAACTGACCCCAGAGCCAGCCCTCTCAGCATGGCCACATCACTGTGCTGGGCCCTCTGGGACAGACATGGTTTCTGGTAGCCCTGGGGCATTGGGTCGGCTGGGCTTGGCTCTCAAGGTGAGCAGCTCAGAGCAGGTCATTGATGACAGAGCAGGGCGGGTGGCTCTGGTGACAGCACTTCCTACACCCAGCAGTGCTGCCTGGGCCCGGCTAGCACATCCTCCCCTGGAGCTGGAGGAGTGGGCTCCTCCAGTTTTCAGGCCCAAACCCCAGTAGCTGCTGCCTCCCTGAGATCCAGATCCTCAGCTCACTCCAGGCACTTCCAGAGGGGGCAGGCGGGATGGCCCCTCTCCTTCTCTCCAGAACCAGTTTTGATCCCAACACAAGAGCTCTTGAAAGAAAACCTGGGAAGACCCCGACCCAGGTGCAGGGCAGGCAGCAGGGCTCCCAGGGAAGCTGCTGGAGGGAGTGGGATGGTGCCCTCTCCCTCCATGAGAGGTGTCCTGAGGGTCCCCATGGCCGCACGGCTAGGAGGCATCTTTCCCCCTGATTCCCAAACCATCCTTGACTTCTGACTCCCACCTATCTGGTCTGTCCCTCAGCCTCCTCCCAAGCTGCCCAATGGTGTGTTCACCCAGGACTTCCAGGAGTTTGTAAATAAATGGTAAGATGGGGCAGGTAGGGGGAGCAGGCTGCCTGCTTCCTGGGGTGACCGCCAGGGGATTGGGGATGCTAAACAATGGCAGCATCTGGTGGGAGCAGAGCTCACCTGAGAATTGGTCCCTGTCCCAAAGCTGCTGAGTCTCATCCCCAACTCATCCCCACCACCCTGAGTGAAACCAGGCTCTTTGGAAATCACAGTTTCCACCCTGCTTTCTGCCAGCCCACACCCCAGGTTGCTGGCCCTTTAAGCCTGTGACCTCTCAGCTCCCAGGTCAACCTTCCAAGCTTGTTTCAAGGAGGCGGCCCTCTTGGCCCTTTGTGGGTGATGCAGCCTCAAGCCAGTGGACTGTGGACCTGGAGGGCTGGTCTGCCAGGTGCCCCGCATGTTTAGACGCACACATGGCAGCCCGGGCTTGCACGTCCCACAGCCAATCTGCAGCTGTGGGTGCTGCCATCCCCCACGACCTTGTGAACCTCTCAGTGCCCCAGAAGGCTGTCAGTTTAAAGAACCGCCACTCAGCCCTGAGCTGCCATGAACAACTGCCTTTACATAGTTCTGCTTTTCTGAAGGAAAAACATCCATTTTGACACTTGGACTCCTGAGCTCGGGGTTTTTTATTAGATGTTTAGCTGCGGTTGCTACTAAGCCTCTGAGCAAGCAGCAGCCTGGGGCTTTCCCACCCTCTGTCCCTTTCCCTCTTGTCCTGGCCCCAGGCTCTCACTCTTCCCTCCTGGGCCAGGCATCCTGCTCTCACACCAAAGGGTGCGATGGGGCCCCTCGCCCCTACGGTCCAGGCGGCCAAGGGCAGAAGGATGCAGGCTCCTCCCCTTGGCACTGACTGCCCGCTTCTCTCTCCTACCTCCTGGGACCCACAGCCTAATTAAGAACCCAGCTGAGCGAGCAGACCTGAAGATGCTCATGGTGAGTGACACCCAGATTTTGAAGATTCGGGGTTCCCTAGCAGGCCCTCCGTGCCCCAAGGGAACACCTGAGTGGGCTCAGATGGTGTGGGCTGGCATGTGGAGGCCGGGCGGGCTGCAGAACCCATGTGGGTCTCCCTGGCTCACTGGAGGGTACCATGCAGACCATCTGAGTTCCTCCCCGCTCCCCAGGGACAGAAGGGCCTGTGTGCCCAGGGCTAGGGCTCAGAATGACTGGCCTCTGAGGCGTTGGGGGCACCGCGGGGGTATCTGCCTTCCTCTAAACCACACTGCTCGATGTCCTGGAAACCAAGGTGGCCACAAGAACTGACCTTCTACCAGCAGAGCTGCCTGCCAGCCTCAGGTGGCCATCACAGCACCTTCCACCCATGTCTGCTGTGGACATTAGGCCTTCCTCCATTGCCAGGTCTAACTATCTGAGTCACCCCTGATGCTAAGACAGACAGCCCCTTGTTTATATGTTTTGTGTCTCAGAGAGAAAACACTTCCAGGCATTCTAGGTGTCCACAGAGGAGAGAAGCAGCCTCTTGGGGTGGCTGCGATGTGGAAGTGTGAATAACCTAGCCTGATGGGCTTCTGTGCCCTGCCCACACATGCAGGGGCCCCCCCGCCCAGCCTTCCTCCAGCTCTGCACCTCAGGACCTTTGCACAGGATGGTCCTGATCCTCTGGGGACGTGTCCTGTTGCTCTCTCCCCAGCTGTGGCCCCTGCTCCAGCACCTTCCCCAGAAAGGTACCCTTTCTGAGCCCACCCCTGTTAGCTGCGGTTCCCGACTATAAGTCTGCTGTGACCCCAAGTGTGAGCCTGGCCTGGCACACCTTATAGGGTAGGGTCAGCATCAACCTGCTTTTTTCTAGAAGCTTCTTATTGAGTCCAGTGACATGCGTTTTGGGGATGCATGACAAAAGAAGCCCATGTTCATGGTGGAACGTTACAGACCAAGGGAACAGCAGCACAAACTTTGAAACCCCCACGGTCTCCCCCAACCCAGCTCTGTGCAGTTCACACAGTCCAGGCCCACATCCAGGTCTCTGCCTGGGTGACACCACGCGCTGGGTGGGGCTGACTGCTGTCTTGACCACAGGGACCCTGGTCCCTTGGTTTGGTTTTTTTCACCCAAGCCTGAGCCCCCTTGAGGAAGGTGGGAGTGGTCTTGCCTCCCCAGCTGGTGAAAGACAGATGTCGCTTGGGGGCATAGACTCCCACCCTTCTGAACCAGGGACCTCTGGCAATTCCAAATGGGAAATGTGACTGTGAGGGTCACTTAAACTGACGGAGGAGGTGCGATCCTGCTCCCCGGCCACACAGGCCCTATTTCCAGGCTCAGGGGCCTCAGCTGGTGGTTGCCACCCAGACAGGATGCACGGGGAACTTGCTGTCCTCACGGAGTCCTGTGGTTCAGATCAGATGTCCTCACGCAGGCAGCCCTGCCCCCTGTGACACGGGGCCACACCTGAGGACATCTGTGTTTGTCGCACTGGGGGGCTTCTAGCGTCAGGTGAGGGGGGGTCAGGGAGGCTGCTCCATACGCCACTGCAGCACCCAGGGAGCCCCACAGAGGGTCACCCTGGGCTCCAGGGGGCACGGAGCAGCCTGCCTCTTGCCTGAGACCCTGTCCCACGTCGCTGGCCCTGGGTGGGGGTCCAGCCATCTGTCCAGAGCCAGACTGCTCAGGCCACTCCTTCCCTTTCAGAACCACACCTTCATCAAGCGGTCCGAGGTGGAAGAAGTGGATTTTGCTGGCTGGTTGTGTAAAACACTGCGGCTAAACCAGCCCAGCACGCCCACACGCACCGCCGTGTGACGGTGGTCCTGCTGCTGCCACCAGGCCTTCCCCTCCCCCGCCCTACCCCTCCTGCCTTGCCCTCCAAGGGGACTCACACGTGGCCCTCAGGCCCAGGGAGGCCGATACCGCTGTGCTGTCTTCTCAGATCCTGCTTCCTTAGGTTTAAAGAAAAAAGAAAAAAAATAGGGAAAGAAAAAGCAAACGTGCCAGTCGTGCTTCTTGTTCCTTACCCTTGGGGTCTCGGTCCCCGTCCAGCCGGGGAGGATGCCTCCACCAGGGCAGCCCAACCCCCAGGAGATGGTGACCTTGGGCACTGGCTTTGTTCCTTTCCAAGCTGTGAGGCCTTGGAACGGACCCCAGAGAGAGGGGGTGCCATCTTGGGGTGGATGTGTGCCCCTTGCCTAGCGTCTGCCCCTTGGAGGTGGTCCCCCCAGCCCAGAAGAACAGTTGGGTCCCCGATGGCTATCATGGGTTCCCCTCCTCAAGCTGCCCCTGCCTCTGGCCGCACAGCTTGTCCTTGGCAGAACGTGACCTGCCCCACCAGGAGGTACCCTCCTGTCCCCTCCTGTGCTTCGGGGAGCAGACTCTTCAGACAGCAGCCTGAGCTGACACTCGCTCGGCAGAAAGGAAGCCTTGGGTTTCCAAGCTGTCGTGTGGTTGAAACCCCAGCAGATCGTGCAGATAAGGCCACTCCCCCCACGCCTGCCACCCGACAGATGTGGGCGGGTGACTCTGTTTCACCTTCACTCGCCCAGCAAATCAGAAGTGACCACCTGGGGCACGTCACTCTCTTGGGGCCTTGAACTGTCCAGCCACACCTGATGAGAAATGAATCGGCAGCTGTGAGGTTGTCCCGGCTCCCAGTGTCCATTGGGGTGCCCAGCCAGGCCCCCTGCCATGGTCTGTGTGAGGCTCGAAGCTGAGACCCAGCCTTTCCACCTTCAGGGCTGTCCCGCCTCCGATGGTGGAGGCCGCCTCTGAGCCGTCAGGCGGTAGGAAGTGGTGGAGGGCAGGGCCTCTTCTAAGGCTTCCCCTCCTCCAGACTCTCCGAAGATGAAGCTCTGAGCCTCCCCCCAACCCCAATACTTCCTGAAGGCTTGAAACAAGTTGATATTTATCTGTGATAAGTTTCAGAGGAAGGTTCTCCGAGGGCAGTGGGCCTGGGGTGAGCCACGCCAGCCCTTCGTTTCTGGAGAGGGGCTGCAGAAGATGGGGGCATGTGGCCCTGTGGGAGCTGCTGGATCCTTTTCTTCTCTGGGAGACCCTTCTAGTCTCCTGTGTGCTTTTTCCCCCTCTGTGGTCACCAAAGAGAAGACCAGTTGGTAGCTCTTCCAACCAGGTTTCGGCCACTTCATTGTTGCCCCTGAAATCTTACCTAATTTAGAAAAGAATAAAAAAGATAACTAAAAGTGGCAGAGGTGTGGCTCTGTGGGCACCCCGGCTCCCTCCGGAGCCTCAGAGGGGGAAGGGGACCTAACGGGTGAACTGTGACTCAGCATCTTGGCCCGTGGGCGCCCAGCACTGGCAGTCACAGACAGGCCCATCTTCGGGCCAGTCGTGTACACAGGCAGGCTTCTGGCCTGACCGCTTTCTGTTAACAGAGCCGACAGCCACTTGCAAGGAGGAAGAGACCACGTTGATAGGGGTCCTAGGGGGTGCTGGAGAATTTGGGGTATGTGGGGCTGAGGCCTCCAGGGTTGGTGAGGGAGTCCAGAGAGGAGGATTCGAAAGCAGGCGCCTCCCCCAGCCCATCGGCTCCCCGCAGCCTCTGCCTGCTGTGTCACTTCGCCAGGACCCCAGGGGCCCTAGGGAAAAGACCAGCAACATGTGGCTTCTCCCTTTTCCCATTCCAAGGCTCATCCAGGAACATACTGGAGCCCTGGAGACCACAACGAAAGTGACTTTCGACAGCCCGAGGTCTCCTCTCTATTGCGCCCCCTGCAAATGTCCCTAGACTGGCACCCTCTGCTCTGACACCCTGTCTCTTCCGAGTTTGTGGGGTCCAACCCTGGCTGCTCCCCACAACCTGGTGGCCACAGACGGGCCTAGGGATGCTGTTCCCTGTCCTGCCGAAGCCCTCTCCTGCGAGGGGGCAGGCTCTTAATCCCTGAAATACGTAACTTCTGTTGCTTTGTGGGTTTCCTGACATGTGGGGGTCCAGGCAGAAGGCAGAGTCAGGCTGCTGGCTACTCCCAGGCCCATCCCCAGCTTCTTGTGGAAGACTATGTTCTGTGTCAAGGTTTCTCGTGCCTGTTCCTTAAACCCTGAGATAGCCGAGGGCGTGAGATGACACAACTGCCATGTCCAGGACTCCAGGGACCCCCAGCGCCCCTCTGTCAATCAGGGAACGAATCCGAGAGCTTCAGAATCTGACCTGTTGGGTGTTTTCTCACTTGGGTTTTGAGTTTACTTCACTTTGGGGGGTTTGGGGGCCTTTTTGTGTGTGTATGTACTTCGTTTGGAAGAAGACACCCAACATCTTGTTGATGCAAGTTTCTCTTCAGGTTGAAGTTCTCATATTAAATAGCACTAGGAAGGACTGATGCTGAAGCTCCAATACTTTGGCCACCTAATACGAAGAGCCAACTCATTGGAAAAGACATTGATTCTGGGAAAGATTGAGGGCAAGTGGAGAAGGGGGCGACAGAGGATGAGATGGTTGGATGGCATCTGCGACTCAGTGAACTTGAGTTTAAGCAAACTCTGGGAGATAGTGAAGGACCGGGAAGCCTGGCATGCTGCAGTCAATGGAATTGCAAAGAGTCAGACATAACTGAGCAACTGAAGAACAACAGCGCTGCAAGACCACGTGTGTTGTCCCCTGTGTCCCCAGAGAGAGCAGGCTCTGTCCCCGCATGGTTCTGAGCCCTGAGCAGCTCACAGATGACCTTGGGATAAGTGAGAAGCCAGAAAAGATGGCTCAGTTCAGGCTTCTCCCATCAACCCCAGCCAGAGGGCAGGAGCCATCTAAAAAGCTTAGGGTCACGGCTGAATGCCTGTTGGCTTCCACCAGTGGAGTTCTCAGGTGGGACCGGCCCTTGCCCTGGGAACCTCGCACTCCCTTCTCTGAGTGTTAAAGGCATTCCAGGGGCGGTGTGAAAGTCACTCAGTCATGTCTGACTCTTTTGACCCCATGGACTGCCAGGCTTCTCTGTCCATGGAATTCTCCAGGCCAGAATACTGGAGTGGGTAGCCATTCCCTTCTCCAGAGGAATCTTTCCAACCCACGGATCGAACCCAGGTCTCCCCCATTGCAAGTGGGTTTTTACCACCTGAGCCACCAGGGAAGCCTAGGGGTGGGGCAGGGGGGAAAATGGAAGGAAAAAAGGTGCACAGAACCAGCAGGCAGATTCCGGTGGCTCTGTGCCCATGTGCCTGCTGATATCACCAGGACACATGTGCGTCATTCAACTGCAAGCAAAACCTAAATTTCCTCACCGATCACGTTTAAAATGAGAAAAAGAAACAGGTGAAGGTAACTTGATGGTGTGTTTTCTTTAACCCATTATAGCCAAATATTAGGATTGCACTGCACAATCGGCATGAAGCATCAGTCTGGTCTGCTGCTCTCTTTGTGGGGAGGAGGCGCAGAGTCTGCGGTGCTGTGTGTTTTGCCCTCATGGTGGATCTGAATTCAGATGTCCTGCATCTCCAGCTCTTGAAGCCTCACGTGGGCACAGACAGCTCCGTCTGTCGTCTCCCAGCTGGGTCTCAGTGGGGACAGTCTTGCCTCCTTAATCCAGAGGACACTGGTGTCTGGGGACACCTGTGAACATCACGACGAGGGTGGGGAGCTCCTGACATCCAGTGGGTGAGGCCAGGGATGCTGTTTCACCCCCACTGTGCCCATGAGGGGTCTTGCAGAGAGTAACCCGGCCTGGCATCCGCAGCAGAGGGAGGAAGCTGGTTTAGGCCCACGCCCCTCCCGGAATCCGGTGGTGTAGGAGGGCACAGTCCCGTAGTAGTGGAGGTCAGACGCTGGGTCTTCTATGTCTGAGGCAGCCCTGCCTGAAGTGACCAGGTGTCCTGTGTCCAGAGCTGGCAACACTATGTGGCAGGAAGGTTCCAGAATCTTCTGGAAGGTGGACAGTCAGGAGCAGGGTGCTCAGCCGACCCGGGGCTTAGAGGTCTGTGCAAGCAGGAAGCCTCTGGTCCCGGGAGGCGGAACTTCATGGAGTCGGGGTTAACAGAGTTCAGTTCAGAAGAAGCTGCCTCTGGGTTTCCCAGAAAGTAGGGGGAGGCGGGTGTCGGGTGGGCGGAGTGGGAGTGAGGAAGGGGAAGGGACCTCCTCAAAACGAAACCAGCAGGGGCCCTGTGGGCCTCACCCCGCCTACCCTTGGGGCTGCAGCTCCCAGCTGACCAGGTGTGCAGGCCCTGGGGCCTCCCCAGGGCTGGAGGCCACACCTCAGAACCACAGGTCAGGTGGGTGGAGGACCTGTTTGCAGTCCCCGTGGTAAAGGCAAGGTGGCTCTGGAGGAGGAAGGAGGGCGGAGGGAGAGGCCAGGCCCCATGGCAGCCTAAACCAAGGCTCAGGTTTCTGCCCAGCCTTCCCTGGGGACTCAGAGAGGCTGGTGGAGAAGTACCTGGAGAATCAGAGCGAGGCCTCAGGTGAGGGAGGGACTGAGGCCTGCAGCTGCGTCTCTTCCCTGCTCCCATCCCTCCCCTGAACCCACCCCTGGGGAGGACACGCCCCCTGAAAGGGGGGTCATCACCTTGGACTAAATGAGATGGCTACTGCTGACTCCTGGCCCCCCAAGAAGGAAGCAGACCCTCTCCTGAACATCCCAAATCCCCTTCGTCTTCACCCTGGCCACACCCTATGAGTTGCTCAGAACAGGTAACCCCCGGCTTCCCTCCCTGAGCCCGGGTGACCTGGGACCCGTCCAGAGGCTCCGACTTTCCCAGAGAGATGCTGACCCTCCCCACACCTCCACACCCTGCATGCTAGAATGAGCTCACAGCATTAGGGCAGCGCTAGGCAGAAGGCTATGGACTGGGTATCAATGTTTAGAGTCCTTGAGGGGCACAGAGCAGGGAACGCCTCACAGGAGAACCAGTGTGAGCAAGAGCACGGTGATGGGTGCATGCTAAGTTGCTTCAGTCATGTTCGACTCTGTGACCCTATGAACCATAGCACATCCGGCTCCTCTGTCCATGGGATAGGGTGAAAAATCTTTCATCACCTCCAGCAGAGCAATGACCACTCCTAATGGGCCCAGAAGGGGGCCTCAGCTCAAAAGGGGGTCAGATCTGCCTCCACAGTGCCTCCTATGGACTGTTTAACTCTGGATGTGGCAGGTAGGGTGGCAGAGGTCACAGAGACTAGGATGTTGGCTGCCTACCAGGTGAGCAGAAGCCTGTCTTCATTTCAGACTCCACTGGCCTTGGGTGTGGGACCAGGTAGGTGGTGGCCAAGTAGGGAGCCGGGTCACTAGGATATCTGACTAAGAAACTGGAACTTTGGAACTTCCCTGGTGGTCCAGGGTCTAAGACTGCACGCTCCCAGTGCAGGAGGATTGGGTTCCATCCATGGTCAGGGAACTAGATCCCACATATCACGACTAAAAATCCTGAGTGCCACCACTAACACTCTGTGCAGCCAAATTTTAAAAAATAAATATTAAAAGAAAAAGTCACAGAGAGACTGGGCCCACAGAGCAGGGCTAGACCCTGGACCAGAGACCATCCCGCCAAAACCTTCCTGGTGGCCTGCCTCAGGTAGAGGCCCCTCATGTCGGGTCCCCCTGTCCCCTCTTCCTCCCAGAAGACCACACCCACCTCCAGGCACCAGCATTGCACTGCCGTCCTTTTTTAAAAAAAAAATACTTATTTTTATTTATTTATTTATTTGGCTGCGTTGGGTCTTAGCTGGGGCATGTGAGTTCTAGTTCCCTGACCAGGGATCGAACCTGGCTCACCTGCATTGGGAGCTCAGAGTCTTAGCCACTGGACCACCAGGGAAGTCCCTGTGGGTGTCTCCTGAGGAGGCCTTTCTGCCTTCTCAGAGCCCCCATAACCCTCCCTTGTGGCTGGGGTGCTCCCCACCGCCACACTCATCTACAAGTTTGTGCACAGGGTCAGCCCACTGCCCTCTCCTCTGCCTGGACACCCATCTCCTTTCTTCCTTAACAGCTCTGGATTTTGCAGTGGGGACCAATGAGATTTCAAGGGCAGCCACATCAGCACCCCTCACCCTGATGCCTGTGAGGGGACCAGTGTACAGGGGTAAGGGCTGCCCAAGGGGTCAGAGTCAGGGAGGAGGGGTGGGAGGGAAAGAGGGAGGGGAGAAGGAAGGGGGATGGGGAGGTAGGGGGAGGGGAGAGATGGAGGGGAGGAAGGAGAGTGGTGGGGAGGAAGGAGAGGGAGGACGGAGGGAAGGGAAAAGGCAGTGCAAGTCTTTCACTCACTCTGGGCTCCCTGCCTTTGCACCTGCTGTTCCCTGTTCTGGAGTTCCTCTCCCATTCCCCTTCTCCCCACTCCCAACTCCCGCTTAAGCTTCAGGCACCCTTTCCAGCCCTGCTGCCAAGGTCCGACAGACCCCCGGCTCACGTGAAACCCTCAGCAAAACTGCCCCTTGACCTTCCCATCTCCCATCTTCATTGCCTTGAACTTGGCAATAGATTCTTCACCATGACACATACTGCACAAGCAGCAAAAGAGCACATAAATGAACTTGGACTTAATCAAAATTTAAAACTTGGGTGCACCAAAAAGGACACCATCGGGAGAGTGAAGAGAAAGCCCACAGAGTGGGAGAAAGTGTTTGTAAATCCTGTAGGGGAGACAGGTCCATGCCAAAAGAGATAAAGAATCCTTAACTAAAAAAAGAAAAAAGAGAAAGAGAAATAATCCTTATACCATAGCAACCAAAAGAATCACCACAATTAAAAAGGCAGGTATCTGGTCTTCCCTGAAGTCCAGTGGTTAAGACTGGGCACTTCCAGTGCGGGGGGACTAAGGTTCCACTCCTGGTCAGGGAACTAAGATCCCAAGTGCGTGGGTGTGTGCTCAGTCACTAAGTCGTGTCTGATTCTTTTCGGCCCCGTGGACTGTAGTGAGCCAAGCTCCTCTGTCCATGGAATTTTCCAGGCAAGAAACCTAGAGTAGGTTGCCATTTCCTTCTCCAGGGGATCTTCCCCACCCAGGGATCAAACCCGTCTCCTGCATTGCAGGCGAATTCTTTTACAGCTGAGCCATCGGGGAAGCTGCTGGAGCGGCCAAAAAAAAAAAAATCCTGATTCATACCGATAGGTCATTCTATAGGATTACATCTAAAATAATATTTACATTTTTTTAAAAAGACGGTTATCTCCCCAAAGATGTTGTACAGATGCCCAGTGAGCACGTGAAGAGCTGCGGGGGGTCGGGGTCTCCCCACACCTGGAGTTGGGCTGGAGGAGATGGCAGGGCGAGGGGGATCCGCCTCCACACAGAGGGCTGGGGTCTCCCTGTGATGTGTGAACCCGGAGGTGCGCTGTCTCTTTACCCACACATTAAAGAGCAGGAAGTGGCTCCGGAGTGACAGGAACGGGGTCCTGTGTGACTCCCCTCACTCCTCCTCCTCCTCCCCTGCGCTAGGGGCTACCCTCCAAAAGAGAGGCGGGAAGCCAGGCGCAGGTGCGAGGAAGAAGCCTGCCTACCTGCCCTTGGAGGAAGCCCCGCCCCCGCCCCCGCCCCCGCCCCCGCGCTCCTCCTCGCTCCCCCTCCCTCCCCCTCCTCTCGCCGCTCCTCTCCTCTCCCCGCCCCACTCCTCCCCGGCCGCGTCCTGCCCACCCCCAGCCCAGCTCTTCTCCTCATTAAAAGGGAGTGGCCGCTTTCCGGCCGGTGTTCCAGACTGCAGGCCCTGCTGCTGCTCCGGGTCGGCCCCTGAGGTTCTGGGAGGTTCTCAAACGCTCCCTTTTGAAGTTCTGGCTTCCCAGTGGAACCAGCCAGGGTAGGGGTGGGGAGGAGGTTTCCCCAGCATCCAGCAGAAACCCAGGGAGTCTGGGGGCCAGGCTTGACCCTGAGGGGGTGCTCCTTGTTTCTGTGTCTTTTAGAGTGTACTCACCCTAATCGCCCAGAATACTCGGTGTCCCCAGACATCAGTTATGGTGGGTTGACATGCACCAATCAACACCTACTTGGGTTAACACCTGCCTTCATTCACAGCAGCCCAAAGTGCAGACCATCCAATGTTCATCACTGCATAGTGAATACACAAAGTGGTCCCTCCACACCTGGAAGCATCAGACACTCGCCACCATGTGGACCGATCCTGAGAACACAATGCTCAATGAGAGAGGCAGACACAGAAGGACGCACAGGGTGTGATTCCACTGATGGGAAACGTCCAGAACAGGCAGGTCCACAGACACAGAGAGTGGGTTCCTGGTTGTCAGGGGCTGGGGGAAGGGATGGGGTTGATGCTAATGAGCATGGGGTTTCCTTTTGGGGTGATGAGAGTATTCTAAGATTAGATAGAACTGTTGCACAACATGGTGAATGTCCTCAAAACCAGTGAATTGCACACTTTAAGTAGGTAAACTGTATGGTAGGTGAATTATATCTCAATAAAGCTGCTATACTAAAAACGAACCACCGTCCCTCAATGGTTCCCGCCCACATTCTATCTTGCTGAGTTGTTTGTTTGCTTTTTTTTTTGATTTATTCATTTGACTGCGCTGGGTCTTGGTTGTGGCCCATGGGATCTAGTTTCCTGATCAGGGATCCAAACCCAGGCCCCCTGCATTGGGAATGTGCAGTCTCAAGCCACCAAATCACCAGGGAAATCCCTGAGCTGTGTTCTTGACATCCCCCAGGTGACTCTCCCTGGTCTCTTCTTGCCCAGTCTGGGGAGTCCTTTTCAGGCCCTGAACAGGGTTCTAGGGAGAGAAGGCTGGGTCCAGGTCCTGCCATCCAGGGCTCTCAGCAGTGGATATGTGGCCCAGAGGTCAGCTGTGGACCCACCACCCTGCAGGAAGAACAGCAGTAGTGAGGGGGACAAGGGCCCACCATTGTCCAGAGACAGGCAGGCCTACAGGAGCAACTGGGCCTCCAGACACTTCTGCCAGAACAGGAGCCCCACGCCACAGCAGGTGAGTCCAGGGGACACCCCGCCCACCCCGGACTCCGGCCACATGGAGGGAGCCTCCTTCCTGGTGCTTTCTGGGCCAAGGGTCCCTGCTGGGTGAAGGCAGCAGACATCCTGTTCCGCCTGGGACCATGCTCCGCCCCCTCCCTAAGGGGATGTTGTGAGACTGTCCTGGGTCAGCAGTCAGCAGGGCTTTGATCTTCCCAGCACCCCATGGGGGCCGACAGGATCCCCAGCCCCACTTTGACAGGAGGCTGAGGGTGGGATGGTGCGGGGAAGGAATCCAGGATAAGACGGTGGCTTGTGAAACCCAAGGTCGCAGTGGGAACTTGCCCTTGACCCCTTGACCTTTACTCTCAGAATCCACCCTTCAGAGGAAGGTCAGGGAGGGAGCTGCAAGGCAGGCGGTGGCCCCGCCACCAGACAGGACAGGGCAGAGGCTGACCCCTGCTCCCTACCCCCACACCTGATACGGCTGCCTCCCTCTCTCTCCGTTTCCCTGTTCTCCTCTGTCTCTGTCTCTGTCTCTCTTCTTCCTCTCCCCGAAAGTGAAACCAGTGACACCAAACTGAAACCGAAGCTACTGCCTGGCCGCCAAGCCCGCGGAGGGGGAGAGCAGACAGGCGGGCCAGTGGGCGACTCCTCCGGCCAGCCCACGTGGCGGGCCGCGGGATGGAGGGAGGAGCCGCTCCTTAAATTGCGGTGATTTTAAAAAAAGAAAAATTCGAGGGGGAGGTCCGGCCGACCAGCAAGGCTGCCACGTTCTCCTCTTCGGCTCCCCTGCTGCCTTTCCTGGCTGCGGTCCCCTGCTGCTCTGCAGGCTCCCCTGGGGAGGGGGGTTGACATCTTGTAGAAGGTCCTGGCAGGGTGGGGCGGGAGACAGGACTGGCCTGGTTCAGTCGGGGTCCCTCGGGTGACGTGGACCCATGGAGACCGTCTCCACTGAATATCCAGCCTCGGGCCCCTTGCACAGATAAAAAGCCAAGCCTGGAGACAGGCACGGAGACAGGCGGCCTGAGACAGTGTGGGGGTGGGGAAGAGGCTTTGCTGGAGGAGTAGGGGTGGAGGAGGGGGAGGGTAGAGGGACGGCTCCAGTGCTGGGACTGGGCCACTGGTCAAGCTGAGGCCACAATGCAGTGGTTTTTCTTTCCTTTTCTGCAGAGCATAGGAAGCAAGCTGGCATGTTAGATCCAGGCTGGTGTTTCTGCCCCCTGGTCACTGTGGACACTTGGGACCAATTGTTTTCTGGGTTGGGGCTGTCCTGGCCACTGGGGAGCTGCTGAGTGGCACCCCTGGCCTCCACCAGCTCCATGCCAGAAGCTCCCCCAATATGACAAGCAGTTGTCCTCAAGGGGTGGGGGAAATCACACACACACCCTGTCCCCCACCAATGTGACCCCCTTGCCCTAAGCAAACACCCTCGTGGGACCCTGCTACAGAAAGAGGGACAGAGACAGGGCTCTGGGGTGGACCCCAAAGGCAGCCAGGCGGGTTGGCCCCCAGCTTTGGAGCACTCCTTTGACGTCCTGAGAGGCCCCGGGGAGCTGTCACCCAGCCTGGAGTGAGGGGGCGTTTGGGAGACCAGCACTATTATGCTGGGTGGAGACTGGGAGCTTCGGGCTGGAAAGACCCATTGCACAGATGGGAATCCTGAGGGGTGGGTGGACCTGAGGGGAGGGAGGGACCAGGGACAGCAGTGCCAGATCAGACCACCACTTCCATCTCTTAAGTGAGGCTCCCTAGCCCCCCAGGAAAGCATGGACCGCCGTCACCCCACCCTCTGCTTCTTAGAAACATTTCTCAGTGATGCTGGGGGCCATGCATGCAGCTGCTGAAGCATTTTGATACTTGCACACCTGGTTTGACCACCCTGGGGTGTGTTGGTTAAATGTTAGCTCATCTGGGAGGGGCCCTGGGGACCTGGGAGGAGCCTGGGTGGGAGGAGACGACCGTCCACCCACCAGGGAACCAGGGGCTTCCGGCTGCTCACCTGGCCTGCCCTGCAACCGGGGTACCAGTTCCGGGTCTATGGGGTACTGGGGACAAGCAAAGTCCCTGCCCACAAACCCAGCGATGTGCCCGTGAGTGGTCACGGCAGGGCTGGAAGTCTCCAGAAGCCGAGCTGGGAGCCATTTGTCTCTGCACTTGTGGCTGGTGGCTCCCGGGTTCTTTTCTTTCCAATGTCATCACTTGCCAAAATGAAACGGCTGGACTCTCTTTAGTTGGGCCCCAAAATAGTTTCTTTTGGTTTTATTTTTTTAGTCTTTTTTTTTTTTTAACAGACCTGGATTTTTTCACTGTATTAAATTATACACGGAAAGTTACTATCTTAACCATTTTAAAGTGCACAACTCAGTGGCATTCAGTACGTTCACATTGTTGGGCAAATATCTCCAGAACTTTCTCATCTTCCCAAACTGAATCTCGGTCCCAATTAAACACTGACTCTCCATCCCCCTCCCCCAGACCCTGTCTCCTCCCCATCTTACCTTCTGTCTCTAAGGATTTGATTTCTGTAGGGACCTTCTGTGAGTGGAATCAGATACTATTCACCCTTCTGTGTCTGGCTTCTCTCACTGAGCATCATGACTTTGGGAGTCCTTCCACACTGTAGCAGATATAAGCACCTCCTTCCTTTCTATGGCTGAGTAATAATCCACTGCATGGATGTACCACAATTTGTTTATTCATCATATGTCTACTTGACTGCTCTGGACTGCTGTGATGAACACAGGGGTGCAAACACCTGCACAGTTACAGAAATTGAACTTTGCTCTGGATTCTCTGATTTAGGCCTCGGCAGCCCTGTCAGCACTTTGACCCAATGAGTCTGGTGGAAAGACCCCCACAAGGCTCCCAGAAGGTTCTCTTGATATTGTGCTGATCCAGCCCCCGGGAGTAAAGTGTGCCACCGATTGCCTGAGCCCAGTGCTGTATGCCAGGCAGTGAGAGGAACTCAGATAGAACTCATCCTTCCATCCCTCCCTTGGGAAGACCCCAGAATCAATTTCACCTTCCACCCATAAGCCATACAGAGGACTTCTGTGAACCATACCTGGTTGTCATCTGTCTGTCTTTTCCTTGTGGGACATGGCTCTCTATCTCTTCAGCATCCTGGTCTCATCCCTGGAATGTTTTGGTAAGACCCACCATCTCCCTTGAGCTGAATGCTAGACCTCTATTAATGTGGCCTGAAATCACATCAGCTTTTTCAGAATCTTAGCTGCATTTTTTTTTCCCCATGCCATACAACACGTGGGATCTTAGTTCCCTGACTAGGGATCGAACCTGTGACCCTTGCATTGGAAGCTTGGAGTTTTAACCCCCGGACCAGGGAAGTCTCCCTAGCTGCACTATTTATCGCCTGGTTTGTCCCTACAAGCTGTGGAGGGCAAGATAATGGTCTCCCAGGAACGTCTGAATCCTAATGCCTGGAATTTATGAAGATGCTCCCTTACATACATGGTAAAGGAAATCCGCAGGTCATAATAAGTTAAGGCTTCTAACAAGAGAGATGATCCTGGATTCCCCGGGGGCCCAGTGTCATCACAGGGTCCTTGTAAGAGGGAGGGGGAGGGTCAGAGGCAGAGAAATGGGAAATGCTGCTCTGCTGGCTGTGAGGATGGAGGGAGGGGCTGTGAGCCAGGGACGCGGCACTTCTAGAACCTGGAAAAGGCAGGAGCCAGTGCTACCCTGGAGCCTCTGGAGGGACCAGCCTAAGACACACATTTTGGACTTCTGACCTCTAAAAATGGAAGAAAATTAATTTGCATTTTTTTTCAGTCACTACATTCATGGTAATTTTTGCTACAGTCGCCCTGGGAAACCCAAACAAAACCCTCATAGGATATTCTGTCTGGTGCAATTACCGCCCCCCTCCTTTTTTTAAAGAAAAGAAATACATACTAATTGAAAAAAAGTCAAAAAATCAGAGAAGCAAGAAAAAAGAAATCACCCTTATCCCACCATGTAGAGATAAGCACTGTTGATACCTCACTGTGTATACAAAGATTATACATATATATATATTTAAGAATAATGGGACCTTAAGTTTGGGTTTGTTTTTTTTTTTTGCCACACCATGCAGTACGTGAACCCGAGCCGCTTGCATCCCTGCCTTGGAAGCACAGTCTCAACCCCTGGACCACGTGGGAAGTCCCAGGACCTTTTAAATATACTAGTTTGTAACCCATTTTTCTAGTTACTATACCTCGACCATTTCAAAATATTCCCTTTGGATAAATTTCCAGATACATAATCTCTGGGCCAAAGGGTATGCATATTTTTAGGCACTTTTGGTCAAGCAAATTTTTTTCAGGTGTTTTCATTTCTGTGTGTTTTTCTAAAATTAATATATAGGCTATAGACAATAAAACCTACAGATATTATGTATAGAGTTAGATGAGTTTCACAAATGTACACACCCATGCAAACTCAACTTTGCTCTTTTTTTGTGGTTAAATAAATGTTTTATTTTGGGTATAGTTTGGATTTACAGAAAAATTACAAAGATTCCAAAATTAGAAAGACTTCCTATCTACCCTTAACCCACCTTCCCCTAATGCTATCATACATCACCATGGTGTATCTGTCACAAGGAACCAACACCTGTAAACCCTACGCTGTCTTCACATTTCTCCAGTTTTTTCCATGAATGCCTTTTTTCCATCCAAGACCGCATCCTGCGGTTAATCAACTGACTTTCCCCCCTCAAAAAAAATGGTAGGGACTTTCCTGGCAGTCCAGTGGTTGGTTAAGACTCTGAGCTTCTGATGCAGGGTGTATGGGTTCAAACCTTGGTCAGGGAATTAAGTTCCTGTGGGGAACTAAGCCCCATGCTGTGGCCAAATAAATAAATAAAGATAAATAATTATAATAAAATATACATACCAGGGCTCCCCTGGTGGCTAAGACAGTAAAGAATCTGCCTGCCACGCAGGAGATCCAGGTTCAATCCTGGGTCGGGAAGAGCCCCTGCAGAAGGGAAAGGCTACCCACGCTAGAATTCTTCCCTGGAGCATCCCATGGACAGAGGAACCTAGGCAGCTACAGTCCACGGGGTCACAAAGAACTGGACACGACTGAGTGACTAACGCTTTCACTTTCATACATACCATAACATTTACCTTTTTAACCTTTTCTAAGTGTGCAGTTCAGTGGCACTAAGTTCATTCACGTTGTTGTACAACCATACCCACCATCCATCTCCAGGTCTTTCTCATCTTCCCAAACTGCGACTCTGTCTGCGTTCATTCAGTTGGCTTTTGAGAGTGTGCACAGAACTTTACAGCCCTCCCAGGAAGACAGCTTCCCTGGTGGCTCAGAGGTTAAGGCATCTGCCTGCAATGCGGGAGACCAGGGTTTGATCCCTGTGTCGGGAAGATCCCCTGGAGAAGGAAGTGGCAACCCACTCCAGTATTCTTGCCTGAAGAATCCCATGGAGAGAGGAGCCTGGTAGGCTACAGTCCATGGGGTGGCAAAGAGTCGGACACGACTGAGCGACTTCACTTTCACTTTCAGGAAGGCAAGTGTGTATTTGTGTGTTTGTTGTGATACACTATGAATCCAAATTGATCTCCATTCTCTCAGAACTGATAAGCTAGCCTTCAGCATCTTGGCATCTTTATTCAAAGTCACTGATGAAAAAGATTAGATTGATAAGGACTTCCCTGATGGTCCAATGGTTGGGATTTCCCTTTCCAGTGCAGGGGATGTGGGTTCAATCTCTGACTGCTAGGATCTCACATGCTTGCTTGCCAGGGGACCAAAACATGGAACAGAGGCAATATTGTAACAAATTCAATAAAGACTTTCTAAATGGCCCACATCAAAAAAATCTTTAAAAATTAGATAGATAATGCTTCAGTTCAATTCAGTTCAGTTGCTCAGTCGTGTCCGACTCTTTGCGACCCCATGAATCACAGCACGCCAGGCCTCCCTGTCCATCACCAACTCCCGGGGTTCACTCAAACTCATGTCCATCGAGTCAGTGATGCCATCCAGCCATCTCATCCTCTGTCATCCCCTTTTCCTCCTGCCCCCAATCCTTCCCAGCATCAAAGTCTTTTCCAATGAGTCAACTCTTCGCATGAGGTGGCCAAAGTACTGGAGTTTCAGCTTTAACATCATTCCTTCCAAAGAAATCCCAGGGTTGATCTCCTTCAGAATGGACTGGTTGGAACTCCTTGTAGTTCTAGGGACTCTCAAGAGTCTTAAAAACATAGACACACACACATATATACGACATGTTGAAGTCCTAATTTCCAGTACCTTAGAGGGAGACTTTATTTGCAGATAAGGTAGGTGAAGATGTAATTAGTTAACACAAGATCATACTGGAGCAGAGTGGACCCCTAATCCAATGTGGCCACTGACCTTACAAGAAGGGGACATTTGGACAGATACAGATGACCACAGAGGGGAGATGACTTCAAGGGACCTGGGGGAAGCCAGCAACTTGCAAGCCAGGGGAAGCCTGAGGCTACTGGAAGGAAACCAGGAGAAAGGTCTGCAACAGATCCTTTCCGCAGAGCCTTCAGAGGGAGAATGGCCCTGCCCACAACTCACCTCTGGGCTCCTGGCCTCCAGAACAGAAAGGGAATATATTTCTGCTGTTCCCAGCCACCCAGTTTGTAGTCCTTTGTTACAGAAGGTCTGTTGTTGTTCAGTTGCCCAGTCATGTCTGACTCTCTGAGACCCCATAAACTGCTGCACACCAGGCTTCCCGGTCCTTCACTATCTCCTGGAGTTTGCTAAAACTCATGTCCATTGAGTCAATGATGCCATCCAACCATCTCATCCTCTGTCATCCCCTTCTCCTCCTGCCTTCAATCTTCCCCAGCATCAGGGTCTTTTCCAGTGAGTTGGTTCTTCGCATCAGGTGGCCAAAGTATTGGAGCTTCAGCTTCAGCATCAGTCCTTCTGGTGTATATGCAGGGTTGATTTCCTTTAGGATTGACTGGATTGATCAGCAAAAAGATATAACACAGAAGCTGTAGAAAACGAATTTATATACGTATTTCATAGGGTCCTTATAAGAGGGAATTACAAAGGTCAGAGTCAGAGAGAAATGAGAGGATGTCGAGCTGCTGGTTTTGAAGATGAAAAAATAGATCATGAGCCTTTGAAAAATATACATAGGGGGACTTTCCTGGTGGTCCAGTGGCTAAGACTCTGAGCTCCCAATGCAGGGGGCCTGGGTTCAGTCCCTGGTCAGGGAACTAGATCCCTCATGCTGCAACTAAGATCTGGCCCAGCCAAATAAGTAAATAAATAAATATTTTAAAATATAAGTGTGGGGACTTCCCTGGTGGTCCAGTGGTTAGGACTCCAAGCTTCTACTGCAGGGGGCACGAGTTCTATCCCTAGTTGGGGAACTAAGATCCCACATACCTCATCACATGGTTGAAAAAAAAAAAAAAAAGACCTTGTCCACTTTCCCGGGTCTCCATCTATATAGGCTGGGATGCCTATACCAGCATCCCAACTGGCCTATCCCTGCCCAGGGTTCTTACACAGTCATCAGTGTGATTAACAAAACAAAGCAGGCCACAGGTCTGCTCAAACCCAAGCTGATGTCTTTCCATCAATATTTTTGGGGTAGGAGGAACATTTTAATTTTTTTTTTTTCTGTGCCATGAGGAAAGTGGGATCTTAGTTCACTGACCTGGGATCAAAACCATGCTCCCTGCATTGGGAAGGGAAGTCCCTCGACTTCTTTAATTTTAATTTTTTGAAAAGAAAAACATTTGGGAATTTCCTAGTGTCCAGTGGTTAGGACTCTTCACTGTCACTGCTGAGGGCCTGGGTTCAGTCCCTGATTGGGGAACTAAGATCCCACAAGCCATATGTTGTGGCTAAAACAAAGAGAAAGAAAGGAAAAACATTTAGTTTTACTCATAAATGACCACAGTTCATAATAATGGGATGTGAGAAATCACTAGGGACCACAGGAGTATCCAGACTTCGGAATGAGGTTGAGCCCAGCCACTCTCATCTCCTGTTCCAGGCCTGCTTTTCTTTACAATCTAAAGAAAAAAATTTGGGGCAACATACATGAGATATAAATTTTACCAATTTAACCATTTTGAAGTGTTCATTTAGTGACACTTAAGTGTATTCACACTGTTGTGCAATCATCCCCACCATCATCTCCAGAACCTTCTCATCTTCCCAAACTGAAACCCCATCCCAGTGAAACACTGACTCCCTATCCCCTCCCCCATCCCCTGGCCCCACCATCTACTTCCTGTCTCTGTGGATCTGACACCTCTAGGGACCTCCAGGGACCTCCAGTGAGTGGAATCAGACAGTGTGTGTCCTTCTGGTTTATTTCACTGAGCATCACGTCCTCAAGGTCCATCCAGGTTGTAGCAGGTGTCAGAATCTCCTTCCTTTTGAAGGCTGAGTAATATTCCACTGCGTGGATGGACCACATTTTGCTTATTCATTCATCCATCAATAGACATGTGGGTTGTTGCCACATTTTAGCTATTGTGGATACAGCTGCTGTTAAACATGGGTGTTGCTTTGCTTTTTAAAACTGATATGTCATTCACATACCAGAATATTCACTCTTTAATGTGTACAATTCAGTGGTTTTCACAGAATTGTGCAATCTTCACTACTATATAATTTTCAAGTACTTCCATCACCCCAAAGAACAACCCCATCCCCCTTAGCAGTCACTCCCCTCCACCAGGTCCTGGCACCCACAGATCCATGCCCTGTGTCTGTAGATCTGCCTGTTCTGGACGTTTCCCATCAGTGGAGTCACAACTGTGTCCTCCTTCTGTGTCTGCTCCTCTCACTGAACATCGTGTCCCCAGGATCCATCCATGTAGTAGTCAGTGTCAGGGCTTCACTCCTTTTTATGCCTGAATCCATGACCTGCCGGAGAAGGCAATGGCACCCCACTCCAGTACTCTTGCCTGGAAAATCCCACGGATGGAGGAGCCTGGAAGGCTGCAGTCCATGGGGTCGCTGAGGGTCAGACACGACTGAGCGACTTCACTTTCACTTTTCACTTTCATGCTTTGGAGAAGGGAATGGCAACCCACTTCAGTGTTCTTGCCTGGAGGATCCCAGGGACGGTGGAGCCTGGTTGGCTGCCATCTACGGGGTTGCACAGAGTCGGACATGACTGAAGCGACTTAGCAGCAGCAGCAGCAGCAGCAGTAGCAGCAGCAGCAGCAGCAGCAGCCATGACCTGCAGGTGCCCCGGTCACTGCCCTAGAATCTGTTGCTCCAGCCTCACTGGTTTCCTGCCTGATCCTCCATCATGAATCCCAGCCCCACACTTTACCCTTTACCCTCCCACCTGGAAACCTGCCCATCCTTCTTCAGATCTCTGTTCTCTACCACCTCCTTGGAATAATTCTCCCTGATGATCATTTCAATAAAAGAACTGACCCCTTAGACAAACCTAGTCTTGGTCTGGTTCTATGGGGTTTCTTGGGGTCTCTTGCCTTTTGTCATTTGGGGGCTATTTTACAACTATGTACATTGTAGAAAATGGATGCTTATAGCAATGATTCTTTTTGTTTTTGTTATTTATTTATTATTATTTTTGGCAACATTACACGGCTTTTGGGATCTCAGTTCCCTGACCAGGGATTGAACCCGGGACCATGGCAGTGAAAGTGCAGAGTCCTAACCACTACACTACCAGGAAATTCCTTGGCAATCATTCATTAAAAAAAAAAAAATTTGTTGTTATTCAGTCACTAAGTCGTGTCCGACTCTTTGCAACCACATAGACTACAGCACACCAGGCTTCCCTGTCCTTCACCATCTCCTGGAGTTTGCTCAAACTCTTGTTCATTGAGCCAGTGAACCATCTCATCCTCTGTTGCCTGCTTCTCTTCCTGTCCTCAATGTTTCCCAGAATCAGGGTCTTTTCCAATGAGTTGGCTCTTTGTATCACGCGGCCAAAGTATTAGAACTTTAGCTTCAACATCAGTCCTTCCAATGAATATTCAGGGTTGATTTCCTTTAGGATTGACTGGTTTGATCTCCTTGCTGTCCAGGGGACTCTCAATAGTCTTCTCCAGAACCACAGTTCAAAAGTATAAATTCTTTGGCTCTCAGCCTTCTTTATGGTCCAACTTTCACATCCATACATGACTACTGGAAAAATCATAGCTTTGACTATATGGACCTTTGTCGGCATATTTAAAAATTTTTCTTCCCCAATTCATTTATTTTCTTATTTTTATTAATTTACTCTTGGGCCACACAGCATGTGGGATCTTAGTTCCCAGACCATGGATCAAACCCATACCCCTTATAGTGGAAGCACAGAGTCTTAATCACTGCACTGCCAGGGAAGTCCCTGGCAATGATTCTTGTCAAGAGAGATACAAATTAATTGTGCACAATCATGTCTTGCTTCTGTCTGTAATTCATCCAAGCATTGCTCACCTGTCTCTATGTGAGTGTTCTTTGGATTTTCCTTTGAACCCATTGTAACACCTTGCTGGTTCCCTCATTAATGAATGAATAAAATAAAATCTTTTGACCTGTGTTCATTAAAAAAAAAAAAAAGGCCTCAGGCCCCCATCACTGTCTATTCAGTTTCTCTGATTACTGTCTTCAGTGAATCACTGATAATTTTCTGAAATTCTTTATGTATGTGTCCATTTGCTTATTATCAGTATTCTCCGCTAGAATGTGAGCTGGAGATTGGGAACTTGGCCCATGGGAGGTGCCAAGAGCTAGCTAAGTGGGTTTCCAGGCAGACCAACCACTGAGCAGAACATTCTAGAATTGTCAGGGTGTCCACATTAGGCTCAGTGACACCCCTGGGTTTTAGGACCTGCCTACAACCCCACCATTTTTGAAAGAGAAATGCTTACCCTAGCTTTCTTTCCCAGAACTTCTTCCAGAAATATCAGCTAGGATTCCCAAGGCTTGTGTGCAAACTTCTTCAACACCTCAATCTGTGAGCTCCCTGGGCCCAGTGACAGACCCCCAGTGACATCCCCAACACCCAGGGAATTCCCACTCCCTCTTGGATCTTGGTTGAGAGAACAGTCAATGCCTAAAAACATAATCTAAATGGGAAAAGAATTTGACAAAGAATATATACATGTATATGTATGGGCTTCCCTGGTGGCTCAGTGGTAAAGAATCCACCTGCAATGAAGGAGACACTGGAGATGTAAGTTTGATCACTGGGTCGGGAAGATCCCCAGGAGGAGGGCATAACAATCCGCTCCAATATTCTTGCCTGAAGAATTCCACAGACAGGGGAGCCTAGTGGACCAAGTCCACAGGGTCACAAAGAATTGGACACAACTGAAGCAACTGAGCATGGATACATAAGTGTAACTGAGTTACTTTATTGTACACTTGAGACTAATACAATATTGTTAAGCAATTATGCTCCAACATTAAACAAACAAACAAACAAAAACAACTAAAGACATTTGATCCAAGTTGCCAAGTGCCTTCCTTGTTTGCTGGCTGCTTTGTAAGCCTGTGAAAGAGATATGGTGCTTGCCACCATTGATATATTGAGGCCCAGGGGATGGAAGAAGATATTCTTCCAAATGGAAATTAAAAGAAAGCTGGAGCAGCAATACTCATATCAGACAAAAATAGACTTTAAAATAAGGACCACTGTAAAAGACAAAGAAGGACAGTATATAGTGATCAAGGAATCAATCAAGAAGAAAATATAAAAATTGTAAATATATATGCATCCAACATAGGAGCACTTCAGTATATATTTGCCATATATGTGGCAAATATCAACAACCATAAAGGGAGAAATGACAGTAACATAATAGTAGTTAGTAGCAGGGGACTTTAACATCCCACTTTCATCAATGGACAGGTCATCCAGACAGAAAATCAATAAGGAAACACAGGCCTTAAACAACACATTAGACCAGATGGACTTAATTAGTATTAATAGAGTGTTCCATCCAAAAGTAGCAGAATACACCTTCTTCTCAAGTGCACATGGAACATTCTCCAGGATTGACCACATGCTGGGTCACAAAGCAAGCCTTGGTAAATTTAAGAAAATTGATATATCAAGCATCTTTTCTGATCACAACACTATGAAATTAGAAATAAGTTACAAGGGAAAAAAAAAAAAAACACAAACATGTGGAGACTAACAATATGTTACTAAACTGAGGCCCAGAGTGGGAGGGTTCAACCTGGGCTACAGAATCAGAACAAGAGGATTGGTCTTAAGGAATGCCAGCTTTGGGACTTCCCTGGTGGTCCAGTGGTTAAGAATCTGCCTTGTAATGCAGAGGACACTGGTTTTTGATCCTTGGTCTGGGAAGATCCCATATGCCTCAGGGTAACTAAACCCATGCACCAGAGCTACTGAGCCAGCTCTCTAGAGCCCATGAACTGCAACAGCCCATGTGCTGTAACTACTGAAGCCTGAGCACCTAGAACCTATGTGTCCCAACAAGTGGAGCCACTACAGTGAGAAGCCCACACACTGTAGCAAAGAGTAGCCCCTGCTTGCCACAACTAGAGAAAGCCCAGGTGCAGCAATGCTGACCCACCATGCCCTCCCCCCAGATAAGAAATATAAATAAATCAATCTTTTTTTTAAAGAATTCTGTTAGCTGCAAAATACTCCTCTATCAAAATATAAAGCCACTGTAAACCAACTCTACTTCCATAAAAAGTAATTATATATATACATACATACATATATATATATATATACTATTTACTGAGATATAATTCACATGCTAAACAATTCACCCTTTTGAAGTATGTAATTCAGTGGTTTCCAGCATAGTCACAGAGTTGTAAAATCATGGCCACTATCTACTTCCAGAACATTTTCATCACCCTCAAAAGAAACTTCATTTCTATTGGTATTCGTTCCCCACCCAATTCTCCCCAACACCTCCCAGCTCCAGGCATCCACTAAGCCATATTCTGTCTCTGTATCTGCCTGTTCTGGACATTTTGTATAAATGGAATTACACACTGTGTGGCCTTTTGTGTCTGCTTTGTTTCACTGAGCATTCTATTTTCAAGGTTTCACACTGTAGCCTGTATCAGTGCTTCACTCCTTTTTAAGGCTTAATAATATTCTATTGTATGGATGGACCACATTTGATTTATCCATTTATCAGTTGATGGACATCTGGACTGTTTCTACCTTTGGTTATTAGGAATAATGCTGTTATAGATATCTGTGTTCTCATTTCTCTTGGGTAGAGACACCTAGGAGTGAAATTGCTGGATGGTATGGTGGCTGTCTCTTTTACCACTTGAGAAACTGCCAAACTCTTTTTCACAGCAGCTGTAACATTTTACGTCCCCACCAGCTACAAATGACGGTTCCAGTTTCTCCCCCATCCTCATCAATGCTTGTTCTGGTCTGTCTTTTTGATTCAAGCCACCCTAGCAGGGGTGAAGTGGTGTCTCCTTGTGGTTTTGATTTGCATTTCCCTGATGACTAGTGATGTTGGGTAACTTTTCATGAGCTTGATTGGTTATTTATATATATACATATATATTTTTTTAGAAATGTCTATTTAAATCCTTTACCTATTAAAAAAGGTTGTAGTGTTTTTATTGTTGAGTTTGAGTTCTTTATATATCATATAAATAGTAGACCCTTATCAGATCTACGATTTGCAAATGTTTTCTCCCATTCCGTGGGTTTTTCTTTCACTTTCTCGATGGTGTTCTTTCAAACACATAGGTTCAAAATACTTTAGACATAATTTTTGTTTTGTTATAAGTCATAAGTGCAGGATACAAAATTCAAAAGATCAAAGAGAGTAAACAGGAGCTGTCTCAGTCTGCTCCCCATCCCAAAAGCAACCGCTGGTGCTGGTCAAAAGAATTATCTGTTGAAATGTTACATAACTTTGCAGCCTAGCCCTTGTAACTGGAATTCAAGCCCCTCTGCTCAAATGCTATGTGTATTTGGTTAAGTTTGCCAAGTTTACCCTCTCTGGGTCTTCAATGTCTTTATCGTGTACTTTAGGGATGATAATTCCAGGTTCTACAGATGGACTAAAATAGCACACAAAAGTGAAATTCAGAAAAGGAGAGCTGGTATTACAACTCACCCTAGACTAAATCTATTTTGAGGCAAGTTTCAAGTATTTAACAATTTTTATATTGCTTTATTGCTATGATGGAGTCCTGATACATTCCAAGAATCCTTTAGCCAAGCATATTAAGTAGGGGTCTGCCAATGAGATTAAAAAAAAAAATGCCTTGAGTGTGTGTGAAGTTTTCACCTTGGGAGATGTGGGTCTCACCTCTATTCTGGCCAGGAACAGGGCATACGGGTCAGGGTATGGCCCAAATAAAATAATAATGACAACAATAACAACATAATCCTATCTGTCCTGTGTTGAGGACCTCCCACCAGCGGGTACAATGCTGTTTAAGTATGTTACATGTACCATCTTGATTCTCCTTTGTCACAACCCTAGGAAGTCTCTACCATTACTCTTTTTTATTTTTAAAAATAAAAATTTTTCAAAGTTTTACTATTTTTTTGGCCATGTTGTGGCATTTGAGGGAATCTTAGTTCCATGACCAGGGATCAAACTTGTGCCCTGCTGTAGTAGAAGCTTGAAGTCTTAACCACTGGACCACCAGGGAAGTCTCTCTATGATTATTCTTTACAGAGGACTCTGAGGATCAGAGAGGTTAAGTAGTCTCCCCAAGGTCACACAGCAACTCAATCTTTTATACTTTATTAGGTTTTTCAACTAGTATCTGCTTGGGTATCTTTTGTGGCGGCAGGGGAGGGGTGGGACTGAGGAGTAGGGGTTAGGACAAAGCTTTACCCACCTCCTTCTCTTTTTATTGCAGGGGCAGGAATGGGCACAGGGTATGCCATCCTGGCATCTCCTCAAGGACTTGCCTGCAGACCCTCTGGCAGGGTCCAGAGCCAGATGAAGCTGGATCCAACATCCTTGGGATCTCTCCCTCTCTGGGTCTCAATTTCCTCAAATGTAAAATGGAAATCACATAATCCCTGCTCTTTCCCGGGGCCTGATAAGGATTAGATTCAATGCCAATCTTACATGTAAGTTCTCTTGCCCCTTCTGAGTCAGGTTATCAACTGCTGAGAAGAGTACCAGATATCTGAGGCTGGGTAGTACAGAGGGGACACTGAGTCACCCTTCTCTGGCTGAGTGGGTGGGGCTTGGAGGATGGCAAATAAGACCATTTAGGATGAAGGTCTGAGCTTCGGGTATCTACAGAGCCCACGTGCTATCCTGAGACCTGCAAATTGTGTTTCTGCTTGGCCCTTCTCCTCCCAGGGTGGATGAGAGGGTGGTTTAAAGAAGGAAGAGGCTTATTTCCCAGGCAGGGTCGTTAGAGCAAAGTCCCTGGGTTCCGCCCTCACTCTGGATGGCTGTGGCCCCTCCCTCAGTCCCTTTCCACCTACCCAGGGGCTGGTTTCAGGCTGCAAGTCCTGGGGCTGTCACTTCCCTTCTGGGGACCTCCAGGGTTTCCCCTTAAAGACAATTTATTATTACAAAAGCCCATTCACCCCGTTTGGGAGCGGAGAAGCAGTAAGGTGCAGAAGGTTGGGGTGGAGAGGTGGAAAGCTTTGAAGTCAGAGAGGGACAGATGTGCGTTTCACTAATGGCAGTGGAAGTTTCCTGCCTGTAAGGCAATGGTGGTAAAAAATTATAATAACAAGAAATAATGACCATGGTCATGGCATTAGATGTTGGAATGGAAGTAAACAGGACCCCGGACAGAGTCAGCCACCTGAGAAGCGCTCAGTAAACGACCGCTGTGGAGCAGGTGCCAGCCCTCTCCGACCGAGGGAATGAGGAAGGGGGAAACTGAGGCGCAGAGCCCCTGCCAGGCGGCTGATCGCACCAGCCAGCCCTCCTCGGGTGCCTACTGTGTGCAGCGGGCAGCCGGCCTGGCCGGGTCAGTCTGTTCTCACCGCTCGTCCCCCTCCTCCCCCTCCCCCGTCCCCCCGCCGGACCTCTCCCACGACCAGGGAGGAAATGGGAGAAATGGACAGGGGGAAAAAAAAAAGTTGGGCTGAGCCAACGCCTCCCCACTCTCCACCTCCGCCCCTCCGGAGCCACGCAGACCCCTGCGGGAGCGGACCGCAGGACCCAGGCGTCCGGGTCCGGGGCCGCGTCCCGCCCAGTGGCCCGCAGTTGGGTGGGGGAACTTGGAAAGCCGGGAAAACAACAGCCCAGCCCGCCCCTCGCCAACCCCTTCCCCCGCTACGCCCCTTGGCGCAGCGGGCGGAGGCGACTCCTTTATATAATCGCGGGCGAGCAGGTTGGCTGTTTCATTTAGGGACCCGGGAGCCCAGCGGACCCGAGCCGTCAGCCGAAAGCCCGCCCCCGGTCCCCTTCCGCAGCTGGGCAAACTGAGGCCCCCGGAGAGGGCGGGCGCCTGGCCCGCGGTCTCCACCCCTTCGCCCCCTACCCACCCCCAGCAGCCAGGGCAGCGGCGACCCACGCCCGCGTCGGTCCTCGCAGTGCGCACAGCCCTCCCCGCCCCCGCTGCCATCCTGCCACGCCCCAGGCGTCGGGGGCAAAGCCCGCGCCCCCCCGCACCCGCCTCCGCGCAGAGGCTGGGGGCCTGTTTATCTGGAGGCCCCCACCCCCCCTCCACCCCGGGGGGCCCGCTCCCCCCGCGCCCCGGGGAGCTCTGGGGCCAGATAAGCTGGCAGGCTGGCACGGCGCCGCGCAGCGGGGCGGAGAGGTCAGAGGAGGGGGGGCGCGCCTGGGGCGGGCTGGACCCCCCCCCAACTTGACAAAACCTAATAACAGCCCGGTCTCCCCGGCGCAGCGGGCGAAGCCCCACGGGAGGGCAGAGACGTGGCAAGAGGGGACCTGCCGAGCCTGTTCTGGCCTCTGAGGCCGGGGTGGGGGGGGCGGGCTGGGCGTGGGGGGGGCCGGCGGCTGCGGCACCTTTAAGACAAGGGAGGACCCCTCTTGCCCTCGGAGAAACCAGGAAGGGAGTCGCGAGCATCATACGGGGCTTTGGCTGTACTGTACAGTTACTGTAGGGGCAGTGACGCCGCCGCCGGAGCGAGGGAACGACGAGGGGAGAGCCAGCGAGGGGAGAGAGAGACGCGGACCCCACAGGCGAGCGGCCAAGGAACCTAGTCCGAACTCCGGGCCCCGGCCCCGCGCGCCCCGGCCCCGGCCCGGCCCCGCGAGGTAAGTCAGCGCCCGACGCGGCCCCCAGCGCGGGGTGCAGGGCGGGGACGGGCCGGGGGCACTGCGCCCACCGCTGCCCTCTCGGGAAGGGGCGATCCCTAGAGCCGGGGACGTTCCGCAAGTTTCAGAGGAGGGGGTGGTTGGCAGCTGCCCGGAGGCAGGAGGCGCCCTGGATCCCGAGCTCGGGGAGGGGGCGCCGCCCGGGAGGGGGTATTGGGGGCGAAGTGCACGGGTTTGTGCGGCAGCCGCCCCCCGCCTCCGTGCATGGTTTTTGGGGGCTCCCAGGCGCGCGGGGAGAGGGGGAGGGGAAGTGGGGCTGCATTGAGGGTGGGGGGAGCCGGCGTGGGGAGATAGGGGGCGCGTCGCGTGCTAAGTTTGCAGCTGGGTACTGGGGGCGCTCTTGCCCCCCGGGGGCCTATTCGGTGTTGCGTGCATACGTTGGAGTTGGCCAGGATTGAGCTCCATGGGGGATGGGGGGGAGGGGGCTGAAAAAACAGGGAGGGGGGCTTTGCAAAGGAGGGGGAAGGGGTGGGGTGTTCGGGTGGGCGGGCGCGGCCGCTGGGGCCTCTGGGCTTCGTAGTTCCTCCCCGCTTGTGGCTGGCAGGTGGCAGGAGGCTAGGACTACTAGTTCCAGGGTGCCCTGCGCCGGCAGCCCGCCGCGGTCCGCGGGTAGGGGCGGTGCGGAGGAGGGGCGGTGAGCGGCGGGCTGGCGAGCCAATGACCGCGGGCCGATAGCGCGGCGCGGCTGGAGGGCGGGCCCTGCCGGTCCGGGGGCGGGGCCTGCAGCCGGGCTCCCCTTGCCGGGGGCCGGTGGCGGTCCCCGGCTTCCGGCTGCGCGGCCCGCGGGCCGGCCCCCTCCCCGCCCCGGGGCCCCTCCCCGCCTGGTTGTGTAACCGTCCCCAGCCCCCCTTCCCTCAGCCCCCCGCCCCCGGGGGGGGTCACCCACCCGGCGCTCCCCGGGGAGGGCGGCGGCCCGAGCGGCCGCGAGGCGCAGGCGAGCCCGGGGATGCGCGGCCTAGTGCAGGCTGGGCCCGGGCGTGGGGGAGGCGGGCGGGCGGACCCAGATCCGGGGTAATTTGCATCGCCCTCCCCCCAGCCCGGGTGGGGATTGGCCGCCGGCGGCGGGGGGTGGCGCGGGGCCAGGCTCACTGCCGCCTCCCGGCCCCTCGGAGGGAGCTAGCCCAGCCGCAGCCGCCGCCACCGCCGCCGCCGGGGCCGGGCCCCCTCGCCGCTGCCCCGGGAAGGAGGTAGGAGCACCCAGCGCTGGCGGCGCGGTGGGGGCCCGCGGGCCGGGGCGGGGGCTGCGCGCTGCGGCCGGGGCGGGGGAGGGGGCCGCTTCCTGCCCCCGCCCGGGCCTGACTCAGCCTTGGGCGGGGGGACCGGCCTGGCCCCTTGCCCTGCCCGCGCGGCCGTCCGGCCCTGGCCCCGGGTGAGGGGACAGAGAGCACCCCTCTCCCCCGCCCGCGCCCCCAAAGCGCGTGACCCCGTCTCCTCTGGCCCGGACACCCCTCCTTCCCCTTGACGCCACCACCACGTGCGAACCCTGAGCCCGAGCAGAGGAGGGGGTAAGCTGGTGGGATCCGGCCCCCTCCCTCGCCCTCCCTACCTCGCACCGTGGCCTAGGAACTGGCCCCCTCCCCCAGCCCCGGGCCTGGGAACCAGGCAGGGGCCTGAGCTGAGCGCTGGGGCTGGTGCACCCCCCTGGGCCCAGGCCTTTGCGGGTCCTGGGAGGCACTGTCCTCGCTGGCTGGCCGGTGGTGGGGGAGTCCAGTGGCCCGCAGCAAGATACTGCTGTCCCACCGGGCCTGGGCACCCAGTGGGTGCCTGCTGAATGTTTGGGGAAGGTAGCCAGCACTTGGCGGGGTGGCAGGGGGAGGCAGGCAACTCCTCTCTTCCCCTAGCCAGGCGGCGGAAGTGAGAGAGGTGTTGGTGCCCCTCCACCGGGTGTGCCCACCTGGCTCACCCATGGGTGGCGGGCTTGGTTTGCACCCCCCCACCCACCGCCTCCCAGAGCAGGGCTGGAGCAGGCCCAGCGGGAGAGGGCGTCCAGGATTCCGTGTCAGCGCCGCCCCCCCCGCGCCCCCCCCGAACAGGGCCAGGGCGTAACCCCGAGTGCACCGCTCCCACACTGGGGGGAACCTCCCCAGGGTCAGTGGATCACTTCCTACTGGGGAGTCCAGGCAGGGCTCTGCTGCTGCCCAGGCCCCCAAGGCTCCAGGCTGGGGGCATTCTCCCCTATGGGCCACCCGCAGTGGGGCCCTTAGATCACCCGGGCCTGGCACTTATCGGCTGGGCTCGGGGCTCGGGGCTCTGTTTACCGCCAGCCATCGCTGTGGAGACGGGAGCCTGGGGGAGAAGGGGGGGGTGCAGGAGCTGGTGGCTGGAAGAGCGAAGCCCTGGGATCCGCATGCCTAATGAAGGAAAGAGGAGCCATCGGGGACACTGAAATTTTAATTCGTGGGTCACTTTGGGGGGGTATTTATTATTCAGTCCTGATTGGCTGCATTGTGGCCAGTCAGCACCCTGGCCCCGGGCCGGGGAGCCACACAACCCTTAGCACAGGCCCTCAGCAACGGGTAAGCGGCTGCAGGGAGCCCGTACACCCTTTTCTTTGTGTGGCAGACTGAGGCCTGGCTGCGCTCAAGCCCCATCCACTGGGGAGAGTTCTCCAGGCAAGAGCTAGTCCTGTGGGCTTTTTTCCTTCCTTCCTTTTCCCTGGACCCTTGACTGACCCAGAGTCGGTTGGGCTGGAGGTGGTCCCTGATGCCATGTGAGGGAAACTGAGGCCAGGAAGGAAGGCCCAATACAAGTGTGGGGCCACAGGGGCTTAGGCAAGCCTCAGAACGGTGCCAAATGGGGCAGGAGTGACTGAGGCCCGGGGGAAGCAGAGAGCAGGCCAAGGTCACCCAACCATGGCTGGGTCTCACTCTTGTGGTCCTGCCTCCCAGCTCAGGTGGTGTCTAGAGTTCTCTGCATGTCACAGCCAAGGGGCACCTGCTCACCTGTCTTACAGAGGGCCTGGAGGTTGACAGTAGGCACCTGTCAGCCAAATGGAGTCTCTGCCCCAAGAGGACAGTGAGGCTCAGAGAGGGGAAGCAAGGTGTCCAAGGTCACACAGCAGGAGCCTCAGCGTCCCAGGCCCTTCCCACCCCGTCTGAGCTGCAGCCCCACCCCTTGGCACCTTCGTCCCTGGAGACTGTGTGTGTTTTACAGCCCATTATTCCCAAGACCCAGGTTGCCTCACAGAGCCAAGACTTGGGGCCAGGCTCTCTGAAGCAGAGCTAGCCCGAGAAGGGGGTCCACTGGGGTTTCAGATTCTGGCCCACTTGCTCTGTGACTTTGGACAGGTCCCATGGACTGTCGGAGCCTGAGCATCCTTCTCTGTGAAATGAGGTTACTGTGAATTCCCCCACGTACTGCCTGCAGGCCCACCTGTGTTTTTCCTTCCCTCCTTTGTGGAGGAAGCACCTGGGTCAGCTTGGGGTACAGCAGAGATCCTTTTGGGGGGTGTGTGTGACTATGACACCCTCCTACCTGTCACCTTGTGCTCCAGGCACCTGATAGACCATAAACTGAGCTGCCACAGCCCTGGGCAGTGGAGACCAGAGGGACAGCCCTGGGTGGGGGCCAGTGTGGTCCAGTCTCAGCCCGGTCCTCCCTCACCTCCATCTGAGGTCCACTTAGGAAGGTTGCCTCCCCTCTGCCAGCCTCAGTGTGGCCATCACTACAATGGGGAGATTACCTTTAGCCCCAAAGTGTTGTCCTGAGGATATACTCCGTGATTCTCTGGGGATGTTTGTCTAGTGACTGCTGGGTGGTGTCAGGGCCCTGAAGAGCCCCTCCTGCGTCTCCGGTCTGAAGCCCCCCGCCCCCCAATTTCACAGGTGTCAGCTGGACTCCAGCCCGGCCCCAGGTTCCCTGCATGACCTTAGACAGACCTCTCCCTTTTTTTCCTGTGCTGTCATAAGGCAATTCTGAGGGGATGTGAGAATAAGCTATCCTCAGCCCCCAAGGCCCCCAGGGTGGGGGGATTTAGTCCCCTGCTGGCACCTGGGGCAGTGTGTGTGGGGGCAGGTAGGTGGAGCCCTGGAAGGACTAGTTAGGCGAGATGGAGCCAGACAGACGACCTGTGTTCGAATCCTGCTCCGCCGTGCGACCTGGGCAGGTTGCCTCAGTGACCTGGCCCATGAAGTGGGGTGGTGATCACAGGCGCCACTTCCCAGAGCTGTGAGGGTTGATGCTGAGGCAACCGAGACCTATTGGGGGAACAGCCCCGGCCCTGGGGGGCCTGAGGCCCCAGTTTCTGAAGCAACAGAGCACGGAAGGCGCCCTCTGGAGAATCTGGACAGAGAAGCAGGCCCTCCATCTGTCCCCCAGCAGGCCAGGAATGGCCACGGGGTGGAAGCGTCCCCACCCACGCCTTTCTGGTTCGACTGGAAAATAGGGCCCTGACCCACCTCCTGTCAGGATGTTTGGTAGCTGGGAAGGGCTGGATCCTAAGCACAGGAGCCTAGGGCCCCCATGGGCCATGTACCCCTCTGTGCGTTTCCAGGCTGAGCCCTCCACCTGCTCAGGCTGCAGGTGGGGGCAGGGTGGTGCCTCCAGTTGACAAACCTGCCTCTGAGGAGGGCATGAGGGGAGCGATCTGGATGAAGAGAGGGACAAGGCTCCTAGAAGTCACGCAGGCCTTTCCTGGGCATCTTGGATAAGCACGTGCAACCTGAGCTAAGGGCAGGGTAGACACTGGTGGGCTTCCATGAAGCCCAGCTTTGGTTACCCCCAGTGACAGGAAGCTTACTCCTTCTACCTCCACTGAGAACAGATCTGTCTTCTCAGGGCTTCCTCTTGAAACCTGGGCTTGGTGTCAGGGCTGCACTTCCTGGCCCACTACGGCGCTCAGAGCGTGGGAACAGGGTGGGCCTTGGCCCCACCCATGAGCTGGGGGTCAGATAGGAGCCCCGTGACCTCCTAATCCCCACCCCCTCCGGTCTACACACACACACTTCCCAGTGGGCCCACAGCCTTCCTGCCTCTGGCCCTTTAAGGCCCGGGCAGGAAGCCCCTCCCCATTTAGGGCAATAAATGGACACATAAAATGGCCGAGGGCCTGTTTGCTGGTGTCTGGCCCGGAGGGAGGCCTGCGAGGACAGGCGGGCAGGGGGCTGGCTGACAGCTGGCAGCCACAGTCACCCTGAGCCGTTAGTGCCCCCCACCCCCCAACCAGGACGCTGCATTCCTGTCCCATTAAACCCCAGGCCGGGGACCGGGCCAGGCAGGGATTGGCACCAGGTCAGGGCGGGGTAACCCGTCAGGACCAACCTTGCAACACAGGCTGCCAGGCTGGGAGGGGGTGGGGGCGGCCAGGCGCTGGCCTGGCGGCCGCACCTGGGTGCCAGACTTGCTGTGTGACCTTGGGCCAGCTGCCTACCCTCTCTGGGCCCGTTTTTTTCCCTCTAGATGATGGCTCAGCTTCCTCCTGGGGCCTACCTGGCACTTGCTTGGCACATAGTAGATGGAGAGGGAGATGGATTCCCTCTGGTATAATGTTCAGAAGTGAAGTTGAAAGCCCCACTCCCATCCATAAGAGGGGGCAAACCACCTCATCAGGCCTTTGGGAACTGTCACTGGCACATAGTAGGTCCTAGGTGTAGGCTTGCTGAGTGGACTAGAGTGGAACCCTTTGCTACCGTCACAACTCCCAAGGAAACTGAGGTGCTTTTCTTGGCCCAAGGTCACCCAGCTTAGAGGTAGACAGACCAGCTCTTGGGCTGCTGTGGCACATAGTAGGTGTCGGAGGTCCCTGAAGGAGTTCTTTTTTGTTCTCTCCCTGGGTGGGTGTGGGAGCCTGTAACCTCCATTAAGCTGCCCCCCTCCCTGGACTCTCCTCCAGAAAGGCATCAGCTGATGGTTACCTACCTACTTGCTGCTGGCTACCCCCTTCCTGGGGGGTGTGGGTAGGAGGGGGAGGCCCGGCTCCAGCCCTCACCTTGCACCTGACCTTGGGGACTCCTCGGCCTCCTCCCTCTGACCCTCTCCTGGGGCGCTACCCTGGGCTTTGCCCCCTGATGTTCTGGGGACCAGGTTTGGGCGCTCCCAGCCTCACCCTGCATCCCCAGTGGGTGAGTGCTGGCACCTCAGGTCAGAGCATCTGAGTCCCAGCCTGGCCACTGCTCTGCTGTGTGACCTTGCTCTGGTCTTAGCACCTCTCTGAGCTTTTGCTCATCTCTACAGCCTAGGGTCCAGTTAGGTCTTGAAAATTAGGGCACCGAGGAGGGCCCAAAGCTGGCCCAGGTCCTAGCTGCCTGCCGCAGCAAGTGACCCTAGGTTGGATCGGAGGTGGGACTGGCACTAGCCCCTGGTACTGGGTGTGCCTGCCAGCCAGGTGGGCAGGGCTGGGCGTGGGCTTACTCCAGGGCATAGCTCTTTGGTCTTTGGTTCCTCCTGTCGTTTGCTGCACCCCTACTGTGTGCTGCTCAGGGGAGGGCCGGGTGTAGGGGCCTGGGAGCAGCCCAAGAGGGAGGAGGGCGCCCCACCTCCAGCCCAGGAGGAGCCTGCCGAGGCCTGCCCCTCGGCCGGCCGCCGAGTCAGCACCAAACGGCCCCGGAAATCCCATGGAGGCAAGTGTGGGGGTGGAGCTGTGATGAAAGACCGTGCCTTAGGTGGGTGTGGGCCTGAGCTCAGGGACCCTGGCCGTTGAGGGTGTGGACACGGCCAGCGTGGGGGGGTGGGGCTTCCTGGAGGAGAGAGGTTTCGTTGGCTCATCATTACCGAGGAAACCGCCATTGCGGGAGCACCTACTAGGTGTTAGCTGCCAGTGTGGGAGCACCTACTAGGTGTCAGAGGTGTAGGGCCTCTTAGAGCAAGGCAGGGCTCTCCCGGTGAGACCCTGCCATGGCACACAGTGGGTGCTTAGTCATCAGTGCTTTCTGCCACCAGGACCCCACCTGACCTCTCTCCCATCTCACAGGGACTTCCTCCCCTTTCTAGAGGGAGGGCCCCAAGAGGCCCCTGTGGGGACAGCGGCCTGGGGCGTGGCAGCCAGGTGGCATGAGTTCTTGGAGAGAGGGTTAAGCCAGGTGGCCAGTTTAGTTTCCAGGCCGAGAAAAGAGGCTGCGGCTTGCTGGGAAGTGTGTAGGGGAGGGTTGGGGGACCACCAGCCTCTCACCTCTGTGGGCTCCTGGGTCAGCCTCGCTGGGTGCTCTCGGCCTGGCTTCTAGCTGTCCCTGGGCCTCAGTGTTCTCATCTGTGAATGGGGCTCATGCTGCTTTCTTGGGGGCTTCCCTGAGCCTGCATCACCCCAGGCCTTGCCCTTGAGAAGGTCTCATGTGATTTGTTGTTGTTCAGTTGCCAAGTTGTGTCTGACTCTTTGCGACCCCAGAAACTACAGCACACCAGGCTCCTCTGTCCTCCACTATTTCCCAGAGTTTGCCCAAATTCATATCAGATGATTAGCTGGGGAAATAGGAGGCCCCCGCTGGGGAAGGGCAGAGACTTGGACCCCCAAGACCCAACCCAGACCCAAGGACTGCCCCACACAGCAGGCTGTGTGCACTTGGCCCGGGTCTTCCAGCTGGTGGAGACCCAGGCCCAGGGCTTGATCCATCGCCCCAGGATGGGTTCAAGGACGGAGCCCACTCCTTTCCAACTGGGTGACTTCGCGCTTGAAGTAGGTCTGCGCCAGTGCCTGGCCTGGTAGGGAGGTGGGGGTGGAGTGGCCATGGCAGGGGTGAGTCACCTGGACCAATTCAGGTCCCGACCTAGAGGCCCCAGGAGTCACCTGAAGGGACACTGGCAGGCAGGGCAAGGGTGGCCATCTTGGCGTGTTGGTGGCCTGGATCAGAGGAGGGGCTGAGGCCGGTCTGATCCGGAGGCCCATCTGCCCACTCGCTCCCAGGGGCCCGGGGCCAGACGGCAGATGGTGGCAGGGGGTGGGAGCCGCCATAGGGGGCTCTGCTGAGGCCTCCTGTGGCCGAGCCTTGGATGGGGTCGCGCCCCCCACCCCCTATTCTCCTGTTCCCAACAGTCAACATCTGAGCCTCCCCCCCGCCGCACCCACCGCGGACTGGCGGAACAGAGGGGGGAGCTGAGCAGCTGGTGCGGTCGGCGGGAAAGAGGGCGGGCCATGGAGAGAGGCGTCCCGGGAAGTGTACCGGCTGCCTGCGCACCACACAAAGGCCTCTGTGTCGGCCTCAAGGCCTGGACCCCGCTCCCAGGGCGGCCCTGGGTCCTTGGGACTGGCTAGGCCAGCCGCCTGCATCCCGCGAGAGGCCTACCTAGCAGGAGGGATCGGGTTAGACCTGAGCTGGGTCACTCAGCTGGGAGTCCCGGGGAGGCTGTGGATGGCTGGATTCAGGCTCTCTCCCCAGGGACAAGCAGGGGCTCCGTCCTGAAAGCAGGCCAGCTGGGTCCAAGGAATGTGGGTTTTGTTGGGTGGCTCTGGGCAGCCAGGGGTTCCCCGGAGAGGGTGGAGGGTGGGGACAGGAGCCAGGGGGTTGCACAAGCGCCCGAGTGGGTGGATGAGTCACAGCCCAGGGGAAGGCGGAAAAAAGGAGGGGGGGAAGGGCGAGACTGAGTCCCCCTCTGGCCCTGCTCTGCCAAAGGCTTCTGCCCATTTGACAGATGGGGAGACTGAGGCCTTAAGAGTGGCAGAGTCTTGTCCAGTCTGAACAGTGCAGACAGGGTGGCCAAAAGGAGAGGAACTGGCTGGGCAGGCGGTGGAGAGGAGGCCCCTGGCCCCCCATTACTCCTTGACAGGATCAGCTCAAGTAGGCAGGGAGGAGCATCTGACGGTGGCCTCATTCCCCCCAGTTATTCACTGCAAGAGCTGAGCCACGTCCTGGGGGTCCACATGGCAGGAATGGGTTCCTCCTGCAGAGTCATGGCCCCACCCCAGGAGGGCACACCCTTGGCCCCCATGTTTCTGGCCAGGTCCCTGGGTCTTGGCCTCACCCCTTCCTGCTGACTCAGAGCCCCCCAAGAGAACCGGGCCTGACCAAGCAGCAGGAGGGAAGGTTAGGGAGGCTGAGGGGCCAGGCAGGGTTGGACAGCCACACCGTTTGGGTAGTGGCTCTTGGGTCAGGCACCCTGGGTTTGAATTGAGACTGGGACTCCCTGAGCCTCACTTTCTCACCTCTGCAGTGGAAACCACACTGCCTATGGGACTCCTGGGTGCTCAGCCAGGATGGCACACAGTGGGTGCCTTATATCACTGCCACGTCCTCCTAGAGAGTGGGTGGGCAGAAGCCCGTGCTCAGATTCACTAGGATGCAACTCATGCTGGGCATTTATTGAGCACCTTCTGTGTGCTCCCACGCCACTTCAAACTGCCCCTTAGCTGGGATCACCCATCCATTAAAGAGGGGAAGGGGCTCGTGTTCATCTCTGAAGCACCCGGCTGGGTTTCACCAGTGTCATCCCCCAGTGATGACCACAGACCATCCTAATGCAGAGCCAGGGAAACTGAGGCTGGGGTCGGGGGACTACTCTCTGAGGGTCCTGCTGCCCGGCCATTTGGCCCCATCCGTATCCCCCGACTCTCCACCCCCGACTCTCACAACTGCCCCTTCCTTCCTGGTGCTGTAGGTCTCGGCGCGGAAGATGGCCGGCGGCGTGGACGGCCCCATCGGGATCCCGTTCCCCGACCACAGCAGTGACATCCTGAGCGGACTCAACGAGCAGCGGACGCAGGGCCTGCTGTGTGACGTGGTGATCCTGGTAGAGGGCCGCGAGTTCCCCACGCACCGCTCGGTGCTAGCCGCCTGCAGCCAGTACTTCAAGAAGTTGTTCACATCAGGCGCCGTGGTGGACCAGCAGAACGTGTACGAGATCGACTTCGTCAGCGCTGAGGCGCTCACGGCCCTCATGGACTTCGCCTACACGGCCACACTCACTGTCAGCACGGCCAACGTGGGCGACATCCTCAGTGCTGCCCGCCTGCTCGAGATCCCCGCTGTGAGCCACGTGTGCGCTGACCTCCTCGACCGGCAGATCCTGGCAGCCGACGCAGGCGCCGATGCCGGGCAGCTGGACCTCGTAGATCAAATTGATCAGCGAAACCTCCTTCGCGCCAAGGAGTACCTCGAGTTCTTCCAGACCAATCCCATGAACAGCCTGCCCGCCACCGCGGCTGCCTCCTTCCCATGGTCTGCCTTTGGCGCATCCGACGATGACCTGGATGCCACCAAGGAGGCTGTGGCGGCCGCCGTGGCCGCCGTGGCTGCTGGCGACTGCAATGGCTTGGATTTCTACGGGCCCGGCCCCCCGGCTGAGCGGCCTTCGGCCGGGGATGGGGATGAGGGCGACAGCAACCCAGGTCTGTGGCCAGAGCGGGATGAGGACGCCCCGGCAGGGGGCCTCTTCCCAACCCCCGTGGTCCCACCATCCACCACCACGCAGAACGGCCACTACGGCCGGGGCGGGGAGGAGGAGGCAGCCTCACTGTCGGAGGCAGCCCCGGAGCCAGGCGACTCTCCGGGTTTCCTGTCGGGCACGGCTGAGGGCGAGGATGCGGACGGGGCTGATGCGGACGGGCTGGCGGCCAGCACGCTGCTGCAGCAGATGATGTCGTCGGTGGGCCGGGCGGGGGCGACCACAGCGGGGGACAGCGACGAGGAGTCACGGGCGGACGACAAAGGTGTTGTGGACTACTACCTGAAGTACTTCAGCGGCGCCCACGACGGGGACGTCTACCCGGCCTGGTCACAGAAGGTGGAGAAGAAGATCCGGGCCAAGGCCTTCCAGAAGTGCCCCATCTGCGAGAAGGTCATCCAGGGTGCTGGCAAGCTGCCGCGCCACATCCGGACCCACACGGGCGAGAAGCCCTACGAGTGTAACATCTGCAAGGTCCGATTCACCAGGTGAGTTGGCGCCTCCGTGGTGGGGAGTTGGGGTGCTTCCCAGGGGCCCCTGGTCCAGTGGCCACACATGGCCCCCTACGCCATCATGTGTGCATACACATGTTCACATCCTGCCTCCATGTGCAAAAACACCCTACAAGGGTGCCTTCTCCATTGGTGCACCCCCCACCCCCCCGTGCCTGTCAAGAGAACCTATGATGGGAGTGGGCACACAGCGCCTAAACAAGCTGACCACTTAAACTTAAAGTGTGCCAGGTGGTGCCGAAATGTGTGAGGCTGGAAGGAAGAGCCCAAGGAGCAGCTTTTCTTTCTTTTCTAAAATATTTTTATTTACTTATTGCATCAGGTATTAATTGCATCATTCAAATCTTTCCTTTCAGTGCACGGATTCTCTAGCTGTGGTGCTCATGGCCTCAGGAGCTCCGAGGCATGTGGGAATCTAGTTCCCTGACCAGGGACCAAACCCACGTGCTGGGCATTGCAAGGCAGATTCTTAACCACTGGACCACCAGGGATGTCCCTGGCATAGCTCTTTTTCCCTGTGGTGGTTCTTCTCCAGACTGGAGAATCTGGGCCTTGGGAGAACACCACAACCCCACTGGGAACAGGGCGCTCTGCTTGTTGTGTTTAACTTACAAGCCTTCCATGAGCCCAGGGAACCTGCTTCATTCAGCCAACATGTACGCGTGCCTGCTGGGTCCCAGGCCCTGTTCTCAAAGTAGATACACACCAAAATCCCCATGGGGGCAATGGGCATATGCAAGATATGACCACGGAATTGATAACATGAGTTGGTGGAAAAAGCTAGGGAGGAAAAGAGCGGAGAACCAGGCAAGAGGGCAGCTGTGGGTGCTGCCCGCCACAGGGAGGCTTCACCGAGGACCGAGACCTAAAGGAGGGGAAGGCAGGAGCCACAGGGAGAGGGGAAGGGAAAGGCAGAGGGGGAAGCGCCAGTGCAAAGGCCCTGAGGCTGGTTCATCTTACAGAATGGGCTGCAGCCAGTGGAGGAAGAAGAGCACAGGGGCCACTGGGCTTGGTCCCTGGAGAGGAGGTGTCTGAGGCCAGGTTTTAGGAGTCCAGAGGTGACAGGCTGGGCTTTGTGGGTCAGCCCAGTGGGGGCGGGGGGCTGGCTGGTGTGCAGGGGCCTTGCCAAGCTGGGTGACTCAGCATCACCCCCTACCCTCATCAGCCCTGGGGTTCCCCAGCCACGCCCACCCAGGCTGAAGAAAGAGGCTATTGTCCCAGCTTCCCAGCCCCACCCCATGGGGATAGAATTTGGGGGCTGACCCCTGGCCCAGTACCTGGGCCCCCTCCCCAGCAGGCCAGGAGAGGAGGGTGTGGCTGGGACTCTAGGACCCAGGAGTGCCAGGCAGGGGCAAAGGGCACTGGCTGGGAGACATCTCACCTGGATGGTGGCTTGGCTTCCCCTTTTGGTGAGATTGGGGTGCTGGTGGTCTTGGGGTCCTTCCTCTCCCTCCAGACATAGGGAGGGTGGACTGGGATAGCTGGGGTCCTGCCCTCAGGATCTCTGAGCCTGGGAGGAACAGCTTGGAGGAGACCTAGCAAGCCCGAGTCTGGAGAGGTAACACCCCCACCTCACCACCCATCCCGCCAAGGCTCAGTTTCATCTAATCTGGAGTTCTCCGGGCCGCCCCACATTCAGCTCGGGGCTGATTCTGTTTTCTGTTTACTGATTCCCTCAGTCAGGAAAACTGAGGCATGGAGCGTCTTCCTCCCGTATGCCCACCTGGCTCCTCTCTGCCCACCCCCACCCAGGGCCCCAGCTCCCACCCCTCCCTCCAGGCCGGGGAGCCTTGGGGCCCCTCTGACTCACACTAGAGAGTTGAGTAAGCGGGGCCTGTGGCGGCCCGGGCTATAATTACCCGGGCCGGGGCTTGAAGTGATGAAACCCAGGCTGCCTCCACCACCCACTGCACCTCGGCACAGCCCCCAACCCTCTGTGCAACTCAGGGCAAGTCACTTCCCCTCTCTGAGCTTCTAAGCCTCAGTTGGAGAAATCTCTGTGTGGTGCTAGAATAGTCTGAGTCCCTCCTGTTCCCTCCATGACGTGGCCCCAGGATGTGAGCAGGGCACCTGGGAGGCCATGTTAGTGGGCTCTGAGCAGGCAGAAGGGGGAGCGCCTGGCAATTGCCATCATCTTCCTGGTGACAGCCTCAGTTAATCTAGGGAGCAATGAGTTCATTATGGTCCAAATTCTGTTGGCTCATGTGAGGGTAACAGGCCAGAGAGTAGTCAAGGGTCTGGTTGCATAGGGCCAGGATTTGATCCTCAGGACAGCAAGGAGCCTAGAAGAGTTAGAACAAGCAGGGACATCAGCTCTGTGAGTGATGCCAGAGGAAGAGACTTGGTACTGAAAGAGGCCAGGTGGTGGCAGGGGATGGGTGCAGGCTTTTGTCTTGAGGTTGGGAAAGACTTCCTGGAGGCAAAGAGGCATTTCATGTGGGGTTTTGAAGGATGAGTAGGAGTCTGTTAGTCCTGGCACTAAAGAAGTTCTCAGTCTGATGGACATTAGAAGGGAGAGACCCAGAGGGACTCAGTAAAGCACAAGAGTCTGCAGCAAGGAGCAGGTCAGATGCTTGGCAGAGCTCTGGAGATCCAGGTCCCTGCCCTTGCCTTGTGGATTCCTGCCTGGAATCCACCCCCATCAGTATGAACCAGCATAGTGCAATAGAAACACCACGTGAGCCACCTCTGTGACTTTACATTCTCTGGCAGCCACATTTTCAAAGAGTAAAAGGAATAGGTGAAAGTAATCTTAATCATATTTTGCATAGTCTGTTAGTTGCATTTCAACATACGATTAATAAGCAAAATTATAAATGAGATATTTCATATCACTTTGAGTAAAGGAAGTCTTCAGAATCTGGGATGCCTTTTGCACTTCTTGCACACCTTACTTTGGAGCAGTCACATTCCAAGAGCTCAGCAGGACAGAGCAACACTTGCACCGTGGTAACCCCAGAACTGATGAGATGATCCGTTTTGTAGGCCAGAGGTCCCAGGCTGAGTCTGGTCCACACTGCTGTTTGTGGGGTGAGAGGGGCAAGGAGGGACCCTGGAATCATACCCTGCTCTCATGGCGCATAGTTCAGATAGGGAGACAGACGAGAAGCAAGATGGTAGCACGAGGGACCAAGAGTGAAGGGGTCTAGTTGGGCCTCTCTGAGAAGGTCACATTTGGACCAAAATTCAGCTGTGAAGATCTGAGAGGAAAAATAGTGCTCTGGTCGTGGGAGCAGCATGTGTGAAGGCCCTGATGTAGGCTCGTGGTTCTTGGTGTGCTGGGGTCATAGCCAGGAAGCCAGCATGGCCAGAGTGGAGTGAGGCAGGGGAGGGGGGATTTGGCAGCAACTGGGGGTTGGGGGGACTTGGTTACTGCTATGACCAACTGCCCTGGATTTCCAGTGACCCATGGGTTTCCCAGGGCAGAGATCTTTCAGAGCTAAAACCAGGACTATTTAGCCCTCTCAGTCACTAATCCCTCCAGCACCCACGGTATTCCGCCTTGTTCTCTGGAGCATTTTCAGCACCTGGAACAGGGCTTCCCTGGTGGCTCACATGGTGAAGAATCCACCTGCAATGCAGGAGACCCTGGTTTGATCCTTGGGTGGGGAAGATCCCCTGGAGGCGGGCATGGCAACCCACCCCAGTATTCTTGCCTGGAGAGTCCCATGGACAGAGGAGCCTGGCGGGCTACAGTCTATAGGATCACAAAGAGTCAGACACGACTGAGTGATTAAGCATGCACACACTCAGCAGGCTTAAATACCTGCAGTGTGAAGCTGTGCGTCTGCCACTGGGCAGAACCCCAGGCAGGAGAGAGGCGTCTTCCCTTCCTCCTTCTGTGGAAAAGAAAGGGGTTTCAGTGGGACTTCCCTGGTGGTCCAGTGGTTAAGACTCCAAGCTTCTACTGCAGAGGGGCACAGGTTTGATTCCTGGTTGAGTAGCTAAGATCTTGCAGTGCAGCCAATAACAAAAGGTGAGGGGTTTCAGTGGGACTTGCCTGATGGTCCAGTGGTTAAGAATGCGCTTGCCATCTTTCCATCTCTGGTGAGTGAGCTGATCCAGCAGTGTTGACAAAAAAAGAAAAAGGGTTTTAGAGAGGTTCAGCTGTTGTCCCGAGGCCACACAGCCAGCAGGGTCTGAGGCCCTTTTTAGACTTTCGTGGGTTGCTCAGTGCTGTTCTCAGAATGGGGACCTCAACCTGTTCACCATGTTCCACTGGGGTGCCCTCCCCGCCCCACTAATCCAGGGTGCAGCCCATCTTTTCATGAAGGTCCAAGTTTCCCGCTCCAAGGCCAGTGGGGCGGGCTGGGCAGGGCTGCCATCCTGGGAAGGGGGCTGCCCTCCGGCGCCCCCGCTGACCCTCGGCCCGTCCACAGGCAGGACAAGCTCAAGGTGCACATGAGGAAGCACACGGGCGAGAAGCCGTACCTGTGCCAGCAGTGCGGGGCGGCCTTTGCGCACAACTACGACCTGAAGAACCACATGCGCGTGCACACCGGCCTGCGGCCTTACCAGTGTGACAGCTGCTGCAAGACGTTCGTGCGCTCCGACCATCTGCACAGACACCTCAAGAAGGACGGCTGCAATGGCGTGCCCTCCCGCCGTGGCCGCAAGCCCCGCGTGCGGGGCGGGGCGCTCGGGGGGCCCGACCCCGCTCCAGCTTCGGGGGCCCCCGCGCCCCCACCGCCTGGCGCCCCCGCCCCGCCCGGCTCGCCGGAAGATGACACCGCCGCCGCCGCGCGGCGCAATGGCCAGGAGAAGCACTTTAAGGACGAGGACGAGGAGGAGGACGAGGCCAGCCCCGATGGCCTGGGCAGGTTGAATGTAGCGAGCGCCGCAGGGGGAGGCGACGGGGGCTCCAGGGCCTCCACCGCCGACGGCAGCTTCGCGGCCGGACTCGCTTGAAAAACCAAAAAAAAAAAAAGGCAAAACAGAAACCCGAGAAAGAGAGAGAGAGCAAATCACCCACCACCCCCCAAAAACACAAAAAAAGAAAATATCTATATACAGATATCTATATCTATATATATATATATATATACAGATATATATATATGAAGCGTCACAGAATCTAGGGTAGTGCTTTTCTCCGATTTTTCTCCTTCATGACCGTTCTCCCCCTCCACGGGGACCCTTGCCCCACCTGCACCCCACCCCCAGCCCCCAGCCCCGCTTCTCCCCCACCCCATCGATGGCTTTTGGGGCTTGGTTTGGGGTTTTTGTGGGACACAAGGATTCTGAACTCCCTGGGCGACCCCCACCACCACCACCACTGCCACCGGGTTTGGGGTCTGGGGTCCCATCTGAGGCCTGATCAGGATCCCAGATCCCGGCAGGGGTGAGGGTGGTCTCGGGGGAAGCCGGGGACCCAGGTGGTCTTTTCTTTTCCTTCCCTCACTGGTTTCTAGAGTCTATGAGACAAGACCTTAAAAAATGATTTCTGTCTGCTGTGAGCGGACGTTAAAATGGCCCCATCCCCACCCCCACCCTCCTTCCTCAGGGCACTTCCTAAGTGGGGGTCTCCCCCTCCATCTCTCTGACTGCCTCCCTGCCTCCCATTCCTGCCTGTGGGCCCCCATTATATCCTGGCCACTGCAACACAAATCTATTTTATTTCCAGGCGTGGAGAAAGGGAAGAAGATGGGGAATAGGGGGATGCCAGGGTGACTCCCCAGGGGCCCCCGCCGCCTTCTTTCACGGCACTTACAACCTGGTGGGACCCAGTGGGCCGGCACTGAGGGCGTCCCTGCCACCCCCACCTTCATCCCCTGACCCCGTGAGGCGCTTGGAGATTGTAAACTATTTTTCTTCACCTACTCCCCTCCCCAGCCCTCTCCCAGTTTTTAAAAGCACTTTTTATTAGATTCCCCCCCCCCTTTTCCTCCTTAAAGACAAAATTTATATATAGATATATATATATATAAAATATACTTTTCCTCAGAGGAGCGGACAATAGCGAGGGGGTGAAGGAGCCA